>NC_139822.1:14689517-15289517 GCF_963457635.1 Microchirus variegatus | reverse complement strand
AGCTCGGTTTGTGTATTTGTGTGTTGAGCAATTAGCACGATGGCAAACCGTCTGTGGTCTCTCCATTCATGAATGGGAGCACCAGGTGCTGTGACTGATAGACATTCAAGGGCTCGTTCTGCCGACATTAGCCAGAGGATACAATGGAGGCAGAGAGCCCGTTTACTGAGATGCTTATGTGTGAAGTTCATCATATGTGGGTTTTATTCTTTTGGGTTTTGACACCATGGTGCAGACTGAAATATCTCATCTATCTTCCATGGGTTGTTATGGGATCTGTTAAAGATATCCACGATGACCAGACAAGGAATCGCGACACTTGGCGATACTCTTAAGAATCAACAGTAGATGAAGCTCAATCTACTGGATGGATTACCAACATTTGGTGAAGATGGACACCAATCCATTGATTTTTTTTGCTCCAGCACCAAACCGTTAAAGGGAAATGTCTCAATAACTATTGGATAGATTGGATTAGCAGCTGTAATCTTTAATTTCAGATCAAGTGTCCAAAAGAAAATGATATTCTCCTCACCTCAGCTCTCTGTTTTATGTTTAATATTCATTTGTAATGTATATTGTATCTGCTAATTGTCAATATTCTCATTATGAGAATGTTGGTTTGCTCTCTTTTGCTTTTTATCTTGGCTAATCTGTGTTTTCTGGCACTGTTCCCCTCCTATGGCACTGTAAACGCTCTACGGGAGATGTTTTCAAGACCGCCGACTGAGCTCATGACCCCTTAGGCCAGCAAGGACATCGAAGCTTAAGGAAAGTCACTGACATGGCAGGTAGAAGCCGTTCTCGGGGGGCCATCAACGGGGGGAAAATCCAAATAAATCGATAGGGTGTGGCAGATTTATTGCTGTATCATTTAGATTGCACGAGGCTATTTAATGAACCACTGATGTCAGGAAATGTAAATACGTGATGCTAATGTGCTGCGAGGTTATTCATTTTGTTTGGGGCCTTTTTTCGGGCAGATTAACCTCACTCTCATTCAATAATGTCATCATATTGATGACGGATGATGGATGGATATGCTGTTTTTAATTGAATAAAACAATAATTCAGTATGATTATATCATTTCATTGTGGCTCCAAACACACTTTGACGTGTTCTTTGCCCCTGTGTGCCAGCTCCTGTAATCCCCTTAGACTCACCACATGCATGACTGCTTGTTATGTAAAGACAGAGCATTAAAAGAATCGACCAGGCTGTCCTGCATCAGATAGCTGAGGGCAGGGGACCAAAGGTGCACAGAGGGTTTCCAGGCAGAGGAAGCTTGTTGACAGTGAAGGAGCCTGTAACATCTAACGAGAAGGCCACCGCGCAGCAGTCCGCGATGTTCCCGAGACTCTCAAGACTGACGCCAGGCTACATCAGGTTCCTGCAGGTGAGGGAGAGCAATCTGGTTTTCAGAAGACTTTCATAAGACATATATCATTTCTGCGTTTTTTTTTTTTATACTCGGATGCAGAGTGACACTAAAGCTTCCTCCACTACAGTGTATCAGTGGCCTAAAGCGCTGAGTCAATACAAGCTGCCTGCTGTGGAATGCACTTTATTGCAATGTATCTGCACAAGGCAGTTTATTTTGATTTAAGACCTTTTAAAGAAAAGGGCAGAAAATCCCCTTTAATGTATTGAGTCAATATATATATATTTTTTTTTTTTAATTAGATCCTACAATATATCAGATACAGTCCTCTACCAAACGGTTGAGACGCCTCTTCATAATAAAAATACCACATTCAGAGAAGTCACATTAAGTGCAATATCTTGATCAATAAGTTCATCATTTTAACAACATTACCAACATTAGCTAGCTTCTCTACCTTTACCATAATATGACAAGTCAACTGTTTGGTAGAGCATGTTTTGAAAAAATAATTTGACCCTTATAAGACTTATTTTTGTTGAATTAAGTTACATAATTCTGTAAAACAACTCCTCTGAAACGATAATATGTCAACAAAATAGCTTGATGCATTTTTCAATGAGATATAGTAACTTAAAGGCGCCATATGTAAGAATGTGGCCAAAAACGGTTACTACATTGAAATTCAAAATACCCGAAGTCTTTTAGGTTTCGTTTGTTCTGACGTGACTGGCAACCCGTGGTTGCTCGGCAGCTGAGTGCAATGTTTGGTAGACGGCGGTAGGTGGCGCCACATGCCAAAACGTGATTTAAAGTCTGCAAAAACATTTTTTTGAACGCAAATATTTAAGTTCAGTATGTTATATGAACATTATTCCTGAGTCTCTGTGACATATTAGGAGTATTTTATGGCCAGTTGCTTTAGATTTATTACATAATGCACCTTTAAAGTGTGGTTGACCAAATAGTTGAGTAGTACCTTAAAGGGTTAGCCATAATAACCCAGGTGCCGCCATGGGCAGCCATTATTTCAGTTGGGGCGTCTGAACAGATTAAGTCGTGACAAGAAAATAAAAGTAAACGCGTTAGTGATTGCGGGAGGCATTTGGTTTTAGCTCACAGAGCATGGCATCGCGTTGTTTACTAAGAAGACAGTGGAGAAAACCAAGCCTATGATGGTCCATTGCACTGTAAATGGAAATGGGGGAACTGGGTGAGTGAGCCAAAGCAACGGCTTCTTAACTGCCCGTGACACCAGCTCCAGTAGAGACTATGAAGTTTCTATTATTTGCTCCTCTACGCTCTCCGTAATTGTCAGGGACCCCGTGGAGGAAATTGACTGTGTCGCCAAATAGAAGAGCTCTTTTGTTTTGTCAGAGGAGACAGACGATCGCGATTTGGAAAATGAGAGAAAATGCACTTTAAATCCCTTGCACATTGGGGGGGTGGGGTGGGTGGTGTTGAAAGGGGTTGGAGGGCTGAGGTGAGCATATTGTGACTCATTTGATGCAGACGGTTGGTCGGAAAGGGAGCTGCAAGGAGAATGTTGTTCTCCAGGGCTGTGGTCTTCACAACTAAAAATTGATCTCCTTCCATGCATATATAACGAGTCATAACTCTGTGGTTATTCTTTGGCAAAGTGGTTGTGTTATTTCTGGACCGCTGTGACGAGACAGTTTACTCGAGTTTTCACTCCGCACCCTTCTTTCCCTTTCAGACCCAAGCCTATGTGTCTGTGGCGCCTCCAGCTGAGCGGACCACGCCGGGTATGGCTTTGCTGCTGGGCGCCGTGGGGATCGGGATGTGTGGCTACAGCTCCAGGCAGTTGGCGCTCCACCACCGGCCCTCTGCCCGCGCGCTACAGTGGCTTGGCACGCACAGCGAAGCCAGCGCGGTGGGCGCAACGGCCCACAAGACCCCATTCCTGGATGTAACTCGCCAGGCTAATAATGCCTGTCACGAGATTCCTCCCCCCTGCTTCGTCGGCCAGAAAGTTCCTCCAAAATAACGTGTGGTTTCGAGATTGGATTTAGGTTGGCCAAGCGGCAGCTGTTGATTTTCAAAAACGGCACTTTTGCACGTCCAAGCCTTGTAGCCGTACTGGCCCGTGTGCGCAAGAGTGGGTTTCTGACTAAACCTGCATGTTGGCAGGAAGTTGGAAGCGATCTCTAATGATACAGAAGCTAGTGCAAACGCATGTGGAAATGGTTTACATTGTACTAGAGTCTTTAATGCAGTTAGAGGACACTAAGCAGCGTGAATGATTGGATGAGCATGTAATGATGTTGGAACTTTCCAAAAAAAACTGTTGCTGAATGGGCGTTGAATGAGCTGAAATGTTTAATCAGGAGACATTGTGTGTCTCCTTGAGGCCTGCTGAATTAAGGGATTGATGCTTGGCAGTGCCCCTCTGTACACAGATGGTTGGCAACCCTCTCCCTGTGCCCCCCTCTGCCCCACCACCACCATGCTTCCCCAGGCAGACAGCCATGTGTGAGTGCTTCAGCAGCCCCATAACTGCCCATGACTTCAATTGATTTCCTCTGAGGAGGAGGAGCAGTTGCCATCCGTCAAGAAGCTTTGGCACTGGCAGGGACAGTCCGACATCAGCTGTCAATCAGCGGTGGAAGACACAGATTATGGCCTCCACGACTTTGCGTCGCGTTAACGCGCCAAACATTTGCACAAATGGATTGAGACACCAAGCTGAGACACTGCAGGTGGCAAGTGGGCAAGAGAGAATCAGTCAGATCATTCGTCCTGGATTAGCCTGTGGCCTCGCTGGGTATTATTAACTCAGGTGGAAAATCAATCCTGGCACACTCTCATTTACCTAATCTGGTATTAGAGAGACAGGGATCCACGAGAGCCAGACAGTTCTTGTGCATCCCAACTTTGTGCCATTCACCCTGCAGTGTCCAACCACTACATGCTGGTATTTCCTCCCAAAAGCGTAGGAGGAGGTTTTTACTCATATTTTTGGAAAAATCGTCACTAAAACGTCAGCCAGAACTTTATTTCGATCACTAAAAAAGCCAATTTTTTTTCTGTTTGCCTAATTGGACCAGCAGTTATTTGTGGTAAATTGGGAGTTTTCATAACACCCGGTCGTGGTAATCTAGATCACCATTGCAGTAGGTCACTGACAAAACAGCCATGATCCACTCAGCAGAGGGAGCCAATGGCTCCAACTGGCATCAGGCTCTGACTCCGATTCCTGGATCATAAACAATTTCATAATGGCACTGTGACGTCTCCAAATAATAACTCGATGAAAGAGTAGTTGGTCATTTTTTAAGCAATTTCTTTAACCCTTTAAGGTACGCACCAAGAAAAAAGCAAAGGACAAATTATTTATTTGCATTTTTTATTATGTACCTATGATAACAATAACAACAATCCATACATACAATACCCTACAGTATTTCAGATACCTCTACCAAACGGTTGAGACGTCTGTTCATAATAAACCTGGTTTTCATAATTCATAAAGTACAACATTCAGAGCAAGTGACATTAAGTGTTCATGAGTTCAGCTTGATGCATTTTTCAATGAGATATAGTGACTTAAAAGTGTGGTCGACCAAATGGTTGAGTAGCACCTTAAAGGGTTAATCAGTAACAGATAACAATGTTATTTTGCCCGATCACATGCTGATGCTCCGGTGCATTTTTCTTTTCAAGTTCACGCGCTGCACTCCCATGAGTATGGAATCGATGCAGGTTTGGGTTGGAGGTTGTGAAATCCACCCTGGCTGGTTTTGATGGATTCTCTCTCTTCTGCACAGTGAGCACAGGGGCTCTGCGAAAACCTATTGATCTCAGTCGGGGGAGTGTGAGGCGGGAGCTGGTCTGCTCGCCGCAGCCCACTTCCCCCCCAGATTCACTCGGCATCGCGCAGTTTATGAGGCAGAACTGCCAAGACAGTGGCGCGCTGACAAAAACGAATAATCTGGAAACGCGCTCGCCGTCGCTTTCGCCGTTCGTTTTTTTGTTTGCCGCGAGTTTCACACATCGGTGCTCATCCAATACAATCCAATGATGGACTGCAAACTCCAGAGTGGCAATTACAGGAGAGGTTCTATCTGTTTGGAATATAATTAATATTTAATGGCAAGATGTTAGAAGAGATTTATGAAATAAAAGCATCTGGCAAACTCAGTCGCACCCTTGTGTGTCATTGCTTCTGCGGAGGAAGGTTTTTAGTCAAAGAGAAATTCATGCTGTTTTGCTGTAATCCATCTTAGAGAGATTAGACTAGTTTCAATCATTTTGTATGTGTCGTAAAAGACAATAAATAATGTGGTTTCATCTTTCAGCTAAAACATATCCCATTATCATTACTTGATACTATAAGCAGACTCCCTCGAACATGTGACCTGTGTGGACAGGTGTTTGTTTGAAAGCTCTTCCTTTCATTGTTTTAATAGACAGCGTAAAATGCTAATTTTCCCAGTTTCCGTGTCAACTATACTATAAATGATTAATGGCGCACTGTGCAGAACGCCAAGTCCGTCTAAGCGTATACATGCAGGAGTAATCAGATTATGAAGCACATTATCCAGGTGTGTTAGTCTGACTAAGCGTAAAAATGCTAAAATGCTAATTCTGTGTCAACTGTACCTTAAATGATTAATGATGTACAGCGATGTGCAAAACTCTTAGGCCACCATTAGATTTGTTATTCTAGCATTACTTTCACAAGTGCGTTAGTCAGACTAAGATAAGCTCGATTTTAGTCGGACTGAGTCTATGTGTACATGACATTAAGAAAACCAATTACTGTCTTAGTCTGACTAAGACAAGCTTGATTTTAGTCAGGCTGAGTTTGTGTTTACATAACATTAAGAAAACCAAATGTGTGTTTTAGTCTGACTAAGACGAGTTTGATTTTAGTCGGACTGAGTTTGTGTTTACATGACGTTAATAAAACTAAATTTGTGTTTTAGTCAGATTAAGACAAGGGCGACTTTAGTCAGACTGAGTTTGTATTTACTTGACGTTAAAAAAAACCAAATTATTATCTTAGTCCGACTAAGATGAGCTCAATTTCAGTTGGACTGAGTTTGTGATTACATGACATTAAGAAAACCAAATTATTGTCTTAGTTTGAATAAGACAAGCTCGATTTTAGTTGGACTGATTATCTTTACATGATGTTAAAAAAAACAAATTACTGTCTAAGTCTGACTAAGACAAGTTTGATTTTAGTCTTACTGAGTTTGTGTTTACATGCAGTTAAAAAACTAATTATTGTCTTAGTCTGACTAAGATGAGCTCAATTTCAGTTGGACTGAGTTAGTGATTGCATGACATTAAGAAAACCAAATTATTGTCTTAGTCCGACTAAGACTAACTCGATTTTAGTTGGACCGAGTTTGTGTTTACGGACACATTTAAAAGTTACTTACTACAGCTTTGGGGGACGAAAGCCCTCACCATCATGGAGGCAACAGGTTTTCTCTGACGCAGCCCAACTGCGCCCTCTAGTGGACACATCCAGCAGCCGTCACTCTCTCACTCAGTCACTCTTATTCGGGAGTTTTTATGATTTCACCTCCTTGATATGCGGTTTAAAAAAAAAAAAAAAAAAAAAAACTCGGACTCTGCCTCCTTACCGGCGCTTATCTGCGTCTTTACTGCGTCTCTAATCAATAAAAAAAACGGTGCGTCAGTTAAACTTTGCACGCAGGACGCTGCCGTCTGCGCCTCAGTGTCAGTGAGGAAGACGCAGCAGCAGCAGCAGCAGCAGCGGTGGAGGAGCAGCAGCGGTGCGCTCGGCTGAGGAGAAGCGCCGGAGGAAGCACAAGCGTGGAGGAGAAGAGTTCGCTAAACTTTCAACGGAAGCTTTTTTGGGGGTGGACTTTGTCTACTTTGAACGGTTTGTATATAAATACATTCTACTTGTGTGTGTGTGTGTGTGTGTGTTAGCGTGGCCTTGTGGGCGAAAAGGTGTCGTTTTTGATCGTAAAGGTTTGTGATTGATGAACGTTTCCGACGCTTTTGTCGTCAAAGTGTCGTTCTGCGTTGTGTCGACTTTGTGATAACGTGGACTTGTGTTGTTGTGTAGTTGTTTTGGTGACTCTCTCTGTAAATATGCTGCTTTTTCACACGTAATCTGAATGTTTAACTATTGTTCGACACCATATTATGTGGCCATTGTTGAGTTTTCATCCCCAGTGATTTATATTATGTGTTGTGTTATGTTATTGTTTGTTGTTGTCCACTTACATGCATGATGCTGCTGATAGTAACTGACTTACTCACATGTTTTAACACACGCGTGTCAAACTCGAGGCCCGGGGACCAGATGTGGTCCGCCACGTCATTGTATGTGGCCCGTGGTCTTAAAAATCTGTGTTAATAGGTCTATGCTGCCACCGTGAATTACATTTCCTACAATGCATGGCGATAGCTTTAAGGTACGCACCAAGAAAAAAGCAAAACATGAAATTAGACCCTAGAGTTTTTTAGATACAGGCCTCTACCAAACGGTTGAGACGTCTGTTCATAATAAACCTGGTTTGTATAATTCATAAAGTACAACATTCAGAACACATTAAGTGTTAGAGAGTTCAGATTCATGCATTTTTCAATAAGATACAGTGACTTAAAGTGTGGTCGATCAAATGGTTGAGTAGCACCTTAAAAGGTTAAAGGGCTTTTTTAGGGTTATGGTTAGGTTAAGGTTATTTGTCATGGATAAGGTTTCAAAGATATAAAAACATGTTTATATGTGTGTGTGTAACTCCACAGGGCCATAGAAGCCAAAAACACCTGCAGGGCCGCCGCATCTGTGGCCTGAACAACCATAACTGCAGTATGGGGAACTTTTCCGCCAAGGACAGCCATGGACCCACTGGTATGTACACATATATATATATATATATATATATACACATATACACACACACACATTCTTGGATATTATTCTTATCCTCCGAGAGACACAATACATTCCTCACCTTAACCCTTAGTGCTCACGCCGCATGGATCTGTGCCGCAGGTGCACCCACGGTAAATAGCCGTTAGAATAACACACAAGTCCTTATATGGACATCCTGGGGGGGGTGTGTGTTTTTATAGGTCACTTATTCAGGCTTTGATGCATTGTTGTGTTGTTGAGTCATAGTTATCATTAATGTTTGGTTGTGATAAGTAGAAATAGTCGGCACAATAAAGATAGGTAGCAATAATTGTGCAGTAACTAAGTACCTTTTCCTTAAAGTACATTTCAAATGAACTACTTTTACTTCTACTCGAGTAATATGTTAGTAATTTTCCACCTCTGACTGCACGTTCGTACACATTAATGGGGAAAAAGAAGCCAAAATGCTCTGTTTTCTAAGGATTAACCATCAAAACCATAACCCAAACCTTATTATAACCCTAAAACCAAGTCGTAATCCATAAACAATCCTTTTAAGGTGTGACAGAATGTTGTTCTCACTTTCACCTCTCTTCTCCTCGTCAAATCACTTTCCTTTGAACCTTATTTTCATCGGTTTCTCTCCGAAATGTTTGTTTTTTGACGCGAGACACAGAAAGCTCACTCACTCACTCGCTTTATCTCTCTATGTTGGACTCGTGTTTCTTTGATAATAGAGCCAGCTCGCACCTCAAGGCTTTGATTTATGTAGCCCGGGGGGGGTGAGGATGTTGGAAGGGAAATACAGGAGAGCAAATACAGGAGGGTTAAGCGTAGTTCAGTAAAAAAAAAAAAAAAACCCTGAAAAGAGACGAGAGGAGCTGAGGGTTTTGATAAGGGGTAATCAGGAAATGCAAGGCAACAAAAGGAGAAGCAAGCGGAAAGACAATGCATGCATGTGTGTGTGTGTGCTGAGTCGCAGACAGAATCCTGGCAGTCTTCCTGTGTGTTGCTCAGTGAGCGGTCATTCTCCTCGCGTCCCCGTGTGATTCGTTCTGGCCCCGCCGGGCCAGCTGTGATGAATCGGCAGAATTCCCCGGCTCAGCGCAAGGGCAGCGGATTAATCATGGGAAGCCTAATGCTTTCTGACACACACACACACACACACATAAACTCATTCAGTCAATCTGCCGCCCCTGATTGGCTAAGCACATCTAAGTTTTGGATTGAAGAAACAAAAAATCTTTCCTTTAATCTCAAAATTCTGACTTTTTTTCTCAGAAATCTGACTTTAATCTGACTTTTTTGTCAAAATTCTGACTTTTTTTCTCTGACTTTAATCTCTGAAATTTTACTTTTTTTCTCAGAAATCTGACTTTATTCTCATAATTCTGACTTTTTTCTCAGAAATCAGACTTTTTTTTCTCAGAAATCTGACTTTTTTCCTCAAAATTCAGACTTTTTTCTCAGAATTCTGACTTTAATCTGACTTTTTTCTCAAAATTCAGACTTTTTTCCCTCAGAATTCAGAGGCAGGATTTATGTTTACAGACAATCTTGTCATTCTTTTCCTGTGAGTGGCCAGGTGGTGCATAACTTGTTTGACTGCTGCTCTTACATCACTGAAGAAAAAAAAAAGTACACGAGGCTTTTGTCCAAACAAGGTAAAGACGAGAAAGAGACGTATCGCCTCAGCGGTCGCCCTTCCGAGATTATTAGTCTGGAAAGCCCACTGCTGGAACATCATTTTGCCCTCCACATGACTGCGTGTCCTAAGATTGGAGAGTGAGTGTTTGCATCAGCATCGTGAATGAGCAGCCCGAGAGGAATGTTTCTATTAAAGCGTCTGAATGTTTGCCGGCCCAGTGAGAGAATGGTTGTTCTGTCAACATTCTGGATTACTGACCACCAAACCCATCATTCTCTCAATTCAATCCTTTTTTCCCCATTGTTTTCAACCATTACTCTGAGCTTTCATGTCCCCGCCACCCTTTAAAGCTCACATAGAGTAGTCCTATTGCACATATATGTGAGTTATGGGGGTCTACTCACATACATTAACTTGTTTTTATGGTCAAAATCCTCCTAGTTGCTGTAAACGAGCCGATAGAAATCTCTCCTTACTGACGCTCTCCTCAGCCGCGGTGTTTCAGACTGAAATCTCACACCCAGAAGACAGACTGTGTTGTGATTGGCCAGCCATCGTAGAGCCTTCCCAACTGTCTTGTGATTGGCCAATACCCCGGAAGTGATGTAATTAGCACACCAGCTTTCAGAAGCGCAGCTCCCCCCTCTGGAGCGGTGGATGCACTGCTACGAGTTTTCGGAGGAGGTAAACATCCTCTCTCCAATTGAAGTTGAACTTTTGAAATGAAAAATATCTTTGTTTCTGTTCTTCAGGCACCCACGGGGACAGCTTCCACACTCCTCCTGCTTCTCCACAGAGTGATATCCCTCCCTTCGTCCCTCAGCTAACCACCCCTCTCGCTTCCCTCGCTGCCCCGGTGTCACCTCCACCTCCGATCCCTGTCATCACATCGACCGCGAAGAAATCACAGCCCAACGCAACGACCGCCAACGCTTCCTCCGCTCCGAGCACTTTCAGTCCCGACCAAAGGCCTCACGTACCAGTCGGCTCAAGCAGCTTGACCACCGGACTCAGCGTTAGCAAGCCTGGAGCGACTGTGGTAAAAGGAGCGCCGGCTTTGGGGAGAAACGGGGGTCCTCTACCCACCTCTACCCCGCGGACACCAGGCTCCAAAGAGAAAACTGTACCCCTCAGCCCCTCAAAGAGCCCCCCTGCTCCTGGTAGTGCCTCACCCTTGGTGGGCAGCTCGTCAAATCGGATCTGGACAGAAAGAGACAGTGGTCTGAGTCAATCTTTGCTGCCCACTCATGAATCTGAGGAGCTGGGGAGGCTGCTGGAGGATTGTAGGACATTACTGGGCATCACCGCCAGTCATGACGGGACCACGGACACAGCAGGTGAGAATGATTTTTTATTTAAATGGTCCTTTAAATAAACAAAATCCCTAATAAAATTCCTTGGCGTTTCTGTTCTTCGTATTTGACGCGCATGTGATGTCTCGTGACCTGTTCTGTGTCCTTCCCACAGAGATCCTGAGGCATTTCCTGACAGAAGTGAAGAATTTGAAGAGTACTTTGGAGGTGAGATGAGCTCACGGGGCTATTTCAGAATCAGTTTTGGGAGAAATGTGGGAGAACATTAGCATCCACCAGGTCCAGAGCCCCGTTTCCCCTGGTCGAGTTGTCCACAATGGTGTGAGAATGAGAGCCGTCAGTTGATGAGTTACCGGGCTGCAGAAACACTGACTAAGGGATGCAAAGCATCTTCAGTTGCCTGCGTTTACATGAAAACTTTCCCAGCTCTTCTCCGTGCGTCCTTACTCTGCATCCTCTGTAGCTGTGTCCCAATTCAGTGGCTGCTTCCTCCCCAGGCTGCACTTCCATCTTCCCTCTCTGGCAAAGCCTTTCCCAGAAGTAATTGCACTCACTTGTTAACACAGCTAACTAGCTAATTACATGGGCCAGTTAGCTGCAGTTAGAGCAGCAGCTGAAATAACCTACGATTTAACAATCTGGTTATGCAAATAGGACTTTCTCTGTCTCATTTAAAAAAAAACAAATTTGCCTTTTGAGCGTGTGGTTGCAGGTTGCAATGTACCTTTCCTTCGCCCCGCTCCCAAAAAAAAATCAGTCTGTTGAAAGAGTGACATGGATAAATATGGCAAATGTCAACAGGAAGTGACACACACTCCATGGTTGTTGCTTCAGGAGATAGTAGGAAAACATCCCCTGTGTCACAGCTCTGGAATTGGCCTGTTTGACCTGATCTGAGAGTTCCAGTTATGATAATGTCAGTCTTCCTGTGCTCTGCTTCTCCTGCGGAGCCCGAAGGAAGAAAAAAAATAATAATTTGAGGTCTTCCTATGTTCACGTCTCTTGGAGCTGAATTGATCAGAGTAGTCTAGTAATCTGTAGCCCCGAGACAGTGGAACTGAGCAGAATGGTGCCATATCCCAGAGTGCAGTAATTTATGGTTTTATTGCTTCAAACAAAATATATATACACGTTTTTTTGGAGTTTTTATATACAAGTTTTTTTTCAGCATTTCATCTGAATGCATTTCTATTTTTAACTGATTCTTGGAGGGAGTGTTGTGTCCAGGACAGTTATTCCCAGAGCCAAAGCAAGAAGAGTCAGGATTTATATTGTGAATCGGGTCAGGCATCGGATTCAGGCATAAAACTTGACGTGAGACTGGACTGTTGGAAGAAGAAGAAGAAGAACTTCAGGCCAAATGCTTAGGCGTTTCATACTCTTATGAGGATGCTGATATTCTGTGTAATTTCCTGTCCGTCATAGGCTCCAATTCCTGACCCTCCCTTTTGAGAATTGTAGCCAGAGTCTCCCGGCTTCCTCTCGATCTGCCACATATTACGACAGCTGGTGTCTCATCGACACTAGATCTCATTCAAAAAGCATCCTCTCTTATTATTAACTGAATTTTTTCACACACCTCCACCAGAGAACATTTGATCACGTTCCCTCGCGTCTTTCCTTCCTCTCGCCTCCTCACTTTTTTCCCACAAACCTCACGGAGACTGCGGTTGCGGTACTGAATCCAACACTGTGTTTACACGGACCCTCCGTAGAGCAATAACCTAGCTCCCTGTCCTTGAAACCTCTGTTTTTGTGTGTGTGTGGAGAGTCTGAGAAAAGGGGAGTGCAGGAGCAGCAGCGCGGACTGTGGAGGAGGGGGGGTTCACATTCGGCTGTTCAGGACACAAAACTTGTTTTGTCTTTTTGTGCTGTGTGGGTTCGGATGGGAGAGGGGGGGGGGGGGGGGGGGGGGAGTACTGCAGCGCGGAGAAGTGTGTGTGTGTGTTACACGTGAGACAGGAGACTCACAAACGCATACAGATGCAATGAAAGAGTTCTTGGCGAGCCGGACAATTGGTTTTGTGGAGAAAGTGGGGAAGCCACTGCCCTCCTTTCACGCTGCTTCCCTTTGCTGTGCCTCTCTCTCTCTCTCTCTTCAGTCCCTCATTCTTTCTCCATTAGAGAGCTGACCGCCTCCTCCCTGAGCACAGGAACTCAAAAACAATTACCCTACAACTTTAGCTGCTCTGTTCCATCTCCTCCTCCCGCTATCTTCACATCACCCCATCCCTATCTCACTCCCCTCCCTTTTCCTTGTCTGCTCTTCCACCTCCATCCTCCACCTCTTCTAATTTTCCAAGTCATGCTCTATCCCTTGCAACACGTGATTACCCAAAGGATGTTATGCAGCCAGAACCATCTGTCTGCGCTTATGTGTGCACCGCCAGTCTTCAATTGTCTTAACCGACAAAAATGAAAACACTCCGTTCGCGACTCGAGCGGTGGGTGGGCACTCGGGCGTCAGATCCGACCGCGCTCCCACGTGGAACGCTCGGTCGACCTCGCAGGGCCGCCGTGGAATCAGTTCCAGGTGAATCGCTGCAGACGTTGTTTCCAGGAATTAACTCGGTCATATGCAGAATGAAATGGTCTGATGTGGAGGGAGGGAGCGTTTGAAGTTGCTTCTTTTCTTTGATGTCTTAGGATCTCCCCAACCTCCCCGACCCCTGTGTGACTGCAACAGAGGGAGCGACGCGTCTCTTAATAGGCAACAATACTGTATTCAAGCGTTTCTTGAACGCACACCACGAGCTGCGGAATGCCGCATAGAGGAGTCATTACAGAGTTGGGACGTTTCCCCAAAAAGTATGTGTCAGAAAGACTGGGTGTGGAGGTGGACGAGGGACAGATGGTTGGAACACACTCTCTCACTCACACACACACACACACACACACACACAGGTTTGTATTAACGATTCTGCATTGACTTCCATTCATTTGGAAAGTCTAAACAAAGCGTTATCCCTAACCTTAAAGGAGACACATAATGCAAAATCAACCCTATGAGTCGGCAAAGTGTGAAAAAAGATGACTCAGTCATGTTTTTGTGTTACAGGCAAAACACGCGATGTTGACTTCCGCGCTAATTGCTATGTAAAAAAACGCGAGAGTGCAGATGAGGGCAATAGTTTCCGGAAGAGCGGAAGTCCACCAAGTGTTCTATTCTTGGCTGCACAGTGCAGCACAGAGTTCCACACAAACTTGCAGCCTCAGAGGATTTACATTTTTTATATGACGGCAATGGGCTGGCTAGAGTCGGCAAATGATCGATTTTGCAAATGCTAACCGACCGTTAGCTGCCGCAGCCTCAGTGACGGTGACGTTTCCTGTGTCTCATTTGCATTTAAAGAGACAGGCGCTCAAAACGGAGGGTTCTGAACAGGGAGGTTTTCACACGTCACACATGTTCATTAGGACACCAGGGAACTAGGTTTACTTGTAGAAATAGGGTATAATATGTGTCCTTTAAACGTAATGGTTCAAATCCTAGCCCTAAATGTAACCAGTTCCTCAGAAAAGGCCTTAAAGAGGTAGAACATATAAGCACACACACAGTCTCCAAGTGTGCTGTTGGACAATTTCCAGGAATTCAGAACATCAGATGTGCATCAGCAGGCAGCATTTTGTATATACACTGTGTGTGTGTGTGTGTGTGTGTGTGTGTGTGTGTGTGTGTGTGTGTGTGTGTGTGTGTGTGTGTGTGTGTGTGTGTGTGTGTGTGTGTGTGTGTGTGTGTGTGTGTGTGTGTGTGTGTGTGTGTGTGTGCATTGAAATGGTGGACACATCTGGTCTTGCAGTGGGGCACCAGGTCGTGTCTCCAGGGACAGAACAAGCGCGTGTGTCTTAAGACTGACAGTCCCACACCCTTATCTCAGTGTGAACCCGAGGAGCGCCCTTTTCCTGTTTCCTTCAAGACATGCTCCAGTTGGCGCGTCCGCATTCAGATAGCAAAGACACGATCCCTCCGTGTTACCAGTGTGTGTGTGTGTGTGTGTGTGTTTTATAGAATCGCTCACTCTAACAGAACAAGTACACACAGAGACCACGATCGTACTCGATGCGCTCTGCCAGCGAGAGCGTTCCAGTCTACCCCGAATGTGCTTGAGAAAACTTCACAATGTGGTCTGATGCTGCGGTGAAAAGAACAAGGGAGGTGGATGTGTGGGAGAGAGAGAGAGAGAGGGGGAAATATGATATATATGTGTGTGTGTGTGTGTGTGTGTGTATACAGTGTAATCGGGTCCAGCTGTGGTCTTAAGTCGCTGGTCAGATGAGGGAAAGACTTGGCTCAGGCGCCGTGTCCTCCTCCACATCTCTGTCCATTCTTCATCTAATCACCTCCCTGCCTCTTCCATACAGCGCTCTTCCATACAGCGATCCACACTTCCTCTCCCCCTTTTTTCACGTTCCCTCTTTCTTGCGTTGCTTCACTTTTCTTGATGTTGTGGTATCGTTTCACACAACTCTTGGCTTCATTGAGTCTTATGATGTCTGGGGTAATGTTTTTGCACGCCTGAGGCAATAATTCTCTAATTGTCATCTTGAAACTTGTCTGTTTCACAGTTAAGTTCCTCATCTGAACGGTGTAGCTCATTTTTAATGGATGACAATAACCACAGAAGGCAAGTTTCACTATGCCTCAACACATGTGTTCAGGCTTGTTTTTACGTGTCAGGGGTCATTTTGTCACGCGTTCATTTTTTATTCATCATTTTTAGATAACAAGAGCAAAACCTTGTTGACTCACAGTGCACCTTTTAATAGAAATGACTTTCCGGTGCCATTCCTGTGCTTGTCGAGGCCTGCCACTCACTTTTAGTTCAACTTGTAGTTTCCTCATGAGGACTAAATGGATATTTAATTGTTCATTTTCATAACAGATTCAGGAAAGAAATACGAGCTAGATTAAGTGACGTGTAAAAGCCTACTGGGACCATCTGAAACCACAAATTCACAATCTTCACTTGCGACCAGGTGCATGTCAATGACACCGGGGTTGTGCTTTGTTGGCTATTTCCCTCTAAATGGGAACATACCTTTAAAAAACTGACATATGCTATTGAAGAGTGAGAGTTGATGGCAACCTTAAAGTTGCCATATGTAAGAATGTGGCCAAAAACGGTTACTACATTCAAATTCAAAATACCGAGGTCTTTTAGGTTTAGTTTTCTGACGTAACTGGCAACCCGGGGTTGCTCGGCAGCTGAGACTCTACTGACTTCAATGATTGGTAGACGGCGGTAGGTGGCGCCACATGCCAAAACATGATTTCAAAACATAAACATGATTTGCAGTCTGCAAAATATTTCTTTTAATGCAAATATTTTGTCTGTACTGTTGTTGTTGGTGAGTTCAGTTTGTTATATGAACATTATTCCTGAGTCTCTGTGACATATTAGGAGGATTTTATGGCCAGTAAATTAACTGAGAAGTAGCTAATTGTCCCATAGACTTCCATTCAAATAGGCCTTTTTGTAAACAGCGGAGTTGCCCCCTTGTGGCTATTCAGGATATTCTTACTTCCTGATTAGCTTAAGCCTGTAAACTGGATATAACCTCCACTTTTAACATAATGGTCTATGCTAAATGCACGGCACTGCTCCATTCAAAGTTAATGTGCCACTTTAGCCTCATCTATCTTTAAAGAAAGAACACAAATGTTTGTGTTCCCATAAAGTATCTTACATCAGTTTTAAACACACCCGCTGTTCTCCTTCCAGACAGAGCGTGGAGAATGGCTGCAGTTCCAGGCTGACCTCCAGGTGGCAGTAGCAGTCGCGGACCGCTTGAGAGCCGAGACGGAGGAGGATATGGCGGCTCTCCGGACGGTGCACAAGGATGTGGAGCGGGAGCTGGCAGCCGCCCATCAGAGACAGAAGGAGACCGACGTGCAACTGGTCACACTGAGGGGGGAGTTAAAGGAGAGCAGGCAGAGGCTGTCAACTCTTAACCAGGCTCCAGGTAAAACCCTGATCCCCCAGGTGATAGTTCACGAAGCGGAGACGCCCAGCGCGGAACCAACCGGCGCTTCTGAGGGTAAAGATGGCGCGGTGGCGCACAGGCTGGGACGAGAAGCGCCGGAAAGGAGCTGCGAGAACGACGTGGCGAAGAACGGCGTCGGCGACGAGGCTAGGTCGGGCTGCAGGGGCGTGGCCAAGCGTTACCTGAGAAATGTGACCAATGAGCAGAGGGCGGTGGGAGAGGAGGCGCGATCCACTGAGACGAGACGGACGGGGACCACGGAAAGATCGAGGTGAGATAATACTCTTTGACCAGTGGTGGTTGCTGGGCTTTGAAACAAGGGGGAAGCTCATTTCAGGCCCGGATATTTAAAGCAACTCCCCCTACTGGTGACACAGAGAATCGTAAAACCAAACAGTATATAAAATAAGATATTAAGATATTAAGGTCTGACAATCTAAAAATGTGAACAATCTTTTGGTGGGGATTCAAAATACACTCCTGTAATACAAATATTTGACTTTTATTTATAAAAAAACACAGCATTAAATAAAATACATAAGTAAAACAAATACTTTAATTGAGTTAATTGCTCTTGGGGGCCCTCTAGTGGTCACAGGGCCCTGAGCAGCAGCTTAGTTCCCAGAGCCGGCCCTGGACCAGCTATTCGTCTACAGATTCCCCCCATCATCCGTCTTCCGAAAAAGCGGATTTTAAAAGAACTAGTGACATGTTCTAATCCCGTTCTAATCTCGCACGTGTAATATTGAAACTGAAACACAACACAGTCCATATTTAATGACATTTTAGAGGAAGTTGAGCTTCCCTTGCTGTCTTAGAGCGATCCATCTTTGACCTTTTTCGGGGAGGAATATGAATAAAACGACAGAGTACTTCTTGTCGCTGGCGGCTCCTCATTGTGTTCAGATATTTAAAAAACAAAGCCCATTTCCTGTCTTTAAAACATTTTTGTGCACGCAATAAAAAAAAAAATGGATAGCAGTTACCAAATTGGGTCAATAGGACTGTTATTATGGCTTCTTTTGAATGGTTTTTCCCTTCACAAAACCAACAATTTAATTTACGACGACTGGAGCCGAGTGGAACGGCCGGTCTGAGAAAGTGCCATCAAAACAGTTCCTTTGGTTTATCGTGTGTGTGTGTGTGTGTGTGTGTGTGTGTGTGTGTTCTCTCTTTGCTTACACTGTAGAAGCCTGTCCAGATTACCTACCACATCGGACTTCCTCACTGTGCAGAATGGAACGTCCCAGTCCAATACTGCCGCAACAGATGCACACACAAACACGGTGAGATTCTACAGTAGAGTTTGGTTTTTGTCTGAGAAAAATTCACGTGCACTCTATCACTGCTTAGTTGTGTAACGTGTTTTGATTTTGACCTCCATTTCCATTCGTGTTTTTAAGAACGTGGGGCAACTACGAGGCCGAAAAGGTCCGGAATGGCAAGAAAGCAGGTCAAGCACTGACATAGGTGTGTGTGCAGTGCAATGGTTTTGTCGTTCAACCTTTAAAGCTTCTTTAATTATTCATTTTACAAGTTATGTGAAACAGGACGTGCGCGCGAAAAACGCACAAAATAAGAGAAAATCAGCTCGGCATTTCGCTTTGTTCAGCGATTATTTGTCATTGTTGTGTTTTTACTGCCCTCAAGTGGCCAAAAACCAATTAACCAGTTCAGTTCAGTTGTGATTGTGGCATTCGGTGATTGTGTGGAATCGTTGCTTGTATTTGCAGGAAAACGTGAGGAGACTCTGAACAAGTACAACTCTACCCTCACTGAGTTACCTCCCACTAAGTGAGTACACACACACACACACACACAGATCTCGCACCTATTTGCAAAACAAATTACTCATTTGTCTGCTGAGCTCATAAACCTCAATACTAACACAAGAACACCAGTCGCGCTTGAATCAATGGTGTTAATTTAGTTTTTCCCCTCTTTCAATTGATAAGTTTACTCCGTAAGTCCGCATGTTTATTTTAACCCCCTGCGGTGTTGCGATCTTAAATCTTAAATCTTTAAGCGGTGGTTTATATCCCTGTTGTCAGGTCCCAGGATGGTTTCAACATGCTGTTGCGCCGCCATGGCGGCTCCAAAAGAAACTCCATGCTTCGCTGGTGTCAGAGCCGAACCCAAGGCTACAAGGTGATCCGGCGCATGATTGTAGAAGACCCTGTGTCTTTCTTTTATAAAAAAAAAACCTGAATGTACAGTACCATGTACAGTAAACGCATACAAAATGTTATAAATGTATATATTTAGCACTTATTTATTGAAATGGCTGCTAGTTTTGTGCAAAAAGGTTTACAGTTACAGTCCCACCAGCATCCGGGTAGAACAGTCACAACTGGCTCTTACAAAATTAGAGGTAACAATATAAACAACATTAAGGTGCAATGGCTACAATAGGCTATTTTTGCAGAAATATAAGTAACAGTACCAACAAAGACACAGGTACCGCAACAGTTGGCATATTCTGGTACATACATAGACTGCCTACAATTATAGCTGTACTAGTATTTGCCAAAAAAGTGACGCAAACTGTCACAAAGTGTCGCAAAGTGCCAGAAATAGGCGAGGCTACGGTTTTATTGGCATTTTAATAATACATTCATTATTTATGGGTTAATGGGCCGCGGGCCGGTACAAATTGCTTGAAGGGCCGGTTATGGCCCCCGGGCCTTAAGTTGAATAGACGGTTACAACACGAACAGAAAACAAATAGAAGAATCCAGATTAAATTCGGCCTCAAGAAATCTGCAGTCTTTCTGCAACGTATTCCATGAAAAAGGTGCAGAATGGACTCTTCAAGTATGTTAGAGAACTTATCATCAAAACTCAAACGATGTATATTTTGTCCCTTCTGTGCTGAAGAGCTGACCCATCTCCTATTCTGGCCTAATGAAAAACCAATGAATCACTTCACCCACTGAACTTTGTAAAAATGAAACCACTGTAACTACGTCAACCGCCTCGCTCCTCTTTCATTTTCACAGAATATCGACATCACCAACTTCAGCAGCAGCTGGGCCGACGGTCTGGCTTTCTGCGGCGTCTACCACACCTACCTCCCCTCGCACATCCCCTACAGTAGCCTCACTCCAGAGAACAAGGTACGAGCTTGTGCCTGGATGCTGTGCAGTGAACGTGACCATGTGTGTGTTCAAATTATTGATTCTTTTTTGGGGGTTTTTCATAGAGGGACAATCTAAGTCTGGCATTCAAAACAGGAGAAACTGTTGGGATTGCACCAACCTTGGTACGCCTCACTGTTTCTTTACAAATAAAAACACACACTTGTTATTTTCCTACAAATTAATTCTGAAGTCTTTGTCCGACAGACCGTAGAGGAGATGCTGAGAGCGGGCGGTCCCGACTGGCAAAGGGTGCTGAGCTACGTGGAGAGCATGTACCGTCACTTTGAGATGTGACCGCTGCGTCTGAGGTACTGACGTGGACCTTGAGTTTAACCTTGAATACAAAACAAACTGCTCTTCCGTTTGCCGAAAGAAAAAGATTTAAAGCTCCCATTTGTAGCTTTTTTTGACATTAAAAAATTACTTTTGCTCGCAGTGCAAGTTCGAGTTATTCAAGAAACGACAAAAATCCATCATCGCCCTAAAGGACAAAAACAGTTTTGAGTTTCATTTTGAATGGGAATTTACAGATGCTGGCTCAGACCAGCAGATGTGTTTGTAATGCTAATTTGGTCAAATAATAATCAATATATATATTAGTGCTGGGCACGCATGCTAACACGTGACGCGTTTCCATGGCGACTGACTGTAAAAAGATGCTGTGTGACGTCATGTTAGCGTGCCGCGGCACCGGAGTCCAGGCCCCCGTTCACCAGTTAGCTCCGTTAGCTGTGTTAGCTCTTTTAGCGCCGTTAGCGCGCCTACAGTCGAACAGCTCCAGTTCGACTGTAGCGGCGCTACACGCTAACACATGACGCGTTTCCATGGCGACTGACCGGAAAAAGACGCCTCGAGACGCCATGTTAACGTGCCGTGGCACCAGAGTCCAGGCCCCATTTACCAGTTAGCTCCTTTAGCGCCGTTAGCGCCCCTACAGTAGAACTGGAGCTGATCGACTGTATCGGCGCTACACGCTAACACATGACGCGTTTCCCTGACGACTGACCGGAAAAAGACGCCTCATGACGCCATGTTAATGTGCCGCAGCACCAGAGTCCAGGCCCCGTTTACCAGTAAGCTCCGTTAGCTGCGTTAGCTCCTTTAGCGCCGTTAGCACGCCTACAGTCGGACTTGAGCTGTTCTGTTTGTTAAACTAAAAGAGCTGTGTGTACTGCGTATGTGTGCGTCTGTTTTTAAAGTTTAGCGTTACTTTAGAGACTCATTTTAACAAAATTGAGGTTGATGCCATTAATGTGCCCATATAGATATTGGATACATGTTTAACACCTTTTCTAGAAAAAAACAACACTGAAAAAATCAAATATTTTGCCGTGGGTTCAATTCCCTTCTGGCTTGTTAGCCGTCGCCGTGCGGCGGCGGAACGGAATTGAAAAAAGTGAAAAATAAGTTAGCGGTGGTTTATCGCCATTGACGCAGCAAGTGGGCACTTGGCCGTTTCTTGATGTTTTCATTTTTTTCAACCTGCTGACGTTTCACATCCATCAGTGGAGTCTTGACAGGTTATTATTGGCTACCTTTATAGAACGTCAGAGGAGCTAGTTGTGTGTACAGACTGAGGTGCTGAGTATGTCATGACACTGGTGATTCACTGGCAGAAAGTACTTTATTATCCCGTCATAGTCTTTCATTAGACACAGTATCTGCCGACATGTTTTGCCTTTTAACCTTTGTACGTCGGTGCTTTGGAAACGGACGTTCCAGCGCTCTGTAAATAACTATGCACTTTTGTTTTGTTTTCGGTGTTTGCTGATGTTTCCCCCTCACAGGAAAAAACGTAGGATCAAAATCTACAAAAAGTGCCTCCATGTTATCCACATTTTGTGCTCAGGGATGTGCGTTACAGGAGTGACAAACAACCAAAACACACACACACACACACACAGATGCATAAATGTCTTATTTCATCAGTGCTGGGAAACCAAATACCAGGTGTTGTTATAACATGTTCCGAGCCCAGTGTGTTTGCCAAAGTCGTACGTGCCAAATAACACGGAATATTGTAAAGCATGTTTATATGTAACTAGTGTGCAGACGGAAAAACCAAAGAAATAAAGTATTAATATGGAAACAGTGATTTAAGAGAATTATTGAGTGAATCTTTTGTAGGTTTTCCCCCATTTCTCAACCCTGAAAGTGATAAGTTAACCTTGAGACTGCTGCCTCCTGCTGGTAGGGAAGGCTTAATACAGGCTCGATGACATTTTCCACAGTAAACGTTTTAATATTATTGTTTAGCTGCTTTTCACACTGGCACTAAAGAATAGTCAAGGTTAATCTGTGGCATCAGGAGACTCATTGACACAAATCAAGTGGGATTTAGAGCCATCGTCATAGCAACTGCCCTAAATGAGTTGACCTTCTTCATCTCAGTGGGCACACAAACCTCTTTCTACTTGAATTGACAAAAACTAAAGAAATAAAGCTTTAACTTAACCCGTAGAACACGGCATTTTGGCTGTTTTTATCCATAGCTATGTTTAAATGTACAGTATAATGCAGAGGTTATAAGAATGTGCGCTATAGAGTGTCTTATATCCTTTTTTCAGCACAACCGAGGCAATCTGATGAAGAAAAAAAAGTAATTTTCACCAAACTATATAAACACACCCGAGTCAAAATGTTTAAAATCAGATTGAAATCGTGAAATTTGGAAATACGTCACAGTTGAAAGTTCACTTATCTCACTTTTAATGCGCAAAAAGAAAAGAAAAACATTCTATTTTTGTGACTTCTGCACAATTATTTTCACTGCTAAAAATGTGATATAAAATGAATCATAACTTTGCCTCAACACCACAAAAAAAACCCCACATATTTAAAAGCCTGAATATGTGACCTTTAAAAACACCCCCCCAGGATGTCCTTATAAGGAGTTGTGTGTTATTCCCACGGCGATTTACCATGGGTGCACCTGCGGCACAGATCCATGTCGTATTCCCATCTCTTCCAGTTCAAATGATGAGTTAACCTCTGCTGCTTTCTGCTGGTAGGCGAGTGTTGATGCAGGCTTTTATTTTGACAGTAAAAAATTTCTCTCCAAAAAAAAATCTAATTATTGTTTCGTGGATAAAACATTTGCCCCCAGAACGTCAGCTTTTCAGCTCTTTTGGCTTGCGTTTCCCGGTGCGTGTATCGCACGCATTGGATTTATTTTCCAGCTCGAGCGGGGGCCACAATATTTTATCCAGATTCAAATATAAGCCTCGATTTATACTCCCAGGTGATTTTGTGTCACTTATCGCAAGTGTTGGATTCCTCCAGGCATTCGAAGCGGATTCTCTTTCCTCTCCGATGGATACACTTACGCCACGGCATCTATGACCTATGAGTTTCCATACTCTGAATGGACAGATGAGATGTTTCCCCCTTAGGCAAAGGAATTGGTGGAACACCCCCCCCCCCCCACCCACCCCTCCTCGCTTTAGTTCTCCATTGTGTGCGACAAAGATTTGTATGTGCGGTTGTGCGCCTAACAGCGCGCATGAGCATGTGACGGATACAGGTGCGGAGGTGGAGTTAAGCCCGAGGAGGTGCCGCCCCCCTCCGTCAGGTCGGCGTCCGAGGTGAAAGTCGCGAGGAAGCGGGGAAATGGAAACATGGATCAGACCTGGAGACTGGTTGTGTGTTTGGGCTTCGGCTTTTTTTCCGTGCCTGTTTCGAGCCAGGATTCAGCCGGGTAAGTCTTTTTTTTTTTTTTACTACTTCAATTCATATTTCACACATTAGTTTGTTTGACTTAATCCATTCGTCTCTATCACCAGGACGTTGTTCCTTATCTCAGGTCCAGAAGTGGTCCATGCTGGGACGCCGACTTCACTGGCTGTCACTGTCTTGTCAGAACTTCCCAGTCGGGTGACGGCTGAACTGACACATGGCGACGCCACCGTAGCCCAAACAGAGGACTCCCAAGGAGGTGATGCAGCAAATGCACAAAATAAACATACATATTTTGAACATTTTGATGATGTAAAGCATCATTCTTTTTTTTTTTAAAGGTATCACCAAGGTCCTCACACTCCCTGCTGTGAGTATATTTCCCTTTAATCTTGTCTCTTGTGCACATTTCTATGCCTAACAATCCTCACATTTAACAGATTTCTGCCTCCATAAGCCACAATTCCCTCCTGAACTTGACGGTGAGAGGCTACGTCGGCGGCGGCGTGGTTTTCTCCAACACCACCGCGGTCACGTTCGACCACAAGAACGTCTTCACCTACGTGCAAACGGACAGAGCGCGCTACCAGCCGGGCGACACCGTCAGAGTCCGGATAGTGTGCGTCCAGCTTGATAACCGTCCATACAAAGGCAGAGTGGAGATCACTGTGCAGGTACGTTACTTCCCTCTGTGTGTGTGGGAAACAACAAAAGTCACAGCAGCATGGGCTGAATAGGTGTTTTTAACCACAGCCATTGTGTCGCCTTTTGTGAGTTTGTCACTTTTGTCACACGCAGGATCACGGTGGGAATGTTGTCAACAACTGGGAGTCGACGGGGAATCTGGGGATCGTGTTGCAGGATTTCAGTTTGTCCCCCGCAGCTCCTCTCGGACTGTGGACGATCTCGACAACGGTCGACGTAAGCTTCCATTTTTTGGAATCTTTGTTTGTCGTTTAAAGACTCGTTTTGAACTTGAACAACCTCTTTTTTAATCTTTACAACAGAGCGTGACCGATGAGAAAAGCTTCATTGTGGAGCATCATGGTAACAGAGCAATCATTTTCACTGTCATGCTACTACACTGAGGGTTATTGTAAAGATTCCACTCCTTTAAAGGTGCATTATGTGATAAATCTAAAGCAACTGGCCATAAAATCCTCCTAATATGTCACAGAGACTCAGGAATAATGTTCATATAACAAACTGAACTCACCAACAACAACAGTACAGACAAAATATTTGCATTAAAAAATATATTTTGCAGACTGCAAATCATGTTTATGTTTTGAAATCATGTTTTGGCATGTGGCGCCACCTACCGCCTTCAACCAATCATTGCAGTCAGTAGCGTCTCAGCTGCGGAGCAACCACGGGTTGCCAGTTACGCCGGAAACGAAACCTAAAAGACCCCGTTTTTTGGCCACATTCTTACATGTGGCACCTTTAAGTGATTTCATCTCCGAATACGAATACAGTGTGAAAACAGTGTAACACTGCACTTCAAAGGTTTATCTGGGGCATCAAATCAAGAGGGTATTTCCCATTGAGTCACAGCAACTGCCCTCAATCGGTCGTCCCTCTGCGTCTCAGAACGAAACTCATGAAAACAAAAACCGGCCTTTAAATGTTATATAATAGCCACGTGAATTGCTTGACACAATATATGAGACGCACTTCTTTAGACATTTGTGACAAAAATGTTTTAAAGGCGCCATATGTAAGAATGTGGCCAAAAAACGGTTACTACATTCAAATTCAAAATACAGAGGTCTTTTTAGGTTTCGTTTTCTGACGTAACTGGCAACCCGTGGTTGCTCGGCAGCTGAGACTCTACTGACTGCAATTATTGGTATACAGCGGTAGGTGGCGCCACATGCCAAAACATGATTTCAAAACATAAACATGATTTGCAGTCTGCAAAAGATTTCTTTTAATGCAAATATTTTGGCTGTTTGTTATATGAACATTATTCCTGAGTCTCTGTGACATGATATTAGGAGGATTTTATGGCCATGAAAACAGTTAAATCTTGCCCTTTAAAGAGGATATACAGGATGCAAAATATTTTAAACAGCGACCCCTAGGGTTTAAAACAGATACCGCGCTCCCAGCTCGAAACGTTGTATGTAGATAGATAAATAAACACTTTAATTTTGAAATTCTGTGAAATATTATTATTGGGATATAGTTTTGAGCTCATATCACCCACCCCGACTGTTGGTTCATGTTCATGTGTCGGTCAGTGTGGCTGCTCCGAGCAGCAATGGAGAATTATTGCATGGTGAGAGGAGACGACAAAGCAACAATAACTGGCTGCAAAAACAGTAAAAACATCAAATATCTACTGACAGCATGTAAGAGAGAGACACAGAGAGAGAATCTCCTCTTAATGGTCATTTTATGACTTGATATAATACATTTTTTGTCACTTTGTAAAGTCCTCCATCTATACCGGCCGTTTGCAGATCACCCTCAGTTTGACGTGATCGTGAAGACAAAGCCATGGGTCCATGTTGGAAACGACATGTCGGGATCAGTCAGAGCACTGTGGGTCAAATTAGATCAACACCAATAATTTATATATATATATATTTATATATATATAATCTACAAACTGACCCATATGTTAACAGAAAATACTTTTTTTCTTTCTTAGTTATCCAAGTGGACAACCTGTGCGGGGGACGTTAACCGTCTCAGTGGTTCTGGCACCAGATATGGACAACGCAGACAGTGCAGACACGCTCACACAAAGCAAAGAGGTCAGTGTTTATTACTCACTTAATTGAGTCAATTGAATCCAAACAGTCGACTTCCTTCGTCTTTTTTACATTTCTGCATAAACCTACACGTTAAAGGCGTCGACACCTTGTTTGACCTTTGCTTCTCAGATCTACGGGTCAACGCGGTTTTGGTTCAGCAAAGATGAACTCAATTCTCTGCACGCAGCGTCGGGACTCAGCAGCGACTGCCGTGTGCACGTTGTTGCCTCCGTTACCAGCAACTTTACAGGTGAGATACCTTTTCTTACGTTCTGTTCTATTAAAGGTGCCATATGTAAGAATGTGGCCAAAAAACGGTTACTCCATTAAAATTCAAAATACCGAGATCTTTTAGGTTTTCGTTTTGAAACCCGTGGTTGCTCGGCAGCTGAAACTCTACAGACTGCAATGATTTGCAGTCTGCAAAATATATTTTTTAATGCAAATATATTGTCTGTACTGTTGTTGTTGGTGAGTTCAGTTTGTTATATGAACATTATTCCTGACTCATTATCCAATGGGTTCCATTGTGTTTTTGTGCACATCAGGACTTATGTTGGACAAAACAGTTGAGGTCCACCTGACGCCGAACATGTACCAGCTTATGTTCCACGATTTCCCGCCTTCACTCAGACCATCTTTGCACTTCTCTACAAAAGTGAGTAAACTCTCAGACAGTTTATAGCTGTTCATTCCAGGAGCTATAAGAGCTACATGTGTCCGTGCTTCACAGCTCAGGATCTCCAGATACGACCAGAAGCCTCTGAGCTCACAGGATCTCATGTACTTGGCCGTGGTTGAAGTCACTCAGATAAAATCTACGATGAACACCGAGCCGGAAACGCTGACACTATCGGTGCCCGAGGATGGGGACGTCCACATAGAGATTCAGTTACAGGATCATGTGGAGATGCTTTTTATTCTGGTGAGTACTCGAGGTACTGGTGAGATTTTTTCAGTGCGATTGCTCCGGGAAAAAATGTGGCGTTCGGGGGGTTTCGTTGTGAGTAACATGAGTAGTTTCAGTCGAGTGAACTTCCTGAGGTTTATTTTTGTCTTACTGCCCTTACTGATCATCATCTTTGTCTTCATATTCAGGCCAGATTCCAATCTAGCGAGGAGACGCTGAGGGTCCATAACAAGAACATTTCTCCCAGTAGCTCATATATTCAGATAATCCCAATCCCAAACTTACCCGCACAGGTAACTCTTAAATGTGTTTGTTGGAGATTTGTGCTAATGTATGCGAATATAAACCTGTGTGTGTAAAGTAGATGTTCACGTAATCTGTTGACCTTTCAGGTCGGATTACCTTTTCGAATTGACGTGGAGAGCACCTTTGAACCAGATGCCCTTCACTTTGTGGTATGTTCCGTCATATCCTAAATATTAATCTGTGCAATCTTAAAGGTGCATTATGTAATAAATCCAAAGCAACTGGCCATAAAATCCTCTCGATATGTCACAGAGACTCAGGAATAATGTTCATATAACAAACTGAACTCACTAAACAACAACAGTACAGACAAAATATTTGCATTAAAAAAAACATTTTGCAGACTGCAAATCATGTTTATGTTTTGAAATCATGTTTCGGCATGTGGCGCCACCTACCGCCGTCTACCAATCATTGCAGTCAGGAGAGTCTCAGCTGCCGAGTGACCACGGGTTGCCAGTTAAGGCCTCGGTATTTTGAATTTGAATGTAGTAACCGTTTTTGTTGGCCACATTCTTACATACGGCACCTTTAAATCTGGCAATATATCTGCAATAACCCCTGTACCACTACACATTTGTTGGGTATAATGTGTGCTTTTTAATTTTATTGCTTATTTTATGCCTACTTTTGTTCAGTTGCAAGTGCATTTCCTCAGCGTGGGACCAACATGGTCTAGTCTGGTCTAATCTGGCTTCTATTTATGAAGAAAAACGAGGTTTGTGGTCAATATTCAAGCGTCTCTTTTGCTGTCGTATTAACAGGTGAGCGCTAGAGGTCAGGTGCTGAGGGCCGGGACGATCAATTCCCTCTCGTTTTCTCTGACTCCGACGCTGTCCTGGTCCCCCGAGGCCTGTGTCACCGTCTACTGCATCCTCTCCAACGGAGAGGTCACCAGTGACACGGCACACGTGCCCATCGGGCAGCACAACCATGTACTTTGATTTTAGATCCATCCGTAACAGGACTTTGTTATATACATTTACATAAACGTCACGATTCTCCTGAATGCGTGCGTGTTTTTTACTTCACGCAGATCTCGCTCACGTGGAGCACCCAACAGGCCCAGCCGTTCGATCAGGTGACGCTCAGCGTGACGGATCTGGAACCTGGATCCCAAGTTGGCATCGTGGTCATGGGGATGCACGACGATAAAACGCCACGGGTCGACCGTGCCTTAAAAGAAAAGCAGGTTTGGATCAAACTTAAACGCTGAAAAGAAACAAATAAGAGAATCTCTGAAACTTGAACTTCTGAGAACCTTCTGCAGGAAATGACCAGAGTCGCCTCAAATCTGTTGCGAAACCCTTCAGATGTACTTTTCATACATGCTCGATGAGCACTAAGTGCGTGTGACCACTAAACCTGTTGGTCTGGATGTAACCTATCCGTCTGCTTTGTCAGCGGGACGACTTTGTTAGCGCTAATAGCTGGTAACACTAGTGTGTTTGGTCTGCGGGCCTGAGGACCGTAGAGGGGTTTACAGTGTTGAGGAAACAAAGCCTTGGCACTGTAGGCCGTCTCACCGTGACCCTTTTTCTTGTCTCAGGTCATTTAAAAAGCAAACTGTCCTCTGGCAGCTGAGACTTTTTTTTTTTGTTTGTTTTCACTTTACGTCACCTGTCAAGATTTGGCCTATTTTTTCCTCAAGATGCATCATGTCATAGTACTTTTCCTCCATCCTCTACTTGAAAACTTGCCTAGAATTAGGAGCATACACACACACAAATGCAACCCCTCAGTCAGGTCTGATAGTATTGCTTCACAACAGCACGTCCATTAGTGTTATCCTGGCTTTGTGTGTCATTTACACCACAGGACTGCGGTATTTGGATGCTGACCAGGACCAATCTTTATAAGCAGGAGCAGCCCGATGGTCCTGAAAATGGTAGGATTATAGACACATACTGTGAATCTGTGTGGTCCTTCATGACAGCATGTATTTTTTATTCATTTAATTTTCCCTGCAGGTGACGTGCTAATGGTGGAGAAGTACTGGAGCCACTGGATGGACGCCACCGAGTCACTGCTGTGGATAGACACTGATGTGAAGTGAGTGCTGAATGTCGGGGGTTGGGAAATGTGTTTTCTTATTTGGACACAAACATGCAAATAAATTCCCCGTCACGTTTCTATGTCAGTGACGAAACGTGGACAAGTGGGAAAATCACAGTGCCAGATACTGTCACTGCTCTGGGAGCTGTAGCACTGGTCATGTCCGACAACCTGGGTTTGGGCTTCACTCCTGTGCCACTTATGGTAAATAGTGCAATTTACGCAGCTGATTACTAGGTTTTTTTTCAAATGTGGGGTCTTTCCAGACGTCCTACTGTTTTATTGACGAATGCTCTTTTCTACCACTCGCAGCTAACTGTGTTCAAAGACTTCTCCATGTCCTTGAATGTGCCGTCATACCTCATCAGGGGAGAGGAGCTCGTCCTGGAGGTCAACATCATCAACCACTTGGAGCAGGAATCGGAGGTATGAAGATTTCTCAATATTCCGTCTAAAAATGTCAGCGGTAACTCGTTTGACATCGGTTATAATTATTATTCCACCCCAGCACAACTCCAAGAAACTGTTATGTTTGGAGAGCGTCTTGTAGCCGCTGTCAGAAGCTGTTACGAATGTTTTCAGAGATTCTTTCTCTGCAGGTCATCGTGCTTATTGCTCTGAGCAAAGCCTTCGAGTTTGTTTTGGGAGAGAGCGGCGACGTTTCCGTCGTGAACGCCCAAAAGCTCACCTTAAGGAGTCACGACTCGGCTTCGGCGCTCTTCCCTATAAGGCCTGTGGCTCTGGGCGAGACCGAGATATCCGTGGACGCCATTTGTGCTCAGACTACAGACAACCTAGTGTGGAGAGTGTTGGTGAAGGTATGGAACGATGCAAAAAGACATAAAGAAAACACGCTGTATGATGGCGCACAGTTAAAATAGTGCACACTGTTCTATTCTTGAAGCCTGAGGGAGTGGAACAGTCGTCCTCGGAGACGATATTCCTGGAGCTGCCACCAGATAAGGAAGAACAATCCAAGTCCGTCTCCTTCCACTTTCCACCAGATGTGGTCCCAGGCAGCCAGCGGGCCTATGTGGCGCTGGTTGGTACGTCCCACATCCATCTCTTCTGCTGTGCCAGTTGCAGTTCCATCTGAGGGCACTTGATGTTTATTTTTACTCAATTAGGCCTGGCTTAATATGTGTGTGTGGACGAAAAGCTCGAGTGAATACGTATTTTTAAAACTAAAATGAATGTTTATGGTGGTGCAGATTCAGAGCAGCTGTCAGGCTGTTCTGAATCTGCTCCATTAAGGTTGAGAGATGTTTGCCATTTGTCACGGTAGAGAGGCCGAGCTTGGGGATTTTCCTCGGATAGAGCCAAACTTGTAAAGCGAATGTAGAATGTTTCCTCCGTTTCACTCTTTTCTTCCTCCTACCTCCTTGTGCAGGTGATATCTTGGGCTTTTCCCTCAATAACCTGGACGCCCTGGTCAAGTTGCCTCTTGGTTGTGGGGAGCAGAACATGATCCGCTTTGCTCCAAGTGTTTATATTCTCCAGTATCTGGACAAGCCAGGTCTGGATGATGAGGCGATCAGGCAAATGGCTCTGGGTTATATCATGGAAGGTAAGAAGAAACCATCGGTGAATCACATTGTATTACTTATTGACAAAAGGTTGCACGGAAGTATAGATATATGGTAAATAAAAGTACTATTTCAACTTCTTCACTTGTGTAAAAGGTGATTATTTTCTATTTGTCCTTTAAAAAGATGGATCAAATTCCTATTTGTATGATTCATTAACTCCAGTTCAGTCATTTCACATTTCCATGTTAGACTTTGAGGTGCCTCTGATTTCAGGAGATGTTTTTTTTTTGTGCTGCTTCTCTTAAAATCTTAAGTGGTTTTCACAATACCTCGACTTTTAAGGTATTTGCGATCAAACGGAAGCAAAAGTAAATCGGAAAAATGAATACTCGAGCAAAAAAAATCCACTTTAGTATCAAGTTAACTAACGTTATACTTCATTTCATATCAATAATGTTGTGTCGTCTGCTGTCAGGTTATCAGAGACAGCTGTACTACCAACGGGCCGACGGTTCATTTAGTGCATTCGGAGCCTTCGACTCCTCCGGCAGCACATGGTGAACCAGCACTTTTAGTCCGACCTAGATCATTGCGAAACAGGCGCGCGACTGTCACTCACGCCGCCTCTCTTTCGCTAGGCTGACGGCCTTCGTGCTGCGCTGCTTCATCCAAGCGCAACACTTCATGACGATAGACAACGGCGTCCTCACCAGAGCCATGACGTGGCTCTTGAGTCAACAGGGGCCACAGGGAGAGTTCACCGAGGTGGGCAGACTGATCCACACCGAGATGCAGGGAGGACTGGACAGCGGTCCGGTGGCGCTCACTGCTTATGTACTGATATCGCTGCTGGAGGACAACACCTACATGGTACGTGAGTAGAGAAGCCGACACAGAGTGAACGTATGCGAGGACAGGGAAGACCGTGTCACGATCTTTCATCTGCTTCCTCTTAAAAAGGACGTGTACTCAGACAAAGTGTCCATGGCTCAGACGTACCTGGAGGGCAAAGTGTCCAGCGGGGTGGTCAGTAACTACAGCCTGTGTTTGGTGACGTACGCTTTAGCTCTGGCCAACAGTCCTGAGACTGACACTGCCCTGTTTGTGCTCATGGGAAGAGCAGATAATGCAGGTAAAGTGGCCTTATCTTATCCTATCTTTACATTGTTAAAGGTGCCATATGTAAGAATGTGGCCAAAAACGGTTACTACATTCAAATTCAAAATACCGAGGTCTTTTAGGTTTCGCTTTCTGACGTATAACTGGCAACCCGTGGTTGCTCGGCAGCTGAGACTCTACTGACTGCAATGATTGGTAGACGGCGGTAGGTGGCGCCACATGCCAAAACATGATTTCAAAACATAAACATGATTTGCAGTCTGCAAAATATTTTTTTTTATGCAAATATTTTGTCTGCACTGTTGTTGTTGGTGAGTTCAGTTTGTTATATGAACATTATTCCTGAGTCTCTGTGACATATTAGGAGGATTTTATGGCCAGTTTCTTAATGTGGTAAATGACTATTCAAGCTGCAAACGTCTGGTTTTTAATGGAATATGTACATAGGTGTATAGAGGCTCATTTCCAGTGTTACATTGTGTTTGCTAATCACGTTAGAAGACTATTGGACGATTAGAAAACCCTTGTGCAATTATGTTAGCACAGCTGAAAACAGTTTTGCTGGTTCTTGGACGGAAGCATGGTCACAGAGTTAGTATATTGTACAATATGTAAGCAGCCCTTTAACAAAAAAAATCTGTTTTTTCCCCCTCAAAGATGGAATCACGATGTGGGGATCCTCTGCCGGCCTGAATTCACAGGACGGGCGGCCGTCCGCGGTGCAGATCGAGATGATCTCCTACGTGCTGCTGACTCTTTACAAGCGCGGCAACTTAGTCGACGGCTTCGTGCTCTTGAAGTGGTTGAGCAAGCAGAGGTATCACCTGGGAGGCTACGGGTCGACACAGGTGCGTCCAAAAAACAATTCAGAGTCATAAACAGAGCGACTGTGTCATATAAAATAATGACGTGATGTCGTTATTTCCCGCCTCAGGACACAGTGGTTGCTCTGCAAGTTCTGTCTTACTACGCAGCATTCAGCGGCGCCAGCGCCATCGACCTCCAACTGGAGGTGTCTGCTCCCGAATCTGCGTTTGTCTCTCTGTTCTCGATCAACTACACCAACTACAGGACGTACCAAAGCCTAGAGGTAATAAAAACGTTGAGTCATAACGATATTCTGGTGCCATTTTCAATCCTGTATTTTTAAAAAGAAAATCTTAATGTCTTTTCAAGCTTAACGATTACAGCGGGGATCAACTCAATATACACATGGAGGGCAGAGGATTTGCTCTGTTTCAGGTACGTAAACGTGTTTGTCTATTCTCGATTATCTGCTTCTTGCAGGCGTGGCAAAGGAAAATGAGCGTTTCCAAAATTCCAGCATATTTAGCTCAACTTAAAACATGAACACATCGGCTGTGCATGATGTGGCGCCTTTTCCACTATGGTCCCAGCTCGCCTTGACTCGCCACGGCACGGCACGGCACAGCTTAGGCCCACTTTACATTACGCTTTTCGCGACGTCTTTAGACACACCGCCCTGGAAATCTGGCAGGACACCCGCGGCGCTTACAACTTTCCTCTTTACTTGATCGACTGTACGATCGTAGCCGGCCTCCCGCATCCCCTGTAGCATTTTTTACGGGACGGTATCTATGTTGCCGGGGTCCTATGTTCCCCGCTTTGTATGTGACCGGGGATAATCGGACCCTTTCTCTAAAAAAGGGTCCCTACCCCTTACCCTTACCCTAACCCTTTACCCTGGAGCTCCACACCCAGGCTTCCACAAAGTGGGGAACATAGGACCCTTTTTTTTTTAAAAAAAAGGTCCGCTTCTCCCCGATCGGGGAACATAGGACCCGGAGAACATAGGTACAACCCCCATTTTTACCATCTTGTTCCTGGATGACTCCAGCTTCTTTTGGATCCCGTCCTCCGAAACCAAGATACCGATCAGGCATCTTGGTTTCGGGAGGTGCTCCACGTCCCGCGGTATACGCTAATCGCCTAAACCCTGACCTCCCGATGTCGCGAGCCCGACGCGTTCTCTTTATACGCAACTTTGAAGTTGTCGGAGACTTCCCGCTGAGTTGTTGGTCGACCGCTTCGCAGTTGTCGGGAGAAAATTTGAAGACAGCGGGACTATACGACAAGCGTGATGTAAAGTGGGCCTTAGGTTGGCTTTCTACTACAAAAATAGTATCTACTCAACGGAGTGGGCGGAGTCATCACTGCACGGCTGCATGAAACTGCCGCGGGTTCATTCACATGCTAAAACGCACAAACGAGCGACTAGTGACGAAATACACCAGGCTCCTCTGCAAAATAGTGCGATTTTAGACATTTGCCTGGCAATTGTTGGAGATCAACCCACATATTTTTTTTTTTAAGATTGCTAAGCTTTTATCTGATCTACAGTTCGGCATTGTTCGGCTCGATTCATAGACAGTTTCGACCTCACAATGCAGCGCAGCGCTACACCCAAAGACACAGAGCAGTTATCATCGGGGGTTTGCACACAGCAGCCAGACCAGATAATATTACTGAGAAGACGACTATAGTGAATTGTAAATCTTTCATAACTCGATCCCTCTGCTACATATCCTGTTTGTCTGTCATGTAACACAATAATGTACAAGGAAATAAAAATAGAATTTCAGTGGGTTTTTTTTGTGTGTTTGTTTTCCACACAAACAGATACTGGTTTTGTCGCCCTGAGGCAAACATAGCAACAGCTACTGTATTGTTGTCGTACTGTAAAATGAACTGGAAACATTTTGAATATGTGCAGATGAATATGTTTTACAACGTGAAGACCTCGACAGCGCCGCGATACCTAAATCACACCTCGGACGAGGAAGCTTTCTCGCTACGTGTCAGCGTCTCTGAAGAAGACCACGATCACATTCAACTACATATATGCATGGGGTATACCACACATTTATTTCAACTATTGTTTGCCCATACAAGGCTCTGACATTCATTTGTATGACATCCTGCGTTTGTGTAATCTCCAGATTAAAGGACAGCCAGGTGATATCGCACACAGGTATGGCCATACTGGACGTGGGCGTACTCAACGGTTTCAGACTTCCCTCCGCAGTCGCTGCCCCGACCGATCTCATCAGGAAGGTGGAGATGCATCCTGAGAAAATTATCCTGTACCTGGACTCGGTAAGTTATTTTGTGGTTCGTGGTATTTTAAGGTTGAACAGGTTGCCTAACGTTTGAATCATCGTTCGCATTTCCTTGTCACGCTTTGCAGCTCACCAAGTCCGAGGTTTGCATCACGCTTCGTCTCGTCCGAAACTACAAAGTCGCCCGCGTGCAGGACGCTGCTGTGCACCTTTATGACTATTATGAACCCAGTGAGTACAGTTTCAACACAAACACACACAATTTTTTACTATCACATGTTCAAGTTTTTACAGCTCATCTAATGTTTCCCTCACCTACGCTCTAAGAAATAAGGGTTCTAAAAGGGTCCTTCTACAAGGGCTGAGGTTCTACCTGGAACCATTTGCTTCTGAAAAAGCAAATGGTTCTGTTTTTCAAGGGTTCTTGGTAACATGATGATTCTGATGTCTGATGCTTGATTATTTTTTTTCCCCACCCTTCTCGCAGAGAGAAAAGCACTGAGGACATACAACTCGGATTTTCTCCGCAACATGGACCCCTGCTTTTTCTGCGGCGTGAACTGTGACCGCTGCAGACCCGGAATGACCATTTCGGCCTCACACCCCCTCATATCACACTCAGCGAACAGTGCCACCTGCAGCCTGAGTTGCTTATTGTTTTTTGCAATTGTGGCTTTTTTTCAAATGTGAAATCTGAAAACAACACGGCATATACGCCGATTTATTGCCTTCTTACTCTCTTTCTTGACAAATGATTGTAACATTTAGAGGACTGTTTGCACACTGCTGTTCTGCTGAGTGCACATTTTACCTTCTGCTATTTACTGTGTGACATTTCAATCATACTATGTATATATTTTTTCATTTGGTTCATAAAAAAAAAATATATATATATATATATATATAATACCCAGAGAATTCAACTGTGAAAGAATTATTCTCCAGCTGCATTGTACTTTCCAACAAATGGATGTCATGTTTCTACATAAGTTGCGGAATGTGAACTGACCTGCAGATATATGCACACACATAAATCATGACCGCTGCATATTATGAAATACAAATATTATTATTATTACTAAGATTTGCGGCCTGCTGTGCACAGTGGTCGGAGAACATGCTGTTTTGGTCATTGCTCAGAAGTCCACAGGGGAGCACTTTAATATAACTTCACTGTATGTCTTTTTTTCTGAGATTTTGGGGATTCCAGTAGATTTAGAGAAGAATTATACATGCATCTTGGTCCTCGGTGTCTCAATATTATTATATTCAAAGCAAAACATTCCCTGTGTAAGTTTATTGATGAGTTTTGTGTTGTTCAAAATGAAATGTGCCATGCTCTCCTCTCACACAAATAACTCAATACAGGTGTTTTTTCCTCCTCTTTTTTGTTATTAAGGGATTATTGACTATCAAAAATCACAGTATTAATGTATGATGAACAAAAAGGAAGTACATTTACATGTATATGCTATTGTAAAGGTGCATTATGTAACAAATCTAAAGCAACTGGCCATAAAATCCTCCTAATATGTCACAGAGACTCAGGAATAATGTTCATATAACAAACTGAACTCACCAACAACAACAGTACAGCCACAATATTTGCATAAAAAAAATATTTTGCAGACTGCAAATCATGTTTATGTTTTGAAATCATGTTTTGACATGTGGCGCCACCTACTGCGTCTACCAATCATTGCAGTCAGTAGAGTCTCAGCTGCCGAGCAACCACGTTGCCAATTACGTCAGAAAACGAAACCTAAAAGACCTCGGTATTTCGAATTTGAATGTAGTAACCGTTTCTGGCCACATTCTTACATATGGCACCTTTAAACATGTACAACAGAGAGAACTTAACAGAAACAAGAGTCATCAAAAGTATGTAGAACAAATTCCTTTATTGTTCACATGCATCTTTAGCCAGATAGTGGAGGCTCATAGAGTCTTCATCTTCACTGTATGCTGTGGAGGGATTCTTCATCCAAGGTCGAAAGCCATGAAAAGGAAAGATAACGGTTTAATTGATGCGTTCATTTTGACAACTGTAGCATTGTTTTTTATATTAACCCATCTTGATGAGAGAAGATGTTACGAGATGGTACAAATAATCCAGTTGTAAAACTGTCAAATCCATCTTTTTTGATTGTTCTCTTTAAATTAAAATGACAACAACGACAATAACATATCAGATCAAGGTTAGAAAAATCCCTATATTGTTCATCACAATGCACTAACTAGCTTATACCTCTCCAGATGTTTCTCCAGCATCAGTGACCTGCAGGTCCAAGGAGAAACCTGAACTGTGGTTCGACTTTCCTCCCATTCCCTCTTCCTGGAAAAGCTGTAAACAGGAAGTGTTTCCATCCATGTTAAAGGAAAAACACAAATCTTAAATGAGCTTTTATACATTTATATTGTTTTACATGGTAGACGGAGAGCTGTCGAATTTCCTCCTTCAGCTCTTTATTCTGCGTCTCCTTGTCAGCGGCCGTCTGCACCAGCTTCTGGATCAGATTGTTGTTCTCCGCGGCCTCTTTGATCAGCTGTTGCCTCTCCGCGTCCTGGTCGTTGTGCTGTTGGCCGAACTGTTTCAGCACCTCCTGCATCTGGGTCTGCTGCTTCTGTGAGAGGAGAACGACAAGTGAACCCATCAGAACCTTCAGAATAAACCCCTATATTGTTCTTTCCTAGTGTGACGGTACATATCAGTCGATGACTTCATCTACATTTTTAGCTGCATTCCGTACCAGCAGAGAGTCGACGAGCTCGTCGTCGTGTTTATTCTTGTCCAGCAAAGTGGAAATCTGAACCTTGAGGATCTTGATTTCATCATTCAGAGATTTATTCCTGGCTTTGGAGGCTTCCAGCCTCTTCTTCAAATCCTCGTGGTTCTTCTGGAGGGCTGCGTGGTCCGCTTGGACCTTCTGTACAGTTGTGAAAAAAAGGGCAAGGACGTCTATTAGATCTTAAATCTGCATATTTGATCCCGTTCAGGAAACATAAACACACCTCCAGCACCTCCTTCTTCTTTTCCTCAATGGAGCGGATGTGGATGAGGTTCTTGTCCTCGACACAGGACTGTTTCCTCTTTCCAGATTGATTCAGTTGCTGCTCAAGGTCCCGCACCTGACACATATGTATATTCGGCATATGTTAAACGTCTGCCCTGTTAAATTTGAGAAGAACATGACATATAACTGTGACTGTTCTATACCCTCAACTGCAGAGCCAGTATCTGTTGTGATCGACCTCTGAAACTCGTCGAGGAGTTGAGTAACTGCTGAATGTTGACGCCCTCTCCGACCTCACTGATCAAAACCTGCAGCAGCACAAACACTTTACATATCTGAGAGGTCACTTATTATTATTATCATATAAATGCATTTAATTCTTGGTAGTAAAACAAGAGTCTACCTTCTGAGCTACTTTCAGTTCCTGTTTGACAGATTGAAGCTGGTTGCGATATTCAGTCACTTTCAGATGGGCAGCGGCTAACTTTTCCTGCAGGGATTTCACTTGTGGGTTTTCCTGCTTCAGGAAAACATTTAGGAAGATTATATACAGTACTATACAGTACACTTGCACACATTTTTTGGGACAATTCAGCAGGTAGGTCGTTCCAAACATCTTGGAGAAGTTAACTACAGATGATCTGTGGATGTAGGCTGCCTTAAATCCTTTTCTGTAGCTTTATGTAATCCCAGACACACAATGGTATTGGGACCAGGGATCTGTGTGTGGGGCCATAATCGTCACTTCCAGGACCAGAATAAATCTGGGGGCCAATCACACACTTCCCTGATAGCGTGGCATGATGGATAAGTGTCTGCTTTTTCAATTTCAGTGGCATAGATCTGAGACGGTGTCAAAAAAAACAAAAACACGTAGGCCCTGCAGTAGCCATTTCACCACCATGTGACCCCCTGAATAGTCATCTTGGACTTAATCATACCCTTTACCGGGAAAATAACTATATTTGGTAACTTCCGCAGAACTTTGACCAATCATTGGAGGCCTGTCACGCTCAAAACTACAGTGCAGTTCCAGAAGGCTCGGTCTTCCCCTGCATCTAAAGTAATATCTCAAAAACTAATGATAGGAAGTTGATTCGTTGGAGCAGGAAAACATGGAAAACATGCAGGAAGGTGGTCCCCAAGGACCAGGATTAGGTTTCTAAAATAACATTCCTCTCACTTTATTTGTGTTTTTGTTGTATATTCTTATACGTATATGCACAAGGAACCATACATGAGCACACCATGTCATTTTGGTCAACCATTTCAACAATTACCTCACAGTCTTCAGATAATCCCTTCTCCTTTTGTGACTTTGCGTTCGTCTCTGGTGGACAGTGCACCAAAGCAGACTGCAGCTGCAGAAATAAGCACATCATGACAGGTTTTAAATCGATCGTTCGACGCATTACACGATGCATCAGGTCGTGACCGTCACCTCTTTCTCAAGGCCTTTGATTCTGTTGCCGCTCTGCTTCGTCCTCATCTTCTCTTGCTCGAGCTCGGCCGTGAGCTCTCTGACCTTCTTGGACAGTTCGACGATCTTGGCGGCCGCCACGTCCCCGGACAAGCTCGGCTGGCCCAGCACCGCCAAGCTCTCTCGCTCCACTTCTTTTTTGTTCTTCAGGTTTTTCATTTTGGAATCCTGTTCACTCGCGAGTCGGAGGAGCCGGTCGTTTTCGTCCCGCAGCCGCCTCAGCTGGTCTTGCAAGTTCTCAATCTCATTCTGCAGTGATCTGCATCTAGTCAAGATCACGATTGTTCCAATTCAGCCAATATTTTTGTATAAACGTCCCCCCATTAATATTACTTGTTCAAGGAAAACACTTCATTCAGACTCACTTGTCATTTACAGGCTGGATGTCGGCCTGAAAGCCTTGCTCCAATAAATTCAAATCCTCTCCACCAGCATCAGGCTTGTGTGGAGCTTTCTTCTTCATCCATCCCAGCTTCCTTTTCTCCTGCTGCTGCTGCAGAGCTTGGAACTGAAGCCTCAGGTCATCCAGCTCGTCCAGATCCATGCTCTATGATTTTAAGGCGATAATAAAAATGACAAGAGAAGATCAATGTTGCGTCTACGGATTGGGAATGTGGTCGTAATCATGAACAAGTTTTGGTTTTGTGGACAGTAAACAATTTTTTATTTGATCATTTTATAGTGTTTTTAGCCCCAATATGTTTTAAATTTAACGGCGACTCCAGTAAAAGTAACATCGAAACCAGATGACAAAGTGGCCTCGGCTAAACGTAGCATTATTTAATCCCAAAAGACGGCTTTGTGATATCTGCATGGTGACATACCAGCAGTTAACGGGGCGAGGATGACGTTTCATTGATTGCCGTTGTGAAAATGTGTGAATGAAAGGCTTCTGGTGTCTTTTCCGAAATGAAAGGATCACGTCGGGCGATGACGTCAGCATCTGATGGTGACGGATTAAAGTCATCAAAGGGAGATTCAGGGAGATTGGTGTAGTAGTTGGTTGGTACAGCAAGAAGACCGGGCCTGGTTGGAACAAGGGCCTTTCTGCATGGAGTTTGCATGTTCTCTCCATGTGTGCATGGGTTTTTTCTCTGGGTTCTCCGCTTTCCAATATGGGAATTAGGTAAATTGGACACTCATAGGTGTGAGTGAAAGAGTGGAAGGTTGTTTATCTCTATATGGCCCTGCGGACATGGACGCTTACGCCGTCTTGTTACACCATTTCAACAGCATCATCCACACTAATGGATGTAAAGAAGTATGAGAATCATGTTATGTCCTCCTTTAACCATGAAGGGGAGACAACAAAGGAATAAGAAGAAGGCAATGTCCCCCTTGTTGCCATGGAGATGACATGTTATTGTGGAGCATTCTGGGAACCTCAGTCCTGTGTCTGTGTCTAATTGAATGATAACAAATTGAAAAAAACAGAAAGTAGGATATATCATACCAAACTTTACCACAGTCCAAGAGAATGCCGATTTGGGGAATTGGCAAATTGGACTCTATTAATTGACTGTGGAGGTGAGTGAGTGAATGGTACAGTATGTCTATGTGTCCCTGTGATGGACTGGCGACCTGTCCAGGGTGTACTTTTCACCATGTGTCAGCTGGGATTGGCACCAGAGCGCCCTCATGTGGAGGTAGATCAGTGAGTGAGTGAGTGAGTGGATTGTGTCTTTCTCTGATTGTCCAGATGCATCCTCCTGTAAAAGACGACACAAAGCCTAACTTGCGTTTTTGCCACATTACGCAACACCAGAGGAACGTGGACTGACCTGCAGACATTAAGCATCCACGCAAATCATCACCGCTCCGTATCATGAAACACCAATGTTATTTCTAAAGATGTCATCCTGTTGTGTCCAGTCCATAAGAAAATACTGAGAACCATGATGATACTCATTTTTTTGCTGCTGACGTACTCTTTGTATAAATAAATAATTTTAGTGTGACAGTGTTAGTGATGGATCCCCAAAGTCCCAGCGAAAGATACACAGAACAAATACATAAAGTTGGATGTAAATCAAACTGTAGCTGAATCTGACCTCTGACCTTTTGTGTTTTAATGGAAAGTAATGTATGTCTTTATGTGTTAGTTTTCCCTCTATAAGGGCTATGGCCTCTAGTTCAAGGACAGAACAAAACATGGAAGATTTAGCAGCATTACACACTGAGCATTTAATTTAATTTGGCTCCTAAACTTTTGACTTCAGTTGAATTAATAAGTACACGGTTAAATCGTGTGAGAAAAGCCAAGTGTCCTTGCCTTAAATCTCTTTGAAACAGTGCAGTTCAGTGAGAAGGCTCCAGAATTACAGTCGCAGTGGTTAGTTCTTCCACTTAATGACGTTGAATATTCATGAGTAAAACACAAATTTCCCAGTGTGACCACGGCCGTGTTATGAATATTCAGCATGTTTGCTTCCCCATTAACTTATTTAAGCCTGTTTTTCTTGACTCCGCACACGAGTAATTACCACTTTCCTGTTATTCCTGTCAATTTTTCTCTGATTTCAAATGAATACATAAAGAGCTGCACTACTGAAGTTGAACACTAGATGGCAGAATTGGTATCATAATAAGTCCAAGACTGGGGTGAAATTTCAAGGTCATACAATCTGATGATATCACAACTGAGAAACTTTTTCATTCTAACTCAGTTGCAGAATGTGCCCCTTTTTTGATGATGCCAATAATAAAAGATGTCAATTTGCTGCCGTAAAAACCATTGCCTGGAGGTTTTCTTTTGTGTCGTTAATGTGTGAACGTGTGTGTCCCAGAGAGACAACGTGACTCGCATAAAAAGGTCATGACAAACAACCCCACTGAGCTGGGTCATGTTGTGGGTCAGGGCTACACTAACAGTCATTCGGGTGCAGCTCTGGTCATGATGTCATGCATTTGCTATAATATTAGAGGGCAGACAACTGTCTCCTATGTAATGGATGTAACTGACACAGGGCTTAGGTTAAGTGAGCAACAAGCATTAAGACATAAATGTGAGTTGTGGACATGTCTTGTATCAGTATCTTGCCTGAAAATGACTTTTGTAGAAGTTTAAGTGACTTTTTAATGATATTACTTAAGTGAAAGTCTTAAAGTACATGACAATTACTGTACAAAAGTAATTTTCTGATATTAAATGTACTTGATTTTAAGAAGTAAAAGTATTTAAAAAGTTGGAAGGTTGTGGGTTAAATTCCTGTCTCTGCTAGTCTAGGTGTCCTTGAGCAAGGCACTTAACCCCATGTTGAAGCATGTGAATGAGTATGAAAGATGTGTGACCAGTTCCAACTTCTTCTTCTTCTGATTTTATCTTGTAGAGTTAGAAGAAATGTAGCGGAGTAAAAGTTGCTTGAAATATAAATAACAAAGTAAAGTACAGATACAGTAAGTGAATGTTGTACTTAAGTACAGTAACAAAGTACTTTTTTTTTGTTTTACATTAAAACAATGGGTGTGGAAATGTTTTCTACCCTCCAAAAAGGAGCTTGGGGTCTTTCACCATGGAAATAAACACTACTAATACTAAGAATACTAATTAAAAACTACTTCAAAAATCATATTGTCTCTTCTTAGGTCTGAATGACAAAATACAGTAAACGGCTTATTCTAAGCCCACAAAAAAGACATGCTTATGGGTCGTCTATTCGATCTCTTCCAAACGACCCCTCTTCTAAAAGTTACGCAGTGTCCCTTTAAAAACACCCGCAAATCAATATGATGACGCTGATTCACATTGTCAAAGTGGCTGTGAGAGCAACATGGCTGGCGAGCCTCCAGTCACAGGGGGGTTTTAGTTTGGGTAAACAAAGAGACGGGGATGATTATTTACGACTTTCATCTCCTGATGGGAGCCTTTAGAGAAACATGTTGTATTGCTGTTGGCCAGAAGGGCTGCTGCGTGTGTTTTGGTCAAAAAACCAAAAAAAACAACCCAAAAACAAATCACATTGACAGCAGGTTCGGCCGAAATGGAGACTTTGCGTTGCATGACTGAGATAAAATGTGTCTCTGGTTGAATGTTTCATCAAAGAAGGAAAGTCAGATGTGGGCTGATTATAACCGAGTGCAGCCTATATGTTGATGTTGTTTACTCAGCAATAAAAACAGCGATATATTCCAATTCTATAATGATACGTTGCATAATGAACAGTTTACATTCGGTGACCACAGTTACGATTGATGTGGATACGGATGTGCTTCTGGTTTTGATGCTTCATTTTTTTTTCCTCCCAAAAAAACAGAGATTGCTAAATTGCTCCTTGTGGCCTTCGCTGATGATGACATCAGTCGGAAAGAATCACCAAAATCAGAACACGCGGAGGCATCGCATGGAAACCAACTGAGCTCCGTGTCATGGCAAAGTCGGGCGGCAGCGACGACAACAAAGAACGGATTGTAGGGAAAACTCCAGCTCGCAGCGACGCGACCTGAACGGTTCCCTGTGTCTGCGACCAGAAAAAGAGGAGTGTGATTGCTTTTGTTTAGCGAGTCATGCTCCGTTCAACTGGGGCTAGTCATGGAAAATCCCTTTGAGCTTCTATCCCACCCACAATGAATGTGTATTTACTCAACCTCCAGGTGACCCCTGGTGGACCATCCCAGACAGACAAATCAAATCCAGGGCGGGGGGGGAGTGGTGGACGACTTCACAGGAACAAATTAGCTGCTTAGTCATTCTATTTTCAAAGGAAGCATCGCTGATGTTATCACTATGGGACGGTCGCTCTCAGGCTAAGATGCCGGTTCACTCTTCGTCACTACCAGCAACAAGTGCGATACGTCATCTGATCACGATAAAGAATGTCTGAGTGTCAGAACGACTGTCTGTTTCCATGTTGGTCCACACAAACCCTGAAGTGGACGAATCCGCACACCCCTTCAATCTGATTCCACACGTACCATACTCGAACTGTCCAGGGTGTACCCCGCCTATCGTCCAATGTCAGCTGAGTTAGCCAAAGCTACCCCCCGCGACCCCCTGGTGGAGGATAAAGCGGTAGATAATGGATGGATGGACGTACCATACTCTCCAAAAGACAGTAAACCATACAAAAAAATCTCAATGTCTCAATAACTTGATCACTTTTAAAGTGTTGTCTTGGTCTCATGATGTCAACATTTGAACAGCACGATGAAGACGACTACTAGTAAATACCAAAATACCCACTAGTAAGACGTTTTTTGACCTTACTAGTACTACTAGTGAGGCTCAAAATGTCTACTAATGAACCTTTGGACCCTTACTTGTGCTACTAGTAAGCATTTTGGCACTACTAGTAGGGTCCAGGAGGCTACTAGTGCATGACACATGCCTACTAGTGGGGCCTAGTAGTGTTACTACACTCTTAGAAATAAGGGTTCCAAAAGTGTTCTTCTACAAGGGATGAGGTTCTTCCTGGAACCATTTGCTTCTGAAAAACCCTTTCTCGAAAGAAAGGGTTTTTCAAGGGTTCTTGGTAACACTAATGGTTCCAGTAGGAACCATTTTGATCCAGAGAACCTTTTACAATCCCTTTCCTGAATTAAGAGTTTTAAAAGGGTTCTTGGTAACACTTAGGATTCTCCTATGAGGACAAGCCAAAGAACCTTATATGGTTCTACTTAGCACTTTTATTTCTAACAGTGAAGTACATCACAGTAGTTTACTAGTAAGGTTAGATTGCCCACTCGTAGTGGAAAAAACGTTATAGTGAGACACAGTCATTGTAGTTCTACTAGTGTGCCAAATTGTCTTACTCGTGAGGACAAAAAGCTTACTACAACATGGACCTTAAGTCCAATATCAAGGATATTGAATAAATGCCAAAACAGCTTGCCATATAGTGCACCGCAAATCTGTTTGGACACCACAAGGCACGCAGTCAACCGCACACGTCCTACAGTATAGGTACTGGACCTGTGTTAAGGTATGAATGGAACAGCGGGGAAATGTGAGTCGGCGCTCTGCAGGAAACCAAGTGTGGCAAGTATGAACCTGGCCCTAACACGGCTAGGTCTGATTATATCCTCCCCCGGAAATTGAGAGTCGTTTAAGTCGCATAATTTGTCCCAGGCAAAATGCTGGAAATCAAATGTAAAAAAATGATGTCGGACATGGTTTTAATGACCTATAATCTGGGTTAAAAGGGGAGATTAACAATTTTTTCCAATCAGCGAAATGATTTGTGATTTCCATGGATCTAGTGCCTTACAGCTCTTTTTTTTGTTGTTGCTTTCTTCCACTGCACAGGAACTTTTCCTTATGTGTGAGCGAACGGTCTTTCCAGTCCCTTGACGTCCCCGGCACAACAGAATGAAGCTGTTTTCGTTGTGGAGAGAGTTCCAGTGATACCAGCTCTCGGAGTGTGATTGATTAATTTCCGTCTGGTTCGGGATGAATCCGTGTCTCATCGTACGCTCAACACCTGGCAACTCCTGTGAGTCACTCTGGGGGTTCTGTTGAATCCTAATGTGTGTGTAAAGAATGAATGAATGAGTCAATGTTGAGGACAGACGAAACATAATCAGTCTCGCATGCACACAAAGGGAGCGACCTCTGACTCTTCACGTCGGTATGACTCCTTTACTTAGGTGCCGGCGCAGTTTTCCACTCATTTTTCACCGTGGGGTCAGCTTTTGCTACTCGAGCTTTCTCGGGCTGTCACACGTTTCCCTCCCACTCAGCGGGTCAATTAGAGTAATCGCAAACAGGTGGACGCGTGCTCTCATGCTAGTGTTTTTACTGTACACACAAAAAAGGAAATAAAAGCAAGACTGTTTATGTGCGAGGAAGCCAGCAGCCTTTCCGAAATGCGCGTTTGCATAGACGTATCTGAGTGACACAGGATTATTATGTGTCTGGACCACAAGAGTAGAGTCCGATTGGGACTCGGGGGGTCGTCGACGCTGAGCTAAGCGTGTATGACGTGAGGGTTCATGCAGTAGCAGGGGATCAAGGGACTGATGAATGGGAGGGGAGCCGTGCAAATAAACACTCGGCGCTCTGTTATTCGGCTGACGTATGGCTTCGGCGATAATGACCCGTCTAAAAGTGGACACACTTGAGGTCACGCGGCTCAGATGGATCAACTTCTGTTTCTCATTGGCAGAAGTTTCATAAATTGTGTCTTATCAAACAATTGCAAACCCCCCACATTAAACAGAGTGTAATAAATCACTGATGAGGAAATACTCTACAGCTCATAGTTCAAATCGGAAGCAAAACACAGCTCACCACATTCCACTTGGACATGAATGGGAGGCAGATGTTCCTCAAGCATAGGGCTGCGAGTAAAGAGTATTTTCATAATCGATTAAGTTTGCTCCATAAAATGTTGAAAAATATCGATCGGTGTTAGTCAAACCTGGAAATAACCATGTTCTCAAATGTCTTGTTTTTCCGCCACAAACCAAAATGATTCAGTTTTAATGATTTCTTTGTAATATGGAGCAAAGAAACCAGAAAACATTCACATTTAAGAAGCTTAAAAAATCACAGAAAGTGGTTTTAATTCTTAAAAAAAAAAACACTCAGACCAATAATCAAAATAGGTCTAATCTAATCTAAATATTATTGGTTATAAATTGCACTATGAAATTGTTTGAGAGCCACTCTGCATTATGAGAACTTTTACTTTTACATTTTCTCATAATACAATACTCAGTAGAATTCATATTAGAGACAACATTCATGACTTATTCCAGACGTACACCCTTAAAATTATGACTGGAAATATGTAGATACATGAATATAAACCACATAGTCTGAAAAGGCAGAGGGGACACGAGAGAGCATTTAATCTTATTTTAGCTTGATCTTAAACACAGACGGACTGAAAATGGAACACTTTCATGACAAACTGTGGCGCAGAGATTGAAAGAGATGTCTTTCTTTGTGTTTTGACCACAAGTATTTAAAAATACTGTCATTGTTGTCATTCTTTATCACATTCAGTCAGAACGCCAAGTCACATGACCACTTGTGTCTATTTTAAAATCGCTGGTCATTTCGTTGGACAAACCGTTGGAAAACATCCCCACAGTCCAGAGTTATTGGTCACTGCATCAGTCGGATCAGTTCGTCCCATCTGCCCCTGTGATTTCCACCGAGCTGATGTTGTCTAAATATTTCCTGTCACAGTTTAAGGAGTTTTGCAGGAAGGCAGATGGTATAAGACTCAGAAGCACAATATTTCCATTTTGGAACTGGGGGGCCCCCCCCCCCCGAGGCCACTTTAGGCCCCACTACAATGTGGAGTTGCAGGCACCCTGATGCGACACGGGCGAGATAACCGAAGTCAACTTTTCCAGGAGTGAAGTTTTGCCATTTAATGAGCTGGGATGAGTATGTGTGTGTGTACATGATATTTGGTCTACGCTCTGGAGTGGCACTCACACACTGATGCAATGTCAGCAGGTCATAAATCTAAACCAGGAAAATAGACTTGCAGCCTTGAAACACTATATTTACACGAGTTTGTGTGTTTCTATAAAGACATTTACCGTCGCTTCAATTCGACTTGTTCACAAACGCTTGCAAACCTGGACCTTTGCCCAGAATCCTGTCAGTAGACGGGAGAAGAGACTGCTGAGCACATCCTGTCCTTTATTAATGGAGCTGGTCAGGATTCTTTAAAGGTGCCGTATGTAAGAATGTGGCAAAAAACGGTTACTACATTCAAATTCACGGGGTCTTTTAGGTTTCGTTATCTGACGTAACTGGCAACCCGTGGTTGCTCGGAAGCTTAGACTCTACTGACTGCAATGATTGGTAGATGGTGGTAGGTGGCGCCACATGCAAAAACATGATTTCAAAACGTAAACATGATTTGCAGTCTGCAAAATATTTCTTTTAATGCAAATATTTTGGCTGTACTGTTGTTGTTGGTGAGTTCAGTTTGTTATATGAACATTATTCCTGAGTCTCTGTGACATATTAGGAGGATTTTATGGGCAGTTGCTTTAGATTTATTACATAATGCACCTTTAAGTCAAAGACAGCGTAAACACACTGTATGTATGAATGAGTGACTGAACAGCCACTCCACCCATGTGGAGGCTGCAGACACATCAAACACCTCGGGGGGAAACACGCCCAAATCTGTTCCCGATTTTCTACACTTAACAGTAAAACCCCATCAATCCTGTGGTGTTTGGGAGACGAGCGGAGCACAGACCCAACAGGAATGTCCGTCCAGTCGACATGTGCGAAGCTGGAGGGGGAAACTAAGTCGGGGCCGTGCCACTGGAAAACTGAAGAAGATAATATAAGTAACAGAGGTGTGAAAGACGTCATCTTAAAGGCATAAGAGAACCAGCCCTGAGACGTACAGTGGACGTTCAATCTCACTGACAACACAGCGACCAGCAGGGACAGATTCTAGTCCCGTTAACTAAAGACTCACCTCGTAAAATCTATGCCTGCTTACGTCTGCAATATCTTAAAGGTCGGCTGCTTTTACTCAGCATTAGACAGACTCCTCTGAATGGAATGTCACGTTTTTGAAAGTGGAAATGTACATTTCATGGGTTGTACTGGAACTTTAAGGGTAATCGAACAGGTAAAAAGAACTGGGTGAGGTACAATCTGCCAAATATTACCCCCCTCCATGAATAAAACCAAGTGATTTTGAGGCAGAAACAACATTTAGGTCACAAGGTAGGACCTGCAATCACTGTTTTGCAAGTGGAAATGTACATTAAATGGGTTGTACTGGACATTTGAAGGTATTCTAATGGGTAAAAAATGACTGGGTGGTGTATAATCTGCAACAACCTTTAGGTTACAAGGTAGGGCCTGCAATCACTTTTTGGCAAGCTCAAAAGAGCATAAAGGTTTGTATTTCGACCTCAAATACATTAGGTAATAAAGAAAATCTGGACCTAATGGTTATAATAGCACAAAGCAGGTAAAATACTGCAAAAGTCTCTGCCTTATTAAACATGCGGATCATCTGCTGTGGTGACCTCTAGAGAGAATATATCATATGTATATGTCCACGTCTGACATGCACAACTACCAGCCATGTTGCTCTTGTTTCTGAATTGCCATCATGTCACACACTGTCAAGCTGCAGCGGCGTAGACTCTGGTCCTCTGTGGAATTTTCCCTTTGCTAACAGCTCGTTTCGAAAACATCTGAAGTCCACATGAGGCTCTTCGGTCATCATCTGCTGCCGTGGATCTTCTCCAGCACCTGTTTCCGTGTAGTTGCCTGTCTGTGTACCTGGAAACAGAAACAGTCCCATGCACATACAACTGATTCACTGCACCCTGGACATAAATATACATGATACAAGAACACCTTGAAAGGATGTTACCCTTGGAATGATGTGATGGAAATCATGACAGTGCAGTGCTTGGGCACAAGTTATCCATGACGGCGTTAGAAGTGCGGCAAATTACCGCAAGTAATGACTTGTTAGGTGATGGATGATAAACTTGGCTCTTCGCGTAAATGATTTTTCAGACAAAAACGTTGGCAGTTATGCTCCTATCTTACTTTGTATGAAGAAGCTTTTCTTGATCATTAAAAACCCCCCAAACATTGAAATACATGGGGATAGTGGGACGTATATTTCAAGCTTCAAATGTCCGAGCTTAGCACAAAGATGGGAAACAGCTGTGTAGGTGGGTCAAGAAGTTTATTAGCGCCACTAAACATCGCAAGCTTTTAAGTTATATTACAACCTTTACACCCCATTCTCAACACAATAGCTCAACACATGAGACACTCGAGGGCAGTGTGGCTGCTCAAATCCGAATGAGCCGTGCGCTCTTTTTTCGAAAATCAAATCTTCTCGCCAATTTTCCACAGCAAAAACAACCCGTTTACCAGCTGCAGCATCTGTATCTATTTCAAATTAAAAGCCACCATTCTTTCAGGGGCCTAAATCCATACGATTTTCAACGTAGATGCCCAGCTTCACCGTGTTTAAATGTGTAGTTTATGAGTTTCAAAGGCCTTTGTGAAACAGCAAGGGGGCTCCACAGCAGACAGAGCTATGCAAAAGACGCCTCAGAACAACCCCACAGCTGTCACGTACTGCACTTGCGACGCGTCGGTAACTTGTAACTTGTAGGGGTCGCTACGCAAGGTTGTTGTGCTTCTGGCTACAGTGAGCAATGGCGTCCGAGAGAGAAAGACCGTTGTTGTCGAAACAGTGGCCGTTTCTCACTTTTCTGTGTCACGGAACGCAGTTTTAAGATAATTTGAGGCGAGAAATTGGTGATTTAGCGTCTAAACATGTGCTGTGTGCATTAAGATATGACGTATTTATACTGTGGGCCGGCACAGAGCAGCATTAGCTCGATCACAGCTCTTGCCATCTCCGTTGTCCCTTGACGGAGTGACGGACACTTAAAAAATATTTTGTGCAGTCGGAGACGACGCAGAGGCTCCCCGACAGCCCTGGGCTTAAGATTGCAAAGGGTGCATTTCCCCAAATGTTTCAGTATTGCATGTATCACATCATTGTTGAAGACTCGCTTGTCAAGCTGATCGGGTGTGACAGGCAGACAGCATAAACGTGGGTCGCGAGTCCAATGTCAGGAAAGTGTTACAGAAAAAGAACATGCATTCTGGGCTAACCTTCTCGGATATAGTTCAACCTCACAAAAAAAGAAAAAAATGGGGGTGTCCATTTTCTTTACTGTGTTGTATCACTGTAAGAACCATCCTACTTGTTTCCTGAACAATTTAGTGCCATACATAAGGCAGACGCATCTACTGGATGGAAACAAATGGAGTCAAGGCACCCTGAACCTCCCAAACTGCTGAGACAGGGAACAAGGCTTGACACGTAATAGCTCTGACCTAAATAGATTTTACAGCCGCTCCTTCCCTGCTGGGGGAGCCAACATATGCAAAAAACATCAAGCGGGCAAGGTGAGCAGCAGCAGCAGCAGCAGCAGCAGCAGACATTATCTTGACAGAGTCTGGCTTGAGATGTGGTTGGGTTACGCTCAATGCCATAGACGAGCCACAGACTCAGGAGAGCGGATACACGATGTGAGTCAGCCGTGCTAAGTCGTACATAACTTTGCGTCAGACAGGCTGTATTCCAGGGTGCCCAAACCTTGAACCCTGCCCTATTTTAATCCAAGAACAATTTAGTGGTAGTGACGGCAGGAAAAAAATTAAGGCGTCCACCTGGGGATGTGTGGGAGAAAAATGTGCGGCTGGAGAATTTAAAAGAGACTGAAGATTAATTGAGCATCAGGTCGTCATGGGGCCTCCATGTCTATTGAGTGTCGTAGGCAGCCTTCATGTTTGCGAGACTTCCCCTCATGTATGATGGAAGTCCGGACCACCGATCTCTGGGGGGGGGGGATGGGCATCCATCTGTATCAGAAACCACCATCTCCCTGTCTCAGGCCTCTTTCCAGGAGACGCTGTGGAGCCTCCACGGTGAAGACCAGAAGCTGCTGAGATTAAGTCATGGAAAATGTGGGCCCCCAAAGCTAGTAATTGCTTAATTGGATAGCCTCGCTCTCCCCGTTATTTTCCTATGTAGTTTCACATATCGATGAGAACATAAACCAGAAAGCTCTGTCTGAGAGGTGTGTATACATACACATGCCTGCACGTGCATAGTAGTAGTGATTGTTGGGGCTGAACTATCGCCTGTCTGTGATTTGTGGTTCTCTGATTTAAAGCTTTACCTCCCCCCCTCCACAGCCCATTGGGTTTGCTGGTCATGGAGGATACAGCTCAAAGGGGGGTGGATGTAACTGTCCGAGTCCAGCTTGTCCACCCACTGACAAGCAGCGCAAGTGAAAACAGGGGATCCAAATGAGCAAAGAGTCTGGAGTCTTTAAAGTTCTTCATACATACATTATCTTGAAAACTATCGCGATCCACATCCGTTTGATGTAATTGTACGCGGCCTGTTGCCAGAGTAGCGTTTAAAGTGATCCATGAAATGCATTAGCTTGAATCCACAGAGAGACGCTTTTTAAAAGACCAATTTAGAGTTTACAAACGTAAACACTGGACACAGATGAGTAATGTCACTGAGCAAGACGGAGAGATCAATAAAAGAAAACAAAACCAGGCAGAACAAGCAAGGTCATTCAACTAAGAGAAAATAAATAAATAGTATTCAAATAGGGATTTTGTACGTCTAGAGTTGGTGGCCAGGCTGAGTCACAGCTCTACTGAACCGTCTTTTCCCTAAACACCAAGTACTGATGGCTTTATGAGCTTCTTTGTTAAAAAAAAAAACAAAAACAAACAAAAACCATAATTTGGGGAATTTATATCACCTCTTCCCTCCTAGTGATATACAGCCTTGTGTGACTCCTGGACTGCAGGATCCAGATCCAGTGGCAAGTCTATTACTGTTGTTCGTAGCATTGTAGTCATGTAAATAGATATCAGTACAATGTTTCCAACGTCATGTTACTGCAAGTATGAATAATACTACTGTACTATGATAATATTAGTACAACTCTGCCATTATTTGGGTTACGGTTAGGGTTAACCCTTACACAACTGTCAAGCTTATTTTCTCGTCTTTCGCGACAATACAACACTTTGATTTGTGCGAAGACGGATTGACTCTTGACCCAATATGAACCCACTACTTGGCATAACAAAACTTTTTATTTTCAGCTTTTAGGGACCATATTTCTTCTGCCTTTGCTGTAATCCTAACATCACACCCCGCTTTTTTGGTCGATCACCCACACGAGGACTTTTTCTTTTTCTGGCCAAGACGTTTTTGCTACTCGAGCACTGAAGCGCCATGAAAGTCAGTAGACCCTATGACCCCGGAGGGTCCAAAGGCGAGGCCCACCCTGAAACTGAAAGCGCAGTAAAGAAGCAGAACAGAATGGGGAAGTTTATCGTCCTACGAGATCTCACACTACAAGACGACGTATCGTCAAAGAAGACAGCTTTTCGATCCTCTCTGTACATCTCGGTGTCGAAAGGATGATGGATATTTTTGTACGATTACGTTACACCAACAAACATCACTTGGATAACCAACACATTTGTAACTTAAAGGTGCCATATGTAAGAATGTGGCCAAAAACGGTTACTACATGCCCATTCAAAATACAGAAGTCTTTTAGGTTTCGTTTTCTGACCTAACTGGCAACCCGTGGTTGCTTGGCAGCTGAGACTCTACTGACTGCAATGATTGGTAGACGGCGGTAGGTGGCGCCACATGCCAAAACATAATTTCAAAACATAAACATGATTTGCAGTCTGCAAAATATTTGTTTTAATGCAAATATTTTGTCTGTACTGTTGTTGTTGGTGAGTTCAGTTTGTTATATGAACATTATTCTTGAGTCTCTGTGACATATTAGGAGGATGTTATGGCCAGTTGCTTTAGATTTATTACATAAAGCACCTTTAACCATCTCCAGTGCAGAAACACTTCCACATGCTGTTTTTTCGACGCTCTGCCGTCACAACAGGAGAACAGTTTAGCCGTCGTCCGTCGTCACAACAAAAAGAACATAACATTGCCGCCGTCTTCTTGTTGAGTTTTCCGGTCTGGCTTGTTTATGGATGACAATAAAGGTTTTTGTGACCGTTTGGACTCACTGGGTCCGTCTCTCTGAATCCAGCCAACACACACACTTGTTCAACCGTGCAGCTCAGGGTCTGAGGTGGTGAACAGATGCACGACCGCGTCCGAGGATTTCCTCCCCGTCAGTGCGCAGAAGAGTTACGACAGATGTCCCTGCTGATGTCATTATTGTGTAAAGATTTACACAAAGAAAATTGAAATACCTGCTGCAGAACAAAACATATTCTTGAGCGCACATGGTTTCATTTCAAATGAAAATAATGACACTTTGGTCTTAGTGTCTTTTTAACATATTACATATACATACATTGAGCTACCCTGTCCTTTTAAGAGCTAAGTAACTGCTGCAAGAACCTCAAATCTAACCATAAAACTCTCAAAGCTTCATTCAGGACAGTGATAATAAGACTGTGGATTTCAAATAAGTAATGACACGTTTAATATGATCACCCTGGATTGTAAAACAACAGCAGAGACAGTATTATTTTAGGCATTAAAGTGCTGCCAAGCATTTCCAACATTTCCACAGTAAAAAAGATGTGGTGATTTTCACTGCAGAGAAATCGACATCCCTTTCTTGGAAGCGGGGAGACAGACGCATCGGCATCAAACCACGTCTGAGAAATAAAATCACAACATGAACTCATCGTCAAAGTAAAAAGATTGAGGTAAATATTGACTGAATTATTGATTCATTAGGATTAGGATTTTATGACGAGTTTTAGGCCCAACTATATTTTATGTGGCTGTAAACACGTCCCCATTTTTATGTTTAAAAGACAAATAAAGGTAAAAATTAAGTCAGAATATAACTGTTGACTCTTGAGCTTTGGAAAGGTCCATTAAGAAATGTTCTTGAGCTTTTTATTAGTAGATAAAACTGCCCAATTTTACTCGTGATCACCTCGTCTAATATTTCCATGCTTTATTTGAGGTATTATTCTTTTATTTGCTGTTATTTGTCAGCCCAGAGATCAGCGTGTTGTCTGAGCAGTAGTACCCTCAACTAAAAACAGGCTGTTCTTCATAACAGGAAATATTAATATATCAAATGACCACAGGTAGGTGGAGGAAAAAAAGCGAAACAACAAAAATGTTGCTCGGGCTGCATGCCACCGAGGATGAGAGTTTACTTCTAATGAACTCTCCAGACTTGAGCAATTTTCAAACCTCATGATCTGGAAATGGTCCATACACTTTTCCACATTACTCTTTCCAGACCAGTCAAAGAATTTAGTGTGCAGTTAAACATCTGGCCAGAACTTAATGTTTTATTTAGGATAAAATGCATTACAAATGCAGCAATTCAGCAAAATACGATTGTCAGTTATTGCAACATTCCGGCTAAAATGCTCCTTTTATTTCTCTATGGCATCTTTCTTGCAGAAATAAGAATACAGCTGAATTGGACAAAGCATGAGATGAACATCTAGTCCAGAAACATGCAAAGACATACTGCAGATGACAGCACACCACCAGGAGTGTGACCTTAAAGGTGCATTATGTAATAAATCTAAAGCAACTGGCCATAAAATCCTCCTAATATGTCACAGAGACTCAGGAATAATGTTCATATAACAAACTGAACTCACCAACAACAACAGTACAGACAAAATATTTGCATCAAAAAAAAATATTTTGCAGACTGCAAATCATGTTTATGTTTTGAAATCATGATTTGGCATGTGGCGCCACCTAGCGCCTTCCACCAATTATTGCAGTCTCAGCTGCCGAGCTACCGCGGGTTGCCAGTTACGTCAGAAAACCTCGATATTTTGAATTTGAATGTAGTAACAGCTTTTGGCCACATTCTTACATATGGCACCTTTAAATGAGACACAAGATCGACATCTGAGCAACAAGAGGCGTGCAGAAATCCAGAAATGCACTGTGTGGGACTGGAAAAAGCATTACAGTCATATCCTCTGTACGATAATACCGACTTACTTCTAAAGAAGAGCCTCGTGGTGATTTGAGGCACATGCTGAGCAATAACTCACCGATTCAATGGTCTGAAATGCTCATATTTTAATGTCTCCATAGAACAAGAGCAGAAGAGAGGATTCGGCTGGATTGCAGATAAGACTGACCTTTTACAGATGACCCCACACATTCCAACCTTCTATCCCAAAGTACCAGCACACATAGGGCGTGGCCTCACTCATGGAGGTGCATATTGGCCCTTTCCAGAGCTGGATCATAACCCAATTTTTCTCATGATCCTTCCAATGAGATGGAAGAGTGGGCCCACACCTTGAACATCAGTGAGAATCACATTTGTTATGTCACAAAGTGCAACTCCTGGAGTACTTTAAGTCAGTCACTGAGTCAGTGGAGGGAATGTTAACATTTAATGAGCTTAAAATTGTCCTAACGGCTCGTCACTGATCCACATGAGCATCTCCACGCAAACCTCATGATCTCTGATGGGGGGGAAAAGGCTGAGATAAGTAGATTTTATTAATGGAAATAAGTGTTTGGTATAAAATATTTCATCAGTATACCTGTCCACCTTGTTGTCACTACCCTGTCAGCCTATCTTACATTACATTTAATTGTTTTGGTGCAAAAATTGTCTAGAAACCAACATGTTCAGCTTTATATTTTGTATATTTCAGTATTTTTTGCACCATTTAATTACACCATTGACTCTGACTTTTCAGGCTCACTTACAGATGTGACCTTATAATCCCTGACGTGATAATGAGATTAACAGTCAGCAGTCATAGACTTTCAGACTTTCACCTTTTCAGGTCTTCTGCCTCTGACATCATCCATCATCCCAAAGAGTGACCTCATACATAACTTAACACACGGTGAGATAATGTAAATAGATGATTGAAATTGCCTGGCGCAGGTTTTCCAAAAATCAAAATGATAAATTGACTTCACCTAATGAAGCCATCACTTCTTTCAGTACAAATGTGTAAAGCCGTGGGTTAGAATAAGCTAACTTTCTGTCAGCTACGGAACAACAGAGGAATTCAGTCTTTTATTTAATCCCGGCTCCCACTGAGTTTTAGTGATTACTTTCCAAGGCTCTCGTGCAAAACCAGGCTTCATTTTTCCACTCGTTAAAAAAAAAAATCAGGCCCTCGCGCTCAGGTACGGCGCGGTGAATCTCCCCGTTCATCGCATTTTCTCCGCTGAAACAATACAACAGTGTGTAGACTCAGCACTTCCTCTGCTTCCCACATTTGTTTTGGGATTACGCCTGGATTCCAGGCCGGTGCTGCTTTATTGGCTGTTGCACGGAAGGTTTGGAGGTGTGTGTGTGTGCTACTGGTGGTAGTCCATACACAAACACACATACACTGCACATTACATCACTGTGTTCTGGGAGCTTTTGACTAGCGAGGTGGTGAGTTACCGGTAGTCCTCTCATCGAGTTTCCACTACGAGTTTTACTGCTCAGTCATGGTGATCCGGTGGTGACTAAAGTAAATAAAGTGAAAACTTGTTGCAGGACACAATGTGGATGTAATTGTGGCGTGAGACAGAGAGGTTTAGGTCTTTGTGGTGGACAGCAGTGATTGTAATTACAATGCTTGAGCAGGAAATGGGTCAGATCCTTCCCTAAATGACCTCATTTGGCCCTGGCGACCTTACGTAGAGCCGTCTTATTGGAATACAGCTGAAGTCCATCATTAATGAGCTCATGAACACCAAGTTCTTTGCAAATACCTCCTGAAAATGTGTCCCACAGACATTTCACCCACTTCCTTATTTCTTACACTTAAGATCTTCAAGTCCTTAAAGCAAATTGTGGAACATACTGTACATGGCGAGTCTTTTTCATTCCAAAGATATGGAATAACGCAGCTTTTATGCCATAAATATGCTTAACAGCTTAACATTTCCATGAAACTCCTTGACCAGTAACACAATGTAGTAAAAATAGAGAACCAATATAAATGCAGATAGAATGGTTTTTAGTGTGGTTTCTAGTTGTTTATTTCGGCTTTAAAAATTTACATTTGAGTATCTTTGTTGAATATTTGTAGTGGTTAGCATGGTTGTCTTTGTAGAATCTTGAACAAGGACCGTTTGCATGTTTCTCCCCCATGGGTTTTCTCCGTTGGTTTCCTCCCACAGTCCAAAAACATGCAGATTGGGGGATTGGGTGAATTGGTCACTCTAAATTGACCTTAGGTGTAACTGAGAGTGAATGGTTGTTTCTCTCAATGCCCCACTTTTCGCCCTATGTCAGCTGGGATTGGTTCGACCCTCATGTGGAGGATAAAGCGGTAGAAGATGGATGGATTGTTTTAATAAATGGTTAAAACCCTGCCCAGTCTGAACTGACAAAGCTGTGACACAAAAGGAAGTGTAAGAATTCCACTTGTCCAGGCTATTTTTTGTTTTGGCCGTACGGAACGATTTCTCTCACTCTCAAGCTTTTGTTGATTTCAAGACACAAACCTCTCATAAAATCACCAGAACGTGTTTGTTGGTTGGGGGATTAAATGAATAAAATATGTTATTGGATTAAATAACCACAATGATTTGTTAGATTTGGAGAGAGCTACATTTCTACTTCAAAGTAAATTGCTAACATGATGGTGAGATCAGTGTTTCACAGACAGCACCGTGATCAGGTCCTAATGGGAGGGATGTATTTTTGGACACTTGTATGTGATTCACTACATTAGCGTAGAGACCAGCAAACCAGAGATTAGAGATGGAAGAAAGGAAAATACTGTTGACAGTAAATAAAAGGTTTAATTCAAAACATGCAACCACGCAGCGTTTGCAGCATTATTGAATTGTACATCTTGTCCGTGTAAGTTATTGCATCTCGTCTGAGCTCTGTTCTGTTTTACTTGTACATTATGGTTTCGATGGCATCTTGACAAGACACAGTGTTATGTGCGTCGAGTCTGTCAACGTCGCACTTGCTGTACGATTTAACGTCTTTATCTACCAACCATTGAAGTCTGGAGCCGATTCCGCTCACACCAGGAATTGGAATGTTGATTTGCTCTGGTTGTGGTACTTTGTCACAGATTATAACGCCGAAGCCACATCTGAGCCTCGCGGCAGTTTGTTTCAGTTGTGCAAAACACGAGAGTCAATCATCGCTGCTGAGTCACCATAAACTCAGCTGTGGAGGATTCCATGAGAGCTGTGACCAGAGGCTCTCAGCCGCCTGCCTGCCTCCATGTAAACACTGTAGCTGTGAAGCTCTTTCTTCTCTCTGAAGGCAGGATGTCAATAAAATAGCCAAAGCTTTTTGGTTAAGGCAGACAGAGGAACTGCTTGGAGGCACTTTATGGAGTATCTCTTAAGTTCAACACACATATGTTCAAGTGTAGTTTGAGGGTGGAGGGAATGGAATCTGAGCAATGGGGTCAATGCAGAAGCACATGGTCTTTTTCAATTAGCTACCTGCGCATAAAAGCCTCATGGTGGAGATAAAGCATTCCAGGGAACATACACTCAGTCTTTATTTAGTCATTTATAGGGCCAAAGGGGTCACTATGTGCACAGTAAACCCAACCAAATGAGCAGTGACTCCATCCGACTGCGTCCCTTATGAGAGGTTACACTAATACCGAGAAGTAGGGCAGGACGCCACAGTGAGTAATGTACTACTTAACGGGCCTTTTTATTTGTTATTCTTTACGTATTAAACCTTTAAAGGGTTCATGGGTCAAAGTGGCTGCCCGCGGAGACTTAGTCGATTATGTAAACAACGTGGTGACAGTGTCAGCTGAGCTGGGACAGACATGGTAGACTCCTCAGGGGAGGAGGAGAGTGCGAGTAGGGATGGGACGATACCACTTTTGTGTCCGATACTGATATCAGAATCTCTAGAGCAGGGGCGTCAAAGTCATTTTCACTGAGGGTCACATCATCATAATGGTTGCCCTCAAAGGGCCAGATGTAACTTTGAAGCACGGGTGATTTCTTCAGCCAAAATAAAGCTAGCTTTCACTGCTGCATCGTTTTTGGTTATGGCTTTTGTGAACACATTCTGCTGCGATGGCAGTTTGCCTTTTAATTTCTTTGACAATTTGTTGTTTTTCTTGAAGGCTAACTTCGGCATAGTTGGCTCCTTGTTTGGTGTCAAAATGCCGACGTAGATCGTACTCTTTGACGACCAACACCGCCTGTATGTAGTTTATGGTCAACAAAACACGCCTTAAAGCAGCATAGACCTCGCGGTAGACCACATCTGGACCCCGGGCCTTGAGTTTGACACGTGCTCTAGAGTATCTACCGATATTAGTCCAATACGGTCATTTTCAATCTGTCCGATATCCGATCGAGTGATTTTGACCAGTATCGAACAGATAAGGACATCCCTAGTAATGAGGAATGATGTCATGACTCGGCCAGTCACTGCGTGGATGATATAAGAGCAGGAAGAACTGCAGACAGATCACAGATGCAGCACCTATCGTCCAGGACAGTGTTTTTCCAATCCTTGCCCTGCTCCAACACTCTTGATTCAAAAGAATGGGTTTTTACTAGACCGGGAATGAGAAACACTGGTCTGTCAGTGATTAAAAGGTTCAATAGGCAATAAATGACTTCCACCAGTCATTGCAGTTGAGCACTTATGTCGGCCCAAAGCAAAAGCCATTGTGACAGCTAATGTCAGTAAGCTATTGTACTAATACTAGTGAGTCACCATGTGAAAAAACGTCAAGGATCTCCAAAGCTTGTAGAAATACCACGGAAATATGAGCCCTGGTCTTATCTCTCCACATATCTAAAACCTTTATAGCCAAAGAAGGAGTTTCCTCAGAAGTAAATCTGGACGCCTTCAATTACCATCTGCTGCTAAAGTGTGGCTCCTCACTTGCTGTGTTCACAAGGAACTTCTAAACTTGTAACCACAACATACACATCCTGATTTCAGGAGGTATGTAATGTCTGTGGTTAGGGGTCTCTCGACGCGAACAATAACAAAAAGACCTACTTGGGTGATGTCATGAGGCACCGTGGGATCACGGCGTCTCGTCTGGTTCTGCTTTGTCTGCAGAAAGTGCAGCAAATGGCAAACAGACAATATTTCTTCCCTCATGATATTTTGTAGGGGTTTGACCCCAGAAGATATATCGAAGACCGTTGGGGGGATGACGTCATTAAAAGTACACTACTCAACAAAATATACGATTTGCCTTGTCATTTTTATATGCAGAAATGTTATACATTATATCTTTATCAGGTATATGAATATGTGCTTGTCTAATGTTAAGGGCAAACAACCCTGTTTGAAAGCCTCATATTTATTTACAGGGTCTGGCGTTTCCTGTGGTATTCAGATGCAACGGCTGTGCTCACAGAGGCCCCAATATCAACACACAGGAGTGAGATGTCACTCTCTGCTCAGGACTCTATGTATAGATACTATACAGTATACAGTATTTGTACTGTACACAGTCAATATTTGTTTCCTGATATCAATGTTGCATATGGCATGTTTGAGTTCAACTGAATTTAAATGTGTTAGTATGCGAATTGAGTTTATTCTCTTGAAAAAGCATTCAGTTTTTTAAGTATTTTAATCCAAGCAACTGTGTTGTCAAGCACCTTGAATTTACCCATCACGTCATCATTTGATGTGAAATAAAAAGCAGGTCATGATAGAGCTCAACTCAAGGTGTGAGACTGGTTTTTGTGGGGAGGCTATAACAACCAGCAGGTGTCACTGTTCATCTGCTTCACCTCCTCCCACGCTGACACTCGAGGGGGGGGGGGGGAAAGAAGAAGAAGCTGATGGGCAGATGAGCAGATAAGCGTCAAAGTCCCCAGATATCATGTCACATCTCTGAAGCCACTCTAGGTATCCGACATATTGTGACCTCTGTGGCAACTGGCCTGAGGCTCCGCACGCAGAGTCAAGACGCAGTGAAAAGGAGTCGCGTCGTCCCCCGATTTATCAGGACATTTCTGAAATGCCACAAAGAATATTCCGTGACAACGGAAACAATGACGATCTAACCTTAGAGCAGAATGATAACGTGAGAGTCTTCGTCTGAGACCTCAGGGACGTCTACATACTTGCGCTGATTCTGCACTGCAGCACATTGACATTTAAGCTTTCTTGAATGTTGAAACTTTAGTAAATTGTACTGTAAGTTTACTTACAATTGTAAGAACTGAGAACAAGTAAAAAGAAAAGCAAATCTGCCCCAGATTCATCTTGGACTGTTTTGACAATCCATCTCAATTAGTTGCAGATCTTCAAACTGTCTATATTTAACCCAAGTTCAGTTAACCCACATGTTTAAGGCAGTAGGGGGAACTGCAGCGTCTATGTGCTAAATTTAAATGTAGTGGTATAACATAAAGGCATGGTTACACCGACTTTGAGGCCCTTCCTGTCAAGGACAAAACGCACGTACAGTGAATTTAACGAACATGAATTTAGAGATGAAAGCGAAACCCACTCCTGACTGAGCAGCAAGGTCCTCTGGGCTCGTCCCCCCCTTTAATCACACAGTCGCAGAATCACCAGCAACCACAGACGTGTTACTGTTTTTAAAGCTGACACAAGAAAATACATTAGACGGACGAAGATGAGTGAAAGCAGCTTTATTTTCTCTTTTTTTTCTTCCCAACATTTCTGAGATAGCCATGTCAACTGGTTTTATTTGTCTGAAATATGACTGCATTTTATTTGAGCTTAAAATAAAAAAAAAAAATAAAAAAAGGGACAGTACACAACAGTACAGCCAAAATATTTGCATTAAAAAAAAAATTTTGTAGACTGCAAATCATGTTTATGTTTTGAAATCATGTTTTGGCATGTGGCGCCACCTACCGCCGTCTACCAATCATTGCAGTCAGTAGAGTCTCGGCTGCCGAGCAACCACGGGTTGCCAGTTATACGTCAGAAAACGAAACCTAAAAGACCTCGGTATTTTGAATTTGAATGTAGTAACCGTTTTTGGCCACATTCTTACATATGGCACCTTTAATATACTGTGTATATATAGTAAATATTCACACCTTTTCTTTGTTTACCATTCAGTAGTAGTGATTTTTGCACACAGACCAATTAGCGATAGAGTCTCTGTGCCTTGCTCAGGGCTGGGACTGAACCAGTGACTTTCTTGTTATGAGCCCAATTGCCCAAAGTGCTAAGTAGAAACATATGGTTCTTCGGCTGGTCCTCATAGGAGAACCCTTTTTATAAAGTTTTCTACCTGGAACCCTTTTGGAGGGTTCCACCAAGAACCCTTTTAAAACTCTTTATTCAGGAAAGGGGGTTTAAAGGGTTCTCTGGATCAAAATGGTTTTTACTGGAACCATTAGTGTTACCAAGAGCCAAAGGGTTTTTCAAGAAGCAAATGGTTCCAGCTAGAACCTCAGCCCTTGTAGAAGGACCCTTTTGGAACCCTTATTTCTAAGAGTGTATAACTTATTCATCTCTGCCCCAACTGTGTTTAACAGGAACGTTTTCATTTCTGCGTTCAATTTACTCTTTTAGTTTCAGCCTAACCTAAAGCCGCCCACAATTTAAGCTTCTGTGTAGAAGCAAAAAAAAAAAGAAGCCAGATTTTGAAGCTGTCTCAAAAGGCAGATTCATCATTTCCTCGTATATATGTCTGCTATGGTCCATGTCACGTAAATGTCTTTATATGCTGAGGTCAGTGACAGTACATGTGGATCTTATGCAGTTATTTGGGTCTGCACAGGCCACACACACACATCACTTGCACATGTTGTGGTCCAAATGTATGGCAGACTGATGCGGACGCTCACTTCAGCGTATGGAGAGGATAACGACATCCATGCACACTGAAGCTAACCAACATGGACTAAAAAGCCATTCCTGACTGAGCAGCAGCAATTTTGGTCTTGTTCCCCCTCTAATCACACATTTGGGAATGTTTTCCTATCACACGAGAACAACCGCCGACGTGTTACTGTTTTTAAAGCCGACACAAGTTCTTACTCGCATCAAACGAACGAAGACGAGCGAGAGCCAGGCGATGAATCACGCGTTTTTATTCCTGTTAATACTAAACTATTACTGGGAATATTGCGGGGGTTGTAAACACTTCTGCAGAAGCCGGGTCACGCTTGCCAAAACGTCTGAGATACCCATGGTCTCACTGGACTTTGCATTTTATTACGTGCAATAAAATTATGTGCGTTCAGTACTCCCTCCATAACTGCTGTCCTGCAGCACCACCTTAAATCTGCCCCAAAATACAATAAAATGCATCTAAATTCTTGTCAGGTGACACAACTTTGCTATAGCTTAGCACAGGACCGTTATGAAATACTCGATGATACAAACACACTGTGAAACAATGACCCTAAAATGATGATTGTCGGTTAGATTGAGCGATTCAGATGTGGATCACCTTGCGTCCAGATGACAAACCATTGCATGCATTACCTTGAGCATGTTGGACTGTGTTTACACGAGTAAAGCTCCACAGTCTTTTGATCCCTCTATGCAGCTCTGTATCACTACAATCTCAAAATGACTCTTTTATCAGACGTTTCTTGAGACCTAAGCCCCCCCCCTCCCCGCCCCTCTTTATCTATATCCTCTGGTCTTTGAGGGTTTTTGGGCCTCGGGGGTTTCTGCTCTGTAAAGATCAGTGTATCTCCGTCTCTCTCATCTCAACCCTTACAGGCACAAAACAAAAAGTAAACAAAAAGCACGGTGACCCTGAAAACACATCTGGGTCACACATAACTATGGAAAAAACACGTATTTGGGCAAATCCAAAACAAAAGTGTGCATTTCTTTATTTATGTGCTTGCATTAATGTGGAGACAATTATTGATTATTTACAGTGTACAACAGGGACGTAATCTTAATCTGAGCCTGAGGAAAGCGGAATTCTTGAGTCCAGGTTCCAGACATACCTTTGGGCTTATTGTGACTAAAGCTTGGGAAAATCCTCCAAAACAGGCCTGTGATAAGTTTAAAGACTTCTAATGGTACCTAATTGGCCGAGTTTGGGCGGGGGGGATAACAGAGGACTCACCAGTATGTCATCGCATTTCAAGATAGCAGGCCTGGACATGAACGAGATTAGGGTTTACTCAATAACTGGACACAGCAATGTGGATAGTTATACTTGGGTTGAGATATAATCCTGGAATAGTGTGTATGTGTTTCAAATCTGTAAGGAGGCAAAAAACAGACCACTAAATCTTTGCTAAGGAGGCAGAAAAATACATGTTTTTGATGTTTTAACATTTTCCAGATCTAAAAAAACTCATCTCATTTTACCCATATATTGAGAGAAGGATTTGAGGATGATCACTCCCCAGAATGAACCTACAATAATATGAGAAAACATGTACATGAAAGGAATACATGTGGCCATCCGAGTGCCATTTCCCATGGGAGTGTGTCACTATTTAGTCAAGCGGAACAATTTTTACTCACCACAATAACCTCTCCGTGTTGATTTACGATAGAAAAGAGCAGTTTCTGCAGTAATCGCTTGTACGCCCACTCTTTACCAAACTCTATAATAATGGCCAAATGGAAACGCTTTCTTTACTGGCTTCCATATAGAGATGGGAAACATCAATTCATAGAAGTAACCAAACTAAAAGGGATCTGTGGCCACGCAGCTGTCACTTGTGGCAGTGGAGGGGGGTTTTAGTGGATCCCTTATCCCAGCAGTGAAGACAAACCCTGACATTTGCGTTCTGTCGGCCCAATTTTCTCTTTTGACTGTTGCAGTCATTTAAAAGTCAGTGGAGCTTGTATTTAACGTTTAAAATGTTGACTCTGAAACACATTCTGCACCGTTATTCATCAGCAATAAAGTTTGGATCGATTACGATCTATGAAGGACAGTGTTCCACTAGATTGAGGAGCTAATACACGAGTTCTGGCTTCCACTGAACACGGCAGGTCCAGCTGCTCTCGCTGGGCTTTTCCTTCAAGCATCACCTCCCCCATATAAAAGTCAACTTTTATTACTATTTATATACTATTTTCACAGAATAATTTAAACCCTGGAGTTTTACAATCGCTCATTTTATGATTTCAAGGCAAACCTCAAGGTCTAAATTTAGCCATTTTGGTGCTATTCGACATAATCAAGTTTAAAGGTGCATTATGTAATAAATGTAAAGCAACTGGCCATAAAATCCTCCTAATATGTCACAGAGACTCAGGAATAATGATAACAAACTGAACTCACCAACAACAACAGTACAGCCAAAATATTTGCATTACATTTTTTTTTTGCAGACTGCAAATCATGTTTATGTTTTGAAATCATGTTTTGGCATGTGGCGCCACCTACCGCCGTCTACCAGTCATTGCAGTCAGTAGTGTCTCAGCTGTCGAGCAACCACGGGTTGCCAGTTACGTCAGAAAACGAAACCTAAAAGACCTCGCTATTTTGAATTTGAATGTAGTAACCGTTTTTGGCCACATTCTTACATATGGCACCTTTAAATGCTGGGTCACATTTTGTGACCGTATATACTTTATTCCGCAGACGTCACAGCAACTGCTCCCGCTCATTGTTCTCAAACTGCGTTCCGCTTTTCCCTGCATGACAAAGATTGGCATTTGAAAGCGACGATCAATTACCGTTTCACAATGCTGAGCTGCACAGAACTCGCAGTCCTTTTAATATATTGCTATTCTCATACTGTTATTGTTGTGGTTTTTTTAAAAGAATATTATCACTCTGTGCTTATGGGAGTGTTTACTAGCGGCTGAGAACAGTGACATGAGAAGACCTCGTTCACTGCAAATAAAAAGAGCGAATTTAAGTGCTCACTCAAGAACAATAAACAGTATTTATTGTAATTGGTCGCATCTGGGCACAATGGCTGCGTGAAGAGTCTGCTGTTGGACGAACAAACACAGCGAGGAGGTGTACGTATGATCACAGATGTACGACAGACATGTCGTATTTTGACGTCTCGGCACATTCGGGACATTAACTCTGCGACCCACCGAATGTTTGAAGCTCGCGTTTTTTCCGTCGCGGTGAAAGTAACGGAGCTTTCCGTCTTTCATCCGCCGATTTGTGCCAACGTAGCAGAACAATAGAGGCCCTGGACACGAAAGTAATTTCATTAGCGTTTGTCATCATTGACGTAAAATCTGTTCTTAAATCGCTCGTTTGTTTGCGAGCGTGGCCTCAAATCCAAATAAGCAACTTATGGACTTCCTGTTTTCTGTCAACAATCCGAATCGTGCCTTGCAATGTATAATTTCATATTTAATCTTATTTACTTTGAGCGATCGTCCCATCCAAAAAAGCATATATATATCGCCCACTGCAGAACTCCCAGTCACCCTCGGGACAGCCCCCCTTTTGCAGACCAGATGTGTGGCACTTGTAGTGCTGTTATTGTGGGAGTCGGCCATTTGGGTTTCATTGAAAAAGAGTCAGCCTTTGTGGGAGGAGGATACAGTCGTTTTTTGGACCAAATAACTCTGGTGCTATTTCACCCGGGCTTACCTTTTGATATTCACAGCTGTTGACAGTAGAGCACAGAGTGAAGGCTCAGTCAAGAGGATGTTTTTTTTGCCGTTTAAATATCCAGAAACCAAAAACATTTCCTGCCCAAGGTTATGTGTAACATTTATAAATAAAAAAATAAATCAGTACGGAGGTAGGACTTTGTCATAACCTTGTAAAATGCAGGTTTTATTACTTAAGTTGCAATCAGAGAAATGTGTTTGGGTCTGAAAATACCATATTGACGTGTGATCATTCACCAAAATTGTGTTTATTGTATTATGTTGTGTTACTTCCACTTATAACTTGGCAACATTCTCAAAAATCCACAGTATATTCAGTATTTTTTGGCGTAGGTCTATACTAGGCCATTGTATAATATGGTTAAAACATCCTCTCTGTGTGTTTATATGCTCTTTGTACCACATGTCCTTCAAGAATGCACAACCAAAAAAAAAAACACTATTTACAGAGCAAGAGGGTTGCCACATCACGAGAAATAAAATATCACAATAAAATAAGACCATCCCGCTTCAATTATGTCAGAGCCCGATCTCGTTGAGTTACATATTTTTTGGTAATTGTGTGCCTCGCATGTAAACACTGTCAGCAGACGCTGGATGGGATAACGTGAGAATGCAATAAGGGAAACAGTTGTTTGTGGTCGGGTTTGAGATCATTCTTCAATCTGTTTTGATCGAAACTCTTCTAATCTACGATGAGAGAGGACGTCAACAATAGAAAAATGACTCGACGGGTTCAGTCGTAAAAGATGCTAAAAAAAAAAAAAAAAACACCTGAATCTTGTTTCAATTGTTGTGTTTCTCGCTGAAAAAGTGATCCACGGCTGCTTGGGAACCTCTCATGCTTCTTCCACGTAAACATATGAAGTCTGTCTAGACAAGTGTTTGAATTCTAAATCAGATCTGACAAATTTGAAAATGCATCACATGACCAGTACGTAGAGTACATGCACTTTAGTAGGAATTTGTGCCATGATGAGGATTAAAAAGGAACTTCCATCCATCTTCTACCGCTTTATCCTCCACATGAGGGTCATGGGGGTTCTGTGCCAATCTCAGCTGACAAATTTAGAGCATTGGTTCTCAAAGTGCGGCCCGGGGGCCAATGGTGGCCCGCAGAAACATTTCTGGCGGCCCGCAATGAATTACAGTCGATAGAAAAAAAAATTGGTATTTAAAGGCGCCATATGTAAGAATGTGGCCAAAAACAGTTACTACACCCAAATTCAAAATACAGAGGTCTTTTAGGTTTCGTTTTCGCCGCCATTGTAGCTCAGACATAACTTGCAACCCATGGTTGCAATGATTGGTAGACGGCGGTAGGTGGCGCCACATGCCAAAACAACATTATTTTTTAAAAATGCAAATATTTTGGCTGTACCGTTGTTGGTGAGTTCAGTTTGTTATATGAACATTATTCCCGAGTCTCTGTGGGGTATTAGGAGGATTTTATGGCCAGTTGCTTAAGATCTATTACATAATGCACCTTTAAAGCCTTGGAATAAGTATTTTTTAGTTACTAGTTATAAAAACATTGTTTATATCCATTCTGAAATGTAAAGGTCACTGTAGTTGCTTTAAGCATTTGGAAAATGGAGGAGCAAACAGGAGATCCATCCATTTGTTGCACTCTGCAGTCTCACCATTAGATGTCAGTAGTTATTACATACAGGACCTTTAACATAGGTAACCGTTTCCAAAAGTCAGGTGTGTGATTAGTTTTACGTGGAGTCTGCAATGAATTCAAAACAGGTTTGGTGTATTTGTACATACATACAGATATATAATTATATAAATGCTTCAGCAATTCAACATAGTTGTTCGCGTGCCGCTGCAAGGTCACAGTATATGGGCTGTATCTATCCGCCCACATGTTCCTCCTCTAAAGCCATCTGGACCATGTGAGCTTATCTTGTGCAGGTATACAGCGTTTAATATTACCGTCCATCGTCGTGCTAGAATACTCACAGAGGTCCTTGGAAAATGGGAGCATATTCATGAGACTCTATTCAACACAGTATGAAGCATTTTATTGTTAAGCTTTTCAAATAAGGAGTTTTGGCTAACTTGACCCAAACCAAAAGAGACTTAAGGGATTTAACAAGTTCAGTATTTGGAGTTTTGGCTCAAAAAGCCCAATAATAACTGTATTTTTCTTTTTTTTAGAGTATCTGTCTGTATGAAAGGCCGGCTGTGGCTCAGGAGGTAGTGCGGGTGTTCCACTCATCAAAAAGACCGCACTATTGTGCACTAATTTAAAGCTTTCAGTCAGCGGTGGACGGCACAATGGTGTTATATAAAATCTGTTTTGTGGAAGCACACAATAAGCACTGTACTTCACTCAATTACAAACACATTTCAGCTGAAATATGTGAACATAGCGAGTTTGTTAATACTTTAATGCAAAATTTAAAAAAATAAAGATGTGACTGGTCATAAATTTAGTGCTACTCCTCCCTCAAATTTAACAGAATGTCATTAGTATTCTGATACTGTCCTATGAGATTTAGAGAAATTAAAAATACTAAATAAATCTGTGTTAATGTCACGCTCATCCAGATCTGATTAGCCATTAATCATTTTAAAAAAAAAGACATCCAATAATTTAGGAATTTTAACCAAAATGAGGCAAGTAAAGCCTTCTTGTAAGATGGAAGAAATTGAACTGTAATTACAACCACTTGTTTTTAAATAAATTCTGAAGAGAGATATTAACACAAATGTCCAATTTACACATTAAAAGGTGCCATATGTAAGAATGTGGCCAAAAACGGTTACTACATTCAAATTCAAAATACCGAGGTCTTTTAGGTTTCGTTTTCTGACGTAACTGGCAACCCGTGGTTGCTCGGCCGCTGAGACTCTTCTGACTGCAATAATTGGAGGAAGGCGGTAGGTGGCGCCACATGCCAAAACATGATTTCAAAACAAACATGATTTGCAGTGTGCAAAAGATTTTTTTAATGCAAATATTCTGGCTGTACTTTTGTTGTTGCTGGTGAGTTCAGTTTGTTATATGAACATTTTTCCTGAGTCTCTGTGACATATTAGGAGGATTTTATGGCCAGTTGCTTTAGATTTATTACATAATGCACCTTTAAAACATACTAATGCCACCATTTGATATTATCTTTTTATAGTAGCATGATTGTAAAGAAAAAGAAAAAATATATGACCCCATGTATTTCTACTTCCTGGTACATTTTTAATTCTCTTTAAACCCCTGCGGATGGGTCATTAATCAATCTATAAGTACACCAAAGAAAAACAAACGCAAAGTACGGCCTCAATGACTGCACGGTGTCGATTTATAGAGCAATTAATGCCCGGCGAATTCCTCCAAAATGGAAATACAAAGCAAAACTGCTGTACTCTACATGGACTGTAGAGATAGGTGATTTATGATTATTGTTATTATTATCATCCACAGCAGCTGGTGTCTCTTAAAAGAAAAAGGGCTGATAATATATTCCAGATATTTTTTCCTTCCCTTGTGAACTGAAGACCAGACACAGAAAGCATTGTCTCTGTAGCCAAAGCGCGATATAAATTTATCCCTCCGTGCTTTAGAACTTAATTGTTGTCCAAAAAGTGAGTGACACATTTTTTTCTTTTCACGACACCAAAAGCCCAATGTTCCGTCGTTAATCTCGAGTAAATCGCACGGCCCTCGAGCTGCAGCGAACGTCTAATCTGATAATCCTGAAAGCTGCAATAAATACATTCTGTTTAACTTGGAGCAATGGACGCTAAAAAAGACTGAACTCATTGTGGTTACTTGGATTATTGGTATTACTGCAGATTGTACTCCTTCACTTCAGTGGCTTTTTCATACTGGGAGGAGAAATACTACCTAGTGTGCTGCTGAAAGCTTTATAAAAAAACAGGAGCTTTAGCATTTTTACCCTTGATGCCATTACAGAACATAACTGTGCCATCTAACATTTGATGGTTTGTGTTGGATAAATATGACGCAAGAGTCATTTGGATGGTCATGGACATGTCAGAGAGGGTAAAAATATTCTCATTTCACAGAAAGAATGTGGACTAAGACTTCTCACCTCCGATGCTGTCTGTGGAATAGATCATGTGAAATGAACGCACTCCCAAAGACAAGTAGAGCAGCTTTTTTTTGAAGTTGAAGCAACAGTCAACCTCATTAAAAGCTGCCATCATAATTTGTGCGTCAAAACATCTTGGAAGAATTTTCCACACGATAACCTGAGAAAAAAATCCAATCAAATGAGCAGACGATGATCCGTCTCCTTCAGACTGTTTGTCACACCCATTCCTCGATCCTTTTAGGGGTGAAAAAAAAACAAAACTGGAGCAGACTTCTGCTCTGCAGATGTAGATCGGTGGCCTTGTTGAAAATAAAAAAATACAATCATCCAGTAATTCCTGCAGTGATGGAACCGTTTAAGAGCATCAAGATATACAATTTCTCCAAACTCACATCATTTCTATTGACAACCAGAACCCTTTTTTATCATTCAGTGCTTGCACAAGATGATGTGAACTATGCTTTCAAACAATAATGGCTCCAAATCACAACATACCTTATCAGATCAATCATTACAAAAAAGGAGACAGTTGCCAATTTCTAGCACTTGTTGAAAGACAAAAAAAATCAATATTTTTTGCAGAACCAGACTCAATTTTTGCAATTCTGTGATGGTTACTAGAAGTCTCAAGCAGGGCCGGCCCAAGCCTTCATGGGGCCTTAAGCGAAATGTCAGCCTGCCATGTTCTAACCCTTATCTTGGCGTTAATCTTAAATGATAGCGATCTTTGAAGAATGGTCTTGTGTTGATTTTCACTTCGTATTCAAAAACGGCACAATACTAAAAAGAGGTATACTGATATTATCTAGCCGATTGTGTTGTTTTTTAACAATGCCGTGCCTTGTGCTTGGGTAACGTTAGCATCATGCTCATGCCTTGGGCCGGTTCTGGACTCAAGACAGAAGATGGACCTCAAAAAAAAACAGACTCGGAGGCAGGAGTACGAGTTCAGTTTCTATTCTTTAACAATCACACAGGCAAATGATTGTCAAAAACTAAAGAAAAAAAATTGTCGCCGTCTAAACGAAAGGCGCATCTGATAAGATATTTTGTCGTTGAGATAACTTTATAGGGCCTGAAAGTCGCGGTTTCATTCGTAAATCTCACAAGGTCAATACTACTAGGAATTAAATCAGTTTACTTGAATTTAAGACTATATTTCCTCAGCACTGAGTCATCTGCACTTCATTTGGGAGAAAAGTTGAGACATCTGCCCCGGTCTCCCAGAGGAAGAGGTGTTGGTGGTTGGCAATGAGTCTAATGTCCAGCAAGGAGCAGCCCACAGTTTGAAACTATTGGTGAAGATTTGCTGCAGTGTAATGAAGGAAAACCATGATATTTTCCCAAGTGCTTTTTGTATTTAAAACTAAAACACAGTCATCTTTACGCTTATTTAAAAGAGGTAGAGGAGCAACACATTAAAAAATATTATTTTTAAGGTTTATGAGCCCAAGCATGAGGTGTTTGCAGACAGCCTGACTGTGTGGCTGCTTCATGAGAGTTTTGTCCGCTGCAGCTGAGACGATCAGGCTTTTTAAACTGGTACCTGTTTATTCAGGACCAATCAGCTCGCAGGCTCCACCCACACATTCACGCCCAGGTCATTCAATCAAGCAGGCACACCTGGAACCCATCACACCCATGCAAACAATTCTAACCTTAACCCTAAAACCAAGTCAAAAAAGACTCTTTTAATGAGTGACAGAATGTGAGGACCTGCCAAAATGTCACTCCCTATGGTTTATAGGTTTTGTTTTGAACAAACACACACATACACACTATGTAGACACAATGCATTCCCTAGCTCCTTATCCTAACTTTAACCATCATAACTAGATGCCTCACCCTAACTTAATTCTAACCCTAACCCTAAAATCAAGTCTTAACCTTCAAAAAGACTATTTTAATGAATGGCAGAATGTGAAGACCACACAATGGTCCTCACAAAGATAACACACACATTTTCACGCACCATTTTAACTCTCATAAATTAAAACTGCATCGTGGTGTGTCCAGAAACTCTGCTTCTTTGTGTTTTATTTTTATTCTGCTCCTGATTTATTAGCAACAATATGACAAAAGACATCTGAGAAATATGGTTAAAATGAGAAGTGGTGTTTGCATGTTAGCAGAGGCTAGACTTTTTTTTTGGAGAAAATGTGCTAATGATCAAGCCCTGAGTCTTTGCAGCAGATAAAAAGCAGATGGGTTGAGCTGAGCTTGGTATGAAGACTGCGATCATGCAGTAGCTAGGCTTTTGTTGTTGTTGTTGTTGTTGTACACATTAATATTTGTGAGCAAAGTTGTACAGCTGTTTGCTCTTGCTCCAGTAATTAATTAAAGCTCATTAAAGCATTAAGATGAATGTTAAAGGATTAATTTGATGAAGGCTCCTTTCATTTGGATGTTGATCACAATTTTGATGTTTGTAGTAATTTTTTTGCATCTGTGCATGATTCTTGTGAGCACTAGAATCTTCAGATTTGTTAAAATTCTTCAGTCAGACTCAAGTGTGACCTCACAATATCCCCTTATATTTAAAGGTGCCATATGTAAGAATGTGGCCAAAAACGGTTACTACGCTCAAATTCAAAATACCCGAGGTCTTTTAGGTTTCGTTTTCTGACGTAACTGGCAACCAGTGGTTGCTCGGCAGCCGAGAATCTACTGACTGCAATGATTGGTAGACGGCATGCAAAAACATGATTTGCAGTCTACAAAATATTTTTTTAATGCAAATATTTTGTCTGTACTGTTGTTGTTGGTGAGTTCAGTTTGTTATACGAACATTATTCCTGAGTCTCTGTGACATATTAGGAGGATTTTATGGCCAGTTGATTTAGATTTATTACATAATGCACCTTAAAGACTTCAAATTATGGCACAAATGCTCACGTACACTCATGGATTAACTGCGTAGATTCGAGCGCCCACTGGTGAAAGTTCAAGGTGACCTTGCAAACGTTTTTTTTTTAGCCTCGCAAACATTATTTTTAAGTCAACAAGCACATGGTAATGGAGTGTGGAAATGGCGTTGGTCAACAGAGAGGCGCACAGTAATTCTGGCATTTGAAGCGAACCTCAAAGTTTAAAAAGGGAAAACATGAAGCGAGAGGGAAACGTAGTCGAACATGAACAAATGTCGCCGTGTTTAGAGCTTTTTGCACACTGTAATCAGCAAAACATCACAGTAATCATTTTCTTTTTCTTCCCGGGGTCGACTCCCAGCTCATTTACTCAGGCGTCTCAGTTTGCCGAGGCGGGGCAGCCTTTATTGTGGACGGGGGGCTCCCTCCGTGTCCCTATGTGGATAAGATGTTAAACTCATGAGAAGAATGACAGCCAGCAATCAGACGGAGACAGGGAGGGGGGGAAGGGGGGGGCTGAGGACTGTAAGTGATGCCAAAAATAAAACGCAGCTGAAAGAAAGTTTTGGCAGGAAATCTCTGTACATACAGTACGAGGATAAAAGACACAAGAGCCAGAATCTAAGTCAAACATTTCTTTGTTAATCGAGTACAAGTGTGTGCACCTGTGTCCTCTCACACTGGAGTGCACCTGTGTTCTCCCACAGCTGAAGTCAATCAGAGTGGGAGGTTATAAAGGTAGGTTTGAGAGGAGCACTGCTCAGTGGGGTTTTGGTCACCAGAGGGTTCACACTGTCAGTTTGAATTGTGTTGGGAAGAATGGGTTTTCTCCTTTTTAGTGGTTTATTTACTATCCAATGGCTCCTAACATATTTGTAGTTTTGAGCCTAATTTGTGTGGATAGAGTTAGCGAGTGGGTCAGGGAGTTTTATTAACCCATTAAGGCCTGACGCGCCTGGAAAAAATGCCTCTGAATCCTGAGCTTCAATGGCTACTAAATTACTGAAGAACACAATTCAAAAAGTATTTGAGAGCTTACACCTGGCTTTCCTGTGAAATTGAGTTTAAAAGTAAAGTGAATAACTATTTTCAAATAAAAAACAGTAAGAAAATGAAGTAATATCAACTTGTGTCAGTGCCTTGATTTAGTCCTGATGGAGTGTGAAGAACAAGAACTACATGTAATGACTGTAACAGTTTGCTTCACATGTGACGGAGATTGTGCTCACAGCGCTGTGACATCCACCTAATCCCCATATCACATGTTTTTGGTCTGTGGAAATTGCAAATTGCAGAGAGGCCGTTGTTCCAAACGGGGCTTGAACCCAGAAACCCAAGTCTTCTTGCTGCAAAGGCAAGAGTGCTAACCACTACACCAACCGCGGGCCTTGTGGCATCGGCAGGTAAATCCACTGTCATCCCTGGTGCGCGGTTGTGAACACCGTCAATTAAGGTGGTACCTATCGTCGTTATCGCCGACCTCGTCGTCTTCAAACATAATTATGTCTTAACCATAAATCCTGGTCGATTTGTTCAGCGTCATCGAAGACGAAACTCCTCAAAATCACTGCCTTCAGAAATCTCTCCGCTGTCAGTCCTCCATGTTTGCGCAAAGTAATTTCAAAACAATGTCGCGAGGAATCCTTATACCCCCCGAAAATTGACGTATCCGCTCTCCCGGCGTCTATGGAAGAAATGCGGCAATGCTTTCCCGGCGTCAATGGGTTAAAACACAGAGGCCCATTTGTGCAGTGTTTAGTCATTTAATTAGTTTCCCAGACGCAACCCTTCACCTTTCAGGTTTATTTTTCCTTATTAGGAAGTGTTGACACTAGTAATCTGAAAGTTAAAAGGATTTACATTGGGGGTTAAATCCGCTGTTTCATGAGCATCCACCTTGTGCACCTACAAGTTTGGGGTCACTTAGAAACATCCTTATTTTTGAAGGAAAATCACTTTTTTTTTTTCAATGAATAAAACATTAAATGAATCCGAAATACACTCTATACATCGTTAATGTGGTAAATGTCTGTTTTTTAATGGAATATGGACATAGGTGTATAGAGGCCAATTTCCAGTGTTCTAATGGTACATAATAAATAACATAATGGAATAAAAAGTGTATAGGTGACCCCAAACTTTTGACCGGCAGTGTATACCAGAGAGATTCCATCTGATGCTTTCACAGTCCTGCTGAACCATGGCATGACTCCATGTGTCCTGATGTGCACCTTTTTACGGCAGATGGACTGTTTTCTCCCTGAAGAATATTCCCCCGAAAACTTTATTCTTTTCGAAGATACAATAAAATCCCCATCATGCGTTTATACGGCTTCCATAAAAACTACTGCGCTCACATTCCTCTGTCTTGGTTTTGACTGCCCGTGACCTCTCTGCCAAGGAATCCCAGCAGAACGTATGGTGGAGAAGAATCCTTGTTGTGAACCACCTTTCGCTCCCGTTTCCTGTTCCGTCCCTCGCCTGCGCTCCCTTTTATTTCCCCGCGGAGGCTGTCGACGATCGTCTTTGACGGCGCGTGTTTCAACTTGAAACTAAATGAATAGATAAAGGCTTTTCTATTGAGAGCAGACATGAAAACATCTCCACCCTTCCCCTTTCACTGTGTTATTACAGGTATATTTACAAGTGTCACATGTCAGAGCCTGAATTAAAGACATTAAGCGGTAGCTGTTACAATTGCCCTGAAGGCCCAATATTGTACGTTTGTCAAATATGTCTCGTATTATCCCAGACTGGGAGGTTTTATTTCAGATTAGGAAAAAGTCTTCAGCACAACGGGACTCAAGAGTGTGGAGCTGACTCATTGTTTGGTGCAGTTTTGTATTAATAAAACGCTCGGATCAAGTGTCTTCTATTTATTTGAATTCCAAATAAATACTCGTGGTGATGATTTAGTTCAAGTTAAACGTCAGCGTCTATTTTTTATTTATTTTTTTTTGAAAATGAGTCAAGCTGTGTTCAGTATGAAGAAGAAATTGAATCTAATCTCTGCAGAATGTTGACATTGAGTGACAGGTGTAGCACAGGGTACCTGGATACGTGCTAATGAGCAACAGACGCCAAAAACACTATTTCTGCCTCAGGGTACGAGCTGCAAGGGGAAGGATTAAGATTAAATAAAAGATTGTGCGGAGCATTATCGATGTAAAAGTGTGAATAAGCTTCGAATATTCGTTTGTCGTGTTTCCGCCGTTCACGACGCAATAAAATTTGTAATACACGGACACACGAGGAAGGGAGGGAGGGGGAGAAAACATCTGCAGCTCTTATGAAAATCTGTTGAAAACATTATTGTTTGTCAATTGTTCTTGTACTTGATGACTCTTATGATACATGGACGTTTTACTGACAGAGTTGAGGTCAAGTTTTTATTCATACTCAATGAAGTAGCATGTGTTTTTTTGAGGTATAATGTTTTTGCTGGAGTGCCTGATCCCATTGTCCGCAATGGGATCAGGAACAAGTGATTATATTTTGGGCGTGATCCGTAGACGCCATTGCTGCTTACAACACTCGCTGTCCTACCCAGGTGAGCCAGCAGGGTGTATTTTGGAGGCACTGAGCTACCTTGGTGGAGTTTTCAAAGTGATTACCAGATTGTTGTACAATTATTTTTACAAACCATTGAAAAGATCATGGTTTTCCCCCCCCAAACATCATCTCCATAAAAACACAGTCACGGCCTCCATAGAACAACAAAATCTTTCTATGTTTCACACCTCCACCAACCTCACCTCCTGCAGCTGAGAGGATGCAAATGTGTGAAAACGCTTAATGGAGTCTGTTTTTGTCTGCTGGCTGAAAACTGTTTAAGTGCACTGGGTGTTTTGATAGGAGGCAAGTGACAAAATGCCCAAGGCCAACTGTGGATTATGTATTTATTATATTGCAGACATCTGTAGAAACTCTTTAGACTTGCATACAAAGCATTTTGGAAATCCCGGGCAGTCCCTCCCCCCACCCCCCCTCACACACACACACACACACAGAGAGAGGCTTAGATTGGTCGTCCTCCACTGACTCCAAATATAACGTCCAATACGATGAATACCTCAGCATTTATGTCACCGATGAGAATAACTTCAGACTTCAAAGCTGACACATTGGATTTCAATCTAAACATCCTGAGGTAAATGTAAAGGTGCTGCCAGAGTTTCCGTGTGGCGAAACACTTGAGAACACTTTGAATGACAGAAACCTTTTTCCCCCCCTCCTCTGCTGAAAAAGGAAAAATAACGCGGCCATTTATGAACTTTATACTCCAGAGCGGGCGAAGAGACCTCGAAAATAGCAGCGAATATGATCAGAAACATGCGCTGCAGACGCGAGATAGGCCAAAAAATCTGCTCGGTCTTATGTGTGAGACAGTCGGTGATGTCACTTTAAGTGTTACTTTTCATCTGTTTTATTCATTCATACGGGGAAGTCCGTTATTCTTTCCACTAGTCTCGTTTCAATGTCGGCATGATTCCAAAATTTCAGTTTTGAGTTTTTAAATATACATTCTCTTCTATTGTTCCTGTTACAATTGCTTGCATTTGAATAGGCGACTACATTCAAGAAAATAAAGCGTTGAACTGCTCTCACAATATACTCCAAGGAAAGAGAACTTACCTGGGAAGACCATTAAATAGTCCTCTGTTTACCTTGGACGACACAAAGGAACTCTTTCCTACCATTCTGGCTGCAGATCATTTCTCTAGCAGCAAACTCCTTCTTGAATAATATTATCATTCTGCTTCATCCAATTTGTACTGTGTCTGTGGCGTCTGGATTATGAATGTACAGAGATGACCACTACATTTAGGAGAAATGTATAAACAACAAAATGTGTCCAGAGTGGCTTACAGACGGTCGGGACTGTGACATAAATGTGAATTTATGATTAAAGGTGTCATGTGTAAGAATGTTCAAATTCAAAATACCGAGGTCTTCGGTTTCGTTTCGTTTTCTGACGCAACTGGCAACCCGTGGTTGCTCGGCAGCTGAGACTCTACTGACTGCAGTGATTGGTAGACGGCGGTAGGTGGCGCCACATGCCAAAACATGATTTCAAAACATAAACATGATTTGCAGTCTGCAAAAGATTTACATCATGACATTATTCCTGAGTCTCTGACATATTAGGAGGATTTTATGGCCAGTTGCTTTAGATTTATTACATAATGCACCTTTAACTGTTATTAAAATTGTATTGTTTACTGGGTTTGCATGAGATAAACACCAAAAAGATCACGCTGTAAAACAGCGATACTATCTGGCATACTTTGTGTTCTTTGTGGTGCACTAACATCGTCTTCTCCACAAGCATTTTTGCTGATTCTGCACTCGCCCACCGGTCTCTGATTAGGCTCCATCAGCCTAATTTCAAATCCAGTTGAGGTGTTTCCAGTGTTTAGTTCGAAGCCTCAAACAAATCTCCTGGAAATACAAGCTTTGCCTTAAACCACAGGACAGAAACTGCTTCAGCACATGGTCTGTCTTGAGATGGGAAGGGGCTCAGACGGTAATATATACTTGTGTGACACTGCCAAAAACCACCAAACAAGAAAAATAGATATTACATAAAAGGCTGCTGAACAGTTGTCCTTGTAAACATCTTACTACCACCGTCTTTCCAAATAAACTGACGCAATGAGGCATTATGTCAACTTTTTTTTTTCTGTGGTAGAACACAGCACAACCCAGTTTGATAAACACATTTCAATATGTCTGAGAGCTAAATTAATTGGGATAACAATGCTGTGGCTTAGTGGTAATCATTGGTAGTGGTTAGCGCTGTTGCCTGAAGGTGCTTGGTTCAATTCCCGGTGGAGTTTTACATGTTCTCCCCGTGTCTGAGTCGGTTTCCTCTGGACTCTCTAGTTTCCTTTCCATGTATGAATGTTGGACCCATTCGGGGCAGCGTTGGTCCATTGTGGTGGCGCGCTCAGTCGCAGTGGCTCTGACCTCCATCTGACCTCACGATTACGGTTGTATAATGATATATTTCCTACTACTAAAACATTCACTCATCTTGTACCACTTTATCCTCCACACGAGGGTCGCTGGTGCCAATCCAGGCTGACATGGGACGAAAGGCAGGGTACAGAGTGTCCAATTTGCCTAATCTGCAAATTTTGGACTGTGGGAGGAAACCAGAAAACCCAGACAAGACCTATGCAATCTCCCCTAAAACATTGCATCTTTACTGTTGTATTACGACTACAGATAGATAGCAAAGATTATTAATGTGTTCATGTAGTTACGTAACATGAATATGATCCGTTTCAACACTGAACCCTGCATTACCAACTTCAGCTTGCTAATAATTACACAAGAAACACAGTGTAGTTTCAACATCGTTGATTTCTAAGATGGAGTGTAGGTCATGTCCAAATTACACGCAGAAATGTAAACATACTGATGTGCGTGTCGTTGTGAAGTACTGTATCGCAATTTGATCGATTTCTTCTCGCAGCTTCAGAATGTAACCAAGTAAAAATCAAATAAACTGAGATCTGCTAACGGCTCGTGGAAATTCCAGATGTGAAGCTGGGAAAGAAATTAAGGTGGTAATGTTCATCGTCATCCCAGGTTAATTGTCCTCACCTATTCCCGTGTTTGTGTGTGATTGCACATGTAAAAAACATGCGACATGAGAGAAAAAAAAACATTTTCCAATTTTTTTCTGGATTTTTTTTCCCCCCCCAGTTTCAAAGTCGAGATCTCGATTGGAAATTGGAAAATTGTTGGGTTTTTTCCATCATTTTCTCTGGAAACTCGAGATTAAAAAAAAAACATTAAAAAAATTATGCGAAAAAAATGTGTTTTTCGAAGTCGAGATCTGGAGTTTCCAAGAAACATATATATAATAGTTACTAATAGTTAATAATATTTTTTTTTTTCACGTCACTTCAGGGGCTCCGTACACATGCCCTGTTGCTTATAAGACAAAAAGGCCTTAAACTGTATGTTCGCACCTCCATCGCTCTTGTTTTCGAGACACCGAAAGGAAAAACCACATACCTGATTGATGACTGCGCGTGCAGATCTGTCAGATGAGATTTCGGAGAGAAAAATCAAACGGGCTATTTGATATGAAACACGTTTACACATGTCTGTGAATTACTCTATATACACTGTGGTTTCCAAAAGCACATACCGTGAGACACACACACACACACTGACCATTTGATCAAAGAAAACCTGACTTCAACTTTGAACGGTGGCCTGTTACGTTATTTAAACCTTGTGTTCCCGAGTATAAACTGCAGACGATGAGAAGTGTCTGCCAGGTAGAGAGCATGTTAGGTCAGGTACTGTTGTTTTTTTGCTCATCAGTAATCTTGGAATTGCAGTACAATCTTGGGAACATTGATTATAGTGTTGGCCATTAGCTTCCTGGCTGCAGCTGTTCACAGACCGACACGTGCAACACTCAGGCCTCATGAAGCAAATATTTTGTGAATAAGCACTGATGGAGTGTATTTCACCGGTGTAAACTCTAACCACACTCGTAATCGCGCGCAGCTGTGATTTAGCGATAACCTGGATTGCACGACGTATGGGAAAACGTTTGAATTTGAATACGAACAGTTCAGACTTCACTTTAAAGGTCACATATTATGCAAAATCAACCTTTTAATAATTGTAATACTTATATTTGGGACTCTGGAGGTCCTATCAGTCGCCAAAGTGTGAAAAAAGATGACGCACTCATGCTTTTGTGGTCCTCCTCAGTCTAAGCACAGGAGATAAAACACACGATGTTGACGTCCTCACTCATTGGGATGTCACAAGACGCAAAATGTTCCGCTTTGATCATAAAACACGCGAGAGTGCTGGCGAGGGTCCACCAAAACGGTCTACTCGTGGCTCCACAGTGCAGCACAGAGTTCTACACAAACTTCCAGCCTCAGAGGATTTATCTATCCAGTGGATACATGTTTTATATATGGCGACAATGTGCCTGCTGGAGCCCACAAATGATCACTTTTCCAAATGCTAACTGCTGTTAGCTCCCAGTAGCCTCTGTGGCTGATGTCATTCCTGTCCCTTAAGTTTTGTTTTACTTTTTTTTTAAGGTGGACCTAAAGAGATACTACTAAACAGAGCGTTCTGAACAGGGCTGGTTTGAACTGCTGTGGTGCTTCATTCTTAAGGTATTTTGACCAAAGTATGTCACAGACATGTTCATTAGGACACCAGGGAACTAGTTTAACTTGAAATAGGATATAATGAGACCTTTAAAAGAACATGTGTTGCTACTGAGTCGGTGACATTTGGAGAACTAATATATGACCCAGATTAATACGAATCTAGACGGACTAGTCATTCTTTCCATTTTCAAACTTCTTTATAGTCGGAGCAGAACAATTACATTAAATACCTTCATACTTTCTTCCTTTCTTTCCAGAAATCAACCTGCAGCACATTGTGATGGCTAATGTGATTATTCGTCCCTCATGTTTCTTTGGTTCCTGTTTATGATCTCATTATTGGCACAGAACGAGCAGCTTGATAACCTTTTGATTTGAAAATGAGTTGTGAACCAATAACACCATTAGAAGTCATTAGAAATATCAGTTTGGGTATGTTCAGCTGTTTATAACATAATACAATTTACACAAATTGATAGATACAAATGTATTTTTTGCAGGTGCAGGAAAAATATTGTTAATTTCACCAATAAAACTCACTATGGACAAGAATGACAGGCCAGTGCAGCTGTTTGCTGTTAATCCCATCACCTATTGTTTAATTTTACCCTTTCAAATCACATTATTGAATTAAAAGTAACATCTATGTTACGTTTTGACTGTATTGAAGAATCCCACTGTAAAAATTGGAGCTTTGTGTCTCTGTGTATTATCTGTTTTTATGACACTTGTACCTTTTCTGTGAGGCAACTGTTTGACCTCTTCATGCTAGGACACTTAAAGCCACAGTAAGTAACATTTCCTGGTTTCTGTTATTCTTATTCATGAACTGAAATTATGTAACATTTTCGTATGCTGCATCATTATCTGAATATTGACTCAAATCAAAGTGTCATACAGTAAAATAAGCCTCGTTTCTGGGAAGTAGTTTTGTTGTTTTCGCCCTAAAATGAAAAAAAATTTCTTGGCAAGCAAGTTTCCCACGAGAAAGAAAAGCGAAGAAAACTATGACATTAACTATTTACAAATCACAATGTAACAAGTAATCCTGCACCAACCACCCAAACCAACCCCAAACTAAACCCCAGATTGGCTCCTACAATAAGTTTAAAGTCTTCTTTATACTTCTTTAAAAATGGCTTCCCTGATATCTAAGGGTGGTGTGTTCCAAAGTTTAGGGGCATCATCCGCACTTTTCTTTCGACTGTTGTGCGGAACCTCCAATAAACCAGCAGCAGACGATCGAGTTGGCGACGTAGCTTGGTCCTAGCCCACAAAGCGCTTTGTATACAAGGAGGAGGAGCTTAAAGTCGACGCTAAACCAGTGTACGACAGATCTGGACATTACACACAAACCTAGCTAAAGTGCCGTCATCATAAATCCCATTTAAAGACAATGAAACGGTCAAATCCATCATTATACAAGGACAATATAACATTAACACCAATGATAAAACGTTTGACCAAATAAGTGCAATAAAAGAAAATAGAGTTGTTTCTTAGGAACTTTTACTATTTGCTTCCTTTTAGAATCCTTGTTCGTATTAGGCAATAAGACAAAAACGCAAAAAATATCCTTTTTTTGGCTTTACTGTAAAATAGTCTCGACACTTTCGATTAGCTGAGAGGTTTCACTCAATCTGTGGAGGTATGAGCCATTACGGCCACTCTGTCTGACAGATTAGCACACAGCCTGTAATTTAGACTAACAGCTGCAGCCAGGACACATTTCTGCTAATTCTGGTGGATTAAGTGGACAAATAGAGGCGGATAAAAAAAATGGCCTTTGCAGCTCCAATATTCATCTGTAATTATATCATTATCAGTGACTACAATGAATAAATACAGCTGTTGTTAATGTGGTGTCCAGCGCTGGGTGATGTCATTGTTATGCACTTCACAAGCCCAGCAGGTTTTAATAATGTGAATCTGAGAGTCTTGACATTTAAACAGGTTTTAAGTATTGGTAACGTTGCCTGTAGAAAAGTTCCAGCTTTATTATGACAAAAATAAACAGAATGACAAATGATGAAGACGAAAGGGCTGTTGAAACCCCAGTGACGTGCAGCTACACGTGGTTCAACACGTGCCATTCCACCGTGACGCCTTATTGTTGTGACATTTTTCATCTCAACATTAGGGATTCAAATGCAGTAGCCACATTGGTCTCCATCTCCCCAGCTCTTGGGCTTCCTCCTCCTCTCAGTGCTCGGCCACATGTGTTGTGAATTAGCAACTCTGGCAACTGACATAATCTGGAGTCTTCCTCTGATGGACGTGGCCCAGGCAGGCTTTCACTCATCCCCTGCTGACAGATCGCTAGTGGAAAGTCTGTGTCCAGTTATACTGTAAAAACACTCCGAGTCCAAACCTGACCAGTGATCAGAGAGCGAAACGATGATGGCGCGATGACATTACTGTACATCAGCGTCTGAGGGGAAGTAAGCTCTAACAAATAAACCCCGACAACTCTTGTCTTTATTCGATTCTGCTGCCGTATCTCATCCAGTTAACCTGATAACGACAATTTATTTTACTCGTTCCGTCTCACGAGCTTAACTTTAAGCTCCTTGTCGCATGTGTTTCCAATTACTCCGAGCCACTGAGGCGATGTATGACGGGGGGGTGTCTTTAAAAATACAGCGACAGCTTTACGACCATGTTGTGAGATGCACAAATGAGTAGGTGAGTAACTGTTGACGTGCTGAGTTATGTGCAAAAACGCACTCAGATCTTTAGGCGTGTTCCAGTTGGAAATATAACCTCCCCTGACACCTATACTGCTGCTCTTTTAGCAGAATTAAGTCTTCTACACAGAGGGCTGGGGTCCAGGCAACTGATTATTTGGCCATATTTTCCATTTTACAGTAAAAGCCTGTGAATTAATCTGTTTTCTATGAAGCTGTGTTATCTCACATTATGTCTGACAACGTTTTCCTCACTTTCTGCTTGCCCATGCACAAATACACTTTGATAAATTGATGCTACACCCAGTGAGTGAGCACAGATAGACTATATATAGTATCTGACCAAGGGAGAGTGAATTCTCTGAATTATCTCCAGCATAATCTCGCACCTTTTTCACATTTTGGGAACTACGTTTCCCTGAAGACTTGACAGGAGCTCTCTTTAGGGAGGCTTGACATTATGAAACCTCTGATTAATGCACTAAAAACCATACAGTTTGAATGGAAACCATTACTGAATCACACATCTCAACTTGTTGGCACCTTTCTTTTGGTGGTGCATGCTGCAGCTATATGGGAATTGGAAAATTGGTGATGCCTTCAGGTTGCCGGTGACTCACTTTTTGAGTATTTTATTCCTCTAGTTATCAGGCTACTGAATAGTTTAAATTTTTTGGTCTGTTTTTTAAAATTAAGAGACTCAAATTTTAAATTTGACATGCAAAATCTGTTGTTCGTGTACAACTGCAGTTTTTCTAAATAACCCTTTCTGGTTTTCATCATTTAAAATTGTTAAAACGGTATTTTAATACGCGGTAAATTGTAAATAACTGCCAGATATTGGAAGTTATTCTGGAAAAATGGTCCAAAGCACTTAGTTGCAGGACATTTGCTGGCCGTTTGTATGGATAAAATAAGCAAACGGCCCAGATGCAGACTTTGAGGGTTATATACATATCTGGCAAAACGTTAGTGTTGTGGGTCTGAGTCAAAACAGAATTACATATTACATGAAAATAAAAATCTACTTCAAAGCAAGTCAGACGTCCAGAGAACAGAAGGCATATCACACAACACACACTCATGTTGTGGTCCATCCAGAGGTCTCCATCACTGCTTCCCTTGATGGCTTTAACACAGAATATTCACCCTGGCGATCGCTCGAATGCAGAATTGTAATTTCTTTTCTAAAATCCTTATGGGTGAACCACAGAGCAGAAAATATCTGCGCTTGTCTGCATTTCTCCCGTTACACGACGGTTGCTCGACGTCTACATGGACATGTGGCAACGCTTAGACAACATTTTCCACTGGTGCGAGAATCTGTCGTGCACTTTTTTTTTTCCTTTCCTTTCCACTTGGTGGAGTTCAAGGCACGATGGTTTACCAATCATTATGGAGATGTAAACCTGTGTATTTTTGAAAATGACTTGTTTACAGAGATGCTGTAATTTCAGCGTGCTTTTAAAGGCAAGCAGACCAAAGCTTCCCAACAGGATTTCTTCATTTATATATTTTTTTGGTCATATGTACCTATGACTAACTTGAATTATCTTTATTATAATTGTGAAGGATGCATCATTCATAGAGTTGAAACATGGTGCCTGATACACCATCTATCCATATAAAGTTGTCCATATGTGACTTCTTATCAAAAGTTTTTCTAGCATTTGAAGAGATAAAAATGTTAAAACTGTCGTGCATACAAGACGAAGTTTTTATTTTCATTGCAAGGAAAAAGAGTCAATCTTCACAGGAGTGATCCTAGCTGGAGAAAGACCCAGCGCAAAGTGAGCCCTCCACATTTCTACCTGAGCAACGTAAATTCAAACCATTGTGCTGAATTAAGAAAATCTGCTCCAAACAACTTTCTCTTTCTGTATGTGTTTTAGATCTCGTCAACATTTCCATGCCGCAAACAGGAAACGGCGCAACAAACCATGGGTCCTTGAAATTCGAATTGCAAATAAAGGTTTTTGAAAATGGACCAAAATAGACATGGGTCATTGAAAGTGCTTCCACAGATTTTACTTGCAGTCATAGTCCCAAACCCACAGGTTAAGAAACAATTTAAAACTCCTTTTTATGCTGCTTTCCTTTTGAAAAGTTGCAGTAGCACACTCTAACAGGTTGCCATCCCATCAACAATTACATAGAGACACACACAACCATAAAAACTAACATTCACATCCAGTGTCAATTTAGAGTCTCCAATCAACCTAAACCTTTAACTGCACATCTATGGAATGTGGGAGAAAGCCACATACATACACAGACATGGTGGAAACATGAACACTCCTCACAGAAAGGCCCTGGGATTCCAACCAAGAAGTGTCTCGGTAAAGCAGTGAGTCAGGATCCTGCAGCTTGACGGATAATAGTAGTGATGCGTCATTAGATGTCGCTAAATGACTGGGCTAAAATCCAGTGACGAAAAAGCAAGAGTGTCTACAATACAGTTTAAAGTTTGGATCTGCTCTTAAACTCTCAAAGATTATGTTATTCGAGAGTCCTGCCCTTTTGGAACTTGTTCTTTTTTTAATTTTTCTTTTCAATTTTCTTTTCCTGAGGGAAGAGAAACTGTATAATCAACACCAGTAATATGAACTGGGCAGTTTTTTATGAACGATAACAGTGTAAATTCAGCTTCATGATAAGTTACTTATTGTCATACACGTGTCAACATGCACTGCAAAGGACGATAATATATAAGAATACCGTGAAAGCTTACAATGCTGACGTGTGTGTGCAGCGGTGAATGTGTGTGGAAGGCATCTCGAATGTGGAAATACTATGAGTCACAGACGGCTCCAGGATCCTTCCTGTACAGGTAGTGATGCCCGGGCAGCTGCAGGGGAACGGCTGTGTGGGAGAGCGCTTCCATGGAAAGTGTGGTTTTTGAGGTTCATTTGAAAGGACAACACTTGCAGGGTCAACAAAGGTGCCCTTCAGTCAGTTTTACTGCAGCTTTGGTTGAATAGAGAGAGAAAAATTAGCATCTTTATCCTGGAAATGCACACATAAGCGAGTATAAACTGTAGTTTTTAAAGTATAACCCATAGCATCTTTTAATAAACTGTTCATTTCTAAAGTTGTGTGTGTGTGTGTGTGTGTGTGTGTGTGTGTGTGTGTGTGTGAATAGATTTCCTGCACTGTGGTATTTCCATTTAATACATCAGGGAAAATATTTGTATATTCACTCTAGGGATGAAGAAGTTAAGTGGTCGTCTGCACATAGCACAGAAAAATGAGCCACTGCACACCAGGTTTTTCATATGAAACACTTTCCATCCCAGAATAAAAAAAAATCAAGTTCCAGGAAACAAAGCATTGTTTGGAGTCAATGAATCAGTGGAATATGAGACAATTTACAAGGCTGTGCACCCCTCACACGGAACGCCGACCGAACGCTAAGACCAATGAAATGTATTCCTTTTAATATTCATGTGTTAAAGTATTTACACGCTACGTTATACATATTTATTGCAGGGAAATAGTGATTATATTTGTGTGTCTGTGCAAATCACATGTACATTAACCGCTTCCAGCTGCATTTTGTTTTCTCCCTGACGTTGAGGCACATTATATTCCCATGATTCTTGATACGAGACACCTGATATTAATCCACTTAGGGGAGAGAGCTGTTGTTGTAACGTGAACTAGAATCGTCCTTTCAGACCAAATACGGCAGCTCTCATTAATCATCCGCTTAATGTTAACTACTGTTTGTTTTTTTAAAAGATGGTGTATAAAAATCCTGTTTAAACCCATAGGAGCTCAAGGGACTTGACAGGATAGTCCACTGATTGGCGGTTCCTTAACTGTGCATTAAAGGTGCCATATGTAAGAATGTGGCCAAAAATGTTCAGTTTGTTATATGAACATTATTCCTGAGTCTCTGTGACATATTAGGAGGATTTTATGGCCAGTTGCTTTAGATTTATTACTTAATGCACCTTTTAAGAAAGAACTCATGTACGTCATGAAAATATTAATAATAACCACTTAACATCATCAGTGGACATTGTGCCACACTGGAAACTAAAGTGGATGCATCCAAAGCAAACTGAGTTGGCAGTAACTGGACTTAAAGGGGGTTAGATGTGTGACTGAGTAAATAAAGAACATTATCTCCTGTATTTGGATCATTCTAGGAACACGGGATGTATTTTTCCCTTAATATCTGCTTCTCTAAGTCCTCAACTAAACATTTTAGGACCGGCTCCAGCACAACTTCCTAGCCGTGCGGAACTCAATTAAGAAATCAGGCCTAAACAACTTCTCAAAACCGCAACTCTGAGCGAGGAAGTGGGCAGAGTTTGCCCTCGACTTGAGCAAATATTTGACCCATCTGTGCTATTTTCAGCTTTTGCGAGCTCCTTTTCGAGTTTAAATTAAAGAGTGTGTGCCAGGATGTAGTATTTACACTGGGTAATGAGAAGCACTCCTTGACACTGTAGCTGACTGTGAGCCAGGAGTCTGTTCAGTGCATGCTGAATCTACACATGATGTCATGTTATATACGAACAAATCCGCCCGTGATGCTCCTGCAGCTGAAACACTTGGTCAATATGCAGGGATCCCTGTGTAATCGTGATAATAGGGAAAAAAGGTATTCGATTTTACTGCCTGTGAAATGCAGCCCACGTACAGTACGAGAGAAAAATCCCTCCGACGCCCGGAATCATGGCACAAGAGGGCTAAACTCTTTATCCTCGTCGCCGAACACTAGAGCAATGAGGTGCTGACATTTTTCCTCCGAAACCCATAATTGTGTGGTTGCCATGCTCCTCACTTAAACACAAAGATCACATGTCATAATGGTCAAGTCTGCCGCGCTCGGTTCCAAGTTTTTCATTAGTACAGCACTGTCTCCGAGATTTACGAGACATTTCAGGAATTCTTTAAAACAGACCAGCGTTTTTGCAACGACGAAGAACTAGAGGACGTGACAAGGAGAAGAGGGTCGACGGGTCAAAGTGGAATCAGGATCAGACCCGCAGCGCGCCAAAGTGGGCTTCTTTGTTCAGCCGAGTGACCTTTTTGTCGTCAACATCACCATTAAAATCTTAAATATGAGCTACAACTGCCCTAAGGTTCACATGTTGCTGAGTGGCACGTTTGTGGTTGTGGTTCATGGTCTGATTGGTCAGGCTCATTATTCACTGTGACGGAGCTGAGACAGCAGGGATCCCTCTGACCCGCAGCTCCAGATTATGCTCACTGTTCACTATGAATGCGAGGTCCTTATAAATGAATAGAAAACAGCAGTTTAATCCAGGACATTGTATAAAATACTGTACATGTGTAAATATTTGGTGATGGGGCAATGAAGTCAATAAATTGAGTTGTGTGTAATTGGAATGTGGGGTCACCGTTACCGTGTTTTCCATTAAAAGTCACATTTTTATTCATCAAAAGAGTTGCAAAATGAATTGAAAATATAGTGAAGACATTGACAAGATTTGAAATAATGACTTTGCTTTTGTCAAAGAACCAGCAAAACTGTTTTCAGCTGTGCTAACATGATTGCACAAGGGTTTTTCTAATCATCCAATAGCCTTCTAACGCGATTAGCAAACACAATGTACCATTAGAACACTGGAAATTGGCCTCTATACACCTATGTACATATTCCATTAAAAACCAGACGTTTGCAGCTAGAATAGTTGTTTACCACATTAAAAATGTATAGAGTGTATTTCTGATTCATTTAGGCCCTGTCCAAATACCTCCCCCAACCCGAAATGTTTGCCCTAACCCTCATGTACAGTCTTGTATTGCACTTCCTGTTTTATTTTGTCATCTTATCCCGCTGTTTTCAGATCCTGACTTCCTTCCTTTGAGATGCTCACCATCAATCATTGGTTTCACCTGTGTTCCCCTATACCACATGTATAAATAGTCCTCATCTTGCTTGTTTTGTGTCAGATAAATGTCTTTTTACCCTAATTTGGAGTCCCCCTCTTTGTATTTAAAGCCCTAACAATGTACTTCTGCCTACTCCTTTTCAAATGTCAAGTCACTTTATTTGTGTTGCATTGTGGTGGCATCCTTTGTCGACCATCACCAGGCAGTTGTAAAGTAAAACGTATTATAAAACTTTAAAACAAGTTTAAAACAAACAGTGAGGTAAGTGCTCCAGGCTCTGCTAATCAGGATTTAAAATACATAATGAATAAATAACTGAAAAACCACTGGATGAATTCTAGAATAGAACAATAACAGAAAAACACAACGTGGCAATGATTAAAACTATAAAATGCTAAATAAATAAAAAGAATAGATCATGTGTTTCGCAAAAATGTGCAATAACAAAGTGAAAGAAATGTATATAGAAAAAAATAAATCTTCAAACTTCCCAAACTGTAAATAAAACTTTTGCCATCCCAGCTGGGATCAGGATTCCCCTCCCCCACGGTGCTGTACTACATCACCAAACTCCATATCCTGTATTTTTAAAAGCACATCGTAACATCGCTTGAAACAAAGCACCATATGCAGCTAAACGCTAACATGGCTCGTTTGCATATTTCAGAAAGACACGATTATGGTAGCATTTTAAGAACTAGAAAAGCACTCGGAGAGCGCAAACCTCCATCAAGGCAAATCAATCCCCCCACCCCCTTTTATGGATCACGCCCAAATTGTAATCACTTGTTCCTGGTCCCATTGCGGACATTTCCTCAAAACCATCCAAGTCCGTCCGTGATTTTTTGAGTTATGTTGCTCGCTAACAGACAATCAAAACAAACTCCGGCGAAAACGTATACCTCATTGGCGTCGATCAATAATTAGAGTGAGCGTAATATTCGGTTTGTTTAAGCTCCTCACTCGACCTCCAATGCCTCGACTAGTTTGTAATTAACGTTTTAACGTTAACGTGTTTTTCGCGGTGCGGCTAACACACAAAATACATCATGAATGACAGCTAAGTGGATCCTGCTCTCATGAACTAAGTTTGTCATAACCTCAGTTGGCTGAATCACACTTTTACGAAGTCTCAAATTATGCGGTGGGACCTATTTTATATATTTATATATACATATATATACAGGTGTTATCTCTTTTTTTATTGGACGAACCAAAGCATGCAAGTGCCAGATTAATCCTTGGATCTGAGAAAAAACGATTACAGTCTCGTCTGGAGGAGGTCTTATCCTATCGTCCTCTCCTAAAAGAAGAGCCAAAACTTGTAGGAGGGGAAACCTCAACCCCCGCCTGCGTCATCCCCTCAAAAAGAGGTTGGCGGCAATTAGGAAAATATTTTGGGTCGCCTCTTGCTTCTGTGTGCAGCCGCTGAACTGGTGTTGGGCTTGGAAGAAAGTGATCTTTAACCCCCACGTTCAACGTTGCCACAGCTCGAGCTGAATGATTTAAAACAAAAATCGTGATTCCTGGCAGTACCCCTATCCTTTATGGTGTAATACTTGGGTGTCCAGAGCCATTGTAGAAACGGGAACTGGTTTGTGTGTAATAATTGCACACAGGAAATGTGGAAGTCTCTCTTATTTTTGCATCATTGCCATTTTCCCAGACATTCGAGTACAGCATCAATCATCCACTCGTCCAGTGCATGGAAGCATTGATCGATACAATTTATGGCAGCATAAAGGCTATTAAAAAAAATAAGAAAAAACACTACACTCTGCCAAAGAAAAGTGCCTTTAACCATTTTTCCAGGAGTATTCTAACATGACTGTTTCTGACACTGAAGTCATGTCGTTTTAAAACAAAGTGAGATAAAGGAGTCGTCGTTCAAGACGCCGCACGGTTTGTTTTGGTGAAGCGTGACATCATTTGAGGTGAGATCGTGCCAAAGAAATATTCACCCCTCTGCTATTTCTGGTTTCCCATAAAAGAGCTCTTAAGTGAGTGATTAAGGGAAAAATCGCTGAAGAGAATGTTTAAAGGGTTTCCAGTGATTCAGGATTTAAATCTGATGCATAATGTGGTGGTAATTACAAAGCATCTATAAAGGTCTGGGTTCTGAGATGACGAGGGCTTGAAGAGGAAGCTTAAGTCATGCAGACTGTGCATAGTTTTTCAGATTGATCAGTGAAGCCTGGGAAGTAGGATGGACGAAGTTGGCCACCAGGGGGCGACTCCACTGCTTGCAAAAACCATTTGAATGGACGTCTATGGGAAAACAAGGCTACTTCTCACTTGATTAGATCAAGATCACATTTTCCTGCGGATTTCATGATTCATGATGTAAATTAAAGATGACAAAGCATGGCACAGGACTCACAACTGGTATAATTTAATAGATTCCCAATTGCTGAGTTTATTTTGACTACGTCAGGGGGGTTGAACTCAAGTAATGATTTCAAATACAGCAAATACAACAGTAAAACACAACACGGGTGGAATGAAGAGGAAACGGTCTAAAGTCAAGAAAGTAAAAACCCTGTTTTAACTGACCACCAGAACTGGCCATAAAATCCTCCTAATATGTCACAGAGACTTAGGAATAATGTTCATATAACAAACTGAACTCACCAACAACAACAGTACAGCCAAAATATTTGCATTAAAAAAATTTTTTTGCAGACTGCAAATCATGTTTATGTTTTGAAATCATGTTTTGGCATGTGGCGCCACCTACCGCCGTCTACCAATCATTGCAGTCAGTAGAGTCTCAGCTGCCGAGCAAGCACGGGTTGCCAGTTACGTCAGAAAACGAAACCTAAATGACCTCGGTATTTTGAATTTGAATGTAGTAACCGTTTTTGGCCACATTCTTACATATGGCACCTTAAAGTGGTGGGGACGCATGTAATTCTACCAATATATTTATCAAAGGTAGCCAGAAGGTGTTCCTCATCCACAATTTTAATACACTATTTTCAAATTTTTAAATATTGTGCTTAGTCTGATGTGTTTAAAGCCAAAAGTTAAAAAAAGGAGCATCATTTTATCAGCTGACAAATGTCTCGCCTCTCCCCTTCCCCCTTACTAACTAAATAAAGCAAAGAGAAAGACACCGGAGCCCAAACTTTCACAGCAGACGGAAAATGAGAGTGGACGAATCGCACACAAAAAACTGTGGAAAAAAAGTTCCGGCTATGGTTTGAACATTTCTAATTGAAGTAGACAGCAGTCCCTGGCCTGCACAGACAAGGATCCCATTTTCTCTACATACTGTATACTCTGCAGCAGGCAATCCAGACTCTGAGGCCACAGATAAATAAATCAATAACAACGTTAAGGTGCAACACCGTCGCAAAGTGCCAGACTTTTCACAGCCGCCTCTTTTTAAACACAAAGCAGAAAATTTTTTTTTTACAAAGAATTACAGGAGAAATGTGCCTCGGATTGTGTTATTTCTGTGGCTGGATGAGTCTTAAACTGGCAAACTGACGGACAGAAATGGATTGTGGGCAGTGAGACTCTCCTTAAGCCCTCATTCATTACATACTAGTGTGTTTTTCTTTAGCTTGAGCTCACTCAGTTAAGTAGTTTTTGAATCAGCATCAAGTCTTTCCATCAACGAGTATAAATCTCATCAAAAATGTACCAATTTTGTGCTGATTTATTTTGACAAAAATCATAATAAATAATTGCACTAACATAAAGAAACGACGCCAACTCAAACCTCTCAATCTGTCGGCGGGCATGGCATGATTTCATTTTGATGATTTCATTTGAACGTAAATCAAACGTCCGTCTGATTCCATTATCGGTGCCCTGTGTTCGGTCTTACTGAACCCTTTCCGATAACACTCGCTTTTCCAACAAAAACGCCCGATTATTAAAGTGGACGGACGTTTGCGCGATACACACTGACAACACACATGTGGCGCATTTAGATTACAGCCATTTTTGCAGTTTATTTCCCCCCCTGTAAATACTTTCGAATTATCACAGTAGGAAAAAAGCAGAGCTGTGGCAAACACTACTGATAGCTTTGTTCTATTTAAGTGTCCCAATAAGGCAGAGCCAAAACGCACATTATGGGACCCAGAAAAAGCTAAATGGAACCAAACCATCATTCAGAGCCAGTAAGTCGATTTTCATGAGCCTGTTTTCATTCGCTTTTTTTTTTTTTTCAAATTTGAGCATTAAAAAAAACCCTGAATGGGGACAGAAAACGCTTGCACAATCTTTTGCTTATTTAAATGTTTTTTGTGGATGGAAACACATGCGAACAGACTTTTCACAGCCACCTCCTTTTTAAACACAAAGCAGAATATTTTTACAAAGAATTACAGGAGAAAATGTGCCTTAGCTCGTGTTATTTCTGTGGCTGGATGAGTCTTAAACTGGCAAACTGACGGACAAGATGGATTGCGGGCAGTGAGAGCTCTTAAGCCCTCCTTCATTACATACTAGTGTGTTTTTCTTTAGCTTGAGCTCACACTTATGAGTTTATGAATCAGCATCAAGTCTTTCCATCAGCGAGTATAAATCTAATTAAAAATTGGTTTTAAGACGACATTGATTTTGACAAAAACCTGAATGGGGACAGAAAATTTTATTCAAGGTGCATTATGTAATAAATCTAAAGCAACTGGGCATAAAATCCTCCTAATATGTCACAGAGACTCAGGGTTAGGGTCAGAAAACGAAACCTAAAAGTACCTCGGCATTTTGAATTTGAATGTAGTAACTGTTTTTGGCCACATTCTTACATATGGCACCTTTAAATTAGCAGTACATTTTATAAGGAACCAGATTTGTATATCTTATTGGTTGTACAGTGTGAACAGAATATGCTTTGATAACTTCATTGAAGTGCTTTATTAGTTCCTGAAAGTCAGCTTGGACTGTTATCTGATGGTAGATATGACAACGGAGCTCAGTGGAGCTATTGATAGTAAACAGCATCTACTGTATTTGCATATTAAAGCTCTTATTACCTCCATAACTCGCATATATGTGCGATAGGACCGCTCTATGGGAGCTTTAAAGGACTGACCTTATTGAGTGCATTCCAATGTGTGCTCTTAAACTTCTACAGTTTCGGTCTTAAGCACAAATAAGAAACTCCAGTTGGACACTGAAATGCTCACTTATACTGAAAGTATGGGTATTTCCCTTAGTCAGGACAGTTCCTCTAACAGTGGCTCAGTGGGCGCTATCGTAAAACTCGGCCTTTGCAGCCCAAACAGTGTGGTTCACAGCCACCTGCTGATTCTCTGCAGTGACCTCACAGCCTTGACCCTACATCCACTTTAGCGTCCAAAGAAAGCACTTATGAAACTCTTTCGGCTTTCACGATATGTCTGGACAGTGTAGTATAACATGCAAAGGACCACACTTTCAGTCCTTTACAACATAAAGCAAATATTGCGCATATTCAACAGATTATATGGTCTGTTGTTAACATCAATCTAAAATCCAGCCGTTTGCTGTCAATTAGCTCTCTATTAAAGATGAATGGTATCGCCTCGGTGTCATTAGCGTGATGTATGTGCGGATTACTGTGAGGTATGTCTTTATGAGCCTTGATGTTTTGTGCTGCAGGACATCTGCTTCCACAAATCTGGGATTCACCGTTAGCCGAAACGTCTTTCAAGCACAATAGATCACATCGCACTGCATCATATCATCGCTCGGATATGGGTTTTTTAGGCAGATGCAGCTGCTTGGACCGGTGCACGATCGTCTCCCAGACAGGAAAGAATAAAACGGCGAATAATCATTGTCTGTCTTTATGAGGGTGTGTGAAAATGATATGTGGGAACATTTTTAATCATGATTTTGTGTGTACAGGAAATTGAAATCCCCTTATCCTGAGTGCAGGTGCTCTTGTGAAATAATGAGGAACAAGCTCGGTTACCTTGGAGAAAACCTCCAAGATAATCCTGGAGCTACCTCCCGCGTCACGCAACAGTTCCCGTCGACATCCCTCATCAGTCTCGTGGAGATTGTTATCTGACTGCAGGGATGCCTAAGTGAAACCAGAAGGGGCGAAAAAGGAAATGCTGTACACTTCAACAGCACTCAACCCGAGCTTAACCCAAGCTTGTGAAGTCTGTCGGAGAACAAAAACTAAAGACATCTGTTTAAAGACAAACGTGGCTGGACCTTCAGTCACATCACTGAAATACTGCGTCTAATGCGAGATGGGAATTTTCTTTACGTACGTTACATAGATAAGTAAAGTCAATGTGACAGCGGCCATTCGTTTAGAGCAGTGATGTAACCAGGACCAGTCTGTGATGCTTTCGCTGTCACTGAAAAGAAACTGAAACAAACGCGTTAACATTTTTCTCAATATATGCTACACAAACAAATGGTCTGCAGTATTTATTGTACAAATAGTATGACATCAATCTCAAAGTGATCTTTTGGTACCTGTCCTTTATGTCTAATGTATGTGTTGTGTATTGGTCCAGAAACTGTAAGGATGTCCATGCTTTCTTAATCTGCAAACCTAGTTTACCCACAGGTACCAATAAAGGAACCTGAACCTGATAACACAGACAACGGTACAGCTGCAGATGAATCATGTCTGGCTACGACTTAACCTTCCAACTGTGGAGCACAAAGGCCAGACCCATTTTTTTTCTTTCCACATTCGTTTTTAAATGTGCAAGTTTACATAGACAGACAATTTTGACGGACACATGATGCAAACCTGAAACCACAAAGTTGCCAAGACCTGTTGGGATTAGTTTCACTTGGCAGGTCGTGCAACAAGCCTCTGACATATAATCACAGCTAAGACAGACAGCTCAGACAGAAGTGTTCAATCCATAAGTAAAACAAGGAAAATAGGTGGTTGCAGAGAGGGGAAATCTCTGGTGTCTCTTGCCTGTAACTCGAGTCTGTCTGAGCAGAGGAAAATGTGGCCCTTCGAGTGCCAAACGTATCAAAACATCATCAAAAAACTATACAGAAAGCGCAGAATAAGCCGCATGAACATAAACAAACTCCCAACTTAACGTACAGTTTGCGCCAATGTACGATTTACAAAAGCTGTACAAAGTGAGATGAGTGTTGATAGTCGGCTGGGTTTAAAGATGGGAGACCATCACAACCTGTCACCTGGCGCCACTGAGTGAAGATCAGATTCATTTAGTGTAAATGTATATTTTTTTCAACTAAGATCTTGGCCCATTTGTTTCTAACAATGTAAATCTTTAAAAAAAAGAATGCAAATGAAGTTAGTGGAATGGATGGGTGGATAGGAGGGGAGCCTTTCTGCAGAAACGGCTAATAAAATATAACCCCCATATTCTTGGTAATAAAGGAAATGAGTCTTACGAAAGCTGCCACTTGGAGCAGCTGCTGGACAACAATGGAGCTGTGGCATTGAGGAATAACTCAATATAAAAGAGAGGGCACAAACCACATCTGCCAAACAGCTACTTAATCACCACTCGGCGGACATGTAGCCCTAAGGATTAGATACAAATTGCACACAGTCATTTGACTATTTCCTTTACCGGCAACACAAAGTAAATGCCGGCAAAATGTTCAAACTTGCCCGGTAAGAATGACATAAGGCCATAATTTGTTTGCTTTGGTTTTCCATTAAACTGCTCGACAGCATTTTTGTCAGAATCGAGCCTAAAATGGCAGCAACCGCAACCTTCTGTGACCGAGCAAAGGGAAATGTCTCTAATAAACATTTAGTTTATTTCCATTACATATGGTGCCTTCTCCAGACCTGGATTACCTTTGTAATTTGTAGATCTATGAGAAGAAGTTGATTCTTTAAGATTGATTAGACCATTAACGAATAATGATTCACCTTCTTCCAGAAAGACATGGCCCTAATTGCAGTAGTTAAACATAATTACTGCGTGTTTTGGCATTACTGCTCACATCATTACAAAGCGAGATGATACAAAAACACCATGAATCAAACCCCGTTCTGACTGAGATTAAACATTATAGGATCATAATTATCATGGATCAGGTTGCTAAGTGACCATTGGTGTCCTGTAACACCTTTCCTGACGGTGTACAGCAGCTGTGCTGTGACCGGCCCGTTGAGACTCATTGCACATGTTGAAGCAGAGCAGACGTCTCTGAAAAACGACACTGAGCATTTTAATTTGAAGGGACATCGTCTTTTCCTAAGCCTTTAAAGACCCGGCGCACAAGAGCAAAAGTGTAAACAGTGGATTATTAATGCAGTTCATTGGTCTAAGCTGCACTATTAAGACTCTGCTAAGGATGCAACATTACAGATTTTAATCTGTTAAATGTCAATGATGATACCAATTAATGAGGCTTAGCCTACAAGTGATACTACTACTTGTGATTATTTAAAAATGTGTTGATCTGGAAACTTAAAATGGCAGTGCAAAACATTTAAATGTAAATATCTGTCCAATGCCGATTAAGCCAATTACATCCACCTGAGTCTCTGTGTTTCTCAGTATAACGTATAGTTTTTAGGTCTCGTCAAGCCCAGTGACATTTTGTCTCAACATGAATATTTCCGATTTGAGCGAGCGACGAGACTACGCTGAGGAAACAATGCCATATATCTTGTCACAAATCAATTTAGGACCCCAAGCAGCAAGTATAGACACTAGAGGAGAGCCACGACGTTACCACAGAGTTGTCTGTTTACGATCTAGCGATGAGTAAATGAAGGTACAGGAAATGTAAAGGCTGAGCTGATTAGTGAATTGGAAGTAGGTGTGCTCCCACCACAGGTGAGCTGATTGCATGCTGGAGGTAGATGAAGTAGGACGAGCTGAGACTACCCTCTCTCTGCAGTTAATTTGTGCCGTAAACAGTGCGCGATTGCTGTGTTCACACAAGTCCATTAGAACCAATCCAGCTGAGAAATGCCCCTGGTTTCGGAACAACAAGCTCGGTATGAAAGCACCCTTAGAAGTGAATTCAACGCCTCAAAAAATCCCAGTCATACATCTGCACATTTGCCCAGATGAAGTCGCCTGCGCTGCTGCCGCCACAGCAACTGTTTTCAACTGGCAAAATTCTGGGTCGCAGATAAGCTCCTTGAAAGTCTATACAGGGCATTTTGCTGTGATTACACATTGTTTTGTGAGGGGGTGGCGACTCCTGAGGGAAATGGAACGGGGGCGTAGTGGATGTAGGAGGACCACAACTCCTACGGTCATCATCCGGTCTTGCCTGTAACGGCACAGTGGTGCAGCAGACGGTGATGGTCTGTGAAATCCATCACTGATAGAAGCAAACCTCCACTATCATCCACTTGGAATGTCTCTCCTACACAGTCACCATGACCATCAGGCCTCACAGGACCTCCCTCCCCCTTTTTTTAAAGTCAAATGAAGAAATTCATGTCATCCTGGGAGTTCAAAAGTGGGAACTCTTATAACTTTATGTGTTTTATCAATGAAAACACACACATTTGGCTTTGTTATTCCTGTTAACTGCAGTATTGATGCAATAAGGCCTGTTTCCTCTGTCCAGAATTTCCTGTAATTGTTTATGGATGAAAAACACTGCTTTCTGGGCAACAAAGGCGTTCAGACTTGGCCTCAGTTTCAGATAGAACTTATGGATTTTATGATCAAATTAACACCATAAACTGATTTGTTTAACACCTACTTAAAGCTTTATGTCTCTGCATAAAAAACATGGCAGCATTGTAAGACTCCAGGGTTGGCGTTTGATCAATTCATTCAACCACCCCACGTTTATTCCTAAGAATAAGAAATTGGCGTTTAATAATCAGGCTTTCGTTCTTCTTAAAACGCAATAGCACGACACAAAGGAGATGCAGAAACAGGTACAGGCAGTGTCAGGATCAGAATACGTAATGCTCATGGATACGTAGGAAACACACTAGACAATCTGGCAGCGAACTGAGGGAATGGGCCGGTTTATATGCAGACTGCAGAGTTGATTAGCTGATGAGGAGCAGGTGAGTATGGGGGTGGGGCAGCAGGTCAGGTGAATGGAATCAGCAGGAGGAGGGAATGATATGAGAGTTGGTGACAAAAACAGGAAACAATTGAAAATACTAAGATTTAGCAGACGTAGTGACGAGGCTTGTATGATCAGTTCGGGTCCTATAGTTTCGGCCGAATCCGAGCAACCTCTGCCCCCTGTTTTCCCATAACCACACATTTTAAAGCCCGTCTGACATCATCAAATTCATATATTATTTGCCATATGTTGGTAACTGCAAAATAAAAAGCCAACAACTCTGATCAACAATCGGTCATTTCCAATCATGGATGTATAATATGAACTGGATAGAGCACCGCCCCCTCTGCCTTGAAGACAATTTTTACATGGTGGCCAGTGTGGGTACTGCAACAGAAAACCCCGTGGAGCCCAAAAGCAATTTTCCCATTGACCGCAATAGTAAAAGAGACGCCTGTAAAAGTGTCCACAGGACACCTCGAGACATGGACACGGGCTTTTATAGATCTTTATATGGTAGTGACACTACTGCGCATGCTCTATGGGCCCCATAACCCGGAAATAAACGCGGAAGTCAAAAACTTTTTTGGCATATGCGCTGGGTGAGCAGCATTTTTGACTATGGTGAATAAATAAATAAAATATAGTGCACATTCAAACATCAGACAAACTTAAATGACGTGCTCAAAAAGTGTATCTTTTCGTCAGGTTATACAGCGTAACCATGAGGTCTGTGTGTTTATGTATTGGTTGTTTACATGTTTGGTGATGTGGTTTTGCATTGCTTCGTTGCGAGACCACTATTACACAGAATTTCCCTTTTTTTTTTTTTTTTTTGGTCAGTCTTTCCCAGAAAGGCAGGACCTTCTTGTTCTTTCGCTGACATTCGCAGACACTTCTGGGAACTGAGTCACGGAGCTTCTCTCGCCGCTCGTCATGAACGGCTGCTCTCGCACCAGCAGCAGCTGCTGCTGCCTGAAGAGGAAACTGGAGAGGATCTTCTCAAAGTGTCCGTGTAAGGAAAGAGTGACGCAGCACATACGGCGACCCTCGGTCAATGGGGGTTTTCTCATCGCCCCTCTGGGGGATGAGGAAACATGACTGTGCAAGCCCACACAAACAGCCCACACACACACGTTAATGTCTCAGTGACCTCAGTGTCACAATGTCCAGCTTTCTTTCAGCTATTCTGGAAATGTAACCAGCTTGCACCTTTTATATTTGCGGCTTTCCAGTGGGGACCTTCAACAAGCTCCACTGGAATCTGAGGGTCATCAGCAGTTTATTAAAAGAATAATGCTTCCAAAGTCCATGCAAAACCCACATTTGAATGTTTGTGCAGATTACACTGGTGATGTATAAAATGTCTAATTATTTAGCATTCAAGTCTGGTCTCACCAGGATTTTTAAATTGTACTGGAATGACTCACTGAAAAATAAAATTCATTCATGCAAATCTCCCGCATTTAGTTCTAATTTCAGAGCACGTTCCTCGCTCCGAGGCATGTTGTTACTGGCGTCGCGTTTAATCTATCTTACGTTTTTAACAACCGGGTACACGATGTGTCTCGTTCTCAAACCTTTAAAACATAAAGTAAACTTTTAAACATAAACAAATGTCCGTTCGGTTCAAACCAAACGAGTTCACTCGGTGCTTATTAAGCCGATCGGCTCCACAGAAACTCTTCTCGGTATAGCGGTGGCTAGATATTGTGGCGCCTCTTCGTCATTCCCCGCGCTGCACACAGGAAGTGATTTGTTTTATGTCGAGATGGACGGAAGCAACAGCTAACACATTGCGCCAATAAAGCGAGTCCTATCGCACAGATATGTGAGTTATGGAGGTCTACTGACATACATTAACTTGTTTTTATGGTCCAAAAACCTCCCGTACTAGTGCCCGGAGCAGGACGATCTGCTGTTCAGGAGACGGGATCCTTACGTCACGATACCAGGCTTTTTCAGACCGCTTGCAGAGCCCGTGAATACAATAAAACCCAGCGTTCTCAGCATTGGCTGAACTTTAGGGCTTCATAAACAAGGTAATGGCACAGATATACACCAAAAACAGTGTTAATTGGAACGTATGGTCTATGGGAGCTTTAACTAATCAAGCTACACATTATATGGTCCGTGAGTATTGTGTATAATCTCGTTTACAGCGAGTGAACAGTCAAGTGACGCTTTTCGTGTTCCTTTGGGGTGCAGAGCTGTTTACCATAGACTCTCGTTATAAACGGTGCATGCGCAGTGCATGCGACCCAAACTCCAGATAACCGGAAACAGAAATCCACAAGAGACAAGCTTTTGTCTGGCAGCGTCAACGTTTGCTCCTCCACAGCAGGCGAGGCAGGCGATGACTGAGTTGATCCTGTATCTATAGAGCATGTACACAAACGTCTTTACAGGACGTCACGATGCTCGCCACAGCAAGAGGCAACACGTCTCTCCGTCTCACACACACACACACACACACACACACGGCTCCTTCTTCTCGCCTTTTGATTCGGGTCGTACCACTCTCTATAAATGCCTGGCTCAGGAAGTGGAGCTTTGACATCATCGAGTTCAGCGAACTGGTTTGTTTTGCTTTTTGCCCAGAAAGAAGCGTTTCTCATCCATAAACAAGGGAAGACTTCACACTCTGGACAGAGAAAACTGTCACTTCTACCCACAGAAATATTCCACAGCTATAGACATAAACCTAGACGGGATAACGACGAGAGGGAAAAGTTGTAGACGTCATCAGGTTATTGACGGTGCCGTAGAGAACTGAATGTAAGAATAAGTTGTTGATTTTCCCGTAGACCCCGAGTTAGACCCTGAAAACTACAAAGCCCTTTTTAAGACCGCCCGCGTCTCTCGACAAATACACCCTCACAGCTCCTCGCGCAAGAAAGGTCAGACTTTTCACAAGCATCAGCGCAAACTTTGGTGGGACAGACGAAGCGAATCAAAACACTTGCTGGACAGAGCGTCCGCTGTGCTCTGCGTGTGTCTGCGCTTCCTGCAAAAGAGAACAAAACACGACCTAAAGAAGACGTCCTTGTCGGATCTAAGGCTCCCTGAGTTGCAAAGGGCCTGACGCGACATTACTCACAGTGTGGGAGCTTTAAATCAGACCACATTTTAACCCTATTAATTTTACATTACAACAGCAGCCGTGCAGCAGACATTCTGCAATTGTTGCTGAATGTTACGCTGGATTTATATTGCCTAAATAAGTCACATTTAACTGTTTTTTCCATTCGATTTAATTGATATCAGATGCATTGTTAACCGTTAACTCTTCACATTCCCACGGACATATCAGACAATGTGTTTTTCAGGAGTCCATTACATTATGAGACACCAGAAAACTCGTACCTCAGCAGAGGTATGAGCTACTTATTCTACCCCACTGTTGTCTGGAAAAACCTTTTGTATTCGCGTGTTTTACGCGTAAAATTTGATTGCCGGGAGAATTATTGTTGGCTCGCTCCTTTATTAGAACACCACAAGCTTCGTTTCGCTTCCCGATAAACGCATGCATCTGTTGTGTCGTCGACGAGTAGCTTTTTCTGAATCGCACATTTTCAAATATCACCACATTAATCAAACCTTGACCTCTAATTGTGAGATGTTTTAAAAGCTTCAGTTGCATAGTTATACATGTGTCTCTTGTTAGTGTGGTTAGTTATGTGACACTACAGGCGCATAGTCCACTGGAAGGAATGAAACGCAGATTTTTATGTATGGCAGACACTGCGTTTCATTTCCTGTCTTGGTGACAGGTAGCAGGGCAAACGAGGACGTATGGAATAACCAGGTCAACTGGAGCACTGCTGTCTCTCCTCAGTGTATCCAAAGGGGAATGCGACTCAGTTGTTGCTTTTGGCATGTCAGCCAAAGTGGAAACCTACTGTCTGCACGCTGACTGAATACTCGCCCTTTGAGGAGTCAATCCCCCCCTTCATGTTCAAAAGGACGACTTCATTCCTGCTCCAGGTTTTGTTTGGTTGGCAAAGCCAAGAATCGAGCCAGAGGCGTCACTAGTTTTTAAGGACAGGGGAGGCTTGGCCCCCAAGAGAAGCACAGGATGTGAGTGAACATATCGCACAAGCACAAAATTTCACAAACAGCTGACAAAGACAACGAACTGCTCCTCTGCTCACCCCCTCCCTTCCCCGAGCGCTACGGTATCCTCTACCGGTCAAACGTCGTCCTCGTCGTCTTTCTCCGTGTCAGCAGATGAGGTTCGTGAGGCGAGGGAGAGGGCGAGCTACCGCGGCCGTAAAGAACGAAGCGGAGAGAGTGGAGGCGGGGCTTCCGCTACAAGTAAAGCGACGCTTGATTTGTTCTCTCGCGTTTGTCCTTACAGGCTCCGGTAGAAACATGGCGTCTCGCTGCTAACAGTGGCTATGCAACCGCGGCCCGCGACCGTGTTATTTTACATGACTTTTTGAAACACTACGAAAATGAAACAAAAACTATTATACAGCGACTACACAATGCAGGAGCACATAATATGTATAAAAAAGTGGATTTTGGGTCATATAAACCCATAAATACTACACAGTGTCGCTTTAAATTAAAGTAATATTAAGATGCTGTTATATTTGCATCAGGCTAATTTGGCTTTTATATAAATATCTTGGCTTTCTCCACTTTCTAATCATTACTCTCCTCAATGGAAGCTCAAGTTAAATAAGTCTTATATGGTGCACTTTGACTGAAATGTTTCATATCTCATATTCACATTGATTTCCGTAAAATTCCAAGACCGTCTGCATCACAAATGACTCTATCCTGTGAAATCCTTTAGACTCACCTTTCCAGTAGAGGTCTCTCACTCCCTGTGCTCCTCTCCTCTGCTCCGACTCCTACAGGTCAATAGGGGTGGTGGAGTGATCATTATTAGTGTATTATTATTATTATTATTATTATCCACTGATGATAATCATACCTGAATGAGCTCAGCTCCTGATGCACGGTCTGCATCCATGCGTAAATTGAGAATCACCGCTGATGCTCCGGAAGTTAGTCTATGGTAAAAAGCAAAGGTGGAAAAAGTACTAAAATATTGTACTCAAGTAAAAGTACCAATACTTTGATGAAATATTACTCAAGTAGAAGTAAAAGTAGTCATTTGAAAATGTACTTGAGTAGAAGTAAAAAGTAGTTCATTGAATTTGAAATGTACTTTAAGTCAAAGTTACCTGGTTACTTTGCGTGGGGTGTGAGGGTAGTAGAAATATGACAAGGGGACAGAAATCCGTGCCAGGCGCAACACAGGATATTACGTCACTTTTGGCGCGTGCCCTCTACCTTCACGAGCCAGTGCTGGTGTTAATCACATCATCATTCGTCTGGTTATAGTGTATATTTTCCCCCTGTAGGTCTTCATTGTGCTGAATTTTTATTATTACTCAGTTACGGATAGGATTTATAAAGTAAATAAGTACAATTCTTGAGTCAATACGTATTCAAGTAAAATACAAAATCCTGATTTTAAATTGTACTTAAAAAATACAAAATACACAAAAAAAGTATTCAATACAGTAACTTGAGTAAATGTATTTCGTTACTTTCCACCTCTGGTTTAAAGAGTGCACTGCACAGTACACTTAACTCTATAAACAACCAGGGCCTTCAGAACCCAGTCAGACTAGCTAGCTAGCTAATTAGCAGTGTTTGTTTAGAGCTGGAATGTAGCTTTTGACCGCAAAACAACAAGCTAGGTTCTTATTTTTCAAACAGGGAGCACTTGGTTCATTAATTGCATGGGACTTTCTGTTGTTAGCTGTTAGCTGTTAGCTGGGGGCTGGAGCTAACTAACCGTTACTACCAGCAGTGATGAATACTTACTGAAAATTCGTTCGTTGACGCTATTCTGCTAAGCTGCTGTATTAGCTCTGTGTGCTTCAAGGTGCACACACGCTGCAGGAGTGCAAGCAAGGTCGCAGGGAAAACGTGGACTGGATTTTCAGTGATGCGGGCGTTCTCTATATGAACAAGTGGAATGGATTGGATAACGACGCACTGAAGGGGCTCTCTCTGCCTTACACTATAAGTGAAGGGAAACGGACACATTTATGATCATATTTAAGTTAATAATGAAAGGTTACATCATTATGTATTTAAACTCAGATTATGGCCATTTTATATAGAATCTGTAGGCACTTTCTTTGTAAAAAAAATTTTTTTTAAATAAAAACTCCAAACTATTTAGTGGGGCTTAAGCATATTTTAGGGGGCTTCAGACCCCTAAAATATGCTTCGTGACGCCACTGAATCGAGCTGCTTCAAGTTGAGCAATTAATATTTTTATCAATTTTGCTTCTGCTCTTTGCAGTGATTCCCACTCTGAGATTAGATGTCATTTGTTAAAGGTGCATTATGTAATAAATGTAAAGCAACTGATTGTAAAAATCCTCCTAAAATGTCACAGATGCTAAGGAATGATGTTCATATAACAAAGTGAACTCACAAACATCAAAATATTTGCATTAAAAAAATATTTTGCAGACTGCAAATCTTGTTTATGTTTTGAAATCATGTTTTGGCATGTGGCGCCACCTACCGCCGTCTACCAATCATTGCAGTCAGTCGAGTCTCAGCTGCCCAGCAACCACGGGTTGCCAGTTACAGTTACGTCTGAGCTACAATGGCTGAGAAAATGAAACCTAAAAGACCTCTGTGTTTTGAATTTGAGTATGGTAACTGTTTTTGGCCACATTCTTACATATGGTGCCTTTAACTTAATGTTTTATTACACTTTTAATTCCTCTAATGTATCCATAATAACAAAATGAAAATCTTCTGAATTTTACTGGAGAGTTTCACATAGTCCAAATGCTGGTTTGGTGACTTATCCGCCTTCCCATTAGTAGAATTCTGAGGGGAAAAGCTTTGGAATCGAAAACATAGAACTGGAAGAGAAGGCTGGCTTGTTGCAAAGGCCATCTAATAAAAAGCTTTATTACGATCGGTATTTTAAAACCCATATTTGGCAACGTCTAACCTCAACTCGCAACGCATGCAACACGGTAGTTCCTCTGACGGAGCCCGTCTTTCCACCACCGTGAAGCTGGAGTTTCCACACTGAGGTGACCTTGAGTTAAAGCGTTTTTTGTTTCCCTGTACTTATATGGTCTGCTTCCTTAACGGGGAGTCTGATTGATGTCAGCCTGACGACTAAATATCCGAAAAATGTTATCACTATGTCATGATTGATGTACTGTACAGACAGATACATTAAACTTCACAGGGTTTTCATGGTGCTTCTGGAGGAGCAAAGACAATCTTACTTATCAGGAACTTTGACGTTTGGTGCTCATTCGTCTCATCTGCTGCCTGGTACGTAAAAGAAAATATGAGGAACAGTATTTTTTTTTTTATGTAGCTCCTTAATGAAAGTGTTGTTGTGTTTCTCGTTTTCTTTAAACTCTTCCCCGTCTGTGTTATGACATGTTATTGCAATAACACGTGACACAGCGTGTCCTGCCGCCGCCATCCTGCAAGAACGAATGTTCACTTAGACTCACTTAGTCTTACAAGACGCCACATCAAAGACTAAGACTTTTTATTTATTGACCTGACTGTAAGAGTTTAATTGTATTCTAACGTCTAGGGCTTTTATACTACTGCTATATACATCTCTAAAGGATTTTCCCATTATCTTTTTTTAAAATACTAAGCTACTGATTTGAAACTGGCACCGGTCACCTCATCCGTGCCGCTCTCCGCGAGAGACCGAACGCTGTCAACTTTTCCTTCGAGGCTTAATTTCGAGAATTAAGCTCGAGTCGGCGATGTCAGCAGTTTCCAGCAATGCAACCGGAGATAAAACTTTCGGAGTTTGCCAAAATCAGTTACAACCGCAGAATACGGAGCAGCCTTCTTAAAAAAGCACAGATGCATACGAGATTGTCAACAAAGTCGAAGCAGACGGAAACCCAGACAGGGTTACCAGGGGCATCGAAAAACACCAGAGAGGACAAGTTTGTTTGCAAAAACAACAGACTGATATGTGATTAAAATTACAGCCGGGTGTCGGGGTCATTACTTAGTGTGTTGCACCAAGGTTAGACTCATAAATGACCAGGAGGTTCATGGAGCCGAGACCATATATGATAATGTACTGCTAAACAGATTTGCTGTAGATGGCAGCCGGTGTTAACTCTCGTGTGAGCTCTTTACTACCAGCTGTTCATACATTCAAACCACGCTTCACAATCTAGAGTTTCTGACTCTTTAAAAAAAAGTCTATAAACTCGTGTTAAGAAGAAATTAAAGGGTATTTCTAAGCAGGATTTTGAGTGGGGGCTGTGATTTTTGTCCTTGATTAGCCGCAGCCCACAACTCCCCCGCAACCCCCACTTGTCGATCCCTGGCACATGTGCAGAACCGTTCCTCAAATGTGCTTTCATTCCATCACGATAAAGGGAAATGGCATCAGTCGTTCCCTTCCCTCGCAGATCTCTTGTTTCATCGTTAGATAGATTTAATGGGCGGAAATCTGTGGGTCGTTCCATGCCTTTATGGTGCATTTGTATTAGTCTTTCTATTATAATAATAATAATAATAACAGCCTGATAGGAGTGCGGCCAAGTGGGTACATGTTAAAGACTGGAAAATGGTTGACGTGGTAACGTCAACATGCATTCTGCATGGCCCAAAATACCACTGTCAGCAAAAATGTAAGGCTTAAAGTTGCCATATGTAAGAATGTGGCCAAAAACAGTAACTACATTCAAATTCAAAATACCGAGGTCTTTTAGGTTTCGTTTTCTGACGTAACTGGCAACCCGTGGTTGCTCGGCAGCTGAGACTCTACTGACTGCAATGAATGGTAGACGGCGGTAGGTGGCGCCACATGCAAAAACATGATTTCAAAACGTGAACATGATTTGCAGTCTGCAAAATATTTTTTTTAAATGCAAGTATTTTGTCTGTACTGTTGTTGTTGGTGAGTTCAGTTTGTTATATGAACATTATTCCTGAGTCTCTGTGACATATTAGGAGGATTTTATGGCCAGTTGCTTTAGATTTATTACATAATACACCTTTAACTTCAAGACATCTTCCTTGTGGTGGGAAGAACATGTTTTCAACCAGGATGAAATGATGTGTACTGACACTGTGAAGCTGCAAAAAAAAACTCACTAGAGACGGCGAAGAAACATTTTCAGTAGTTTTATTGAAAAATGCCTCTTCTGTTTCAGAAATAAATAAGAAAATAAGGCTGCGTGGAATTCACAAAATGTGCAGTTACAACATGAGAAAAGCGATTGTACGTCTCGCGACCGAATCCATTGATTGATGGGAAACACTTTATATTCTGACTTGGGAAAAACCTCAGTAAATATACAACACAAAACATGCAATTCCACCTTTGGTAACAACAACAAAAAATAAACAAAAACAAAAAAAGTCAGATTATTTGCCTTAGAGGCCGTACACAACATCACAATTTACAAGACTTTGGGGAGCAAATTGATTGTCCATATTATTGATCAATTTCGGAGTATCTAAACAGCTTTATACACTGAAATTAGACAAGAAAACCATGGTTGTCACGTGATTAGTGCGTTACACAATGGACTCTGATAAACACTTGCAGTTATTTTACAAGCAGACACTCGAAAAGGGGGGTAAACACTTAGCAAGCACACAGGTTTGTAATGAATGAACACGTAGGTTTGCAATCACCCGCGCTAAACTTTCTCACGTCAAAAAAAATTATATATTCAATATAACCACGGGTGTCAAACCCATATAAATGTACTTGTTCTTAATATCGTCGTCACATGGTTTCGTCTTTAGTGTAGCTATGAAGTTTCTGTATTGTCTCTGGTTAGTGATCTCTTTCCTCGTTGGTTTCGTGATTGTATTGATTCAAACTCTTCGGCCGGCTCCACGGGTATAGACACTACCTCAGGTTCGGGCTGGTAGCGCGGAGCTAGAAAAGTATTTGGGAACGGCCAATCAAAAAAAAAGCTTTTTCTACATCTTTTTTAACATGCACAATTTTAAATAATATTGCACTATGGACTTTCAGGATTTAAAAGAGAAAACAAAGTGTCCTGTGTCAAACTACTGTTTCTTAAAGTACCGGAGAAAAAAAGTTGTGATGACATTTACAATAAAACAATAATCCATCGAGCTATTGGATAATAAGTAAAAAAAAAAAAAAAGCAGCTGAAAACAACAATGGGCGACATGGAAAAGGCAGGGGGAGCAACATGTAGCACCGATCTGGCCGACGTACACAAAGAACATGATTAAACGTACAAATGGAACATGCTTGTCTGGACCAGAGCTGTTTAAGCCACTTATGGTGTCATATACAGAGGTTATGCTGGTGGTAAGTAAGCGGGCAGGGCGGGGTCAAGGTCAGGGTCAGGGTCAGGGGGAGGAGTTACGAGGCACAAGCTCAAAACAGATGTTAACTTGATTTTTTAGTGAAATGTCCTGGTTCACACAGTCATTTACAAGGCAACAACAATTAGTTTTATTTACACATATCACCACTACATCAGCATTGCTTTCAGCTATGAAATCCCTTTTTTTTTGTTAGTTGGTTGTATTTGTACATGCTCCTTCCTTCGTAGAAATGCTCAGTTTGTGTGTTTGTGTTTTTTTTTTTTATACATATTTCCCAACGGTTTGTGGTTCAAGATGCAAACAGGCCAGCAGGTTGCCATCATGGTAGCTTGTAGCTGTGAGATGATGTTAGTGCCAGTCCTCTCCATTCTTTTTTTTTTTTTGTTCTTTGTTCTCTTTTTTGTAATGTTTTATCGTTCAATAATTATGTCCATGGTGATTATCCTTACGTGCCCCATAGCAAATGGGCAAACATCTCAGAAACTTGGCTTCAAAGTGTAAGTGGCACAGGTGACACAACGTTTACTTATGCCATACCTGAAAATAGTTCAAAGAGGGTGTGTGAGTATTTTTATTTCTTTCCTCTTCTGTGGAACAAAGTTATTAGCAGATTACTCGATTTTTAATGCAAGACATCATACACTACTACTAATGCAATTGACATGCCAGTTATAAAATCGTACATCGAATGTATGGAGATATTGGAAAGCGGTGTTTTCTTGCTGATCGTTTGCTAAACCCTGCCTCCAAACAGTTTCCTGGAGTACAAACGCCACTAGGTGTTGTTTTCTGTGGCTGTAGTTCTGTATAAATGTGAATGTAGATCACATTTTTTCTGTTATTTGTTCAATTCAATGACCTCAAGTTGCAACATCTGGATTAAAAATGAGTCCAATTAAAAGTTTTCCGGCTAGTTTCAAAATACGTGAACGGAGGTGTGATACATTATCGCTTAACCACTTCTTCTCTGACCCTCTTTTTGGAGTCCCTGCTTGAAAATGACACGCCCAAACTAAATAGAGTAAATCTCTGCAGTTACAAGCTCTATGTGGATTATCTTGTAGATGCCACTGTGTCAGAGTAAATGTACATGGAACACAGCATAAAAGTATTTTTTTCTCTCGCCTAAAAAATATTGCATTTTAAAGCAAACATCACCTTAAAAATGTGCAGTAGGAGCTTAGAAACCCATGGAGGTCATGTAACAACATGTGGACATGAGCTGTGCAAAGTCTGATGTTGTTGAAGTGAAGCAGAGTGAAATTACAGAGGTTTTGTGCCGCTTTTCAATGTGTGCGCTGTAACGTTTTTTTTCCGCTCTTGCTGGTTTGATCCATCGTTGTTTTAACTGTGTTTCGTGAACATAAGAATGGCTCATATGAGTTCATTTTAGCTGAGTTTCTGACCTTTCTGTGGGTATGCAGCATGTCAGTGTTTGTTAAAGTTAGACACGGTTTTATGACGCTTTTGTCGCTGCTTCTGACGCTGCCCCTGGTACTGGGGGCAACCGTGAAGACTTAATCTGACAGATGTCATTTCAGAATATTGATTTATTGAAATCTGCTCTATGAAAACTTTACACAATGGATTAAAAACTGAGGGGGTGGGGCTTAGTAAACCTCGTTAAAATAACGATAAATCATCTCTCTGTTCGGCGTCAACACCGTGGAACACGTGCGTCCATATATCCATACATTATCAAAGAAAGAGGTAATGCACTGAGTTGCAAATGTCATTAGTCTGCATACACTTAGTATTTAATCTGAGGTACCATGCAGGACCTAAGCAGTATTGAATGTACCTGTGTATCCTTGTCCGTTGTATGGGATGCCAACACACTGAGAGGAGTCGCAGTATCCAGGGGGTCCTGGTGGTCCCCTCACCCCGGAAGTACCCTGGCGACCTGGAGGCCCGCGAGCCCCAGAGGAGCCAGAAGGACCTGGGGGCCCCGTTCTTGATTCTCCTGGTGGCCCTGCAAAAAAAAAAGGAGAGCAAGAAGGTGAAAATGGGGAGCTTGGAGAACCACCGGTGGTGTCTGCTGTAAATATTCAGTGGAAATAGTAGGGGTAGTGTTTTAATTTACATTTTTCAATGGCTCAATTAAAAAGCCGGACCTAAAAGAAAAAAAAATGGTCTGGGGCTATGTGTAGTTACCCCCCTGGCCCCATGTGTCTAGACGGTGACAACTCGGGATGGAATTTTCCCCCCTCACTCCTTTTCTCTCCCTTAAGTGAGCCCATGTGTTGTCAATGAAGCCACCAACGAAATCTCATTGTACAACAATCCAGTTGTATTCACACACACACAGGAATCATCAGCGTGGACTTCCTCCCTCCCTTAGTTGTTTCTCACTTCATTCAGAAACAGACGGGTCAGTGTTTGCTTGTGACGGAGAGTGGAGATCGTATCGGTGGACGGTTCCTGTGGTTTTTTCGCAATAGCTTCCCGTGGGAAAGGAAAATCATCTGCGGAGGTGGTGAGCTTTCTACAGAAATAAACCAAAACATTTCTAAACTGACCAATCAGTCTAATGATTGCTTCTTGGACTGCATCTTGACCTTCACTGGAGTCTTGACTGGAGATTGTCCCGACTCCAGAAACTGTGATTCCCTCCTTAATGTCAAAAAAGCAAATACCTTCCATTTACTGTAATATCTGACATGTGCATAGTGTTTGGAAAAGCTCAATAAACACATGACGGACTATAAATCCTCAAGAAAGGAAAGAATCGGGAATATGTTTAGGGTCTCTCCAAAAAACAAGTTATGTGGCACAGCTGCTCAAATGAATCGCATTCACTGTGGCTACATTTTAGCCTCTGGTGGCAATGTGTCATTTTAATTAGAGGCCTTTTAAAAACAGTGGAAGAGCTGCCACAGGGAATCTGTGGAACAGTGGAACACCAGCAAACTGTCTACAGCTGCTGGACAGCAATGTTCAACTGTGGTCACTTGGTTCCAGCTCATTGCAAGAGCAAATTTTCGACTAAAACACACACACAGAAAAGGGCAAACTGTGTTACCTTGTGGACCATTTGCGCCTCTTTGTCCTCTGATACCAGTTCCTGGAGGTCCTCTCTCTCCCTTCTCTCCTGACAAGCCTACATAAACCATAAAGAAGTTGGGGAAAACACAAGAAAACTTAATCCACAGGGAGAAAAAAACACAAACCAAAGTCAAAGTTCATTATTTCTCAGCTTGTAGCAAACACTCGGGGAGAGGTAGTTTACCTCTTTCTCCAAGATTTCCAGGTAAACCCGGGCCTCCAGGGAAACCGGTGCGTCCCGGTTGCCCGGGCTCTCCGCGAGATCCCTGGTCACCAGGAGGACCGGGAGGACCAGCTGGCCCTGGACTGTTGCTGCGATATCCGGATGGAATCTGGTTGAGCATCATGTCCACTCTGCTCATTTGACCTGCGAAAGAGGAATCCGAATCAGTCAGGTGTGATGTAATGATGAGAGTTAACTATAAAATCGTTGTTGGATTCGGAAAAAAGTTTCTCACTGTTCACAAACTGCTCGCAAACTTGTCTGGCGATGGAGCGCATCATGCTCTGGGACGCAAAGTCTCCCTGAAAAGCAAAGACATATTTCGTGAAAAGATTGCGCTGATTTTCCCGATTGTTGTACAAATCATTGAATACAAAACCATACATACCCTCTCTCCTTTCTCTCCTTTACCGCCAAGAGGTCCCTAAGAAACACAGGTACGACGTTAGACAACGTACTAAAGCTCAACTTTAGTTGAAATCCTGTTCTTCGTTGCTATTTAATACATACGGGATTTCCTGTATCTCCGGGTTTTCCTGGTTTCCCAGTGATCCCTGGTACACCTGGATTTCCAGGGTTTCCCTGAAAAAAAAGAAAACATCGTGTTTACGTTGAGTTACTGCACAGTGAGTAATTGCGTCATTTAACTCCTGCTCCCTATTAATGGTTGTGTAACATGACAAGCTTTAGGTCGGGGGTGTATGCTGCCGCAGGCGTGTGGAAGGGCAGGCGGTTGCCAAGAACACTTGAAGAGGGGGTGGAAATAGCAGCACTCTTGATGCTATATTATAGTGTATGTGAATTCTATACCGGCATGGTGGCTGAATTAATTAGCTTCAGACCTCCGCAAAACCACAGAAGAAGAGAATTAGACGCATGTTCCAGCACAGGGGCGACTGTGGAGTAATTGTTGCACGTGTAACAGGAAGTAGCCCCACAAGGCTTATATTTACTAGGCTTTACTACACAAGACAAAGACACACAAACAGACTCACCATGGACCCTGGTGGGCCTCTGGGTCCAGATTGTCCCTCCTTTCCTGGCGGCCCCTGTGTAGAAACAACAAATAACATGGGTTACAACACATTAGGACGCTGTTCGTGTAATACGTCAGTGTCATGGCTTTACATTGGTTTGAGCATCCAGTCTGATCTAATAAATCTGCACTAACGTTCCAAAATTTGGGGTCACCTGTACAATTTTTCCATTAAAAGTCACACTTTTATTCATCAAAAGAGTTGCAAAATGAATTGAAAATATAGTCAAGACATTGACGAGATTAGAAATAATGATTTTTATTAAAAATAATAATTTTGCCCTTTGGTCAAAGAACCAGCAAAACTGTTTTCAGCTGTGCTAACATCATTGCACAAGGGTTTTTAAGGGTTTTCTAATTTCTAACACAATGTACCATTAGAACACTGGAAATGGGCCTCTATACACATATGTACATATTCCATTAAAAACCAGACGTTTGCAGCTAGAATAGTCGTTTACCACATTAACAATGTATAGAGTGTATTTATGATTCATTTAATGTTATATTCATCGGAGAAAAAGAGCTTTTCCTTAAAAAATAAGGACATTTCTAAGTGACCCCAAACATTTGAACGGTAGTGTGTGTCTGTGTGATCACATCCAAAGAGTGTGAGAAGTGTGTATGGTAATCAGGTCTAGAGGTAGATCTTACCCGTCCTCCGCTTGGTCCAACGGGACCTAGAGGACCACGTTGCCCAGGAGGACCCTGGGAAAAAAAGCAGACACACTCAATCAAACACTAATATGGAGGAACATCATATTTATACAGCTCCCTAATGGCTCTGTTAAACTAAAAATGTTACAGAAAAGTCATCACGCTGCTCAGCCAAAGATAACATCTATAACCGTACGACTCAAAGCGGCAACAATGCCTCTCTTGTCAGCTGACCGCATGTTATAATAAGCTTTGTGGTGTGAGGTAGCCAACACAATTGAGTCTGAATATCATCGAATGGGACTTGTCTCCCATGTCTGAATATGTTTGCACAGTGGCCAGAATATCCAGTAGTGGTGTTCTTTCCAACAGAACGGTGGGAGTTGGCTAGATGAGCTCAGCCGGATGAATGAACGGCTGCTCGGCCAAGCGATGGCTACGTCATGCCAGCCCACTCAAATATGCACGCCCACCGAGGGGAAAAAAAAAGGTTCCCATGTGGTGGGCAAAAGGGTTTAGCCGAAGTCTCCGACTTGATGAGAGCAGCGGGATCCATAATCTGCAATTTAAAAAGTCTTTACTTTGAACTTTCATGCATAGATTTCCCCCCAAAATGAACTTATTTGGGGGGAAGTTCAGTCACAAAGACCACCCTTGTCTCAGTCTTGTGCATTGTCACATCTTAGCTGTCATTTCCACAATCAGCTGGCCTCATCTGCACCAATAGCACTGCAGTGCTTCCAAATCTTGAGCCAATCATCACATGAGAGCATGGGATCCATCCATCATCCTTCATCAGGCCGGCACCCGACATCACCACCAGTGTCTCCACTGTTTTTCCTAGCCGCTTATTCAGAAGCAGATGTCCTCGTCTCAGATATCCTTCCCTCACTTGTGTCCAAAGACTCCTCAAAGACTGTCATCGTATTATTTTTTGTTCCGACTGTAATAAATTAATTTTCTTCCTCTCGTCTCTCCGGATCGAAATCACATCTACTGTAAGATGATGATCGTGACGTCACAGAGATCTTCAATTACAAAGCTTGGAGAAGAACGCGTTCCATTCTCTGATTCCCTCCAGTAACACGAGTCTGCGCTTCTTCATAAATTCAACTGCATCAGCATCACCGGCCCTCCGCTCTCTGTCAATCAGCACGCTGGTTGACCTGAGAGTAGTGAGTCTCCCTGAGGATGGCATGGTAAACCTCCCAACTCGGAGTGTGGTTTCAATCTCGTCATGTGGACCTAGTCCAGGCTCCAGTAGCCGCTCTGCTCTCTATGGATTGTCTCCTGCTTCCTGTTCATAAACCATAAAATGAAAGGGGGGGAGTACTTACTTGCACACCAGGCAGGCCCGGATCTCCAGAATCTCCCTTTGGTCCCTGGCGACCCTGAAAAAAAGAGATGGTGGCGAGACTATTAGTCTTTGTTTTTGTCCTTTTTTTAGCCTGTGGTCATGATTGATGTCATGTTCTGAAAAGAACATCTGCAGGTAAGAAAACAGAAGCAGTCTCACTGCCTATAGAGGGGAATGTAACGTGCTTGGCTGCAGCTGTAAATCTTAACTCACCGGTGGATCTGCATTTCAGCTCATTTGCTTCATATCAGCTCATAGAGTATAATCTTAAATGATAGTCTTAGTCGTACACATTCAAATCCATCCACCACTCATCTGGGTTTTGAGTTCCTGTTGTTTGCAGTGTGGGTGCACTTACAGGTTCTCCAGGTAGAGACAGTCCGTTAGGCCCTTGTGGACCCGGTGGTCCCATTGAGCCTGGGAGTCCTAGCTCACCACGTGGACCCATTGAACCCTACAACATCACACAGATCAGACTTAATCAGATTTTTTTCATTCCACATATATACAAAAAATGCTGGTCAAAGGGCCGGCCTTAAAGGGGGTTCCCTTTAAATCAATTTAGGGAAATATTTACAGCCGTGCTTCATAAATGAATTCAGATGTGTGCCATTTTCTTGCAGCGTATAAATAACTTCTGGAATTCCATGGCATTGAGAACCTGAAGTTAATCATGTGTGGATTTACCTTCATTGATTCTGTCAGCATGCTTCATTGGCTTTGACATATTGTTTAACACAGAACTTACAGGAAAAGATTTCTAAAAACCACAGTCGGTAAAATAAAACCCTGATAACAATTAACATGCTTATAGTGACGTGCAATTAAACTCACCGGCTTCCCAGATTCTCCTCTGTCTCCTCGTGGTCCTTTAGAACCTGGGCCGCCCTGGAGAGGCAAAGAGCCAGAAACACTGAGTGAGTGCAACAACAGAAACGGATTCCAAAAGCCCTAAAAACCCTGACGAAGCCCTACGAAAACCCTCACCGGGGCTTAGTGAGGTTACCAAGCACACATATTCCAGACTTCTTCTCGAGACATTTTTACTGTTGTTTTTCCAGCAGGCATTTATCTCTTGACACTTTTCCCCAAGCCCATATTTCTGTGCTTGCCACTCGTCCTCCTCCGCTCTTTCCATTGGAAAGAAAAATAACTCGTCTCAAATCGAGGGACATCCTCAATACTGAGTAAAGTGTTAATAGCTGCATGATCATTGGGCCATTTTGATGTCATAGCAGAGGAAAGAGGCCTTAAAGGCGCCATATGTTAGAATGTGGCCAAAAAACGGTTACTACATTGTAATTCAAAATACCGAGGTCTTTTAGGTTTCGTTTTCTGACGTAACTGGCAACCTGTGGTTGCTCGGCAGCTGAGACTCTACTGACTGCAATGATTGGTAGACGGCGGTAGTTGGCGGCACATGCCAAAACATGATTTGCAGTCTGCAAAATATTTTTATTAATGCAAATATTCTGGCTGTACTGTTGTTGTTGGTGAGTTCAGTTTGTTATATGAACATTATTCCTGAGTCTCTGTGACATATTAGGAGGATTTTATGGCCAGTTGCTTTAGATTTATTACATAATGCACCTTTAACAATACTATCAAAACATGGGAAGACAAAACAGGAAGTGACAATGTACACAAAACAGTGGAATGCGTCTTTACCGAAGGTCCAGGTGGGCCCTGAGGGCCAATGCTGTCCTGTGTGCATGTGCACGAGTGGGGCAGGGAAGGGCACTTGGCCTCATCTCTCTGAAAAGGAAAACAGAGACAGAGGAAATGAGAAAAGACATATAGAAGTCTAAGTAGTCCAATACAGGAGGTAAATCCTTGTAAAGTTGTGACAGTGCTCTGGCAGTACTCGCGGCTCTGACTGCACTTTTAATTTAAGAAGAGGAGACAGTTCAGACACCAAGCAAAGGGAAATGTGGCTCATGATGAAATGTGCCTGGAATCTTCTATGACAGTGCAAACCTTGTCCACATTTTTGGAAACAAGTCTTTTTGACATAATGTACAATAAAACACAGCAATCGTTGATGTGATGTATTAATATCCAATGCAAATCGCAGGAAAATTACGTCTAATCGGATAACTGTGCCTGCATCCGGTATTTAGCGCAGTGCAACCTATTAAATGTGATTAACTTTTACTGTTTTTGTGTGCTTGTGTGTTGTCATGCTGGCAACAGTCACAATTTCACAGCATACATGGGTCTATTCAGCTCATCTGAGGCACTGTGTTTCCAAACAGCAATCGAATTATCAGCCATGCATTTCACCCAATGACCACATACTATACTCAAGACTGTAAGACCATATAGATGCAGTATATACTGTAGTAATTGCCCTTAACTAATGCCAACAGCTGAGATTAATGTTCCTCTTTCTCCAAGAACGGGCCTACTGTATTCAGTGGTCCAATAGTAAATGATGTTGTGTGTGTTTGTGTTTAAAAGGTCCTACAGAGACACTTGTTCTTACTGTCGAAGGCAGGTCGCAGCATTTGTCTCGGCTCATCCAGCTTGAGCTGCAGATAATGTCAAACATCTGGAGCTGGAACTGAAGAAAGGAGGAAAACATCGAGGGGTGTTACAAATGGCTCTCACTCACACACAGTGAGAATGAACATTGTCGAGAACAGAAAACAATGAGGCCTTCAGAGAAACGGTATGATGGAGGGTCTCATCCACCCCGACAGTCACTGGGGACAGTTAAAACCCAATTACGCATCTATGCACAAGACGTTTTGGATGCTCATCCTTTGGAAAAATCGGGAGATGCTCATCCAAATGTGTTTTTTCCAGGCATTTTAAAGTCTTTTCACTTACTGTTGCAGACTGCCTCCTTCCACCTCCAGACTTCACCAATTTGCCAAGCACTTCATAGCCATCGAGTGTGATGTTGTTGGCCTCCTTGATCGGTTTCTCCGCCACCTCTTGGCAGTCCACGTTGAGCTTGACTTTCTCTGGCGAGATGCTAATGTGGAGCTGTGCAGAAAGGAGACAGATGATGGTGAGAGGGCACTGTACATTCTTCTCAGGACTTCAGCACAATTATATGGCAGAGCCTTCTGAGAGTTTTTCTGGGTTTGGCATTGACTATTTGGAAGGAGCACGAGTGACCTTTAAAGAATCAGAGAAATCCTTTAAGAAAGTGCAACCAGAGTGAAAAAAAATGGATTCCACATAATTGCTAAGATTTTAGGGAATTGTTTAGTCTTTGAAGATGTTAATTACAGATTCTGAGTGGTTTCTGATTTGGCATACGCCTGCTGTTTGATCCCTCTGCAGATAAATGGACGACGAAAAAAAAAGGAAATATACAACGGTTCCTGTCCACAGCCTCCAGCATTAAAGCTGTAGTCCGCAATCGTGTAACAACACAGAATGACAAAGTGCCAAATCTGGAAGCTTCCTGTCCAGAGCACCCAGCTCCACATCTTGAAACAATATCATTTGCGGCGTGCCATCACAAGTCGTACACTTTCCATACTTTCCGTTCAGTTGCACATTTTCCCCTGCTCATCAGTCAGACAAGCTTTTCTTTATGTCAGGAAAAGCAAGCTACCATTCCTCCTCGACAAAGCCATACCGACCGCAGACTAGGCCATAGTTCTTGGCAGCTAATCACAAAATTACATTTGACTTCCTTGGCAAGAGAATAAACTAGCTGGTAAACCACAAAGAGAGAGGGGTGTCATTTCTGCCCGGGGTCCTGGCATGGATATATTCGCTCGGATGCTCTTTTGGGATGATACAGTGGGAGGGCAACTAATGAGCATGTGTACATATTACCTCATTGACCAAAAAGTAAACACAATAAATACACTTCAGTCAGTGGAAAGTAGAAGCTCAGGGAAACTATCTCTCTAGTGTCCACTGCTTCAGTCGATGGTAGTTACCGTTAAGTGGTCTGGACCTTCTGCAGCGAAAGTGTTGACAGATGATCAATTTCCATTCATCCAGTTGTTAACACAGAGGGCTTCACTGTGTCAACACGGTACATATGGCAGCCGCCATCTCTGCACTAATGCACATGACATATTTTCACCATTTCTATCAGATTCAAATCTATTATTCTTGGCTCCGTTCGTCGACATTTACATAATCCCCCCCCCCGAAACCCTGACAGCCCCTCTGTCTTAATTTCACGCACGCACTAATAAGTCGGTGTCGGTTCTCCTTCGGAAATAAAAGATTGAGAAAGCAGACACTGGTTGGGAGTAGTTAATATATCATTTCCTGGATTTTTCAGTTGGATTTTACGGTCACTTGTCCACGTCAGAGCAAGAAGACTTTGCTTCACGTCGAAGAGAAATGAAGAGCACAAAGAGTGCAGTCATTGGACGTTTTGGCAAAAAATATACATCGGGTCAACAAAGAAGTGAAAGCCAGCATCAATGAGTGCTTTGGCTTTGTGAAGAACCTCATTCACTAACCCCCCCCCCCCGTCCTCCATCTTAATTAGTCTGTGCATATACTGGCACAAGCTTCTCTGCTGAGTCGGTGAAAGGAAAGTTTGAAAGACTGACTTCAAGGCATCCCAAGGAACAGTAAGGTGCTGACCATTTTCAACTACGACAACTTGAACACATCACTTGTGAGTCATGGAAAATGTCTTCTTTGACTTTGTTCAACGGGAAGATTCCCACCCGGGCTCCCACCCTTCCAGTGTGGGACGGGATTCCCCAGTGGGGTATAGTGAGTAGCCTGCATCTGCTAAAGTCATCGCTGAGAGCTTTCCCACATGTTCATCCCAGCAGCAGCAGCTCTCTGCCGCCCCGCGCTTACTTACTCTTCATTAAGTGACCGGAGGAGTGAAGACCAATCTTGACTCATTAGAGTCCGACAATGCTTCACAAAATCACTAAACTCCTTCTGTTAAATGATGTCGAATTACACATTTATTTGGAAGCAATTGCTTTCCAAGGGGGAACTGCAAAATTTCACTTGTTCCACCTTCTCAAATATTTCCTGTCCAGTTTTGGACTATTCTTTGAGCTTTAGTGTAAATGTTAAAGCTCTACTTGAGCCAATGAGTGGAAGGTCAACATGTGTCTTTATGGCATTTTGCGTTTGTGCAGCTATTCTTGTTAGGACACTGCATCCCATTCATTTGGACACCCTAAACGAATCCTTCAAGTAAACCAACGACACAGTAACCACATCTTAGTTCCTAACCCTAACAAGGACCTAACAATGAGTATCATCTTATAACTAGCTGACAACCTAATAACTTGACCGACAAACGGATCGCAATAAATAATCGTGACGTAAAATGTCTTCTTCTTCTTCTTTTTTGGAGTTGACAGACTGGACGCAGCTTTCGCGTTATTCTGCCCCCCACAGTCTGAAGACGTATCTGCATTTAAGGGGTGTCCCATTTCTAAGTGACAAAATAACCCTCAACACTTGGTTTTGAGGGCCAGTTAAGATTAAGGGTTGAGCTTGAGGGTTAAGATTGAGGAATTGGCCCTTGGTCCTGATAAGGTTTGTGCTTATACCAGAAAATGTCCTCAAGAGGTCACAGAAACATGGAAACACACACACACACACACACACTGAGGTCACTCTACAACAGCCACAGACAAAGTGTTGGGAAACCTCTGACAGCATGTAAACACACACTGCCACAGCAGGCGGCAGTGGCACTTACTCAGCAGACCAGTAAATGAGCAGCTAGGTAAACCGCTACAGACTCACCAGCTCACGAATCACCAACTTAGTGCACCACAGACCAGCCACCCAACGTACATTCAAACTGTAGTTTCCACTATGGCCACAGACCGAGCGAACACACACACACACACACACAGACCAGGCAGATGCTTCACGGGACCAGCAGTGATGTCACTCCACATCCACTTCTGACCCAACATTTTCCAGGGTCTCATTCATTCATGCAGTTACCCCACAATTATGTGTGTGGGTGCAAAAAATGGTCAACTAAATCTCCTCTGATCTACGAGCCAATGAAAATCTCTTTCATCAGTCGGTTTTTAGTTTTTTTTCGAAAATCCTGTAATTTTTTAATGTCAGGAAGTGGGGGAGGGGAGGGGGGGGGGACTTTGATGAAGGATAAGATCATGGTGCATTGAAAGGGGGTCATTCACTTGGATTATTTTCAAATTAGAGGGTAAATGAACCTGTGAACTACACAAGGAGCACACTGTCCTTGGAAACACACGGCCCATTGAAACCAGTCATTGTTCCTCCTGCGATGGAACAAACCATTTAAAGTCGATCCAGGTTGGAATGAAAATATACTGTCTCTCATTGTTCTAACTCCCTACACCCAACTGTGGTGGAAAATAACAGAGGAAGTTTTATATTCGCCGCTGCTTTCAGTTGGATGTCTCTTGTCTTACCTCGTGCTGTGGCCCCACGAGAATCCATACTATACAAGTGATGTTTATTATCGTTGCAAGCTCGGCATTTGGGCCTAATGTGGTGGTTAAACCGCTGAAGAGAAGCAGCGAAGTTGCAAAACAATAATACTATTGTATATTTGATTGTAAAATTAGATTAGGTTTCGACAGATTGTCAGAGGAGTAGTCAATCTTAGATCTGTGGACGACCAGCCACCTCAGGGAGTTCTATCTTAATCTTTTCCGTTAAGTGCAGAAATACTGTGAAATTACACTCGAATATGAAAACACAAGGGTCTGAGAAACTGTCCATTTGGGAAGCAGACTGTTTGGAAATTTACGACCAGGCGACTAACGGGATAGTCTCTGGTCATGATGTGGTCAGACTTCTGTGGTTTCACATTACACCGGGTCCGTGAGGTATCGGAGTTTCTCTCCAACGACTCCCGTTACATACCGTATTTATTACCTCCATAAACCAACAATTTATCATACTAACGTCCCAGGGTCTAACAAAAGCTCTAAGGCTATATGTTAAATCAGAAAAAGCTGTAGAGACAAGTTTGACAGCAGACTGATACTTAGAGTCAGCTACCAGGAAACGGAAGATTTGATCGAGGTGCGTTGTACTGGCAGAGAAAAAGTAATCCAGCAGAAACCAAAATGAGGCATTTAAGTCACACAAGAGATATAGGAAGGGATTTAAACAACATAGGAATAATAATCAGGTCTGTCAGTCTGTCCTATATTAGCCAAACTTTAATAATATCACTATGGTTGTGTTTACCTTGTGGAAGCTCCCGTGGAAAACCCGCTTCACTTGCTCATCATTGAACGTCGCTTTCTGGATTTCTCCTCTGGTGTCCTTGTTGTAGAACGAAATGGTTTTGCTTGAAGCTGAAAAGAGACAAGAAGAGTCCTTCATGAAACCCCCGAACGCGGCCTTCGACGGATTAGGTTCCGTATGTGTATTCTCATGCATTTACCACGTTTAAAAATGATCGGCCTTCTGGTGCGACGGTAGACTTACGGTTGACAGTGACTCCAACCTCGGGGTTGTTGTTTTTGTCCGCAATCTGCCAGATGTCAAAAGGCTCGGTCATTGTGTCGGGAAGCAGGCGGAAGAGCAGGACGATGGTGTAAGATGGGGGAAGACCTTCCGGATGTATCTCCCTGTTGATGTGAAAAGAAGTCATAACATCACATGCTATAGAAATCAATCCCAGGATGATTAAATCTCACTGCTGTGTGTGAAATTGACCACACATAAGTATTTTCCATTTGTGTGTGCGTTAAGTCAACAGCTGGGCCCACGCACACACAAAAGTATGTTGAAGAAGTTTCCTGAAGTTATCGTTAATGGTCGTCTAATAAAGAAACAAAGCTCTTGAGCCAAGGGTGTTTTTTGCTCCCAGTATGGCAGAAGTGGAAGGAGAGCCTGGTCCAGGATCTTCTAAATTCTACACCTTTATATTCCACATACAGCGTGAAGGAATAACTCTGGGCGTAGTGCCAAAGGGCACAAGGGAAAACCCTGGGAGATGCATGGGAGATGAGCTCAGCAGCCTGGGAATATGCACACGCTTCATGCATTATGCACATTATTCACACCGTTTAGACTCGGTTCTTACTTGGTGGGTTGGTTCACGAAGGAATCCTTGTGCAGCCTGTAGGCAATGTAGCTGTTGAAGGAGCCCGGCTCCATGGACACACCTTTCATGCCGGCAAACGTCCGGTCTGTGATGTTGAAAGCCTCCAGCATCCTGAAACCTGGAGAGGGGGAGGGGGAAATAAAACATGAGTCATGTTAAGACCAAGATAAAAAAGAAATGCTGAATCCCCGTATGGCATAATAGTAATTTAATAATGCTGGCAAACTGTGAGAGATTAGTTTATATGCATATGTCTGTTGTGAGGTTTAAATTCTTACCAGGTGTGGTGAATCCATTGATGTAGATCAGGGGACAAGCTGAAACGTGACGGGATGTTATTAGTGGAGTTGTGAGAATTTCTGTCAGTATCAGCTGAATCAGCTGGACTGAGGTGTATTCATTGACTAGACTTTATGACAAATATTATTGTCTGCCTTACTGGAGGTGGCCGTTTCGCAGATAAAGGTGATCAGGTTGTCCTGAATCTTGGCAAAGGCGTCATAGTCGTCGACCACGAATACGTGTCTCTCGCTGGGCTTACTGCCGATAAGTCTCAGCTCTGACATGTCGACATCAGCTACTCCAACCACAAACACGCTGTAGCCTGTGGGGGAAAACACACACACAAAAGAGAGAGAAAAAAACAACAAAGACTATTGTTAAGCCTCCAATAACCATTGGCAGTTTCAACACTGGGCTGATTAACAAGAGTTTATTAAATCAGCCATGCACTTCAGCTCCAATCATAGGGAATGAATTGAGACTTAACAGTTCCACTAAGAGGGTGTGTGTTGTACAAGCTCAAACCATAATAAATGTGATAATGGTCGACAATTCCACACGGACCTGCGTGCTGCAGTTTCTCTGCGCTCTTCTTGACGTCGTCCTGGGAGCGTCCATCTGTGACCACCACCAGAACCTTGGGCACGTTCCTCCTCATACCACTGTCCGAGGTGAACACCTTCTCGTAGACGTGCTTCAGGGCAACGCCTGTGTGGAGAAACAGGGATTGGAGAAGAGTTATCAACGCCTTGAGGACAACTGCCAGAGAAAATCTATTGGTTTTTGCATATCCAGATTAAGTCTAAACAGCAAAAAATGGTGTAGGAAGTATTCACTCATGTTGCAAAGTACTAGGGTTCTGCATCACGACCAGCACAGGGCGACTGTTTGGAGAAGGAGATTATGCATTTTTCCCGCATCTCTGTTTCAAAGCTACGCCACAGACATGGTTACGTCTAGTTTGTTACCAAAGCAAACCATGCAGATTGGTTTTGTTATGCCTGGAGACACAGATCTGATTTTGATCACTTACAATAAAAAGATCCGATTAGCCTGCAGTCTGCACAGAGCTTGATAGTGAACACATGTTTTTCGCCTTACCTGTCTTCGTGTTTCCTCCTCTGTAGCGGACATTCTGCAAAGCGGACAACACGATGCCCTTATCGTGGTACGTGTTCAGTTTGAACTCTGTCTTGGCGTCGTCGCTGAACTGCACAAATGCGGCCTATTGAAAAACAAACGGAAAGATAATCGATAAGACAGCACATGGAACAAAACCAACACTCTTCCACACAATCAACACTTCAAGAGAAGGATTGACGCTGACCTGCATGCCCTTAGGGCTGATGACATCGAAGGCCCCAGTCATGCTCATGACAAACTGGATGACCTTGTGGAAGCTCTCGTCTCCGATACTCCAGGATCCATCGATGAGGAAGACCAGGTCTGCTTTGGCACCTTTGCACACTGCAGCACATGTACAACAATTATGCAAAGGATAATTCCAGCTTGGGTGTATGAAGGATTATTTGTTTGCACACAGATTTTTTTCACACACCATCTAGTGCAGGGGGGACTGTGGCCGGAGTCGGTGGGGTCGGAGGCTCAGTTGGTCTCTCTGTGGGTTTAACCACTGCAAAGACAAACAGACAAATTAAAAAAAAAAAGAAGCCAGAAGTGATATTCTATGCTGTGGTAAGACAGGATACTATCTTACATGTCCTCTCTTTGACACTGACTCCAGGTCCCTCCATGTTGGGTGTCTGGGTGTACACAGTGGCATTGTAGAGGGTGTCAGGAGTCAAGCCGTCGAAACAGTAGGTGCTCTCTGAGCCTCTGACGGTGACCTCTTGAGCTCCTCTCTTGGAGGCTAGAGAAATCAGACAGTGATTTAAACTCTTATATATTTAGACACAAAGTATTTCCATGAGGCCCACTGTGTGACGCACTTACCGTCAAAAGGATTGACTTTAAGCCTGTAGGAGGTGGCTGCTCTATGAGGGGACCACTGGATGCAGAAGGAGTCGTAGCTCACTTTGTAGGTGGTCAAGTCGGTCACATTCAGGTACACTAAAGGGAAGCAAGCAGGGCTATCATTAGCGCATGCACTCTATTATCCGACCTATTTGCAATGGCTACCACTCCCTATGGAAACGTCTGTTTAATTTAAAACATTGATGTCTGGCAAACCAAACCATAATGGCTTTATCAACTTACATGTGGTGCCTTGTCCAATCAAAGGCTCACTGAAGCCTGTGTTGTACTGTGCCAACACCTTGACGTCATAGGTGGTTCCGGGTTTCAGGTTATGCAGTTGATGGGTGGTCACGTCTCCCACAGACGCCTCCATGGACTCAGCAGAGCCTGAACAGAGACACAAATGCATGAAATATTACAATCTAGCAGTGCAAAAAATAAGACTACGTTATCAACACGATCATTTTCATACCCTCTGGCTGATAGATGAGCTTGTATCCCGAAACCCTAGAGGGGGCGGGGTCCCAGGACACCCTGAAGCGGGTGTACCACTCATCAGACACTCGGAGGTTCCTGGGGCCGAGCATGCCGACTGTGGGAGAGAAAAGACAGGGCAGCGCGGTCAACAAAATGGCTTTGGTTCACTGCAGTTGTTCTTTGACTTTCACTGAGGTCATTACCCTGCTCTGTCAGCGCGGTAATTACTAAATTAGAGCTTGTTATGGCTTTTGAATTATGAGTAAAACATGTGCGAGAGGGTGTGATCAAAAGGGCGATTAAATTAGAGACAATCGAGGACGGGGGAAAAAAAGAAGAAAATGAATGAATGATTCTTTTAAGAGCCACCTCAAAGAGTGGAGTAGCAATATATTTAATGGGATTTCTTTGGGGATCTTTTTGTTTTCCCCTGACTGGAATGCAGCCATGTTCTAATTCTCTGGGAAAGGCTCTTAGAGCTCTGGGCTTGCATGAAAAGCCAAAACCTTCACTTCCAATTTTGCTCCAGTGACTGCAGATCCTAATCAGTGTATCAGTCGATTCCGATTTTCTGCACTCTTGTGAGTCCATATGCACGTGCAGTTAATAATTCGTCTGTTGATATGCATAATTTCATGTCCTTGAATGGTCTCGGGCACCATTTCCAAAAAGACCCACAGGGATTACTATGTAACTGCATTCAGATGACCACGCCAAAGTGACTCATGTCCATTTTTTTCCATCCATTGATGTTGACTGAGATCTGACATATTTCTGAGCTATGTGGACACAGAAATCTGATTGTTAATTACCAATTTCAAATTATTTTCAGCTCCCCAATACCTACAATAGACAAAGAGGCGTAAAAGCTCCGTCTGAAAAGGTAGATTTTTTGTCTATTAGGAGGAATGCGAAGGGGGAGCTGCTCAGGGTCTTTCTCCAGCAAGGATCACTCCTATGAAGATTGACCTTTTCCTTGCCACGAAAATAAAACCTTGTCGGATCTTGTAGAAGTTCTCTATTTCATTCTTCACCAGCAACAGTGTGCGTAGCCTAAGAAGAGTTTGTACCTGTGCGTCCATCTCCCTCCAGTTCTCCTCCTGGTCCATCAGAATAGATTGACGTCACCTTGATATTATAAGGCGTGTCTGGGTCCAGGTTCTGCAGGATCACACTGTTCCTGTTTCCTGGTACTGTTGTCTGCGAGAGAGAAAATAACAAGATGTTGAGAATCAAAAGTGCATTTTCTTTCCAAAACGATGTTTGATTGATGAAAGATTTATACATCTGCTTACATATTCCTCAATGGGGTCTCCTACGGTTGGGGCATAGGCGATTCGGTACTGCACGACGGGACCATCGGCGTGTTCCCAGTTCACAGAGAGAGTAGTCGTGGTAGGGTCGTAGACTCGCATGTTCCTTGGGCCACTACGGGGCACTGATCATAGAAAAGAACATGAGTTTGTTTCTATCTTCTTGTCCCAGTGGTTTTTTTGAAACGCATATCTCAGATCTGAATTTGAAGTCTTTAAACACATAGGCCCAAGCTCTTACATGTCTTTCCAATGTCACTGATTGCGGGTCCCTCGCCATCGCTGTACAGGGCGACCACCCCGACGTTGTATTGGGTCTCTGGGATGAGCTGCTCCAGCAAGGCCGTGGTGGTGGTTCCCGGTACCACAATCTGATCGGGGACACCAAAAGCTTAGAGAATGAACTTGAAGACGAAAGGGTTCGTGTGAATCTGACATCTACATTACTCTGATAGTTGCTTGTTGTTCACTCCTTCTAACACCTGCTTTTTTTCTTTTACAAAACACCCTGTTTCTGTGAGCACAAAAGTGCAAAGAAGAGCCAAATATTCCTTTGATGTTTGGAGCCGTGGTGGTGAGGATGAGGTGAGGACGTGGGCTGTCTGACTCTTTAACACAGTCTGACAGTGAACACAAGCGGTAATATCAGGCACCACCTCCTCCTCATTCCATCTGATCCGAGTCGGTGAGTTTGTTACTGAAGAAAGGAAAAGCTCTTCAGTGGTTCTGGACTGCTGCTAACCTCCCAGGGGGGGAGGGATAAACACTTGTGTGAGGGGAGATTTTAACAGAAAGGGAAGAGCTCCGAGGGAGAGCACCATATGTGAGTGTTAGACCAGCAGCTCAGCAGCTGGGTGGGTAAATCTTCTGTCTGTGTTTTCATCATGCTGTCAACATTATTTCACTTTTGATTTCCATCTCACGCGGCCTGCTCCCACTTTTTTAAAATCCGCGAACAAAAACACGACGAACATTCGACACTGATAAAGCTGCAGCGCCGCAGCTGTTATTGTGCGATGGTGTTGACAAATGCCATGTTACCACTGATGCACACAGCAGTGCCTCCAGGCCTGGAAAGAGTCGAGTCAGAGTTGAGTCTGCCATAAATGTGCTCACGAATAGGGACAGAGTGCACATGTCTCTTTAGAATTCAGTGTTAAGCAACAACTCAAAACTTCCTTTCTTTAACCCAGAGATCCTCTACACATAAAGATGTGGGCACATTGGTACCAGATGCCACATGAGCAAGGGGCTGTAATTAAAAAAATTCTTCCTTAACGAATGTTTTATTGCCTCGGTTTAAAAAGGCTTGTTCGTGAAAAAGAATTCAACTGGCAGTAAATGCACACATGCACCATTTTGTGAACCGAATAATGACTGACTGACTGACTGATTTGCTTTTAATAGTTCAGGAAGAGGCACTTTTATTCCTAATGACATGTGGTATACTGTAATAAGTAGCTGAAAATGGGGAACATGTGCTTCCACCCCCCCCCCCCACTGATGGCTCCCCTGAGTGTTTGTGTGTCTTAAGTATATGATTTTAGGGCATTATTTCATCGTTGGTTTTTGTGTATGATATATTTATATGCTCGTTTACACCCCATTCGCGCACGATGGATGGATACTCACCGACTCAGAGGGTCTGAGGCCAGTCAGAGGTGCATAGATCACCCGGTACTGCTGGACTGGTCCTGTGGCAGCCTCCCAGCGAACATTCAGAGTGTTGGTCGTGGGGTTGAAAACCTGGATGTTCTTGACCGGGCTGCGCTCCACTATTGAGTCAGAAATGTTGGGTGTTTGGAGATAATGGGAGATAAGGGAGAGGAAACAAAAAAAGTTTTTTCATAAATGTTCATACTACCACTGTATGCTGGTAAAATATTTGCATATCTCTTAAGGAATAATTTTAATGTATTTTTGAAAATCAGGAAATTATCCATTTGCCCTGATACACTTTGACAGTGAGCTGATATTTTCAAAAAACTAAAAGTATCTCGGAATGACTTGAAATTTACCATCATAATAGTCGTTATCACCCTGAACAAGGATTTGTTTAAAATATTCACATATCTCATAAGGAATAATTTTAATGAATTTTTGAAAATCAGGAAATGATCCATTTGCCCTGATACACTTTGACAGCGAGCTGACTTTTTTCAAAAAAACAAAAAGTACCTCGGAATGACTTGACTGACTTGTATCCTCATTCACATTTTAAGTAGGAACAGCCCGATGATTACATGAGAATGTTTCAATAAAATAAGAACAATACTCCCACCAGCCAAGTTTAAGGCACGATTTAACAATACAGCTATTAACATGACACTTCCTGTCAGTGCCCTTAAGGTTAATGAAAAGGATATACGAGGCATATGTGTGGCCCCGTGTGAAGCTTGCCTTCTAACACGCAGAGGCAGATGTTTAGAGGCTTTGTGCCGCTCCCTATTATAAACTCATAAATGCAGGGGGAAAAACACAAGTGAACAAGCTTCCGTACTTTTAAAGTTTCTTAAAGAGTATAAAGCCTGTTGCCAAGGAAGCTGCTTTGAACTCGGTCGGTGACTAGTGTTCGCTGCCACAAGGTTAGCAGTGTGATTGCATTTACTGTACATATTGTGTAAGTATGGTCAACATGTCCAGGAAAAAGCCACTAAACATGGGGGGGACCATTGCTACAGAAGGGAAAATAAAGGTAACAGTAGCAAGCATGGAGCATGACCTTAGCCAACAGAGTTGAGAGCCATAAAACATATAATGCTCTCTATTCATTTCTAACCCTCCCCTCTCTGTTTCTTTTTCCCAAAGGGGAGCCAGTTACTTCAACACAGACCCTCCCCCATTCAGCAGCTCCCCCATTATCCTGACCACGACCCTCTATTCCAAACTATAAATGGACAACATTACGGTAAGGAGAGAGGAGACACCATTATAATGCCGCCAACTCCGAGGAATTCCTTCCTATGCAATCAACCCGCAAAATGCTGACTCATTCCCAGCAGAGGTTTTGGCGGTTTGAAGTTGTGGGAGAAAACGGAAAAATAATTTCTCCCCTTGTAGAAGTTCAAAGTTAGCGCACGGGGCTGAGCGCTGTCATTGTATGTTGTGTTGTATGTTGCACTTAACATGCAAGGTGAGGGCTTGCAGTGTGCATTCATTTGGCTTGGCTTGCTGGATGCAGAAGGCCTTGAATGAAAGTGAATAAATCACATGCAACTGGCCACATTTTTTGCCACATAGCGACAGCAAGCCAGCAGCTGAGGCCAGCAAGTTCGTTTTGGACGGACATGAATGGATTCCTGAATAAGGAGGGAAAAAAAATAATAATAATCCCACCGCTGCCATTACTCCCTGCCAAGTCTACATGGGCTTCTCTTAACCCTGACATCTATCTTCCAAGGATGTCACTGCTGCATCAAATCCTCCCTGCACGGACCACACGTCTTACTTGTTACCCACACCAGACGCAATATGCATGCAGTGCTTACATGTTTTGCCGTTCTCAGACATGCGTTGTCCCTCCCCGGCGGAGTACACGGGAACCACGGTTACTCTGTAGACCGTATCAGACTGCAGACTCTTCAGCACGTTGTTGTAAGTGCTACCTGATACCTGCACCTAGATTGAGGGACAATAGGGCATAATGTCAGAGCATATTTTTGGCCCAAAACTCAGCGGTATAGAGCTACTCCCCAGCGTACCATCTCCTCTTCTCCTCCAGCTTCAGGAACGTAGAAGATCCTGTACTGGCGAACGTTGCCCTCAGCAGGCTCCCACTGGACTCTCAGGGTGCTGGTGGTAGGATCGGTAACCTGCAGGTTCCTTACACCACCCAGTGGCTCTGGGGTAGGAAAATACAATGATGCATTAAACCATTAAGTACCTGGGTAAAACTGTAGATCTGGACACTAAGTATGGGAGAACTTTGAGTGAAATACAACTTACTGGTCTTTCCAAGGCCGTTAAGCTCGCCGCTGACTCCTCTTGCATAGACAGCCACCACGTTGATGGAGTATTCAGTGTCAGGGGTCAGCTTGGGAAGCAGAACAGTAGTCTTCTTGCCTCCAACTTGGGTCTGGTAAATCAAGAATCAATGTTAATTCAATTGCTTGTTCATCTTTTTACTATAACTCAGTGAAGCTGCCATGTGCATAAACCATGGACATAATGAATTGAGATATCCCCGAAAAACAAACGGCTGCAGAATATCACTCTTCGAAAACCATTTTGCAGCTTCAGAATCAGCACAGGGGAAAAGATATTTGGTGTGTTTTCCGTGGGATAAAATTTTTTTGACAACTCTCCATATGTTCCTTAAATTGATGTTACTGACTTGGTGGAAAGAATTCTACCTGAAAACTATTGGACTGCGGACAAATCAGAGGAGGAGTGTTTTGAGTGTTTTTGGACAAGGCTTTTACACAGCGCTACGGCCAAGGTAAATCTGCAGGCTGATGGCTGAAACAGTCGGATGTCTTGTCATTAGGAGTGATGACTGGTGATGAATTTACAACGTTGCTTTTGGCGAAAGCTTTAAGGGCTGGGGATAATAATAATTCTAAGTCTTGTAAGTATGTTTTCATGTGGATTTGTGAATGATAAGGATTTGCTTTATCACACGCAAGGCTTTCTCAATCAACTGACTGACACTTTAATCAGCAAAACAGAATTTTTATCATTTTGGCCCATTCTCTTGTGAAAGTGCAACCTGTGCATGAGAAATGTCCCAAAAAAAACCCCCCACATAATAACACACAACACCCTCTGGGCCCTCTGCCGTTGGTGGAATACTGAAAGTGGACCAAGAAGGACTGGCAAATATTATCTCGCTACCTTCCAGTTTTCCTTCAACTCTTTCAGTATGATATCACCCATGCAATCAACACAGCTACATTTCATCAAGCGCTGAAGTGGGAAAAAATTTCCACCCTGTCTTTAAAAACCCAGGGAAAATAATGGCCAGCGAATGACCTTCATAACACCGGCTGAGCTGCAGCTGGATGTCGTACAAAACCGCATATTGGGCAAAGGGTAATTAAAGAAAAATGGCAGTGTAGTGGCAAGGTAACGTCCAACAAACTACAGATGTTTCAACAGTGTAGACAATTGTCTGGGGATCTCATTAGATCAATGCACAAAGATTTTGTGAGAACTTCCTTGTCTTATATGACTGGATATGTGCAAGTGTCAGGAATGGCCTCCTAACACGGCTCAACGCCACTAACGTTCATCCTTCTTGAGGAAGATATAAAAGGTACATATTGATAGGACCTTTTTACACTTCACCATATGAAACTACGTTAAATGTTGTGCATGAGGTCCATTCCGCAGTTGTATGGGGAACATAAGAACACATAAACGTTCACCTTCTACGAGCAGAGTCGTTAAATTATCACGCATTAAAAGTTTATCTGTCTTGACCATCTCTTCACGAGTCATAAAATACCCCCGCAGGGCAGGGGAGAAATATTTTTCTGCTGTGATTTAAGGACTGTTCCACAGCTTAACGGTGTGGCTATCAGTCTGTAACCTCACATGTGCACGTGCATAAACACAGTCGTTGGTCTCGCCTTTTTTTTTTTTTTAAAGACCTTGCTTATGGAAGCAATGAGAAAACGTCTGACAGCAAATTAAAACCAAAAAACCCAGCCGTAATCCAAAAGGGCTATAGCAGATTGAGAAAGGCGGTCAAAAATCCACGAGTCAGGAAAGGGTTTGTGTCCACATTACTGCTGCCATAACCTAACAGTTATAAGATTTGATTTAGAATAAACACTAAAAAACAGTGGTAGATTTTAGCTACTGTGCACTCTTTGGTTTATTTTTGGAGGCAAAGCTGGAGGGGATAGAAATCCACTGATCCACTGAATTTACCATCATTTGTCTGGCCAAGTAATGCTTGACCGAAGTCCAGTGAAAACTGAGGAGTGAGTAGCAAGTATTTGAAAAACCGAGTGTTGTATACAATTCATTTTAAAAAAAGTCAGCAAGTGCTGCACTTTAAAAATAATCTTCCTACCCACTGAAGTCAGATTGACACATAGTGAAACTTAACATCTGCCTTATGTTCTTTGTGCTTGTGGAGAAGACCACATAGATGTTGTTGGGACTTACTGTCTGGCTCCTGCCTCCAGCTGTGGGGACATAAGTGATCCTGTAGTTCTGGACACGGCCGGCAGCTGGGTTCCACCTGGCGTTCAGAGTGGTGGTGGTTTCGTTGAACACAACCAGGTTCGTGGGCGGCGCGTTGGGTACTGGAGAAAGCCGCGCACACAAACACATGCAACCGCAATTACAACCATGTCAACATGTTTATCTGTTGCGTGCAGTAGTAAGACTACACTCCCCCACCCCATGGATTTCCTTGCGAGTAACTTTTAAAGACACTGTCCTTGATATTCTGATCTTCCTGGATTAAGATGTCTTATTTTTCATGAAAAGAAGCACTAATTTGAGTCAAGGACTGTGGCTTTAAAGAAGAAAAGACAAATCCACATGTGGGGTTTTGTCTTTTCTGAAGCAGGAATGGATTCTCTTGAGTAGCCATGGATGGATGGATGGATGGATGGATGGATGGACAGAAGACATTGATGGACTGATAAGTGCATGGATGAATGCGATGAACAGATGGATGGATGAATACATGAAAGATGATGGAATGGTCGGCAAAATCATGGGGTTGAAACCCTTGCTTTGCAGGGCATGCACGGTCAAAACCCAACTTGTGTCATTTGAGTATGAACATACTCAAGAACAGCCTTGGGTTGAATGGTGTAGACAATGGGACAAACAGACAATAAAACCATGATGTGTCAGATGGAGCGGGTGGATGAGTTAAGGGCGTTGCTTGATGATGAAATTATGGTTGTCCAATGAACAACCGTGCTGATGACTGAAAGGATGATATATGGAATGATAAAACATGCTTCCATCAAGTAAAAGCATCCTCTTGCTTTACCGCAAAACATACTTACATTTGCTAACAGCATCCTTCGACACTATAGAGGCAAAAATAGGCAGATGTAATGGCCATACCCTTGTACTGGACATAACACTCAACATTTGGTCTCGCCTTTGGTCAAGATCCAACAATGATTCTGCAAATTGGTGTTAATATATGTTGTATTGGTTGTCATGAGTGTGTTTGTGTATCTTACATGTTCTCTCCGTGCCCATCAGATCCTCGCTCTCCGATTCGTCCGGATAAATCGCGGTCACGGACACGTCATAGGGCGTGTCTGGCTCCAGGTTCTCCAGGACGTGTGTTGTCTCGTCGTTGTTCAGAATAGCCTGATAAAGAAAGAAACACGAGCACGCGGTACATGAGGGAAGCTGCTTGACTGCTGACATATTTAGCCAATACACACTAAACCTGGGGGAACACAAGATCCATAATAAAGTTATTAGAATTTGATTTGTGCTGCAGACTTGTTTTTTTATGAGATTTTTTATCTGCTTTTACTTGAGATCTTTTCCAAGGCATCCCCAAAGAGCATTCTGTGAGACTCATCAAGAAATACCTGCGTGATTTAGCGGAAATGTGAAAATTTGTGACAGCTGCTTTTCTCTTACAAATTGTAAGTCGCCTTCTCCCTTCCTAGACCAGCCAATGCGGTACAGGGCCACATCAGGGGCTCCGTGCTCCCAGGTCGCTCTGAAGCTCGTCTGGGTCACTTCAGAAAATCGCAGGTTCTTCGGGGCAGGAACCACATCTGCACAGTAAAGGTCAGGGAGTTAGTTGACATCAGTGAGATCAATTTTGTCATGGGTTAGGGTTAGGGTTGGGGTTCCTACCAGTGACTGCGTCTCCTAGCATTGTCTGTCCACGTCCCTCATCATAGACTGGAGTGACGGTCAAAGCATACTCAGTCTGGGACATCAGGTTGTCCAGTTGTGTAGTGGTCACACCTCCTCCAACTTCCAGCTGTGCAACAATTAGCGACACTTGTGAAGTTATTCATACACAAAAATCATTCATGCAAATGTATAGCGCTTTTTTCAATGATTTACATCAACTTCCCAAAATGAAAATTTGGGCATTAGGCCAATTGTGTCCCTGTCATGGACTGGTGACCTGTCCAGGGTGTACCCCACCTTTAGCCAGTGACCCCCGTTAACCTCATGTGGAGAATAAAGCGGTAGAATATGAGTGAGCAAGTGAACTTCATATGTTTTTCCTCTTCGGACCAACTTTGCCAAGTCTTGTGAAACTTAAATTTCATTCTCAGCGTGTTTCCAGGAACATTGGAGACTTTGACAAGAAGGTAGAAATGTGTGCTTGGTCCAGGGGAAACTGGGAACAAATAAGATATTCGGCAAACAACAAGCTTAAGTTTTTTCACCAACCATGGAGGAAATTCCACACTATTTTAGTCCATTCCATAAAATTTTATTTGCTCAACCTTAAGAAAATGAACTTAAGGGATTTCTCATTACCTATGAACATCTGTTGTATGTTTGTCTGATTGGTTTCCTTTTCATTTAAGTAAACTTATTTGTCTCTAAGGACCATAAAACTATGCAAGCTTCATATACACGAACATGCATACATCACTTTGATGGGCTCTATGTCTTTGGGCAGAAGGTTCTTTCTCAGCCCATGACTTACTTTTACATATGTGCTTCCACTAAAGGAGCATTCAGGATCACCGCCACTTCACCGCTTTATGGCTAAGTAAACAGCAATACACTGTAGTTTGCTGCTGTAGCACGATCACTATAACCCCCATAAAGCGCCATTAAACCCCCCGCAAAAACCACGCTCTGATAGCTTCATCATCTTTTCAGGACTGATGTCCACCCAAACCAGCTGCAGTCTCCATCATGTGGTTCAAGCCAACACTTTGAAAGATCAGTCAAAGAGAAGCTATAAAAGTTTGTCACCGTAATCCCTAATGGCTCAAACAGGCAATGGTTTCAGTGTACAGTAGGTTGTGTAAGAGCAGGAGGATCAAAAGTGGGAAAAACATGGGCCCCTTACATACAGTACAGATAATGGCTTTAGGCATTTGAGGAAGTGGAACTTAACGTACCTCCTTAGGCTCTCCCTCCTCAGGCTGGTAGGTGACGATGTATTTGCGTACAAGACCCGGAGCAGCATCCCAGAAAAGCCACATGGTGCTGTGGGTGACATCACGGACCCTCAGTTCGCCAGCGGGTGGTTGAGGCACTGAACGAGGGTCAGAGGGTGATTGTTACTCTCAAGGCAGCATTGTATTTGAATTCATAAATAAATGGTTGGTCATATAGTAGTAGTAGTAGCATGGACTGTGTATAAAAATGGATGAAGTTCTCATATTGCAAAACAAACTCCCATCAGGTTCTGTTGAAGACCTAACCCTGCAACTTGGACCATTTACTCATCAGTAAAACTGCTACTCCCGTCCTATTTCCTAGTCTTCACTTTTCAACCCGGAAGGTCTATGGTTAGTAGAAGTATTGACCACGTACGAGTGACTCCCTGCTTGGTCAGCGGTTCGCTGGCCGATTCTCCGTGCAGGGCGAAGAGGGACAGGGAGTAGGCCGTGTTGGGGAGCAGCTTCACCAGCTGGACATCAATTGTGTCTCCTCGCACTCTGAGCTGCAAGGGCACCAGAACAAACAAACAACAGGAGGTCAGAGGGTAAGTGACCAACAGGGATTGGTCTGTGACAGTGATAGGAACATTTGGTTAGAGTCAAATGTGCTCCTTTTTTTTTGACCCACTGACACCTCCCGAACACATAATGATGTTTCCTAGCCAGAGTGAGCTCATGGTTGACATCTCCTTTGTGAGACTAACAATGTTCCACTGTATTATCCCTTCTGCTTTGTCTGTTGAGTGGTGGGGCAAACACTACCAGCTTTGTAAATATGGTATTTCAGTGTGCGACATCTGTGTTTTGTCAGGAACTGCTGACAGCAGGTTGTACTCGGTCCCTCGTAGTGTTTAACAATGCTGTTTGTGTGTGTTTGGTGCATTAAAGCACTTTTTTTTCCCCTCCAACCATAAACACATGTGCACATGTTTATTTGTACCTGATGTCTCACGCTGCTCTCAGAGTGGCTCTTACCTCTTGCTCAAGGCTGGGCTCCGTGGCATTGATGGCGCTGTAGAGCAGCATATAGCCCGTGGCACCCTGCGCCTGCTCCCATTGCACCCGCATGGTGGTGACCTGTTCATCATAAATGTCCATCCTCCTCACGGCGCTCAGGGGCACTAGGGAACCACGCAATTACGGAAAAGGAAACAATCAGCACATACATATGTTTTTGCCCTTTTTCTTCTCTATAATCAGAGCTATTGTGTTTTAATTTAGAGACCTCCAATAATTGTGTATTGTTACCACCAAATATTTTATAAAGAAGACCAAGAAATATAGATGCAGTATATATTACATTCGATTAATGGAGACCACACACAGGAACCGGGGTTCCAAAGTGCGATAAACCTGTGTTACGCAACTGAGCCAGAGAGATTAGTGATGGTGGCAGACTCGAAAAGGGAAGCTGTTTTTTGTAAAAGTAAAGGCTGAAGTCTGAGAGCCTGTTGAAATTGAAACCCAGACAATGCCATTCATCTGGGTTTCCTTAAGGGTCTGAGAGTCTGCAAAATTACCATAACATTGCCACACCTGAAGCCATTTAGGCACAGACCAATTTCTGTGTTGCGTAATAATAATATCGTTGGCAGGTTTTGCCAGATTTCATCAAATCAAATGATTCAGACCTAGAAGTAAGTCAAAAGCAGAGAGAGAGAGAAGACATACGTGTGGTCTCGGTTCCTTTAAGAGGCTCACTGCTCTCCTCTCCCACCACGGAGTAGACGTTGACCAGGTACTGTGTCAGGGGGTTGAGTTGCTGGAGGACCACGGTGGTCTCACTGCCATCCACGAACACCTAATAACAGAGGGATTGGTTAGATGTAGTGATGGAAAATTGTTCGGTTTCATTCGCAAAACTTATCAAGATATCCTCATGAGGTTTCCGTAGATACTTTCTCAAAGTTCCAATAATATGTTGTATTTGCTTGGCCGTTTTAAACAAGAATTCCAATTAATACCAGAAAACCCTCCGTCAAATCGTAAAAAGGGTCCTACAACATAAGCAATAATAAAACCTCATCCGCTGTGTTCAACAACAGAAGCTAGACAAAAACAAACATCTACCACATCTTAATCAGATTCAGACGCTCAAATGCATCGAGCCACACGTTGCCCCGAGCCAAGACCCTGCTGGCTAGCAGAGTTATCACTCGTGATGCTTTCTTTCTAATCTGAGAGCTGTGTGTTTTTGTTTCCTCACCCCGTGTCAGAACATAACGTAATCGGATACGAGCACAGTGAGACGCCAACATAAACAAGACGCTGAAAATAGACGTTTGAGTGGAGTTTCCCAGTTATACCCACACATACTACACTTCCAGTAAGTGAATGGATTAGTAGAAGTCAAGATTTACAGTACTTTAGGGTTAGGGTTAGCCCTTAGTTCGTTTTTCCTTTTGGGGTTAGGGTTAGGGTTTTTTTGAAGAGGGGTTGGATCACAGTATGGCAGATGTACCTGTTGTGGTTGTCCGGACACAGTCATGTACACCACGCGGTACTTCTCCACCGGGCCATCAGGAGGGGTCCAGGTGGCTCTGAAGGAGTGGTGCGTCACCTCTGACGTCACCAGGTCAGTGGGAGCGTCGGGTGCACCGCCTCCTGTTTTAGTGTAAGCACACAGATATAGAAGCTGTAGTACGAGGCAACATGTTTGAACATTTTCTTTCTACCGTAAAGAGCTATTGGGACGTACTCCACATCGTGTCAGAAAAGCAGCTTTTTAATTTGATGAAGGAGCAGACAATCCCTTATTCCATGAAGGGAGAGGGAATGTTAGATATTATTAGAACGAGAAAATAGCAGGTCTGCAAAAAAGTTGAAGAGCTCGGCTAGATCTTTGCTTTCTTTGGCGGGCCGCACATGTAACTGTCAGTGGGTCTGGGATGCTTTACTCAAATAGCCGTCAAATGTCTGGGAGTGGAGCACTTGGCTTCAGCTATTCAGTGTGAAGTTATGATTCGTATTTGTGCGTATACCATTTGTGTAAACTCATGCATACCTGGTCCCTTGACACTGTTACAGAGGTTGTCGGTCAGCCTGTCCACAATGTCGTACAGGAATGAGAAGTCCGCCACGTTGTACATGTGAATATCATCCGGATCGGAGGCGATGGACCTCAACTCATTCTCATCAGCGTTCTTCACACCTAAACAACAAGGATTATATCGAAACTCATTAGTATCTTGATACATGTTTTTGAATATCAACAAGAGGGAATTGTCTTACCAATGGCATACAGCTCGATGCCCTGATCACGCAAGCTCTCAGAGTTGACGTTGACATCGTCCTGGGATTTGCCGTCAGTGATCAAGACGCCAATCCTTCGAGCATTGGGTCGCATACCGACGTTCTCTTTGAAGTTGTTCTGGAGGATGTAGTTCAACGCCAGACCTGCAATGGCAAAGATGTCCAATGAGTCCAGTGAGCAGAGCTCAAAGTGGATAAATCATTAAATTCCCATGAAGTAGCAGCACTGCCGCTGGTCAACCATAGGGGTGATATTTTTAAGTACCAGTCAACGTGTTTCCTCCTTTGTAGGGCAGGTTAGACACAGCGTCCAGGAGCGACTCTCGGTTTCTATGGGCATCTAAGTGCCATTCAGTCTTGGGGTCTCCACTGTACTGAGCAAGACCTGTGGACACAACACCTGTTAGACCAGCCAAAAAGCTCCATTTTTGGTCGTATTAGTGATAAAGAGCTAATCAGTTGCCCTACCGATTTGGACCCTTTCAGGACTAATGTCAAACACTCCCACCATACGGGCGATGAAGGCACGAATGGTCTTGAAGTTCAGACGTCCAATGCTCCAGGAGCCGTCCACCAGCAGCACAATGTCAGCCTGTGCATTGGTCTTACACTTCACATCTGAGAGGATAGAAGTCGACGTGTCATAATGTGATGAAGGCGTGGGTTTCAAATGCGACAGCAGTTCAACCATCCGGTACACAAAAATGGTGTGTTTTGAAGTACAATGGCATGTGAAGGTGTTCAAAGAAATGTAAAAGGAAAGTGAGAAAGGGACGTTTTAGACACAACATTTCAAAACAGTTTCCACAGTTCTACACAAACATCTCCACAAATAAGCAGTAAAGCATTTCAAAAAAATTCTTGTCTTGACTGTTATCTTCTTGTCCTGTGGTATGTCAAGGCAGTATATCTCTCTTGTTGCACTTTTTTGGATCCATTAGTGAGTCCCAGAGGGCAAATCGGGGGGTAAATGCCCTCCGTGGCCCATGACATATCATGACAGCCTCCTTGAATCATCATGACAAGGAAGGTATCTGATCCTCGGCACCTGAAAGAATGCTGCAGATGTGCAACAGGGGGATACGCAGGTGTTGCACTAACCGCGGCTGTCTGCAAATACAAACAGGTTATGGATTTGATTTACAGATTGGTTTGCACAGTGAGAGGAGAGACAGAAACTGCAGGATGAAAAGAAAGAAAAGGTATAAATTATACAAAGGAATGTAATAATTGTGTTTATTTTGCTTTGTAATACAGTCATTTTGAGGGGTTGTCCGTAAGGCTGAGTCCCATTTCTCTTTTTTTTGCCCTACCGCTTGACACTTGGTTAAAATCTACACCTATGAATCATCATAGAATGTGATACGTCATCACATAGCATAGCTACATAACATACTAAAAAAGAGCCTGGACATGCTATGACTTCATGTGAATGTGCAAAAAAAGAGGGAGTTGTGGCTAACTGGTAGGGGCAATAGTCTGCATCTGCATCCCTACTAGGACAGTGTGTGCAGCTGAGTGGTCAACTTGCCCTTTCCAGATCCTCCCGGCAAACACAACAATTTTTTGTTTAATTTCCTCCTCCTCTCACTCACTGCCTGTCCCACTCTGACTAAGAAGGTAGTAAAACATTTTATTACTGCACACATATTATATTAATATGGCTTAACTTGGCTGGTTGGTTGATCAGACTGGAAAGGGAAAAAAGCGGAAACCCAAAGTGACACGATGAAAACGTGCCAGAGAAGCAGACAGATGGAACCGCCATTACGTTTGTTATTTTGTGAGACAATTATCTTTAAGAGAAGCTCTATAGCGTCTATGGGGCATGAGTATACAATGTGTTTTCCTATGCAAACATGTACTAAGTGATAGAGTAAAATACATGTTCTGGTTAGAGATTTATCCAAAGAAATATACGTTTTACAACTTTACCTGTTGGGTTATAGGGGGGAGGCTCAGGTTCATCCATAAGTGTGGTTTTCTCCTCTCCAGCTAATGGCATACTCTCTCCTCCCTCAAACACACCAGACACATTCACTGAGTATTTGGTTCCAGCTCTGTGGACAAGACAAAATATGTCAATTATTCTTGGGGATCATACTTTAGAATCTTATTTGACAATAAGAGTAAAAACAAGGGCTCACCTGAGCTCCTCCAGCACCACTGTATTGTCATAGGGGCCAACTAGAAGTTGTCCCAGGTCAATGTCTTCCCCTACAGGGTGGAAAGTGACTTTGTAGCCCCTGACATCACCAGGAGCATGGTCCCACGTTACGCGGAAGCTGGTCTTTGCCGGCTCGGATGTTTGCAGGTTCCTGGGAGCTTTGTAAGGTGACACTGGAGGGGAAAAGCATAATGTAGACTGAGTAAATGGGGCAGCATACGATGAATGTATGGTGTGACGGGACCAACGTACATGTTGTTCCGTCTCCTTCCCTTGCTCTGCCCTCTCCAAACCGGTACACCGGCATGACGACGATGTCGTAGGTGGTCATGGGAGTAAGGCGTCGCAGCACCGTGGTCGTAGTGCCGCCGGGAACCTTCGCTGCCAGCTGCCGCCCTCCGACCTGGGGTTTGTACGTGACGCGGTAGTTGAGCACGTTCCCGGGCGCCGCTTGCCATGTTACTTTCATGGTCTTCTCCGTCTCCTCTGTGACTACGATCGCTCTGCCGGCGGCTGACACTGTGAGGGGGAAGGGGGGGAGGTGAGAAAGGTTAAAGGAGGCGAAATGATGAATGGATGGTCTGAGGGGGGAAAACTGTAGACTTTTAACGCTTTGTTCAAGATGAGAATCTGCACTAAATGTGTGCTTAACCACCTATGTTTCCATATATACGTTTGGAAATATAAGCAACGTGGCTTTCCTGCTGGTAAGTAAACTAAACAGTAACACGCTTGGCTACCTCAGAGTCTTTCATCTGTGTATCTGCTCAGTTTCCACATGCGTGTGAATACAAACCCACTCAAATATTTCAGATTTTCAGAAGGATACATTTAACAGGCTCAAATTTACATGATTGATTGTGTTTAGTCGGTGGGTTTGGGAGCCAGATTTAGATGTCATGTGAGTTTGAGCAAACCCATAGTTTTCATTTTTCCATCGTGCGTCCAATAGTGGTTGTTTTTTTGGTTGTTTCGAAATGGGCTGAGGAAAAATATTATCTGAAGTGCTGAATTTTTATGAACGGAAAAAGGCAAGCACGTCCAAAAGCTGCTGTGCGTAGCTCGCCCCACAGAGACCTGTGACCTGTATTAAGTGCAAAAGAAGAGAGCAACCGATAGCCGGTGCAAAGTGGAAAGGAGCAAATTAGCCGAGTGAAGACTGAAGTCTACGAAGTCGCCTTAGGGTTGTTGCGTGGTGTGTACAACACCTTTCGTGCTCGCCAAAACCAATAAACAAAAATGACGGGTGGGAATATTTTCCCTTGACCAAATTCCATTTCACCGGTGGACAAATGCCCTTCCCAAAAGGTTGGGAGTTTCCGCTCAATGTGCTTTTCTCATCCAAGCGTGAGTATAGTCTAACAAGGGAGAAAGGGCTCGAGACAGTCTGTCCCCGCATCTCCTATGAAAACAAGGCACAGGTGTGCCGGACATGACGGCACCTTTTGTTCACACGTGCAATTTGGAAGACATTCATGCATGAATGAGGCCGAACAGAATGACCAGACGGGACAACTGAACTAGTAGAACCATAAAAGGTTCTTCGGCTTGTCCTCATAGGAGAATCCTTTTTGGCTGCAGGTAGACCTTTCTATAAAGGTTCCACCTGGAACCCTTTTGGAGGGTTCCAGAGAGAAACCCTTTAAAACCCTTTATTCAGAAAAGGGGTTTTAAAGGGTTCTCTGGATCAAAATGTTTCTTACTGGAACCATAACTGTTACCAAGAACCCTTGAAAAACCCTTTCTTTTGGAAATGGTTTTTCAGAGAAGCAAATGGTTCCAGGTAGAACCTCAGCCCTTGTAGAAGGACCCTTTTGGAACTCTATTTCTTAGAGTGTACACTTGAGTCCATGTACCTAACTTCACACCTTCTAGGTAACCCCAAACTGAGACATCCAGAAACTCATTAATACAAAGTCTAAAAATAGGGGGAACAAGAGAGGAGGAGTTCACGATGGGGGAACAAGACAAAAAGTTGGACAGAAGGGGCACAGACATAGAATGTGAGAAAAGAAAAAAAGTGTGCGGTTAAGTTTATAGTGGAGCAGTCTTAAAGTAGCATACCATCTGTCGTTTCCTCTCCGGCCAGCGGCTGGCCCTCTCCATGGCCGTAGCCAGCAAACACGGACACATGATAGCGTGTCTCTGGGGTGAGACCCTCCAGCACCGTGGTGGTGGTGTCTCCCTGTATCGTCTTCTCGCCGGCCTCCTCCGTGAACAGAGACTTCCACCTGATCCGATAGTGGCGAACGTTACCGGGCGCCGCAGTCCAAGACGCGGCAAAACTGGTTTCGGTGACGTCGCTGGTCACCAAGTCAGCGGGCGAACCGAGCTCTGTGGATAAATGAACACTAAATTAGCAGAGTAATAACAGGGTTTGCATTCTGGACATAGAAACAGTAAACTGAGATCAGAGCTGCAGATTTACGTCTGTTTGCCTAAAGAATTGATCAGGATTTGCTTTGTTTTGCTTTACTGTGATGAATAAGAACCAACCCTAAGATGGTGGTTTTATCACTAATCCATGATAATATCTCATTGCCCAGGTGGTGCTGATATTTAACACAGATATGTGGAGAAAAGAGGAAGTGAGGGAGACACAAAGAGAACAAAAAGAACGATAAACCTCCGACAATCACTCTTCTGTCTCCGCTTTAACCCCTAAGGAACCTGGAGTTTTCTCTCTCCATAATCACAGACTGGTGGAAAAATCTCTGCAAAACTAATCACAGTTCACATATCCTCAGTGCCTCTCCTGGCAGCACTTTAATTTTCCATCGAAACAGAAGAAACCAGATCCGCGTAAGTGTGTTTGCTACAATTGCAGATGGTGCGCTCTCTTTTTTTGTCTCCTTCGCTAAACTTTTTCTGAGAGGCCTCCATTAAAGAAGAGGGACGGGTGGGATGCCCATGTTGAGATGGACTCTGAGCTCTCCACTGCCGCACAGATGAGCTGCATCCAGCACAGGAAGATACGCTGCAACACAACCTCTGTGATGCTGATCCTGATTTAAGCCCTTAAGGCCCTACATGCCAGCATCTAATGACAAAATAATTACAGGCAGAGTGCAGCGGAGCTGCTGGGTGGTCTGCGTCAAACTTCATTCATCAGACCTCACCAACTAAGATTTCATACACCAGAGAATAAGATGCAAAGCAAATCTACGACAAGTCCGATGCATAATCACTTGGAAACGTATCTGTCACCCTACAAATCTCTCTCAGCGTCAACCCATTAGAGATGAAATGGAAACTGGAGCTCACAGCTCCACACCTTCAGAGTGAAAAAGACCAGAAAGGAAGAGTAATGGTCGTGACTACAAAACTCGTGAAAAGTTCCAGATTTTCAGAGGTCCATTAAGAACAGTTAGGATTATTCCAGCAAAAAAAATGTTCATAATTGCCAACAGAGAAGAATGAACTTGACTGACTTCTGCAGCTGCGTGCCGTTCGCCAAGTGCAAAATAGATCACGAGAAAATTGCTTCTGCAGACAGCGGCTTCCTTTTTCAAAGACGGGGGCCACACAAAGACGCAAAAGCAACACATACACAACGAGCATGTGCTTCACAGACTTTTCAGTTTTAACCTGCCGTATATGAATTTACACAATTCCAATGATTTAAATGTGAGGTTTTTTTAGGGCTGTCAAAAGATTAAAATTTTAAATCAGATTAATAACAGGGTAGCTGTGGATTAATAACGATTAATCCCGATTGATTACCATTCGTAAATATGCCCAAAAAAAATCGAATTTTCTCTTTATATTGTTGTAGGAACGGAGAGATAAATAAAGTATGTGAAAATATAAATGTAAAGAACAATAAAATACTGTAAATAACTTGTAAAAACCTATACAAACTTAGTAAATAATAAACATTACATGGTAAAAATGTAACTCACATTATAAACAAAATATAAAGTATAGAAGTTAAATAGTTTTCTTACTAAACCCACAGCAGGAAATTCCTCATCAGCACTGCTTCTGCTAGTTAGCGTTAGCATCAGCTAGCATTCTGACGCTAATGTTAGCTGCTGTCTGTGTCCCTGTTAGTTAGACAGTGACCGTTAATGTTATGATTATATCATTATCTGCGCCAGTAGCGCCACTTACAACTGTGTGTCTTTCTTTCTTTCTTTCTTCTTCATCCTCTTCTAACTACATTATTGACAACTCCTCTTCATCATTTTTTAGCTTCACACAGGTTAACGTGAGGTGACGTGGGGCCCCTTCAGGGAGGTTTCCGACCGAGATGTCATTGCTAATCAACCATTGTTGTTTAAGGGAGACGGGGATGCGGCTGCTCACTGATGCATTTAGGCTCCGAGTGTCGGGAGCCCCCCTATCGGCTCAGGGCCCCAAGCAGTTGCCCGCCGCCTTGCCTGTTCATAAACTGCACGTCTACCCGTAGCGCGATGAAAGTGCGTTAATGCGTAAAAAAAATTAACGTAAAAAAATACTATATATTATATATCATCCTGCGTTAATGCCTTCATTTTGACAGCCCTAGTTTTTTTTGTTTTTTTTAATTAAAATTGGTTACCCCCCCTCCTCCACCCCTCCACCCCTTCACCCCCAACCAAACCAGCATTCCACCCTTCAAGGAGAAGGCTACTCTCAAATTAAGACTTTGAGCACAGCCAGATCACTAATTCACACAAGGAAAAACCACACTTGACACAACTGAAAATCATTTGGGAGATTTATCGCAGAGCATGTGCTGACATACCTTCTTATCTGCAGCCGAAGAAGCCTGCAGCTTGAAAATTTTAATGACTGTACTTGTTTGAAAAAAAACAAAAAAAAGCATCAATGCCAGCTTGCTGAACGGTATATGTCCCTAATTGCGTGATTTAATGAAATCGGTTTTCTTTATGCACCGCCTTGATATTGGAGGGTAATGATTTGTATCAAAAGTGTTGTATCTGTGTCAACAGTCCGTGCTTTAAATCACGGCTCATTTCAACACCGCTCCACCACATCACTCTTACTGACGTTCTCGCTTTAACAACCCACACTGAATGTCTGAGCCACAAAAATGAAAGCTCTTGTGTGTCGGAGCCAATGATTGTGCCCATCTCTTTTTTTTTTTTTTTTTTTACCTCAAAGGACCTTTAGAGTGGTGGAGGGAAAAACTGGCAGTAGCACCAAAAAGAAGGTTTGGCACGGCTCGGTATAACTGCAAAAGCATCAGTTTTTAGGAGGGAAATCAAATCAAGATGTTCCAGATTCACCTGGTGTTGCTGCTGCTGCTGCTGCTGCAGTGCAATTTACGTAATTAGATATTGGAGAAAGGGGTACAATGGCACCTTCGGGGTGGGTTGGACATGTGACCTCGCAGTTTACGGGCTGGGCTCTTTATTGGCCAAGGCACCCTGAGGCATCCAGGCTCACATTTTCAAACACTTTGTTTTCTATTCATCCTCATTCTTCTCTCTCTGCCTCTGCCTGTCCTTTGCCCCACCCTCGAGCAAGACAAACAGACAGCTCTCCATGACACCAGACGGACAGCTTTTCGAGGTCCTCTTAGGTAACATCTTCCACATGTTGGATGAAAATCCCTCCCTTCATAAGTAAATAATCCGGCTGTGTTAGTGTACACTATCCACATTCGAGACGCTCATCTGAGCATTCCCTATGACACCTCCTCTGTCCTCCTCCCTGAGTCATTTCAGGATGTTTTAACTCTGTCTCCCACTCAAGGCTTCTGTATTGGCGACCATCCATCGCTGGCCACAAGGGACAGCTTTGTGCGAGCCGCTTCGTCTTCTCGCCTACACGGACTTCACAGAGGGGGGGGGGGGGGGCGCTCAAAATGAATGGCACGTTAAAACAATGAGATCAATGTTGAAGTATGCCGACGTCATGGCAGCTTGTTAAACAAAGTGCTTTGTCACAGAGCTTCTTTCCTGCGGGGGTGTGTGGCCGATGACAGCACAGATCTGACCGGTGGAAAACTCACTATATCATCAAAAACAAGCCTATTCGGTCAACGTGGGAACCGAGAGGAGAAAGAGGGGGGGGTGGAGGAAATAAAGAGTAAAAACGCAGATTCTTGTACCGACGTGTAAACAAAAAAATGTGCCGGTAATGGTAGTGAATTAAATATTTTAAATCTCTCAACTTATTGCACAGGTCCATGTGGTGTGCAATAAATCATTGTTAAATAGGAACACACTGATGATCTCTCGTCTGCCAAGTCAGAGAGTCAGGGTGCAGCATCCAGGAACAAAGACGCTCACTATTGCTGCTGATTGTGATGAATCTTTAATGTGGCTGCAGGTTTGGAGGGAGTCCAGTTCAAACGGAGCCCAAAAAAAAGCTCAGTACAAATACTCTAACTGACTGATTTTACACTAAGAAAGTATACAAAAGCAATGAGTGACATCCTCCAAGCCTCGTTTGTTCTCGCTTCATCCAGAGTTTAACCAGACCAGTGGTCCTTGTCTGACAACATTAGAAGCAGTGTATAGTAGAGACCTCACTTACTTCGAAGGGCATGGGGGAAAAAAAGGGGAGGGGGGGGTGACTTAAGAGTTAAAAAAAAAATTATGGAACCATGTGTTTTTCATGGCTGGTTTTCATCAGGGTCATTAGGACCAGGACGAGGGCCACAAGCTGAAACGCTTGACTTGGATGACCCTGATGAAGTAACATGGCAAAAACACTTCACTCTCAAGCTCCAGTTCCAACCACCACCAGGTTTGTGCAAGTGCTGTTCAGCTCGCCATGGTACGGATTGGAACAATAAAACCCTGATCTGGATTGCATTTCCCACCACGCGGGGTGTGATGGCAATAGCTGCATAACATCGCGTTAATCTGCGTGACATCATACCTATGACCCAACAATAAAGAAGAAGAAGAAAACTGCAATAATTCATTGTTAAAAGTGATAAATAATTCTCTGTTGACCGATCGATGGACTGCAGAGTGTCTCCTTCACTACATTCAGTATATTATTTAGGGCCAATTCCAATTCCTATCTTAACCCTCAAGCTCAACCCTTAATCTTAACTGGCCCTCAAAACCAAGTGTTGAGGGTTATTTTGTCACTAAGAAATGGGACACCCCTTAAATGCAGATATACGTCTTCAGACTGCGGGGGGCAGAATAACGCGAAAGCTGCGTCCAGTCTGTCAACTCCAAAAAAGAAGAAGAAGAAGAACACATTTACGTCACGATTATTTATTGCGATCCGTTTGTCAGTCAAGTTATTAGGTTGTCAGTTAGTTATAAGATGATACTCATACAAATACCCCAACCACGGACATATTCAGCTGACAGTTACCACACACCACGGCTTATTGAAAAGTAAACCATAGCAAACGATTGCTTGTCTGCACCGGCCGGCTATTGACAAAAGATCGTAAAATAAAAATAAATGTTACGCAAAAATGACGTAAGTAATCCAAAATATGGTTTTCATAATATTTATATCTCTATTAACAAAGAAAATACTTAATTTGTACTCGTTAATACTCGTTTCGCTTCTTTCGGCACCATCTTTTGTTATATGAAAACACGCAATGCATTCTGGGTAGCCCTCGGAAAATCTCAATATTGAGGGCGATACAGCCCTTAAACTTGCCCCTCAACTGAATTTTTCTGAGAATCGGGACAGCACTTGCACTAGCAGGAGCGCGCATTTTTGAGACTGAGGGTTAAGCAAGGAATTGGAATTCACCCTTACAGCTTTTCCAGTCACAAGTGACATGAGAAAATATTTACAGGCAGGCTAATAAAGTATCGGATGTTCATTATAAGGTATAACCTTCCACATAATGTCATATAAAGCAGTGTAAACCTACAAATCATCAAGCCCCCAGACAGACAGACACCAAGGTATACACAGCCAGGCAGATATATGAAAGTCTTTTTTCCAAGTCATTCCATGGGTTTTCTAATTTCACAAGCATTTCCCAACCATTTCCTCCTCCTTTTATGGGTGGCAGAGTCACCCAAAGCTACGCTCGCCGCCAAGAAATGACACAACAAGTGCCTCGTTCCCGTCTTCCCCCTTCTCCACTACAGCCCATATACGGAACTACCTGAACTCTAATGTGGTCACATATCAGAAAATACCAGATACTACAATCACATAAGAACTTGGGGGAAGATGAATGACCAAGTTTTTCAGTTTTTATACCATGTAGCACAACAAAGTTTATCTAAATATCAGCCTTTGCACACCTTCTGGATCAAATCATTGAGCATTGTCGCTTACCTTCTAAGGTGGTTCCTATGCCCACGAGAGGATCACCCAGACCAGAAGTGTAGCGAGCACTGACAAACAGCTCATATTCAGTGGCCGGTGTGAGGTTCTTCAGCGAGGCCTGGGTGGTATCTCCTTTGACAGTTATCTCTTTCCTTTCGCCGCCCTCGGCGGGTTTGTAGGCGATGCGGTACTGAAGCACATTTCCTGGAGCAGCCTGCCACGACAGCTTCATTGTGGATATCGTCTCGTTAAAGACACGAAGATTTTGAGGAGAGCCACGGGCTGACGGGGGGAAACAAAAAATGCATTAGAAACGCCACTTGCTGTTGACAAACTACTTCCGAATGACCAGCAGTTTTTGTGACTCACCTTCCTTGGTGGTACCAGTGGTCTGCATGCTATCCCCTAAGCCAGCGGCATACTCGGCAGACACAGACACATGGTAGGTGGTGATGGGGGAAAGCCCCAGGAGGACTGTGGTGGTTTCTGTTCCGATCGTCTGTGTCTGCAGAGTGCTTCCAACATCGCCTTTTGGAAAGTAAGACAGGTGATATCTTATCACCGCACCTGGTGCAGCTTCCCAAGACACCCGGAAACTGTTGATCGTCTCCTCTGTCACTTGTAGGTTTCGTACAGTTCCTTGCTCTGAAAAGGTAAACGTATACAGACGTTACTTATTCTCATTGTTAATTAGTGAAGTTGTCCAAAAAAACAAAAAACAAAGGTGTCTTACCTTCGAGCGTGGTTTCTTCACCGCTCAAAGGGAAACTGTCTCCTCTGTCATACTGAGCAAAGACATTGACCTCATAGGCAGTGACGGGATAAAGGTGGGGCAGAACAGCTGTGGTGGTTTCAGCAGGTATCGCCATGGTAATGTAGTCCCCGGTGATATCCTCGGCCTTACGGAAACGCAACAGGTAGGACAGGACTTGGGTAGTAGGGGCAATCCATGTGGTACGGAAGCTTCTCGAGGTAATCTCAGAGAAGCCCAAGTCTCTGGGTGGAAGAAGACCTGAAAATCAAAGATTAGTTTTTGAGAAAATTTGTCATTAAATGGTGTGTGGTTTTGTGGAACTGTATGCAGCATCAGTTAATTAAATTTGCTTGTGCCTTGCCACACAGCAATTTACAAAGTATTTATGTGGCGCTGTGTTCTTTCTTGATTGCATTGGCTCTTTTCCACCAACAGATAATCAGTGAGTCGTCAACAGTTATGCGGATGCCATTAGCTGAATAATATATGGCTGTGCTTAGAAGTAACACTTAAAAGTAACCTCCGACTTACTTTTCTTCATAATGTTGAGTAGTTCCTGTTCAATCCTCAGGCAGATGGACTGAGTCAACTCCTTGGAAATCCTCTGGAAGGCATCGAAATCCTCCACCTCGTAGACATGAGTGTCCGACGGGGGGTTAGCGATGGCCTCCAACTCAGACCTCACCGCGTCTTTTACGCCGACGGCAAAGATCTCCACATCAGTATTCCTCAGTTTGGTGGCTGCGTCCTTGAAAGAGTCTGACGACTTTCCGTCGGTGATCAGGACCATGACGCGGGGAACGTTGGGTCTCGCTCCGCGGGCGGGAATGAAGATTTTTTCCCTGACGTAGGTCATGGCTCTGCCCGTGTTAGTGGAGCCGCCGCGGTAGGGGAAGGTGCGCACGGCTTTGACAACGGCGCTAATGTCGTGGTGGGTGTTGAGAGCGAACTCGGTGTGCGGATCGCGACTGTACTGGACCAAGCTGAGCTGCACCTTGCCGGGGCCAATGTCGAAGGAGTTGACAAGAACCTCCAAGAAGGCGCGCACTTTGGCGAAGTTTTGTAATCCAATACTGTACGAGCCGTCAACAAGAAGCACCACATCGGCCTGCACATCTACTCCCAGGGAGCACTCTAGAAAAAGACAAGAAATCATGGGTTAACAAGAGGTTGTTGTGGTGAAACATGAGGGGTTTAAAATACCCAATGACTGTAAAGGTCTTGCAGAACCAATTCATCATACCTGTTGTCACCTTGACAGGCTGGGTTTTCTCCATTGCCATGATGGCTTCACTTGGAGTCAGACCTTTGAGAGCGTACAGACTGATCTCGTACTCGGTCTCGGGGGAAAGGTCACGGACGTTGATGGACTTCTGAGTTGGCCCTATGTACAGCTCTTGGCGTTTCATGCCGGGTAACATGGGCATGAGCGTGAGCTTGTAGCCCGTAATTTCACCCAGGGAAGAATCCCATGTCACTCTCATTGACTTGGATGCGATTTCTGTGACCTGCAGGTTAGAGGCCGGCTCAACCACTGAAGAAAAGGAAATCACAGGAAAGAAGACATCAGCATGTGCGTTATAGCATTGAAAAACTCGACTGTGAGTTGGTTGCAGTGAGTGAATTTTTGAATTTTAAGTACAAAAAGCTGATTTTGCTCACTTTCTTCTCCGCTGACCAGAGAGCCAAGCTGTTCATCAACACCGGAGCACACCTCTCTGATGATCCTTTTCTGTACCTCTTGGATCATGTCAAAGTTGGGAACATTGTACACGTGTGTGTTGTGAGGTGTGGAGGCAATTTCCCTTAGCTCATCCTCATCTGCTCCTTTGATACCTGAGCGGGAAAAAGGCAAAGTACAACAACAATGTGAACACACACACACACACATTACCGTCTGCAATACAGATGTGGAGGACAGATGACAGTTTTGAAGATTTTTTTTTTTTTTAAAGCAAGTCAAATATCTCACAAAGAACAATCAGTGGAAAATCAAATGTTTTCCAAGGACAGGCAGACATTCACATGGTAGAGCACGGTTCAAGAAAACACTGAATAACAAACCATACCTAGGACAAATATTTCCACTCCGATGTTCCTAAGTCTTCTAGCATGCTCCTCCACTGGGTCCTGGGATTTTCCATCAGTGATAATCATGGCTACCTTTGGAAAAGCTTTTCTGGATCCACCCGCCTCCGTGAAGATGTTATTCAACAGGTAATCTATGGCGTCGCCTTCAGACAGAAACATATGTATTTGTGTGTGTTATTAGAAACGTTACATCATATGTCATCACATTAAATAACCTAAACCTTTAAAGGTGCCATATGTAAGATTGTGGCCAAAAACGGTTACTACATGCAAATTCAAAATACCGAGGTCTTTTAGGTTTCGATTTTTCTGACGTAACTGGCAACCCGTGGTTGCTCGGCAGCTGAGACTCTACTGACTGCAATGATTGGTAGGCGGCGGTAGGTGGTGCCACATGCCAAAACATGATTTGCAGTCTGCAAAATATTTTTTTTAATGCAAATATTTTGGCTGTACTGTCGTTGTTGGTGAGTTCAGTTTGTTATATGAACATTATTCCTGAGTCTCTGTGACATATTAGGAGGATTTTATGGCCAGTGGCTCTAGATTTATTACATAATGCACCTTTAAATGTTTGCACACAAAATCCCTAATAAATTCGCAATTTCTAATCCAACTTTCCATCTGCGTACCTCCGTTTAGTGAGTGCCTTACCTGTCATGGTGTTTCCTCCCTTGTATGGCAGGGAGCTGACGGCTTGGAGCAGGTCTCCTCTTCTGGAGTAACGGGTCAGGGGGAACTCTGTGCGTGTGTCTGTGCTGTACTGAACCACAGCCACCCGGGTCTTGTCCGCGCCAATGTCAAAAGCCCCAGCCAGGGAGCCAATAAAACTGCGGATGTGCTTAAAGTTTTCTCTGCCCACACTCCAGGAACCGTCCACCAGAAAGACCAGATCTGCTATTGCGCTGACTGAACACTCTGGAGACAGATATTGATAGAGGAGACATGAGACAGGCCATTTAAAAAAAACTGTGTAATAACATTCTGGCTCAGATCAGGGGTTTTACTCTTGGGCATTGATAGGTGTTCAAAAGAAGAAGAACATCCTTAACATCCTAAGTTAAACTGACTTTTCAAAGCAAAAATGGGCCAATTAAGGTATAGCAGCAATAGCTCAGTCTTGGAAAAATATTTTTACATGGGTCCATTACTTCTGCTGTCTGTCTAAGTAAAATCCAGTCCATGACAGTTTGTTGGAGTCTGACATCAAACAGTGGGCTGCTGTATAGCCCATTCCAGCATAGAAAAAAAAATGTGGCTTTATAGACCAGTAAGGTCTACTTTCATCCCCCTTCGAATTCTGTGAAGCATTAAATCATGGATGGATTTCTCTGGAAAAATTTAAGATGAGTCGTCTGAAATAATTGGCTGGGCTAAAGTGGGCGGGTTTTAATCCTTGACTCGGATTGCATATGGTGTTTAAAGTTGCAAAGAACGGTGTCAAAGCAGTAATAGTGTGGCTATGAAGGGCTCTCTGAGTGTGTATACAGGTAAGAATGTCCTCCACTGACTTAAAGAAAGCCTCAGGGCAGAGTTTATGACCTGTGCCCCTTCTTCTGGCAGTTAAAGGGAAAGCCCTAGCCTCCAGGTGGTGAAATTAGTACGTCATGGGCGTCATGGACGACCTCCTGCTCCCCTCCTCTCCATGACGCACAACGGAACCCGTCTCCTTTCTTTTCTTTTTTTTTTGTTTTCCATGTGCCAAGTGGTTTCAATTAAAAGAGCCAACGTGGGCATTTCAGTGTCACTGTCAGAACCTTGCTCTGCTTTACCCTGTGGTAACCCTGTCTGGACCAAATTATTCCATGAGGAAAAAAAAAAACAAAAAAAAAACACTATAATGATTGTTATGAATTTGAAAAACTTTGGAAAGTGAGTTGTGTTGCAGATTGTGGTTGACACTACACAAAAAAACATACTCACTGATTGCATCTGACGGTGGCCTCCTGACTCGTGTGCTGGTGTTGCTGGCCTGGACTGCAACACAGGAAACACTTGGGTGAGTTCGCGCCCGATAAAAATCACCACACCCTGACTCTCGCTGTGTGCCGTTTCACAGCGGAAAGAGGGAAAATGAACACATTTGTGCAGAGGTGGAAAGTAACGAAATACTGATACTGTTAATGAGTAAAAATAAAAATTCCGCACAATGAAGACCTACAGGGGGAGGAAAATATACACCAGAACCAGACGAATGACGATGTGATACTTGAGTACATTTTCAGATGAACTACTTTTACTTCTACTTGAGTAACATTTCATCAAAGTATTGGTACTTTTGCTTGAGTACAATATTTTAGCACTTTTTCCACCTCTGCTTTCGTGTCGGCACATGCACACAAACGGATGTCTCTACGCCTCGTTGGCTCTAAACAGTACAGGCTAGAGAGAACGTTTTATGCGTGTTATTTGTGCACATCAACATTAGCCAAACATGATGATTGGGAAGACGTTTTTCTAGCTTAAAAGTTCACAAATGAAAACAGTTCTGAATATGAAATCTGTACTCACTGGTCAGTTGCCCAAAGATGGGAATGCTCTCGTCTGACCCATAGAAAGAATTAATGGACACTGAGTAGTCCAGATCTGGGGTCAGGTCAGTAATTGAGGTTGTAGTGGCATATGGATCGAGAGTAAAGTCTCTAGATGGTTCATCTATGGGAGGAAATCAAGTAATTCATTAGCTGATGGGGCACAATGTGTATTTATTGACTGCAGGTTGACACCATTGACATACTGACCTGCATCTGACACAACTTGTATTCTGAAGCCCTCAATCGTTGTTGAGGGTCTTGTCCATGACATTTCCACTGTGTTCTCATTTAGAATTTTAAATTTCAAGTCTGAGGGAGGTTCCACTGCGAGGAAGAGAGACACGGCGTTACATCGCGGCAACAAAAGGCACAAGTGTATGAAAGTGGTTGGAAAGTGAAAACAGACTATTTTAAATCAAGCATTCACACTGATCCCAACGACAAACACTTCATGACTGAAGTTGACTCGCTCGTTGTTGGGGACAGACACCGACACCGATTTTTCGTGGGCGACGAGTAGAAAAACACATGACAACATGTACAAGAAAAAAAAAAAAAAAAAAAAAAAAAAGGGGGTGAGAAGCCATTTTGGACCAAAATGGCGTTTGTTTGAGTTGCCCGGGCAACTCAAGCACGGGCATACACGTGCGTATGCTCGCACGTGCACGACTCCACACAAACTAACCAATGCAAACAAACGAGTGAACCATCCAACACATGCTGAGTGCGGTCGTAAAAAAAAAACAAAAAAAACAACGCATGCTTGACCGCACACTCAATGGCTTTCACGATGTGGAGCTGATCTCAGCATCACAAAAACACACAACGCCCACTTCATTCTGAAGTTACTGATTATACAATGGAATCGAGGTTGCCATGTGTTTGTTGAAGTAACACTTGGACTAAATTGAACACCATATGTTGTATATACAGAGTATATAAACATATTTCTGGAGACAAAATACTTTATTAGACTCTTTATTAGACGAGTGAGTGGCACACATCCATTGCAAACCTTTTAAAAAGAATACACAATGTGTCACTGGAGACTCTTGTGTACTTTTTCAGGACAGTCGCTCAAATAAAAGAGTGTTCGGGTGAACTACGGTAGAGGTAGAAGTGTTTACCTCTCCAATAAATACGGGGGGGGGGGGGAACATATACAGTGTGACAGGACCACGCGTCTCCGTGTCGAGCGTACGTGATCGCAGCATCATGCATCATGTACATGAGAAAGTTGTTTGGTTCAACAACTTTGATTGACTGGACAGTAGTTTCCATGTACAGTTGGGACCACACAGACAGAGATGACAAACATATTTTAAAATGATATTCTTTCTCTCTTTCTTTTTTTTCCACAGCTTCAGCAGCTGCGAGCTGAAGTGTTAAAAAAAGGGAAGCACATGCATGGAAGTATTGGGAGTTGAATGTAAGAGTGTTAGACTTTCTATTTTTGTTGTTGAATTACAACTGTTTATAGAGTTGGTTCATTTGCTTATTAGTAATTAAAGTCAATTAGAGATCAGAAAGTTAGTTTAGTAGAACCATATAAGGCTCTTCAGCTTTAGTGTTACCAAGAACCCTTTTAAAAGGGGTTTAAAGGGTTCTCTGGATCAAAATGGTTCTTACTGGAACCATTAGTGTGACCAAGAACCCTTGAAAAACAAATGGTTCCAGGTAGAACCTCAGCCCTTGTAGAAGAACACTTTTGGAACCCAAGAGTGTAGAACAACTAAGAAGCAGACAATGATTAAAGGCGCCATATGTAAGATTGTGGCCAAAAACGGTTACTACATTCAAATTCAAAATACCGAGGTCTTTTAGGTTTCGATTTTTCTGACGAAACTGGCAACCCGTGGTTGCTCATTAGCTGAGACTCTACTGACTGCAATGACTGGTAGATGGCGGTAGGTGGCGCCACATGCCAAAACATGATTTGCAGTCTGCAAAATATTTTTTTTAATGCAAATATTTTGGCTGTGCTGTTGTTGTTGGTGAGTTCAGTTTGTTATATGAACATTATTCCTGAGTCTCTGTGACATATTAGGAGGATTTTATGGCCAGTTGCTTTAGATTTATTACATAATGCACCTTTAACCGTAAAAGAGCTTTATAGACTTTAATGATGGCGTTATTTGCGCTGAAGTTCTTGGGAGGGTTAATCCCCCACCAGTGTGACTAGGAAAAAACCAGAAGACGTGCAGAAAGACACATGCAGACACATCAATCAATCAATCAATGCCATGTGGCAAAGCTCTTTGCCACATGGCAAAGAGCTTTGCCATGTGGTTCCACGTGAAAGCAGGATGAGAGTTCAAAGGGAAGGCGAGAATATCATTGTAAAATACACTTTGGAGGAGGAAGAGCTTGGGATAACACTGAATGCACAGGCAGATGACAAACAGGAGCCCACTAAATACTTAAAACACCGGGACTGGAGGATCACCAACCTGGCTCATCAACTCAAGGAGCCCCGATGGACCGTGTTCCCCCTGATTTCTCCGCGAGTACTCATCTCCAACACCAAATGGTAAGGAAGTATGGAAGTGTCAGTGTGTGTGTGCGTGTGTGAGGTGGTAAATTAGAGTGTGTATGACGAAGACGCTTCCGTTTCAGTTTCCATACTCTTTTGTCGGAAACAAAGGTGGCTTTGTTAAAAAAAATAACAACCTGCGATAAGTTATTGGGGGTATTGTATTGTTATGTGAACGTCTGCTCCATCAGCTCCTAATAAAGGGCCACTTTAAAGGGCCAGAGTCTGGCCACTGTCCGTCTTCAGCCTGGACCAGCTCTCCTGGCCTGAGCTGCTGCCAGGAGGAGAGACAAAAAAAAAGAGGAGGAAAAGAGTACCGACTCTCCCAAAAGAGGCAGGCCACATGCCAAAGTAATTCCACAACATGTGCTGACATTAAACATTACTACATATTAACTTTCCATATGTTTTGCAATTCAGCAAATGCCCGCAAAAAAAAAAAGGGCCAGAGAAAGGCTCTTTGTCTTTGAGCTGTCTGAGGATTAATTTGCTCTTCTCGTGTTTCATCTTTCCATTCCGTTAGCGGAGATATGTGAGAATAGGCTCCTCGCTGAAAAAAAACCTGCCAGAGAGCTTTCAAAGTGGGAAAGAATCAGAAGGTTTTTCCATACGATTTTTCCATATTTGTCATTATTCGGGGGTTGAAATGTTTGCATATGAAATTGCTTCGAGTCATTTTCTGTCAAAACCGACTGATGGATTGTTAACAGTGTGCTTTTTAATTACCGCTAAAAACGGTAATATACAGCAACAAGTCAGAGTTGGAAACAAAGTTGTGCAATTATGACTCGTAAATATCCTTTATGAGAACATACAGTTTCCATTTATTATACGTCCTAACGATTATGACCCACGATGGTCCCAGTTTTTAAATAAAATACAGGAACCATAATGTGACGGATGCTTTTGATGAACTTGTAAACCATAAAATGAATCATTTCACTCCATTTAAACTAGTTTTTTTTTTTTAAAATACTGAATACACAAATTAAATCCCTGTGCTTTACTCCCACTAATATACTGTCATTGCTGCGGAACGAGTGATTTAATGACGGAAAACCACAGCAGAGAGAGATTTACACGGTTGAAAAGAACCTCTACATTTGCATAATAACGTAAAATAAGCTTAAATACCACTTCAGGGTACAGGATTGTTAATTTTCCAATTACTGCTTTGGACAAAAAGTGCACAGAATAAAACTGAAACAGGCCGGCTAAAATATTTGTGGGGAGTTTACTTCTACCCTTTGAAATGTAATACTCGTATTTATCTGGCGAGAGCTTAGGACACAAATTCGAGTGTGTTTATATGTGTCAAACCTGACGTTAGTTTAAACTATTTGGTCTAAACGGGATCTGGATCGGACCTTCGCAGCAGAGCCTGAAATTGGCTCATAAATCTGGCAAAAAAATAAATAAAAAAAATAAATGAGGGAGAAAAAAATCATGACAATCATCAAAGAACCTGTCAGGAAACAAGTCAAACAGCATGCTCACACAGTCAAATACCATACACATGAAACATAAACAACTTTATTCAGGTTATCAATACATAGTTTGGCGTTTCCATGAAGGTAAAATACTAATTATTGCAATGTAACTTTTAAAAAAAAAGGTGAAAGAGGGAAAGGAACAGAATAAGAGAGTGATATAGTGTATGTATATAGACTGAGTCCAGGTGGTTTCATTTACCTTGAGCATCTATGGTGGAGAACAAGGCTGCAAACAAGGCAGCTGTGGCCAGTGACAGCCCTATCTTCATGTTTGGTCTTTAGAGGGTCAGCAGAACATCAATCACTCTGCGGACAAACACACACACAGGGAGCTTTAAGCTGCTGGTTTTAACACAGATTTCACAAAAGCACATTCAATTTTCCCCATCTAGTGACATAATAATTATGACTCCATTATGACTGATATAGTTTGTGTTGTTTAATCTTCGCTTTTCATCATGATAATAAAAAACAAAACAAAACAAAACAAACAAAAAAACCCTGCAAGCTCCATCTTGACTCCCTCACACAAGCGCCGCACCTTGTTGTCTCCGGCTGATGCGCACACACCCAGAGGTGAACACTTTGTTTTAACACCTGTTGGCATTTATTATTCCACGGGGCTGACAAAGACTATTCCATGTGCACTTGTGTACGCAGTATAGTCTTATATGGTTCACATTTAAGTTAAACTAAGAGTGCAATATCATATTACATATTTTAATATATATATATAAGTGTATTGGAGCACCTTATGTGTTCACTGCAGCCACTTTTGGTTTCACAAAATGTATAAAAATCATAAAAGTCCTCACATTCTCTCTGTATGTACATTATTTTTCAACATTGAGTCATACAAATTGAGATTAATATGCAACTATTTGCTCACCAGAAAGACAGTTACTACCTACAGTATAGGATAAGTTGAACTCAGCTCCTTTAAAATCCACTCTACTATGCTTTACGCGCGGGCTGCGCGCCCCGCCTGGTGCACATGCGTAAAAAGTGCAGCTGCAGGGGCCGGAATGACTGTTATTATTGTGTATTATTGGCAACGAATATCACCAAAAATAAAAAAATTAAAATAAGTACATTTCACATTGAGAAGTCCTAAAAGACTCTTATTTCCATGCAGCGTATTTTAACTTGTGTAATTGTCGTTAATTTGCGCTAAATTCAGTCGATGCGCAACTTGAAAACTTGCAAAATGATCTTAAATGGCAACACACATCAAACTATTACAAAAAAAATAATAATAATACATGTAAAGAAATAATAAAAAATAAAAAAATAAAAATAGATTCCTAATTTTAGTATTTAAAATGATTTTTAAAAAAATACAATAATTGGTTATTTGCAAAGATCCACTCACCTATTTGACCGCCTCCCAGGAAAGTGAACAGAGCAGTGTTTGAGAGCAGTGACTAAAGCCTCCCCCTCTGGAAAAATGAGTGCGGCTGGTGTGGCCGTGTGTCTCCTCTGTGTGGCTCCTGGAAGCTCCGCCAGCTGATGATGTCCTGCGAGGGGAAAAAGCCTCTTTCCAAATGGGAAGAACCTTTCCACCATCGACTACTTAACGTGGGGGGGCAGTTCCCAACTCTCAGTTTACCATCATATGGACTTCTTGGGAGACCTCCCTGTATACCCCCCCCCCCCCCATCACCACCACCACCACCACCCCAAAATTTACTCACTGTTTGGAAACTACATCTTCTTCTTCTCCCCCCCCCCCCCCACACACCCCCACCCACCACCTCTGTGCATTCCTCTGATGATTTAATGAGTTTCCATGCAGTGCCAGTGTGGTGGTTTCACAGCTGCAGGGGCGCAGTGGTTTTGGCCAGAAAACACTGGCGGTGGAAGCGTTTCATCCGACAAGAAAATCTAATATCTCGCATTTAATAAAAAGAAAAGATAAAAATCTCATAATTGCTTGTAGCACGCTTGTTCTCTCCCCCCTTGAAAAATAACACGAATCAAGTGAGGATAGTTATTTCACTGATGTTTATGATATGGGTAAACTCACTTTTGGAGAAGTATTCCAGCCTCGCTGCCATTATTATTCCAGCACTGCTGACTGACTGGGTTATGGTGCCCCCTAGTGCTCACTTTGAACACCTACAGTACCAGGAGGAAACTCCAAAATCTGGTTTCTCTGGATCAATCATTATAGAATTTCATATTATTTTTGTCACTGTCTTTAGGTTTCGGACTCTCTAATGTCTGTTATTGTCATATTTAAATGTGGATGAGTTGCCTTTGTTGTCGTCCTTGGAACGGGAATGGGATGGGATTGTCCTGGTAAAATAAAGGTGAAATGAAAATAAAATTAAAATAAAATGAATACACAAATGCTGGTTTGTCCTTTTGTGCTGCCTTGACCAAATTACACATTAAAGGCTTATTCTAACGCTATAAAAACCAATCACTTTTATTGTGAAGGGATTATAAACTTACACAAACATAGCTGCGGGTAGTGTATTCAATTTTCTGTTATTTTATTTTTAAATGAATATTGATTTGAAACCATGAAACAAATTGATGTGTGCAAAACGGCAAACACAGGCGTGTTGGATTTCTTGGAGAGTGCAGAAAGAGGTCGCGTCCACACCACAAAAGTGCAGTATATTGGGTGTAACTAAGATATAAGCCCAGAGGGGGGAAAGAAAAACGCCTAATGATTCATTAATAAATGACATTAATAACAGTGAGGGCAAGTCACTGGAGACTGAAGGACGTGACTCATCAAATCTCAGATGGAGATTAAATATAATCCTTCCTTCAGACTGATGCGTAAATGACTATCCTTATATCTCATTTGGTGAAGCACAATTTAAGCCTTTTATTATTTTACGTATCCATTAGTCTTGTTTATTCAAGTACATGAGGGATTAATTCATTTTAACAAGACACTGTTCCGATTAAGTAGTGAATTGTCAACTCTCAATTCATAATAAAAAGGTTTATTCAGCTTTCGGCATTAACCCCCGATTGTAACATCCGTTTCCTGTTTTATTTTGAAATAACCACCATTGCCTCTCGTTTCAGTGTCTGCTTCCTGTAGAGTTTTCCCTCCTCTGTGATTACTGATGTGTTTCACCTGTTCGTCGTCAGCCCTCCACCTGGACACTGTGTAGTATTTATGGGTTTATATAACCCAAAATCCACTTTTTTTATACATATTGTCTAGTCGCTGTATAATATTTTTTGTTTCATTTTCGTAGTGTTTAAAAAAGTCATGTAAAATAACATGGTCGCGGGCCGCGGTTGCATTGCCACTCTTCGCAGCGAGACGCCATGTTTCTACCGGAGCCTGTAAGGACAAACGTGAGTAACTTCACCTTTAAGCCTGCGTGTTTCCAGTTCATCTTGACCTCTTTTGTTGCCTTGTGCTTTTTTCAGACCTGTTTTTATTCAAGACCAGTAAAATGTGTTTTTCTGTTTAAACTGAGACTGTTGTCGAGTCGTGCGTTTGAGTCCACATCCAGTGTTCAGCCTGATACTGATTGCTGTATTATAGTCAGTATGCATCCTATGTGTCAATGTGTTTACACGAGCCGGACAAACGTCTTCCTTTTCCTGACACACTTAATTCCTTGTTATAGAGATAAGAAAAGAAGGAGAGTCTGTGTTGAAGGGTTACAGCTTCACACAGAACAGAACAGGACTCTCTGCAAGGCTGAGATAAGGACGATAAGGTTGCTTCCTCTCAGAAAATGAACACAGGTGCAGACTTCAATAAAAATGAAACACAAGACTAATTATGTTGAGTAAGAAGACCAGGGATGTTAAACTGAAATGACCTTGGGGCCACTGAGTGTCTAGTGAGGAAAAAAGAGTTAAGCTGAAGTTTTTTTTTGTTTTTTTTTTAAGTATATACAGAAATAAGTCATTCGAACAATATATATATCATCAAAAACCACAGAGTGAACTAAGATTTTAACAATTTTTAATAAAGTAATCGAGAAATGTGCTGCGATCGAAAGTTAGAACTGTGGCAGTGGCTACAAATAAATCTACAAATGGGCCCATTCAACTTCTCCCCTCTAGTGGGTGCTACAGGCTACTGCACACCAGCAGAGCCAGGCCATCACAACCTGCAGAGCAATGACTGTCTGTCTTTAGCCAACTCTTGGCTCTTACAGTTTGAGCTGAATTAAACCGCAGCTCTGTCCCTGGCTGTTCCCTCCTTGTAAGACGACCAGATGTAGATAGATTTTGGGATTTGATAATCCAGTCGTCTTTTAATCTCTGGTGGGTCAGAGTTCATGGCCCAGCTCCTGTACTTTGCGGTGGACAAATGGACAGAGGGATCACCGGCTCTCTTCTCTCGCTCGTGCCGAGCTGAACAGTTGTAGATGGATTGAGCGATTTGACAGTCCAGCCTTCTTTTAACCTCTGACGAGACACAATCGAACCTCAACTGCTTTGAGGTAGAGGAACCTGCGGAGCATTTACCCACTCTCTTCTCATTCTGAGTCGTCCACTTGTAGATGGACTCAGATATTTGACGATCCAGCCTTCTTTTGACCTCGGACGGGACGCAGTTCTGCGCCCAGCTCCTGTAGTTTGACGTGGACAGATCTGCAAAGCGATCGCCGCCTCCGTTCTCCTTGTGAGCCGAGCAGTTGTAGATAGGTTTGGGGAGCTGACGTTGAATTAGCCTTGCGCTAACCTCCGAGACATACTTGCGGGTTTGGCTCGCGTAGTTTGAGGTGGGTAAACCTGCAGAGCGATCACTGGCTTTCTTCTCATTGAGAGCTGACCAGTTGTAAATAGACTTTGGGATGAGACAAGGATCCAGCCTTCCTTTAGCCTCTGGTAAGACACAACCCCGTGTTTGGTTCCTGATGTTCGAGGTGGATAAACCTGCAGAGCCTTCACTGGCTCTCTTCTCATGGTACAAGTCAAATGCTCCACAATGATCCAGCCTTCTCTTGACCTCCGATAAGACATAACTATGTGTCTGGCTCCTGGAGTTTGAGGTGGATGAACCTGCTGGGGGATCGCTGGCTCTCTTCTCTCTGGGAGCTGACCAGTTGTAGATAGGTTTAGGGTTTTGACAGAGATCCAGCGCTGTTTTAACCTTTGAGGAGACGGCGGATAAAGCTGCAGAGCGCTCACTGGTTCTCTTCTTATTGTAAGCTGCTAGGTTGGGATAAGACTCATAGGTGTGACACAGATCCAGGCTTCTCTTGAACTCTGACGGGACACATCTTTGTCTCTGGCTCGTACAGTTTGAGACGGACAGCCCCACAGAGTGATCGCTGGTTCTCTTCTCTTTGTGAGCTGACCAGTTGTATTTAGAGTCAGATATGTGACACTGGTCCAGCTTTCTTTTAACCACCGATGGGTCACAACGCCGAGTCTGGCCCATGGAGTTTGGGCTGGACGAAGCTGAAGAGCTTTCCTGGACACTGCTCTTAGTTGTTAAAACGGGAACTTGAGGTAGCACATCTTCATCATGAATCCTCGCCTTTGTTCCTGACGACCCTGTGGTCTGGATGTTGGTAAAGGGACGTGGATTGATGCGATGGGACTGGACCACGCTGCTCCCCACAGCCCAAGAAGGGCAGAGTTTTGTAGTTCTGGACAATGGCTCCTGTATCGACCCATTCACAGTTTTGCAAGAGTCCATTGTAGGGACTTTGTTCTTACAGATGTCCATTATGTGAAAACAGGATCTGACACTGCGAAAAACAATATAGTACAGTTAGAGCAGTGTTTCCCAACCCTGATCCTCAGGGAACACTGCCCTGCCATGTTTTAGATGTTGCCCTGTTTTGTTTTGTTTTGAAATAATTTCAACTTTTGTTTAAAAAAAAAAAAAAAAAATTAATATTATGCAGTAACTTTTGTCACTAAAAAAATGTGTTATATTTCAATGTTTTTTTTTTAAATGTAATGTTTCAACTTTTGTCAAAAAAATCTTACATTTTGTTTTAACTTTTGTCATTAAAAAAATTTTATATTTCAATTTTCTTTCCAAAAAAAATCAATTATTATTTTTTTTTTTTAATGTTTCAACTTTTGTCAACATTTTTTTAAATAAATTTTTTTTTCAACTTTTGTCAAAAAAAATCTTAAAGTGTATGTTTTAACTTTTGTCAATTAAAAAAAAAATAATGTTTCAACTTTTGTTAAAAAAATGTAATGTGTTTTTGGAGCAGGGCAACATCTAAAACATGGCAGGGCAGTGTTCCCTGAGGACCAGGGTAAGGAAACACACTGCAGTAGAGTATTCTCATCACTGTGAAGGTACAAGTGGAAAAAAATGTTCTGTAATGTGTTCATGTATTAGTATGTTAAAAATTGCCTTACTGGTTGCTGTGGTGGTACATGCTGGCAATGTGGTGCATGCTGAGGAAATCATGGTCCAGCACCTCACAGGGTGTCATCCGTTTGACAGCGTCCAGCTGAAGCATCCCCTTTAGCATGTCTACAAATGCCAGTCTGTCAGTTTTCTCAACAACTTTATCTGCAGAACTTACAGACTGGAAGTCCAAGATCTGAAACAGAAAAAAAAACAGGAAGTGTCTTCATTTACCCAATGATTTTTCAGTGTATTCAACTGTTTTTACCTTGAACGATGCAAAAAAAAAAAAAAAACCTACATGCTTAAGGTCATCCAGAGAGGTGAACTTCAACACTGTGCACTTTTTGGCCTTAATTCCCATCTCTCTGTGGACCTGCGCCGGTGTCTGTTCAGGAAGTGAGCACGTCAAACTTGGACAAACACACACACACACATACACAGAGAAGTCAGAAATGAATCCATCGGATGAATTTAGGTAATTTAAGTACCTTGAGTTTCCAGAAAGTGCTGGTGGCGTTGACTTCTTCCTGGAAATATTTACCAGTTTTCTGTCCAACGCTGAGCATGGTGTCTGGTGGCTGACCTTGAGTCTTCACTATGTACCTGATCTAAAAAATAAAACACAGGGGTATCTTGGTGAAGGGCAGTCAGTGTTTTCATCTTGTGATTATGCATCATATCCATAATCTCCAAAACATTGCTTACATTATATACTGTAAAACATGACCTCAGATCAGGGCCGGCCCAAGCCTTCATGGGGCCCTAAGTGGAAGTTGGATTTTGGGGCCCTTTATTAAAGCTCATAATAAAGCAGTGGTTGTGTTACTTGCATCATCCCAAAGTTGTACCAAGTGGTAGCAAAAATCAGAAGTATGTAAGAATGTGGCCAAAAACGGTAACTACATTCAAATTCAAAATACTAATAAGTCTTTTAGGTTTCGTTTTCTGACGTAACTGGCAACCCATGGTTGCTCGGCAGCTGAGACTCTACTGACTGCAATGATTGGTCGACGGCGGTAGGTGGCGCCACATGAACATGATTTGCGGTCTGCAAAATATTTTTTTTAATGCAAATATTTTGTCTGTACTGTTGTTGTTGGTGAGTTCAGTTTGTTATATGAACATTATTCCTGAGTCTCTGTGACATATTAGGAGGATTTTATGGCCAGTTGCTTTAGATGTATTACATAATGCACCTTTAAATATCAAAGTAAAAATAAAAACACAATTTAAAAAGTCAAATAACAGTAAAACTGCACAATTGAGTGCAAATGCACAGAAGATAAACAAATATTTAAATCAAAGATAAAGCGATGGAACTTTAACAAGATGTGTTAATAGCCAATGCAGGCGCTTAGTTCGCTTTTGCCTTGGGCCGGCACTGACTCAGATGTTTTAAAACTCAACTAAGTGGCACCTACCACTTCATATTCATTGTTACCAGGGTAGAGAAGAGTGCCGAGGTACATCGTGGCAGCAATGCAGCCCAGAGACCACATATCTATGGCTTCTGTGAATGGAAGGCCCAAAATGATCTCTGGAGACCTGAGAGAGGACCGACAGTTTATCCACTTTTTCCCCAACAACTACACAACAAAGGCATTTACAGTATGTTAAGGTTACTCACCTATAGGGATGGGTCTGGATGTTTAAGCCCACCTCTGCAGCCGACACTTCAACGGCCAGCCCGAAGTCAATGACTTTCACCCTGTAGGGTTCTCGTAGCTGGTTGACCAACATGACGTTTTCCAACTTGAGGTCTGCGTGTACTATCCCAACTGTCTTCAAGTGATTGAGCGCATTGGCCAGCTGAAAGGTTATTAAAGTCAGTATTGAAAGATATAAGGTCTCACACCTTGATCACAGAACAGTAGGAAAGCATGCGAGGACATACCTGCTGGACAATGGGTCTGATCTCTTTCAGAAAGATCGGACAGTTACGCCCTGTCATGAAATCTAACAGACTTTTGTCCAGGTGCTCGAACTCCAGGCAAAACTTTCCTTTGTCTTTGAAAATATTGTACCACCGGACAAGGTTGCATTTGTCTGGGTCCAGGGATTTGATTTTCTTTAGAGCATCCACCTGAGGAACAATTCACATAGATTCTATGTATTTAGGTATTTCAAAAGTGAATGGTGATAATGGGACAAGTCCTACCTCGTAATGGACATCAGATCTCTGCTTCATAATTTTGATGGCCACGGTCTTCTTGTCCTTCAATCTTGTGCATTTGGCAACTTTGCCATAAGTACCACTCCCCAGAATAGAGTGCACCTGATAGATGGAGAACCGAGAGGTGAGATAGCCTCCTGGGACCAGGCCATCCTTGGCATGCAGAGAGGAGAACATCTCTCGAGTCACAAAATCAGCAACTTTGAACTGAGGGCAGCATTATACCTCTCAGCATACAGCCTGCCAGAAATCATTAAGAATAGGAAAAATAAAAAAAATAAAAGGCAGGATGCTTACTGTTTGGTTTTTTTTTTTTAAAGAAAAAATATATTTTTAATGTTATATTCTACTCACTGTCCCATATATGTAGACTTCAAAGGGTCAAAGACACTAAACGAGGAGAATCCTTTGAGGTCATGGCAAATGGAAATAATTCTTTCTAGAAACAGGATAATTCCATGTTATATTCTATAATTTGGCTATAAAAGTTGATTATGGAACCACTTTTTCAAAGGCAAACGGGCAAGAAAAGGGCCAAGCAGTGACTCAGGCTTCAACCCATATATATAGAGGGTAGAGGGTTGGGTGTTGGGGAGGAGAATAATCCAGAAATGATTAAAGAAGGAAAACTTTGAACAGCGATAAAGAGACTGCGGAGATAAGAGAGCAGTTGGGATAGTTTGAGCTATTTTGAGGAACTTTGAACTGAGCTTTGAATTGCAATGATGAAGGAGACTGATGAGATGAGAGGATGAGAAGAACTGTGGTGAAGAACTTTGAACTGCACAGAACAATATTGCACCTCCTCTAAAAAAAAAACCTTAAATGACCACTTCAATTTCACTCGATTTGAGTTATGAAAATGATATTAACAGTGTGAACACTGCAACTCATCTAAATTATAATTCAATATGTGTATGTACACCTAAATTAATAAATTGCATAACATTTCATGAATAGCTCCTTTAACAGTGGAGTTGTGGGGAAAGTTATTCAAACATTTACATATTAAGTCATTTCAGTAAAATGACAAAAGAATCAGCATCATGTGACATATCAGCAAGCTCACCTCTGCCAGAGATGGTGGAACTACTCAAAGTAGTGACATCTGGTGGACAATCCCCTGTACTGCTTTTTTAAATGAAATCACAATGTCTTTAATCTACTATTTTGTTCAGTGATCCCATTGAGTGTTAATTTAAACAGTTGTGAAAGCATAAAAAAAACTACTAATGGCAGCAACGCATTGACCAAGTTGTTTAATTGGACCAAAAATAAACAAGAACAAAAATTCAAATTTTAAACCATTGACAGTTCATTTACATGAAATTAGACGAGAGCACCTCACAAATGTGACTTTTAAAGTGCATTCAGTATCATTTGGTAAATAGCAAGGAATGCGTTTTACACCAACACAAGCGTAAGAACTCACGGATTCTGTGCTCCAGGCTGCGTGAACAATACTGTATATAGTGGTACTGGGTTATGTTCATTTATGAGCACTAGATTATAGGGATATTGTCAACAGTTAAATACAGACACCTTATGACTGGCTCAGTCTTATTGTACAACCAGTCACAGCAGAGAGGAGACAACCTGTCTTGGTTTTTACCGTTTGTTATGAATCCCAATTTTTTTCCCTAAGAGTAAAATACTTCTTGTTAAACATCAAAGCATATCAATCACCAAGCATGCTAGCAAAGTTTATCCTATCCCTTTTCCAGGGCCGTGTCAAAAACCAGAGGTATGTCAGTGAAATATAACAGTACATTCATCAGCAGGACATAAAGCAGTAAATATGATGGTCGAAACAGACTTTAAAATACATACATCCTTCAACAATTAAGCCTTTTTGCAAAGCAGTGCTCAAATAACACATCGTTCTTCTGACAACGCATTGATAAATAGATGTAAAAATAAAAAGGAAGACCGACAACGGCAATCAAGCCAAGTCGTAACCGTTTGCAGAGACACGGACTGTAACAACCCGTTTACTTCACATGTCCGATATATATATACATAGCTCTTGATTAGACGCTTACAGCGCGGCCCTTCCTCCACAAACACGAGACAGACATTTACAGAGACCAGTGTATTCATGCTAAAATCAACAATCAGTCCAGAGCGGTCACTCGTACATGCAGAGACGAGCCATCGTGAGAAGAACCGCTTAGCTTGGAATGTCTGCGCTGTTGTTGCGGGTGTCGTATTTATGGTGGATGATGAGCAGGACAACACCGAGGAGGAAGCAGATGGAGCCCACGGTGATGTAGGCGATGCCCAGGAAGGGGTTCTTTCCTCCCATCCAGGAGATGGTGCTTAAAATCATTCGCTTGCGACCATCGAAGCTGAGGACGGGGTAATCTGATGACAAGTGGTTAAAGAAGAAAAAACACTACCTGGAGCTTCTGGACTAGGAGAAAGATCACATTATTCAACAGGATTTATAAATGATCTACACATAAACCATTATAAAGAGTACTGGATTTGCAGTGAAAGGATACTGTAAGTGATGTTCAAGACATATCTGCCACTGGGTAGAGTCGGGGTTGTGTTCGACTTCTTATGGATGATGCGATAGAGTTTGCGAAAGGTCGGCAAAGCGGCCGTGCGCATCCACACGATGAAGTCCTCATTGACAAAGCCGTTGTTTTCCAGATCCGCTGGGTCCAACTCGTACACTGGTTTCCTCCAGTTCACTGGCTTAGCTGTGTCTGAGAAACAGTGAGACAAATTTCAGGCTCGTCATTGCATTTCAAAGGATTGTCATTCAGTGTTGAAGGTGTTTGCTGAAATCACCTTGGAAAGCTAATGTGAGGTTGTTGTCGTTTCCACCAGGATTCCGGAATTTCACGTGCTTGTCCGTCCACCACGCAATGCCCCTGTTTACCAGCGGAATGACATTCACGGTGCCGTTGGATTCAATATGATACAGATCCAGAGTGTCTGAAACAAAAGAAACCTTACATTCAATTGTGTTTCATTGTAAGACAGAGATTTTAATAGGGGTTTAAGAAGATCAGAGAGGACATTAGTTGAACATGTGTGAAGCAAACATGTCATGTTGTTCATCTTACCATTGAACAGGCTATTAGCTATCGCTCCACACGGCGCAATGGGCAGCCCATCGCTTGTACGGTACGGCTCACATTCTTTGCTAGGTTCCTATAAACGAGAGCAAAAGTTACACTGATGCAAAAGAAACGATTGTAAAAACGTTAGGGTTGTACCTTTAAAGAAGACGGGTCACCGTACAACTGGCTGTCATCCCTGGACTTCACATAGCGCCGGTGGTTCTGATAGAAGTTGGATAAACCGTAGTACATGTAGACATTGCTCTGCAGAGTTTTAAAAGAAAAGTGGGTTACATTGGGTTAAAAATAACAATCGATTGTCTCACTTTTGGATCATCCATCCGTGTTTTATCTTTATTACAGCAATAAAATGTTACGATCATTTACCGCCAACATCTAGGCTCTTACGATTGATGCTGGAAAACCTTGCAAGTCATCGAACAGTTACTGGACTGCATATTTTAAGACTACAAAGGTTTAAAATAGACCTTAATGGACATTTAGAGTGAGGAGGAGGGCAGTTTTCCCCTTTTGATTGCACACTGTCAATATTGGAGCTGAAGCCATGCATTATTCACTCGGACTGCGCAGTGTAACCCGATCTCCAGCACACCTCAAATGGCTGCTCCAATGTGAAGTCCACCGTGCAGACACACGGTGTTGTGCTGTTCCAGCTGAAGTTCTTGGCACAGCTGTAACACGGACTGTCGACGTCCACGCCGGTGTAATCAATCTGAAACACAGGAGCCGATTTGTTGAAATAAAACGAGCAGGTTTTAATCATAATAGTTAGCTTTGCATAAAACTTTTGATTCAGCTGAAATAAATGCAAAACACTACGCAAACTCTGGAGCACATTACATTTTAATGAAGAGAAGATAGCTGAGGCAGTGATTCCACTTTTAACCCTAGAACACTATCGGTCAAATTCAAAACAACATCACTAACGCCGGGTGATTTTTACCCGAGATAATAAATACACCCAATAAAAAGTCCTTGTCATCAAAATATATCAAAACATGACATTACATAACAAATTTGAGTAGTGTTTTTTTATTTTAAACTGTCATGTCTAACAAAATGAAAGAAAAGCATCATGAGGGGACCAAAATTTTGAATTTTGGAACAAATAATTTCTAAAAAATAACAATAATGAAGATGAAAACTTGGTTTTCATGAAAATCACATACATTTATTTGCCCGGCAATGGTGTTCTATCTAGGGTAAAGTGAAATGCAGGGGATTTTTTGTTGGATGGAAAATGCATTTACTGTCGTATAACAAGGAAAATGAGGCTGTTGTGTTAACGTTGCAGTCAGCTTTTGTGTAGATTCAAGTGTATAAGCATGAATAAAAGATGTATTTTTCATTTACAAAACCTATCTTTTAAAAGTTTACCTGTTATGATGTTTACCTAAATAATATTAGGCATTATAAAGTGGTTGTAAAGTAATCAGATTCATCAACAACAGTGCACAAATGTGCTTTTGTCAGAACTTAAATTGTGTTATATTAAAATCTGTCTCGCATTGTATGCATTCTCACAACTAAAAGCTGGATCTAATGCACGTGGGTGGGCATTATATTATATTTTAATTCGTATGGTAACAAAATACAGCTCAAACGCACATTCAGTTGAGGAAACAGATTTCAAAATAAACGTTTTCAACCTGTAATTGCAGCAGTGTTATATTACACTGCATTATTTTAAGCTAAGTATGAATCTGGCATCTTCAGTTGTTCATGGATAAATGTTAAAAGGTAATTTCAGTGTTTTTTTTAATCATCAGTCATGGCTCGCTGTTTAAAAGGTGTCACTTAGACGTGATGTACTTCCTTGTCGCATTACTTTCAACAGGTAAACAGGACATAGTTGAATAGTTAACCACAGTTAAAAAGTAACTTGGACACTGCAACAGTAATGGCTCCAAAGCGATAACAAAGGTGAACCAGTTGACTAATAACGACCAGACATGGTTTACATAATACCGTACCTCGAATTCTTTAATGTTATTAGATGTGACGAACAGGCCGATACCAATGGGGAGGAAGAAGATACCAATAACGAAGAAGGCAGGGAGCACGGTGCCTGCGGTAAGGATGGGCTGCCAGGCGAGAAGTCTCTGCTGCTTGAACGCAGTGTTGTCCGGCTTTTTGCTTTTCGCCACCGCTGCCCCGCCGTGACTCGAAGCGCCCGAATGGTGTCCGTCCTCCTCCTTGGCGTTGTAGCTTGACGCCATCATGGCTGCAATCCGCTCCGAGCTCCAAAACTAATCCACTTTAGTCGACAGCCGGCAGTTTCTCGGGGGCAACGCCTCACGGTAAACGAGAGACTACTAACGTCAAGGTACGGAGTGAATTCGACTAGGGAGGGGAAAAGTCCCCCTGTCAAACTCAGATACTTACTCGTAGTATTATTGATTTTGGTTGTGTGTTTAATCTCATCCCGAGGAAGAAGCCGGAAGTGTCTGGGCCAATGGACTGCAGATACGTAGCAGGTACGTCATCGTTGAGCATTCTAAACGCTGCCTTGAAGACAATGTTGTCATGGTGGCCACTCTGGGTACTGCAACAAAAAAATACTAATTTTCCCATTGACCACAATAGTAAAATATATGCCTGTTAAATTGTTCACAGGACACCTCGAGACATGGACAAGAGCTTTTATAGATCTTCATATTCTATATTTTTTTAACTCGTGGAGTTTCATATTTGTAAAACATTCCTAAAGGCCATAAAAAGTCCACACAAATATTATTTCCCAGAGTGACGTCACAGCTGTGTACGAGCACAGCAAAGCGCGGTCACGTGGCGTCTCGGGAACGGCGCGCTACTGTGAGTGAACGGTACGATATGAAAACTTTATGAGAAATGTGAATAAATTAAGGCTATTAGGAAAGGTTTTTTTAAATATTACGAAAAAGCAGGTTCTAGTTATTAATTCTTGTTATTTATTCGTCGTTCATTTAGCATTTATTGTCAAACTTAATATCGATGTGTTAACGAGCAGCTGTGTGGATTCATTGAGGACTTAGCTTAGCTTAGCTATCAAGATAGCTAGTTAGCTTAGCTATCAAGTACTTAATGTTGTCATTACTTTCTTGGACAATAATACAGTATATAAAATGTGTGTTATGTGTCAGCTTGCTAATTGTTGTGTGTTATACTGTATGTTAGCTTGTGTGTTAGCTTTTTGTCTTGTCTTGTTTTCTCTGCACTGACATACCGCTCATCTTGACCAGGACTCCCTGGAAGAAGATATATTGTATCTCAATGGGGCCTTCCTGGTTAAATAAAGGATAAATTAAAAAAAATAAAAATTCTACTTTTCAAGTAAGACAGCCGGTTCGACAACTTGTTTATTTATCAGTACAAATCTTTTACAGGAGAAAAAAAACATAATTTACATGAAAATAAGTGATTCAGCCTATTATAATAATAATATGTCCATGTAAAATATTATCAACCACTCAAAGCAAGAAGCAGTTAGTGGCAACACAGTCTGATATGTTATTTCACGCAAATGCACACACTGTAAATAGAAAGATTATAAATCAATTTTTGTGGCAAAAATAGATGAGACAAACAAGTATAAAGACTTTACAAAAAATAAATGGCTTACTTACAAAAAATACTGAGTTGTACAGTGATGCCATCAGAGCTTTTACCCTTATTGTGTTATTTGTGCATAATTTAGATACTGCTTTTGTTTGTTAATCAGGCTTTTCCACCACTTTGTAAAGCACTGCTGTTCACAGTGGATTTCTTCACTTCTATCCTCATAGACTGAGTCTCAGCTCGCGACTCCATCTTCACGCCACCGGAGATCCCGAGGGATCCCAGCACAGCTTTTCCCGTCTTCAGGCTCTTGGACATTGGGATGCGGGTCAGTCCTGTTCGAGTCGGCTGGGCATCGTTCCCAGTCTGACAATAGAGAAAGAAAGAGCGAGAGTACAGTTTTTCAGGGAGGTAGATGGTGATTGGGTGCACTTGTGTGGAACTTAATGCATAAATAAAGGAAAGGGGCATAACCCTTTACAGGAAAAGAAGTGAAAGTGCATATGCAACAAAAGAACAGCTTTAAGGAAATGTAAATATTTATCCATTAAATCCCAGTAGGAGAGCCTAGGTTTTGTCTGTTTTTTGTTATAGTGTCTGCCTCAGAAAGTATCACGCAGCTAATCAATCAATTGATGATATCAGACAGGCTATAAAATGTGGGGTTATATTATGGGAAAACAAGGACAGAGGTTTCTTTGTTCGTACAAGCTTTGTGTCAGGAGAATCTTTCCTACACCGTCAACTCGTTGTCTGTTGTTTTAAGAAGAAGGGAAGCCTGATTAAACAACAGTGTCAGCCAAAGGGCTCTGAGCCCTGCATGGCTGTGTGTGAATGTAAACACTGTGTAATAACTATAAATTGCAGCATGACTGTAGCACGGTGGCAAATTGCCACATCATTAGCTGTGCTGTTCTGAGGCCTACCCACAGGGCCGTCCTTCTCTGTCATGCAAGCCATCAGACAGACAGATGGACAGACAGACAGATAATCCTTGCATTATTAGGGAGATGTAAATGTGAATGAACCATGTGAACGAAATTACTTATTTGATCAGCATTATAGGGCATGATCAGATCTCTGAAAACAAATTTTATACCTTGATTATACAACAGTTTCAAATAGTTTAAAGAAGGCATTTATACGTTTTTAACAAGTAAAACGTACCATGGTCTGCGTGGGTCTGGATGTCGTGGATGTGACCGGCGAGATTGTGATACTGCTCATCACTTTGCTCTGTGTGCTCCTGGTAGCAGTGGTGGTAATTTGACGGGGGGATCGCAAAACTGTCCCAGTGGATAATGTCATTTCCTTGCTCTCTGTTACAGCGCTCACTGGCCGTACTACCATCTTTGGGGTGATGCCGCTGCCGAGATGAATATGAATCTTGTTATCCTCGCTGGTAGTGATGATGCTGGTGCTGTTGTGGCCCTTCCGTACAGGCACAGGGACCATCTGCTTTTCCGGGGTAACCTTGAAAACAGCTCGGCCCATTGTCATCTCCTGGGGCTCTGGGGAAGCAGATGCTTCGGGCACTACAGCAGTGCTGACTGTCATAATAGAGACAGGGGACAAGGGCCGTCCTGAGGCAGTGGAGGAGATTCGGCTGCTTTCTGGAGATTTGGCTCTGGACATCGCTGTAATGGTGACTGGAGACTTTGTCCTTACAGGGCCTTGAGGTACAGTTGTGGGCTTTCTCTTGGGATTTGAGTAGGTAGGAATGATTGTGATTCTGGATTTTGGTTGAGATGGGTTGGGGCTAAGGGGAACTGAGCTTGAGAAAACATCTTCAGTAGTGGGACTTCTGATTTCCAGAGTGGCCATGTTGTTTTGATGGTCTGGTGTTACTCTAATGTGTAACGGTTGCCCTTGCTTTGGGGACATAGTCAGTTCAGAGTGCAAATGATCTCCATTTATGTGTAGAGGTTTTTCTAAGTTGGTCTCTTGAGGGGTGCTGTCCTTTTTCCTCATCCAGGGAATCCAGGATTTCTTCATGCCTAGGTCACTGCCAGATGAAGGACATCGCTCAACAGTCTTTTCTGTTGGTTTCTTCAGGCACCTTTGTCTGAAATTGTTCATTATGTGATTTTCTTCTTGAACAGACTTCCTGATAAACACAGCTGTGGTATCCTCCTCTGTTGACCCAGTGGTTGATGCCTCTGTCTGTACTCCAGTGGATGTCACAGCTACATCCACCATTCTCCTCCCATTCAAGCTGGGCCTCAATGCTCGACTATGGCGTTTAGCTACCTCCAGCTCTTTGGACAGGTGAAAAACTTCAGTGCCCATATTCTTTGCCTTCTCTTCCTCTTCCAAGAACCTTTGCTGCAAGATGGAGTAGTCCACTTGCAGCTGAGAGAGCTGGTCTTCTTTGTGCATTAGTTCATGGATCTTCTCTTTGAGGGCAACTACATCAGCCTGCAGTTCTCTGGTTTTGACCTCCTCTTTTTTGCATCTTTGTCTGAGGTCCTCTTCCTGGCTTTCTTCTTCTCCTTTCTCAATGGCTTTGTTCCGTGCTATCTGAGTCCTCATTTCCTCCACCTGTCGGGAAAGAATGTTGGCTTTATCCTGTTCAGTCATGAACCTTTTCTCCAGCATGTCATACTGATCCTCTGTCTTGATCAAATCTCCTTCCACCACTTCAAGTTGTTTGAGACGGTTTTTTAGACGCTCAATTTCAAAAGTCAGTTCCTTAATTTTGTTGTCTTCTCTTTGTACAGGGTCAGGTATTCTTCCCAATTCACAGTTCACTGAGTTCTTCATGGATAGCTTTTCTCCTTGCTCAAACCCATCCAACCTTCTTTTCATTTGACAGACTTTAGAATTAAGATCCTTAGATTTATCTATTTCATAGGCTAGTTTGTTGCCGAGCTCCCCCTTTTCTATGATTAGACATTCAACTTTGGTTTCCATCTCTGATTTGAACTTTAAGAGCTTTTTGCTTTCCTCTATCAGTTTCTCAGTCACTTCCATTACTTTGCCCTGCTCAGTTTTGACCATTGTACTCAAATCCTCACGTTTCTTCTCATCTGACTTTATTTTTTCAATCAAGGTCTTGCGCTCTTCCATCAAAGCAACTGTCAGTGACTTAAGCTTGCTCAAATCGTCCTTAAGACTCAGTTCAGACTTTTCCAACTTGAGTTCAGATGACTCGAGCTCTTTCATACGGATCCTGAGTGCTACGACTTCATCTGAGAGCTCTTTGGACAGGCCCTTCTCTCTCTCTAAGGCATTGTGTAACTGTGCACACTCAGACTTGCTAACGCTGAATGCACCCTCAAGTTTCTCCAACTCTATCATTCTTTTCTGGAGCTTCTCCACTTCTAGTCTGAGGTCTTTGCTTTTACTGTCCTCTTCTTGTAGCCTCTTTCTCAGCTCCTTACACTGATTTTCAGTCTTGGTGATCTCCTCATCCTTTCCCTCCATTTCCAGCACCTGCTTCCGCAGGTTCTCCAACTCAGCAATCAAGTTGGAGTTGCCACATTCCCCTTTGCTAATCTTCTCCCTGAGCTCCTGCAGTTCTTCCTCAGACTTCTTCAAGGCCCTGTTGCTCTCCTCTCGCTCCTCCACTTTATGCGTAAGACCCAAAATTTTGGCATTTAGCTGACGGGTGTGATGCTCCTGACTGGCCAGCTTGGCACTCATCTCCTCATGTTGTTGGGTGAGCTTGGCAGATTTCTCTTTCAGTTCAGCCTCCAGGCTCTGTACCCTATAACCATCCTCCTGAGCGTGCTCTCTAGCTTCAGTCAGTGCCTGCTCCTGTTGCTGCAGCTGCTGGCTGAGTTCTTGGACCCGCTGACTCTGTTGGTCCATTTGCTCCAGGTGCTGCTGGCGTTCGTTGACCAACATCAGGGCAAAGGACTTGAGCTTGACCAGCTCCTCTCTCACTTTGGCCAGACGTTTAGTGTGCTCCTTCTCCTTTTTTAGCTGATAGGCTTTTTCGTTCTCAAGCAACCTCTTCAGTCTAAAAAAGAGGTGGAAAGAAACAAAGGCAAGGTATTAGTTTGGTTTTCATTGACATCAAAGTTACCAACTGCGTACTTTGTGTACCATACTGTTTATAAGAATAATAAACTACACAATATTTGGATAAAGAGTACAACCCCTGAAGTACATTGATCTAAACCAACTGAAAATGTCATGGGTATAATGTGCAATTCACAAAAGATCACACACGCAATGCTACTCTAGAGAACAAGCAAAAAGACCAAGGGGGAAATTGGCAAAGAGCTACACTACAACTTCCAAACATTAACATGCCCCCCCTCCCCTACAACTCATTCTCCTTTTCTCTCAGCTTCTTTCTATGCTGCTCATGCACATTCTCATCTCCAGTTCCAACAAAAATGCACGCAGAGCACATTGAATGCAAAGCTGTGTTGTCTTTTACTCACAGTGAAACTAATGCAATATCCAACCTGACGATTTTGCATTGCATAATTAACCAAATAAGTAGGAACCAGCACAACAAGGTTGCAAGATGTGCGTAGCTTCCAAATGTTCCACAAAAATAGGTCCTGTCACCTCAAAAGGGGTTTCTTTGACACCTCAGAAACAAACCCTACCTACAACTTACCTATGGATGCTCCACAAAAAGACTCAAGAACGTTGCCGTTGAATTAAATCCACACAGAATGCATAGAAAGCGAGGGACTCCTCTCCCACAGATTGTCCACTGTTGCATTCCAAGAATGTTATCGACAATGAAAGGGGAATAAATACAGTGAGGTACCCCTATAGTGAGTGATGTCACCTCATCCATATAAGGCAGTAATGCGAGTATGAGCGAGTGTACGCTGCTCTGCTTTGGACACTGTGAAAGGGGCGGGATCCTTGCCAGAGGAGGAGTGTTTTGCCCCCCAACACACACACACACACACACACAAGTTTAAATGAAAAAGAATGCTTGAATATTAACTGTTTTACAGATACATGCCTGTTCAGTTTATGGCTTGTGGAAAATGGACTTGCATCTCCATTTTACAAAGAGTGCAGGATCTTGCCTCTGCACAGTCTCACCGGTATGACAGGGGAGAATGTCTGCTGTAGTTCCACTCAAGAGGAAACTGTACGCGAATAGGGATCCCTGCAAGGACCTTATGTGATGAGGAAACCAGATTTGAATGACTTTAATGTCTCCCGTGAGGTAGAGAAGATCTGTGAGGATTATAATGGAAACATGACTATAGGTTCTAGAAGTGATATGCCCAGACTCTTATTTTTTTTTAAATACAGTGGAAACATGTTTTCTTGAACCCAAATCTCTGAGAACAAATTCAATTTGAATTTATCTGTTGCTTCTCAATCTGCATCTGGCAGTAAACAACCACTGATTCATATTACCGGGGGCTTTTATTGCCAAGTAGTATAAAGCATGCATGTCTGGCTACTGTACAAAGGAGCTATCCAGATGGCACAGTGCAGCTCTTAAAATGCATACTTACACAGTCCGATATCAGTGACACTCTAGAAATTGGCAATCTAAAATTACTTTTATGCAAAGGTCAAAGTCATGATGTCAGTGGCACTTGGCACAGACAGAGGAGTCATGTAAGATCTGCGTAGTTAAGTCTTGCAAGGTAACACAATATTCTGCTTTCACTTGAGGATACACAACTATGGACAAAGTGAGTGTAAATGGTTTTAAATGCTGTACAAATTGGTGGCTGTGTGCTGAGAATCTGTGTGTGAGTGTGACCACATGGCTGAATCAAGCACACAGGTGCGATGTAGCCATCACGAAACAAGGTTTCCTGGGAATGTGCTCAGAGGCACTGAACCCCCTCAACACACACACACACACACCGCCAGTCAGGAGGCGTAGGACTGACAGCGACACGAACAGCCAAAAACCTGTCAAAACACTGTGTAGTATGGTAATGACCCCTCTTGACAGAAAAAGCATTAAGTGTTGAGCAAGAGAGTCTGTGATAATGTACATCGTGCAAGACCGATGTGGTGCTGAAAGAGAGGAATCAGAAGCAAAGTGGACATCGGGGGTTGTAGGCACAATAGCGCTACACATTGCTCCGTGCACGTGACCTGCACACAGGTTCTTGAATGATGTGTTGTACGGCGCTAATATGTCAAAGTAAACAATCACTTCAGTTTCCAACGTCTGGCGTTTTCCGTACGTGACTCTGAAACTCCCCACGTCTAAATGGGAGCCATTTTCGTTCATTAATCACTGCACATACCACTGTGCCACGTAATTATTTTGACTCCATGACGTTTAAATTGTCTGAGAGGGTGTTAATGCCTGGTGGCTATCAGTCAGAAACATCTTCTCCAGTGCCGCTCCTTGTGCATTCCTGCACATGTTTGGCACAAGACCTCTGACTTCTCTCTCTTCACTCTGTCCCAGATGGCTGGAGACAATCACACTGATAAGGAAGGGGTGATGAGACGCTGACGCGTCACCTGAGAGAGCGGACGTCAAAACAGACAGGTACCAAGTTTATGCATGCTTCAGTAGAGCTGTTAGCTCTGATGTTTTTGTGCTATTAACAGTTTGGTTTCCCCCACACATGTACTGTGTTTTATAAACTAGTTTAAACCAAACCGTTCTTTTGTTGACCTTTCACAACTCTTATTCTGAAGGCTGTCCAGAACACTTGTATGTCCTTTTACAGCAGATAGAATGTGGGCTCTGCAGGTGTTAAAAGATCGCGCCCTATCAGAGGAGATACTCTCCTTTCCTCTCTCCGTGAGGTGACAGAGGCCGACCTGTGCATGAGCCAAGGAACCCTCTGGAAACTACCTGGCATGAGAAAAAGGTCAGCTCTTTCTTTATGTAAACCAAGGATCGAGTTAAAGTAAAGTGGCAGAAAATTATGCACATGATTTATGCCATATGCTTCAAACCGAAGCCTCAGCTTGCACTGTCCTTCACGTTTATAGTTTTCTCACGATCTTGTTCAGCATTTCCTTGAGTGGCAATGTCTCTCGGTCAGTCAGCAAGAATTATATGGATTGCCATTCACACAGACATTCCCCTCAGTATGGACTGTTATACCTTTAGCAGCCATTACCACTATGTGAAAATCCAACATAACACACCAGCTGTCATGTTTTCCCCTCACAGTTTCCTAAAAGCCCAACAGTACTGTCACAAAAAATGTACTCGCACATCAAGGTTAAAAACCAAAAGCTTGATTTTTATCTCGTGATTTAATCTTCTCTGCACTCTTTCATGCACACCTTTTGCTTCAATATGTTTCAGCTAAAGTACAAGAGGATGTCAATCAAACTGATTCTTCAATAGAACAAAATATGAACACAAAACTTCAAGCTTCAAACTTCAATCAAGGAGAAATTCTTTATTGAAATGTTTTAAATCCTCTTTCTCCATCTCATTAAACCATCCCTAGGAGTAGCTATAACACTATAACACAAGTCTGCTGCTCGTTTACCAGCCCTCTTTCCCCTGAGTATCTAATGGCACCTCAGCTGTCAAGACTGTGATTTAGCTTCCATGGTTTGTTTCCCGTGTCCTGTAGTAAAAGCTCGAGGTATAGGAGCAGTGTGACTTTGCTGGATCAGTGCTGCACATGAGCCGTTTGAAGTTCTGACAGTTCATGAAATGCAGCGTGTAAGTCTTGAGTCTGCTTCGCATTTCACCGGCAGCCGTGATATATTGTATGTATACTGTAAATTGTACAGTGCATACACTACCGTTCAAAAGTTTGGGGTCACATAGAAATGTCCTTATTTTTGAAGGAAAAACACCTTTTTTCAATGAATGTAACATTAAATGAATCAGAAATACACTCTATACACTGCAAACGTCTGGTTTTTAATGGAATATGTACATAGGTGTATAGAGGCCCATTTCCAGCAACTATCTCTCTAGTGTTCTAATGGTACATTGTGTTTGCTAATCGTGTTAGAAGGCTATTGGATGATTTGAAAACCCTTGTGCAATTATGTTAGCACGGCCGGAAACATTTTTGCTGGTTCTTTGACAAAAGAGCAAAGTTATTATTTTGAATAAAAATCATTATATCCTAATTAATGCACTCAATATCTGCATCACTGTGTGAGGAGGGGCGGTGATGTGTTATGGGAACTGCAGCAGAAACACATTCCTCAAAAAAAGCAACAGCCAATTAAACTCTTTCATCTGCAAGGACTTTAATTAGTCGGGCCTCTTCTCTCATACACATTCACTGCACATCCACTGTGTGTGTTTGATCACTGGGAGGCCCTACACACACACACGAAATATAAGCATCCCCACTCTTCATCCAACCTCTCGTCCCCCCATCACCCCCTGACCAACAAGCCACGGTCAAGGCCTCAGTGATGACATAGATGATGTCATGGGAGTTTCACTCCACTCTTGTCACATGCTTTTCCTCCCTGTGGCTTTCTCTCCTCCCCTCTCCATCCCTGACCCCTTCCTCAACTACAGTTTCCACTTAACTACAATTCCCACTACACACAAACACGTGCCAATCAAAGGAAGTACGTGAGATTATCTGTTCACTAACCAACCCCCCCTACTGTGCCTCTTCCCCCCCCACAGTCCTCCATCCTCATCCTCACCGTTCTCTCTCCTGCTCCAAGAGGTTGGTGAAGTCGTCGCTCTTGTTCATGTAGTCCACGTGCTTGCGTTTCTCCGTGTCCAGCTCGTGAACGGTGCGGCGGTGGCACTTTTCGGCGAGCAGCAACTGACCGAGCATCCGCCGGTACGTGTCCTTGTGCTTCTCCTGCAGACGCTCCAGCTGGCGAACGCAAATGAATACAATGACACTGTGTTTGCTCTGGTAATTTTTCAGTATTTCTTATGACTTAAACGGCTTTGAATTGACTTTTGTGGGTTTACATGGACTCATGACTCAAGATCTCTGCAAACCTGCTCATAAAAACTATATATTTTACTTATTTACTTGCTGAGAATAAAAACCTTTCTGTTACTGACCTCAGTAATAGGCTTTTGGTAGACACTGTGGTTGTGAGTCTCTGTGCCAGTGATGAAGCTGTCTCTCTGCAGGGCCTGGAGGGCCGAGTTGGGGGCTGCGGAGCCATAGCGTGATTCAAGGGCCTCTGGCGCTGTCTCTTTGGACTTCAGCATGCCGATGACATCCTCTCTGGCCTGAAATCACACGTACGCATTTTTTATTCAATCTCAGGTGGTCTCGTTGAAAACAATTAAAAAAATACAGTAAATAACACGACAAGAATCACAAAACACAGCAGATAGTGTGTAGCATTCATATAAAGACATACAAAAATGTATAATTCTGTATTTTGTCTTGAGGGACAGAATGTGTAGTTTTCCTACCACTGGCATGTTTAAATGCCATTTTTAACCACAAGGTAGAGCTATTGTGCAAAACATTGTACTCTAACCCAATCTATAGCATTTCTATTCATTGTATTACAAAGCAAATTCAACAAATGAATACAATCTAACCCACCTGAACCTCTCCCTCCATGATCCCCAGCAGTTTAAGCAGATCCTTTTTGGACAGATCCATGATGTCCCTTTGTTTTCCTCCTGCTTCAGAGGACTCAAGCAGTAGCTTCTCTTTGTCAGTCATCGCCTTCACCTCGACTGAGTCCTCGCTCTTATTCTGTTGAACTTTGGTCTTCAGGCTCTTCACTGGCAAGTCGACTTCCGGTTCTTGGCCGATGTCATGGTTGTCCTGTGGAACCGCAAGCACCCCGTTGGCTGTGCTCTCGACCCCGCTGCTTTTGGACCGCATCCTCTACCTGCACCGGGGACAGAAGACAGAGTTTTCTGAGTAAATATTGCCATTCTTTTGTTATTTTTTTGCCAAAAAATTACCCTACATGACGATTTCAAATTCCAATTTTTTCATTGCGTGACAATGAGGAGGTGTTTGAATTGAATATACGAAAAAACAAGAATGTTTGTGTCACTTTAATCTCATTTGGTTTTCCTGCACCGCCATGTTTCTGCAGCAGCCAGAGCATGCATTTAGTGTTTTGAAGCAACAGCAAAGAAGGGATCTGACTGCATAAACCGATGCATGAACAAATGAAGACAAAAGAGGATAGAGGCAGTGATAGTAGAAGAGTTAAGGAAGAGTAAAAGGCTTATTCGAAGTCAATGAAAACCAATCATTCATATTTTAAAGCAATTATATACACTATACAAACATACTTATGTGTAGTATATTAAAAGTCTGCCAATAAACCACCCTAAATGTTACACACTAGAGAGATAAGTGCATGGTCAGAGAGTTTTACAACTTTAGCCTTGATTGCATCTCCCCCATATCATAATTCACACACACACTGCCTTACTGACCCACTTTTATCTAACACATAAATATGCTGTGCTCATACAGCAGGAAAAAATATTGTCCTATTCACCATTTGTTATGTGGAATAAATATCCACAATTACCCACCACTGAGTATGTGTGTCGGGGTGTATGTCGGGGTGTGTGTGCATCCCTGACTCGTCCCATTCTCTCACAAGTGTTGTGTATCCCGTGCGCAGTGTTGACGGTCTGGTAGCACATTAGTGGCACTCCTGGGTGCTTTAGCTTCCTCTGGCAGGGATAAAGACTGACTCATTCATTGAATCCAGATACCGATACTAAATCTGACAATGACAGACTCTAAATGTAATTGCGCTGCTAATTAATCACTATTAACAGCACAACGTCCTGTTGAAGTTGCCCCGAATGAGCCTATGTTGGAAATGGATTACTTGAACACAACAGAATGAGAATTTACAGCAATGCTGACACTGGTACTTGGTCTGTATCATAGACTATATATTATAATGTACGTCGTCTTCTAGTTACAAAACAAACTCCCATCTTGAAGCTGAGATTCATAGTTTGACGAGTGCTGTGTACAGTCTTATTGTAGTGTATGATACCTAAATGTCAGAAAACGCTCACCAGTGTTCGTCAACCCCAGAAATGACGATGTTCTCGAGTGTCATGTTTTGTCCACAAAACAAAATTATTCACTTTTAATGATTTCTTTGTCATGTGGAGCAAAGAAATGGCGAAAATATTCACATTTAAGAAGCTGAAACGATTAGAAATCTTGTTTTAATCATGAAAAGAGCTTCAAACCGATTTATTGATTCTTTAAAATAGTTGACGATTCATTTATTAACTAAATGGGAACATAATTAACAAAATTGACATAGTTTTCTATTGAACAAGACCCAAAATTTCCCCAAAATTCCAATAATTTACTCCTCAAGAAAATGTTAGTAGAAGTAAGGAGCTCTTTTTGCAACCAACGCACGCCCCGTGGAGGCTAAATATTGTATTTTCTGAGCTTCACGAAAACCAATATCCATATTTGTAAAAAAAAATAGTCTAATACCCCTCTTCAGTGTGCTCATGACATGTCGTAACACCAACAAATATGGATCATTGTCTATCTATACTCTATACTTCATTCATTTGATATACTCGTGTGTCTTTCTGTATCCATACTCTTAGTTAACGCTTAAGTTCACTATTTTACTTACCATCTTGCTTTCCAGCTATCGATTTAATTCACTCCCAATTTTGCAAATGGGATGTGGGTCAATCTAATCATGGCTAGCCTCACACATAATAAATATTATTACTTGTTCAACTTATTTAGCTATAGCATTGTTTCTCTACGTACTCCTGGAAAAATATCATAGTCCAATTCCAGATTGCGTGTGAGTCTGATTTGTGTTGCAACTTTTTTTGACAGGAACCTTGAGACACTGAGCACACGCCGCATGATCAATGTCAGATATTACATCAACGCCGCCTTTTTGATTGCAAACAGAGAAACACCCCCCACACCCTGAAAAATTCCCCCAAAGCACCCCGGTGATGTCATAGCACCCTCACCTCTGAATCACGCGTTTAAGACATCCGTAGCGATTCCACCGAAATGACCCACGATGTAGAGAATGTTATCTGGAAGAGTCAGACAGAGGCATGAATGGCTGTTTGATTCAGTCCAATGCTGTACGGTGATAAAAAAGTGAACTGGCTGTTATAGAAGATGAATGAGACATTTGATATGCGACGTCAAGAGGCTTGAAAGTGAGTCTATCAGAGGTTTTGGTTGACTTATATAAAACAGATTTATCTCCTCCTGTAATGGCAGCCAGCAAATTTCAGACTCGCAGTGAACTCTAATGATGCTTGAAGCCAGCCTCTTTGAATCATACCTGTTTCCAGGAATAAAAAGACCGATGCACATGAGAGAGAAGGGTGCAAGATAACACTGCATCTCTTGGGTCAGATGAAAAAAAAAAGAATAAAATCTGACAAAGCAACACATTAGTTACATTCCTTATCTTAGTCCTGTGAGTTCAAGTGAGTGCACTCTGGCTCCACCGAGATCTGGGTCTTAACTGGAGATTAATTGCAGTGCCGTCTTTCCTGTCCATAACTATTAGTTTCAGCTGTGGACTCACTATCACACGGGTCACATGTTGTAGTACAGCAGCGCTTCACAAGTGCTTACAATTTTCATGCCAGCATACAAGCAGTGCCAGGGAGTCTAAATGGTGACCAGGGGCGGAGGGTATGGAAACGGGTACGGTCGGGTGGGGTGGGGTGGGGTGGGTGATGATGGGTCGACATAGAAACGTACTGTGAATGACTCCGACAAGAGTGTTGCTGACAAAATAGTTGACACAGAGAAATACACACTTGACACAGTTTATTTTTAATTCCTGGATTGGCGCCATGAAAATTCGTAGAAGGTGCACCGTTAACTGCCCGCCGCATTTACAGTGTCACTCCAAGTGCAACGGGTCGAGCGGGGGAGTTGAGATCTGTGTGGTTCAAACTGTAGTGCGTAACTTTTTAATGATAAAGAAACGTCCGTTGCGTTCAAATCATTGTCAAATGGGTTGACACAATTCTGATTAAGCCGCTGTTTCTCATTATAGAAGTGTTTAGATCTTGCACAGGAAGTGATTCTTTTCCAACTATCACAGTTTCTCTCCAAACTGTAATGCTTTTCTTTCTGGGCTTCTCAAAAAGAACATCAGCTACATATGTTCTGACCATGCAGGACCAGACAGAGAGCACATAACTTCCTGTTCCTTTTAGAAACGATTTTAAGACACTTTTATTCATTTTTAAATCACCCAAGACAGGTCCTCAAGTAACCTTTTGATCATCCCCATAGTCAGTTCAAAAACATTCTTTCGCTGCCTATGGAGCAGCTTTCCGGAAGACCTGAGATGCATCAATATATTTAAAAGCAAACTTCAGTCTTACCCTTTTAACCTGGCTTTAAATCAGGAGTCTTAAACTCAAATGACCTTTGGGCCACTGAGTGTTTAGTTTAGTGAGGAGGAGCTGGTCGAGTGAAAAAAAAGTCAAACTTCTAGAGGAAGCACAATGATAATCATTCCATTTACTGATGAAAAACTAAATCTAATGGCCATCAAAACCTATCGTGTGATCAATATGACACTTGTATTCTTTGATCCACCTCCAGTGGCCACTGCCGTCTCGATTGTTCTTGAATTCTCCGCAGCAACAAATGGAGATTCCTGAGCCACGCGTGTCCCCGCATTCCAGTCTGACATGCGACATTCCCAGTTGTCTTTGTGGAAAACAAAGCAGAGCTTGAAGACAATATGCCCGCTACATTCTAAGTTCTGCGCCTCTCCACCACAATGAACCACACATTTGTGGCATCCAAACCATCAAACACAATAATGTCACTGCCTTCCTTCTCGTGCTTTGATGCCTTGACTGGTCAGACTCCAGTCAAGGCCTAAGTCTAAATTTAAAGCAGGAACCCTAAATCTATCCCAGGGTTTGGGCTAGTACAGCTGTCACATCACATATATGAGTATTTATAGGCCCCAAAAACACGTGCCTCCATTCTAAAGAGAAAAAAAAAAGACTATAAAATGTTAACAGCAAGTGCATGTGCCAGATAACTTTCTTGTAATCAGTGACAGAAACACCTTGTGAGTCTTCGGTTGCACAGATGACTGAGGTTGTAAAATCGTACAGTCTGCATTTATTGAATTAAAATTTTGTTTATGTACAATGATAAAGTTAGAGAAAGAGAAATGCAGACTATTCGCATTATAGGATGTGTCTTACACTGCTGTTCAAAAGTTTGAGGTCACCTGTACAATTTTTGTTGTTTTCCATTAAAAGTCACACTTTTATTCATCAAAAGAGTTGCAAAATGAATAGAAAATATAGTCAAGACATTGACAAGATTAGAAATAAGGATTTTTATTCAAAATAATAATTTTACTTTCATCAAAGAACCAGCAAAACTGTTTTCAGCTTTGCTAACATAATCGCACAAGGGTTTGCAAGGGTTTTCTCATCGTCCAATAGCCTTCTAACGCAATAAGCAAACACTCTGTACACTCTTGTACATGGAACCATTTGTTTTTCAAGGGTTCTTGGTAACACTAATGGTTCCAGTAAGAACCATTTTGATCCAGAGAACCCTTTAAAACCCCTTTCCTGAATAAAGAGTTTTAAAAGGGTTACCCTCAAAAAGGGTTCTCCTATGAGGACAAGCAGAAGAACCTTATATGGTTCTACTTAGCACTTTTAACACTGTACACAATTTCTAAGAGTGTACCATTAGAACACTGGAGAGATGGTTACTGGAAATGGGCCTTGATACACCTATGTACATATTCCATTAAAAACTAGACGTTTGCCGCTAGAATAGTCGTTTACCACATTAACAATGTATAGAGTGTATTTCTGATTCATTTAATGTTATATTCTTTGTAATAAAAGTGCTTTTCCTTAAAAAAATAAGGACTAAGTGACCCCAAACTTTTCAACGGTAGTGTATCAAAAGGAAAATAATCCATTTGATTCAGGGAGCTTTGACATATCACGCACAAAGTTCTAATGTGACCAAACAAGGAGTTAAAATAAAGCCGTTGCATGCAAGCCTCTAGCAAGGTGTTCTGATAATATGCAGTGTGCTCGAGAAGCTTTTTTTGTCCTTACAAGAAAAACACACACCGCAGCCAACATAGGGGAACTTCAATCAAAACTGTTGCCGCGGATGAAATTTGAAGCTATAAGACAATCCAACTGATATTGAAAAAGTTGTGTGAGAATCTGTTTTCCACGCATGGGTACAAAGCTGCAGCCCGCTCCAAGTTTTTTGATGAACAGCACATTCCAAACTAGGACGGCTGATGACTTCTTGGGGTCAGCCATGTTGCTAGTTGTAAACTCTGTCCAGAGGCTTAACTCAGTGCACATTCCCTCAGGATTCCACTTTCTCCAGAAATATCAAATTGAACTGTCAAAGCACATCCACGGACAAAAACCCAAGCGTTTACAGCTTGTCTTACGGTAACGGTGGCTTCTTCAAATACCCGAGAGCAACAATAACTCTATCATTGACATTGGCATACTGGAGTAAAATGTCATCTTGGGTTGTGGGTGTCCGCTTAGTAGTATTCACCTAATGTCAAACTAACCCGATCCTCTCACTGAAGCCTACTGTGGCTTCAGCAGTTTAAGTTTCACTAGTGCACACAAACTCTCCGCATACAGTCACTCACATGAATGGCTTGTAAATAATAAACCCAATTTTTTTTGCAAGATAAGTAATGACTCGTGATTAATTCCTGAATTGGTAACTTATAAATCATGACATATGATAGTCGTGCCGCTCGCAGTTTATCGAACAGTCACTTTCAGTCCTTGGTGAACTCACATGATTCCTGTGTGGGACTCGAATTATGAACATTGGTGCTCGTGTGTGTTGAAGGCTCTCGTGCCGTCACACTCCACGCTTACCACATTGTTCTTAAAGCACCGGTCTGTCACCGAGCATATGGATTCCTGCAGCTGTTGGAATATATGACTCACCTCCATCTGTCATAATTAGTTAATATTGTACATAAAAGCTTAACTGGAAACATAACCGCGAGCGTTATTTCTCAAGAGTTCAACATATTATTGATCTGCGGCCTTAAAGTGGGGGGGAGCAGTTCCCATAGCAACAGCATTTATTCGGTCTATTGTGAGCGTTATGAACCAAGATGGACTTATGATGATTCCTCCGGACTGATGGCATGAGTGGATATCGTCTTAGCAGCATTCAGATCAAGGAGAGAGATCGAGTTCTGGTTGTTCTATGAATAGAAACGGCACAACAACATATGGATGAAACGGCCTGAGATATGCCACCATGTCATGGGGTGAGCCATTTGTCTGAACGGAATAAGTACAACTAAAATTCCACTGACCTGAACTTCATTTGTTCACGATATACACTACCGTTCAAAAGTTTGGTGTCACTTAGAAATGTCCTTAGTTTTGAAGGAAAAACACTTTTTTTCAATGAATATAACAATGAATTAACTTAATCAGAAACAACTATTCTAGCTGCAAACGTCTGGTTTTAAATGGAATGTACCTAGGTGTATAGAGGCCCATTTCCAGCAACCATCTCTCCAATGTTCTAATGGTACATTGTGTTTGCTAATCGCATTAGAAGGCTATTGGATGATTACCCAACTCGGTAACGCTTTCTTTTACAGTCCCCTAATTACCAGGTATTTACCTGGTAAATTCATAGTAACACAAAAGTGTTACTAGGTAATTACCAATGGTAATAAGAAAGTAAATACAGTGAAACCGTAGCCAAAATACTGGGTAATGCACGGTAATGTACTCGGTAAGTAAAGTAAAACTGTACTGTAAAAGAAAGTCAAGCTTGTTTCCATGTAATTACCATTTAATTAGTTTGGGTTAGGGTTAGGTTACCCCTAAGGTAAATAGCTAATAATTAGGGGACTGTAGGTACTTGCTTATTACCAGTTTATAACCCAATAATACACTAAAATTTACCATATAGATACCAGCATTTAGGCCATAGTTTCGCTGTACATACCTTCTTATTAACAGCAGTAGTTACACAATAACACACTATAATTTACTATATAGTTACCAGGTAAATGCCCAGTATTTTGGCAACAGTTTCACTGTATTTTCTTTCTTATTACCATTGGTAATTACCTAGTAACACTTTTGTGTTACCATGAATTTACCAGGTAAATACATGGTAATTACGGGACTGTAAAAGAAAGCGTTACCGAAAACTCTTGAAAAACCTTGTGCAATTATGTTAGCACAGCTGAAAACAGTTTTGCTGGTTCTTTATTTTGAATAAAAGTCATTATTTCTAATCTTGTCAATGTCTTGACTATATTCTCTATTCATTTTGCAACTCTTTTGATGAATAAAAGTGTGACTTTTAATGGAAAACACAATAAAAATTGTATAGGTGACCCCACACTTTTGAACGGTAGTGTAAGTTCTAAGAACTAAGCTGTTTTCGGTACTGCAGTCAACTCACGTTGGAACTTTTGGCCAGAAAATTTAATGTAATAGCTCATGCTTCTAATACAGCACCTTGAATTGCCTTGCTGTTGAGATGCGCTAAACAAAAAATGAGCTGCACGATTAACCAAATCTGCGATATTAAATTAGTCCATATAGTGCGTGCCTAGTTCCATTTGTCAATATTTGTTTGATACTTAAAAGTACTACATGTCTTCTTCTTCTTATTGTGCTGTTATTACCATGCTGCGTTTGGAATGATAATGTAAGATCGGGAATGCCCTAAGAACATTTATAGTTTACCACACTATACTAAATCGTCCCCATCAATTTTTATAGGTTACAGTTTGCATCGCGTGTGCGGTGTGCTCTATCGGGTGGCGTATAAAACGGACCGTTCGCCATTTATTGTCTATTGTTTGGACATTTTCCTCATAGGACACAAACTAGTTATCACAAAAAAACAATGAGGGAGGACATTTTTGAGGGAGGACAAACATTTTTAAAAAAGAATAGAGCGACAAAAGTGTCTCACAAAGAGTTTGCGAAATGACAGTGTGACACACAATCGACCACAGAGACCAATGCGCTCAGTAAATTCACACTGGTCTGTTTAATCCGACATCAGCGGTCAGATGAGGAGTTAGGCTGTCATCGTGAATTGAAAGAGTCATGATTATGTCACTTTACGCTAAGAAAAAACACATGGACAAGAGTAGAAAAGCATGGATTGAATAAAGAATCTACATTTTATGTTATCGGGGTTTCAAATGTCTCTTCCATCAAATGGCCAGACACTTACTGTATACTGTACATGACCTCACTACTCGGTCTACTCTTTATAGTAACCTTTGCCTCCATCTCCAACGTTTCAAATGATGGTCGAGAAGATCTTGGGTTGCTATGGAGTTTGAGGACTTATTTTTAAACCGAGTTATAAGTGCCGCAGTTCCTGCGAAACGTCCAAATGTGTCTAAACCGCATTTTTGGAATTCACGACCAGAGGCACATATATACGAGCGGAGCACTGCATATGTCAGTGACAGCTGTTGTTGAGGCCCACCAGACGTATGGGGAAGACGCTCGTATGCATGTAGCAGTGAGCTCCACCTTCCATTATGTTGTCTTTTCTGTGCATGGATATAGACGTATCTTTGAATAAAGTTGCCTAAATGCACACAACAGTCGTGCACATGCATACTGATGACAGGAAGGAATGGGGTCACTGAGCTGGTCGTTTGGAGACAAAAATACTGCATGTTTGAAAGCTTGAAATCACTGAATTGTCGCATTCCTGCAACTCGATGTACATTTTTAATTATCTACTACTTATTTGTTGTTGTTATTGTCGTGCAGCACTTATCACAAGCAGGTCGTGCAGAAATGCAGCATTACCTTTTGAGCAATTATCGAAATCGAACTACCGTATTTGCCTAAATTTGCGTCAAAATATAATTTTAGTTTAAATATCTACATGTGAATATATATCTTATTATACAGACTGAAGAAAATACCTTTGTTTCTCACAGATCTGCACAAATATCACATATCGGTTTTTTAAAATAAAAATGACAATAATGACGATAATGATTGCAATTGCTGTCGAAATAATCGCAATTTGATATATTTTCGTAAAACTGCTCAGCCCTAGTTAAAATAAAATACTTAACCTCTCTTATTATATATTGATAAAACACATTATTAAATATTAAATGGTTTAGATGATACTTTTTAAATTATTTTAAACATTTTTGACATAGAATTGTCTATAAAGAATTTATAAACCAAACCCTGTCATTTTAGCGTGATAATTACCAATATAGACGGATTTGAAGCTTTATCTTTGTGGTTTTTTAGCCAGATCGCTAAAAGAGAGAGCGCTCAAGGCGATGAGATAATGCAACACCTCACAGTTAAACTATGTCACCCTCTGCATGAGCAATAAGTCAAGTGACACAGAGCTTTAGTAATGTCATGAGGTAAGCTGGTGACTCATTTTGTGCCCCTCAAATCAATCTCGCTTTGGCAAATATACCCTCAGCTTGGCTTCAGTTTAAAAAAAATACTGATTTACACTAAGAATCATTCATTTACGCGGCGAGAGTGGCAAATGCCCGGTCGCCATCCCACATAATCTGTCTTCTCTTCAAGTGGCTGTTTGGCAGCCCGAGCTGCACAGACGTTGCAGACGAGCATGTGCCAAGCGAGAGAGGATGTGCACAGATAAAGCTGGAACGCACACAAAAATGTTAATGAGTAATATCTCTGCACCGGCAGCTCCCTTTGTCTCGGCTTCAGCCATGATATCAGTGAGAGTGCTCTGAGGCCACATCAGCTGGACGGGGTGGGAGGAAGGGAGAGGTTGTGTGGAGCCCCTGGACACTGACAGCCACACCTGCACTAGATTCTCCTTCTGTGAGTGATTTCTTGTTGTTGTTTTTTTTTTTTTTTACTGTACTAAATGAAAGATGGCTTGCAGGAGCCATGTGTCTGCCACCCCTGAAAGGCAGATGACTTCATGAGGATCAAATGGAATTCGTTTTCGGCGTCATTGCGACCCTATAAATATTCAGAATGAAGGATGTCATCATGCTGCAGCCTCCTAGGGTTCTCAGTGCTAAGCAGTAGTGTGTGTGCATGTGTGCGAGAGTCACATGGTGCTGCAGAGGTGTTTGAATGGGCGGATGTGAGAGAAAGTGAGGACAAAGGTTGCGTGTGTGAGTGAGTGCGTGCATATGATTTCCAAACTGACACATAGGGCTTTAATGTGTTACTGTCTCACTGCACCATCACTCCTGTTGTCTGGAGAAAGTTGGGGGTTCGCTCCTCAGAATCATTCAGAATAAATGGCTTATTCATAAAGCCGCGTGTACTACGTAATTCATTGATTCATGTGCATGTATTCGTTGTCACAGTGCCAAATCTGTAGTGCACTGAGGGTAGCCACAGTCCTCGTGGGTGAGTAACTTATTCCAAAACGTAGATATCCATATTATTTGAATATATAAAAAGTGACTTGAGTTAATCACACAACACAGGGAAGAGTTGTTTCATTCACATATGGGTCAGCGGTTGGACTTTGTTGGCTTCACATGTAAGTAGAGCACCTGTACCTGAGCTCTTTTTTCCCTGTGAATGCAGCTGTCAACTTGTATTGTTGTGTCTGGCTGTTTCCCAGACAAGGGAGAACATGGGAACGTGTGTGTTACATGATAGGAAGGAGACGTTGACTTACCTGCTGTCGAGCTGTCCCCAGGTTTGAAAGCAATTAGTAGCCACACCAAGTAATCCAGGACGGGGGGGTACCAAAAAAAAAAAAAGTCACAAAAGGAGTCAAGTATCCGCTAATATCCTCAAGTCTGTGTGGTCCACTTGTGGTGTCTGCTACTGAGTTGTGCCAAGAGCCATCTCAAACTCTTTCTCTCGCTTTCAGTTCTTTAGGTCAGGGAGGGAGGGAATGTAGAGAACACTTACACACTGTAACCTCCCTCTCTCTCGCTCTCTCTCCCTCCCACTTTCACTCCCACAGCCTCTCCAGTTCTGCTCTGCACAGCACAGCACTCTCAAAACACACCTCTCATTTTTTTTTTGTTTCACATCTATCCTTTTCCAGAGTCAAATTGAAGTGTAGCGTATGAGAACCAAAAGGCAGTTGAAAGTGGCCGTTGGAGATTCGAGAAGAAAGGCCGAGGTGCGTTGTGATGCCCTTTGTCGCGAGGCCAGAACTTTCCTCTCAGCTGAATCCTCCATTTTCCCTCCAGACTCTTTTTTTTTTTTTTTTTTTTTGACTAGAGTCACAGAGACTAAAAGTATAGCTCTATATTTAGCTCGCCCACTCTTGCCAACATGGGTGCTGTTAGCAGCTGAGACTAGCTGAATGCTAGATGCGTTGGCTGGCCCTACTACAGAGCTAATTCTCCTCAGTGACCCCTGGTGACAGCTGAACTCTACCATGCCATTTTCTCATGCTGGGAAAGTCCAGCGACAGCAGCCACCAAAACCCCTAACAGCGGTCCAAGGAACCAGCAATTGCTGACTTAGGAGGGGTGAGTGCGGCTAAGCTGTCCAGGGCTTTGGAAGCGACACTGCCTTTGAGGTCCTGCTGCTAGAAAACAATCTAAGTTAGGCCAGGAAGCTAAATTGGAGGTACAGTAATTGTGCTCTGCATCAACTGGAATAGCTGACCTTCCTGCCAGGATACTACAGTACTGCTGCCATGTGCAGTGTTGCAGTACAAAGTAAACACACCTAAATTTGGTTCCCCTTTTTTGTATATTTTTGTGATGGTTACACATTTTAAATACTCTTAAGACCAGTGAGTAAGAATTAGTGACATCTAATGGTGAAACTGCAGATATAACAAACAAGGGTCTCCCAGTCCAGTAAATACAACACACTGGTTAATTTGTCTATTGGCCCAAACCAAAAGTTAATTTGAAAGTCTTATTCTAATATTTTTGTCCACGGGATCACTTTAGTTGGCGTATGTTGGCCTAAAGACAGAAGTAACGGGCATTTATTTTCCATAGCTAAGCATTTTTGCACTCTCTGTTGTTTCTCATGTGTCGTTTCACACCTCCATCCGCAGCTGGACACAACTTGTTGAGTTACACCTCCACAAGGTTACTTCGGGAGCTCTGTTTGATTGAGAACTGCTTCCAGCGATATGTTTGCATGCTCCAGAAGAGGTTCTCATCCATGAAGAGCTCAAGAAGTAAACAGTAGGGTTTAGGGTTATGGTTAGATGGTGTGGACCCACACACGATGGTGGTTTCTTCTCTGTAGACATTATAGCACCTTGTATCTTAGATCTTAAAGTGCCCACACACACGCAAAAAAGGTTTCTCCTCCATTTTGAAGCAAGTCTCATCTGGAGAATCTCAACGGCGATTGGCCATCGCGTCAAATTCCAACTTGAGCGATGGCGCGGTAGAAGCGATCAGCGAACGCATCTATCGCTCCATCTGTCCATTGACTTTGAACTCAACAACTGACTTTGAAAGTGATGATACACTTACAGTCTTACAATACATACTGTACTTTTGGAGAGTATTTTCCAATCTCTGCCAGTCAACCCTCCTAAATGTGACACAAAAGGGACCTTTAAATGGCATTTTAAAGAAAATACAATGACTTCCGTGATGACCGCATCCTGTATTTTTGAGCATAAAGGCCGCGTCCGTGTCACATCAGCATTTCGAACAAGAACATTGTGTCAACGCAATTGAAGTGCGTTAATAAGTGTGATGTTGAAGTCAATAAATGGGTAGTGTCAAACATTCATAACTAAAGGGTCGACGTTTTCTAAATTCTGGGTCAAATGCATCATAGCTGATTAAATACAGGACATGCAGGACATTTGTAGGTCAAATCTTGTTTTCAGGGTTCCTCTGTATAGTTGAGCGTTTTTGTGTTGCTGAAGTCATACATTTTGTATGGTCTCCAGGGGGAAATCCCTGGTGAACACAATGACCGTCTTAAAACTAGGTGGAAACCATAGCAAACAAAAGATGCAGCAGCTAACCGATGGATAATATATCACTGAGGAATTATATTAGATGGATTCAATTAGTCTTTTGTGTCTGGCCTAATAGCAGTTTTGTTCACACATTCAGCCATCGCTGAATTATTAGGGTGTAGGTCTGATGTAACTTTTCCTTCTGTAAAATGAAAACACATTGAAGCAGACACAAATGCAGAGACAGAGGGACACCGAGAAACACACCCTGGAAAGGCTCTCTGGTTATTGTTAACGCTCGACATTCTTTCACCTTATTTGTTCATTTGTCTCTCCATACCGTAGAGATTCATCCAAGAGTTCCCCGGCTCTGGAACGACCCCAAAGACTTTTTGTTTAACCCATTTGTTGTCCTGTGTGTGACACTCGTAGTGAATCCGAGCAAAGACACACTCTGAAACACAAAGCACATTTGTTTGACAGACCCCTGTCCCCCCGCCGTCCCCCCCCCCCCCACACACATGAAGTCATGTGGTATCGTAGAAGAAGATCTATCCAAAGTGAGGTCATGAGAAGTGTATTTTGATTGAATGCCACAGTTCCCACACCCAAAATGAAGTCATGAGGATGTGGTGGGATCCAGTTTAGGAAGAGGTTTGTTATGATTTCACTCTGTATATATAATGCCCACAGGACGGTGCTGCTGCTGTCTGGGCCCACTGGGGCTGCGGTTGTTGTGAATCATGGTAGAAATGTGCGTTGGGTGAAGTAACTGCCATTCCCACACTTACATAATGTGATCAGAATGAACAGCGCTCGCGTTTAATTAACACAAGATGGGTGATAAAAATGTCGACAGGGGCCTTGAGATTTGACATCCATTTGTGAGGAAGTAGAGCGAGAGGTCCATTTCAGGGATGCTCCTGCCACATTAGCAACTCTGTATGAGCACCTTTGATGCGTTGATGCAAAGTTTGAGGCTTGTGATCAGTGAGATTAGACGAGGAAACAGCAGGGAACATGTTGTTCCTGGCCCTGACGCCATTCAGTGACCAAAGAATTTGTTAACAAGAGGGGCGAAGGCCAAATAAATATGATATAATGGAGTGACATGATGATCTATCAAGTCTACGTACTGTTAACAAGGGAACACTAATTGTTTGTTGTTGTTATAATAATTAACAAAATGAGATGTTAAAGGTACAATATGCAGGATCACTGGGAAAATTATTGCACAGACACGTGTGTTTATTGTTTATGGACTCTCTTTTCCAGTATAGTCCCTGCTCAACTCGCCACTCCCCGGCACAGTTTATGTTGGTTTTCCACTACAAAAGTAGTACCTACTCAACGTGGGCAGAGTCATCACTGCACGGCTACAGGAACCTTTTTATAAAGGTTCCACCTGGAACCCTTTTAGAACTCTTTTTTCAGGAAAGGGGTTTTAAAGGGTTCTTTCGATCTAAATTCTCACTGGAACCATTAGTGTTACCAAGAACCCTTGAAAAACCTTTTTTTCTGGAAAGGGTTTTTCCAGAAGAAAATGGTTCCAGGTAGAACCTCAGTCCTTGTAGAAGAACTCTTTTGGAACCCTTATTTCTAAGAAAGTAGTGACTTACAAAGCAGTTGTTATCAACGTCAGTGACTCATTAGAATCAGTTCATTAAAACCTATTTGCACAGTACTTCCTCCATGACTCCGTCTGACAAAGTCACTGGACTGAAGTACAGTTAAATATTGAGATTTTAGACATTTCCCTGGTAATTGTTGGAGATTAACCCACGTTTTTAGCATCCTTAAGTCTTTCTAACTGATTCCAATTTTTGTGTCGGACGGCTCTTCCTGTGACGCCACTCTGACCAGTCTGGCGAGGTCATAGTATCGCCTCAGCTGCCTTATAACCTCGCTAGAGCAGGTACTCAAAAAAGTACCTGGTACCAGATACTATGCTAGTAGTACTACTATGCTAAAAGTTGCATTTAGCATAGTACATATATAGTACTACTATACTTTGCCGTGCCGTGCCATGGCGAGGCAAGGTGAGGCAGTGGGAACACGCCATTAGACTCCTGTTGACCTGTGATTGGTCAAAGCCTCCTGTCAGGATGGGCCGTTCTCTCTCAGATCACTTAGTTGACATTGTGTTGAAATTTTCAACACAATGTGTTTGTGATTCATTTGAGAAATAATGCCCAAAAAACATCACAATTAGAAATACATAAGTGGATATGTTTAGCGTTGGATGAAGAGCGGCATAAAGCGGTCAAATTGAATAAGGATATGTTTTTTAAATGTGGAATTATCGCTTTACTATTAGTGACCTGAGAAAGCAGAGCAACCTGAATTTTATGTCTCGAAGGACCCTGGTGTGTGGTTTTGTTGTCACAAAAACACACAGCGCCCAGGAAACACTGGATATAATTTGAGGATTGTTTTTGACGCCACATTTCACAGTTAAGTACAATGTGAGACTTGGGCTCACGTAACACTACATTTCCACACAACACCAAAGTAGTCTTATAGTAAAACTGTCTTCTACGTGCCAGCAAATCTCACAGTACCACAAAAACACCACAGCACATGTATCACAGGAACACGATGATGACCACAGGAATGCCAATGCCGAAGTACCACAGCGTCTTTCATGTGGTTCTGTGCAATAGGAATTTCTTTTTAAAAGGTTGACAGGAAAGTATGTCTAATTAGGGTTTTGGATTTTCGACTGCCATTCTTATCAAGCCATAGTAATAGTGTCCTGTCCAAAATGAAAAATGGACATAATTTAGTATTTTGTATAAAAAGAATCAACAACACCGTAACCGCGCTCGTTCTTAGAGCCAAGAGCCGAGAGATTATACACTTTCAAAATATAACATGTGAGTTAGATATAAGACAAATCACCACCCCGTTACAGCAAAAAACATTTGAAAGTAAAAATATCCCACAGCACTGTGACCCATATGCATTAAATATAATGTATACACTACCTTTTCTACCTATCTGATGGACAACAAAGTAAAGGGTTGTTACTATACTAGATTAGTACTTTCAGGAATATACTATGTACTCAATATCTCAATTGACATTCTTCTGATTCTTCTGTCTGTTGAAGTGATGACTTACCATCTCAGAAACAACAGTTGCTTGTGTTTCATTTCCTGTTTTTGATGATCACACACTACAGACTAGACTCTCTGACGCCCCCCATCTGTTAAAATGGTATCACAGTCATTCACTGTGAGCCAATTCAGTCATAGTCATAGTCATGCTCCTTTTAAGAAAGTCATCATGGGACATGAGTGTCTATGTCACTGTTTCGGCAAAATAATGTCTTTCAATTTTGTGTATGTTCCTTATAATAACTGAAAGGTGAGAATCATGTCAGGAAATACAGTACATGATAATTTTAGGTTCTTTTTTTTTTTTATTAATCGTGTGATGGTTGTTGCTTAACAAACCTGAACATGATCAAAATGTCAGGTACCCCAGAAGTTATGGGATGGGAAAATAAATATCTTTGATAGGATTATAATTATTGAAAAATGTCAACACATCTTTGTCATGTGACACATTGAGTCCAAATCAATACCAAATTGTACTGCCATCCTCAACAGTAGGGATACACTTATTTGTATTAGTGCTCCCTACTTTAAAAAAAATAAAATATATATTTATTGTCTTAAATTATACCATGCTTCTTATATTTTATGTGACTTTTTTTATATATATATATATAGGGCCTTTTTATTTAATATGAAAATAAAAGCTTTCATTTCATGTGACTCCAGACCAAAAGCAACCTCTGGCTTTTTGTGATTGTATGGCCATATACTGTATATATTGGTCAACAGGCTACTACTGACGTATGACCATCATGGTCGTATGTGTATTGAAGTGTCAAGGACGTAATTCTCATGACATTTCTCCAAACTAGGAAGCCCGGACCGATCTTTACTAGTATTTTATATTCTCCCTTGTCTTGCATCTAAACGTGGTCCTTTAAAAAACAACTTCAGCAGATGACAAAGCTTCCTCTGATTTCCCTGTTCCTGCAGGAGACGGGTATTTCCAGCTCTGACCCCCGTGAACAGAGACCACAGCGCCCTCAAGGTTGACTCTAAACAACAGCTGTGCCTCATCGGGCAATGGCAATCGCTTCATCAATGTTACGAGGTGGACCGTGGGCATGCATGCGATACTCTTAGTGCTACATGATGATTGCAATAATACATGATGATGTGTGAATGTGTAGCCACGTTACAATCATGTAAGCTGAGGGATGGTGTGTGTTTACTATACAGCGTATGAATGTATTGAATGTATGTGGAAGTGTTTGAATATGTACATATTGTATATACTGTATGTTTATGTTGCTGTCAACATTTGTTGTCTTTTGTTTTTGTATTGCTGTTGCTATGTAACTTTAAGTTTACATATATATGTAGATATATATCTATGTATGTGTGTGTATATATATATATACACACACACATACATAGATATTTATATAAACATATATAAACCTAACATGCTATAAAAACCCTGCAATGTTGTGTCACTTTAAAGAAAACTGGTAAATGTCGACCTCTGCTGGAAAAGAGGCGTCATCAACTCCACACTAAATTTCAAGGGCAAAGCTAAGCCCCGCCCACTACAAGCTGATTGGTCGAGCTTGTCAACCTCGCAAGCTCATTGGATCAGTCATACGTCAATCGAACGACGAAGCAGGAAGTGTGCAGGGGTTAAACGGCACCGGTGAGAAAACGTGGGTACAACTGTTGTGTATTTTTCAGCTTTTGTGTGCTCTCTGTGTTTGTTTGTTGTGTATTCAGCCTCCACTCGGCTTTAAGGAACAATGCCATGGTTCCGGCTGAACTCTGAGCCGCTCTGAATGCGCTCTGCGGAAGGGGTTTGGACTTAATGCTAACATTAGCTGTGCATGCTAACAACTGTCTCACAGCTCAGTAATGTCAACAGTAGGTTAAAGTGGAATTCTCACCTTGAACGAGCGCGGTTTTATGTTGTTCCAATGAAGTGCTGATACGGTATATCTGTATTTTGCAACTAAATTACTTATAATGTATAATAATAACAACAATAACAAATTGTAATTCTGAGCATTCTTTTTATTTATTGTTGTTGACGACTGTCTGACAGCAGCAGTTAAAAATATAACCACAACATGCAGTGACCTGTCTCCCAAAAGTGCTATAAGAGTGTTGTAATTCTCTTTTTCACGTCTTGATCTTAAATTACATTTTGCTCTGCTATAAATCCACTAGATGGTGCAGGAGATCCTGTCACAGGACAGTGACATTGACACAGTCATCCTTTCAGCATTAACTTAGCTTAAGGCCAGACAGTGGAAATCAATACCCTGACCTGATTAAGTAGTAATTGGAATCCATAACAGTTTGCGATAATTGACAGGCATCCTATTGATTAAGAACACTCAGTTCTCTCGGTGAGAGAACATGAATGTGTTAGAGTTTCTAGGTTAGAATAACCCACGCTCAATAATTACATTAAAAAAAAATAGAGTGTATAAACCTCACTTAAAATGCTACTTTTTGTTTTGTTTTGTTTTTACAAACGTATGTGGGGAAATGTAGCTGCCAAAAATACAGTATTTATTATTTTTTGTTAGATTTACTTTCGTCTCTGTAACACTTATGAATATGTAAACTACCAATCTTGAAGATGTTTATTTTATTATATACTTTTTTATTTTATGGATGTGTTATTTAATACATTTCAAGAAGATCTAACAAGACCTAGTCTTTGTTAGTGACTGCTATATACAGTACTCGTAGAAATTTAATTATTTTATGGGACATCAGTATACAATGCACGTAAATGTAAATATGCATACAACTTTGAAATACTATGATTGACATTACCATGGATGTATTCATGCCTCTTAAATTCTCTTGCTGCTGAGGAAGCTGTTAATTCATGGCTTCTTTCTCCAAAAACATGTGGGTGTGTTGTCTGTTTGTTTTTCAGTTCATCTGAACGATGGCTGCCTCGAGAAAACTGGCATCTTTCCGTTTGCCTCCCCTGCCGACTGTAGGTGAGCTGTTAAAACTGTACAAGCTGCGAGCTGAGAAACAGCTGTCCCAGAACTTTCTCCTGGACTCGAAGCTCACAGGTCAGTCATCTCGTCTCACTCTTTCCCTTTTCTTACTTTCTCCCGCTCTGTCTGCAATGCGCCAACAGCTGCAAGCTGTTGTTGTTGTTTGCTACTGTGTAGGAACCACACCACACTGTGTTTTGACAGCACACCCGATTGCACAGCCTTGTTTTAAAGCATTGGAATCGACAGGCTTTTCTACATGAGGGGGCTGCTAAAATGAACGAACCCAGCCAATTGTTTGCAGCTCTTGAGAAGCTCAGACCTTAATATAATTTCCAATGATGCAGTGCAGGTCTCATCTGCTCCTGTGTCCTTGGACAAGGTTGTTACATTAATACATATCTTATCTTCAACACACACAGGCAGACAGGTAGTGCAAGATCACACACTATTAATCTTAATTTAGATACCTGAGATGTGATAGGTGTGGTGTAATTTATATGATGTATGTGGTAATTTTGTGTAAAATTGACATATTGAATGCAAATATATTTCTGTCATTGAGCTGGTTATGTTTTTATATCTTTTTAGACAAAATAGTGCGCCAGGCAGGCAGTTTGAGGGATGCCCATGTGTGTGAGGTGGGCCCTGGTCCCGGGGGCCTGACCCGCTCTATCCTCAATGCCGGTGCAGCTGACTTGCTTGTGGTGGAAAAAGATACACGCTTCATTCCCGGGCTGAAGGTAAACTCAGCAGCCACAATAATACCGACTTATTCACAAGGTCATTTGGTCACTGTGCAGAAAAGCCTCGAACACCTTCATCTGTCAGTTGCCTAAAACCAGTTAATCTTTTCTCAGCCGTGGCCTCATTATCTGCCTGCAAATTGACTGATGGCTATCTAGTACCTTTTAATTTATTCTCCTCATCAAGTGTCATATCACGTTCATATCCTCAGCTCTTGTCGGAGGCAGCACCGGGGAAGTTGAGGATTGTCCACGGGGACATACTCACCTACAGAACAGACCGAGGATTCCCGAAAAGTATCTCAAAGCCGTGGGAGGGAGGTGAGAAAATGAAATAAGCTGTTACTGTGGCGTGCGAAGGATTTGCACACGATGGAAATGGTGTGAAATTGTGTTTCCGGCAGATCCGCCAAATCTTCACATCATAGGGAATCTTCCATTCAACGTCTCAACCCCCCTCATCATCAAGTGGCTGGAGGACATGGCCAACAGGACAGGGCCCTTCGTCCACGGACGCGCCAGGCTCACGCTCACTTTCCAGAAAGAGGTGGCAGAGGTGTGACAACACTGTAACCTGTATGATATTTGCACAAAGTTTTGAATATGAAGGCGTTACTGTGCTTGTGTGGCTTTTCTTTCCCACAACAAACCATAATTAAGAGAAACTTCCACCTCCAGTTTTGCCGGCGCAGCAAACTGTGAAGGTGCAGTGTGTAACGTAGAAGTTTGTTCTTAACAAAATGATGTAACGTTATTTGTATGCTGCGTTCTTTATCTGAGAAGTGACTGTCAAACGATATTATCAGACCTGATTGAGGGAGTGTGTTTGTGTGTTTTCACCGACAGTTCAGGGGGAAAGAAAGTGTTTATCCCATCAAACTGCTGAACAGCTGGATTTTCTCAAAAGTAGAATTCAATTCCGAAACCTTTCATGGGCACTTCTTGACTTCTTCTTCTTGATTCAGCATGGAACAGACATTTGTTTGTATTGTTGTAAAGTTGCATGAATAATTTATGACTTCTCTCCATCTAGAGGTTGACGGCAAGCACGAGCAGCAGACAGAGGAGTCGTCTGTCCGTCATGGCTCAGTATCTCTGCACTGTCCGCAGCTGCTTCACCATCCCTGGACGGGCCTTTGTCCCTAAACCAGAGGTAGGACTGTGTTTACATTAACTGTGATAACTGCAAAATAAAAAAAAAAACAATTCCAGGCAGTGTTTTTGAAATATAATGAAGTCATTTCACCTGAGGGATGTTGATGTTTTATTAACAAGGCAAACAAACTGGGTTTGTTTTTTGACTTGTGGTGGTCTATTTGAATTTAATTGCAATGCCAAGAGCAACTCTTTTGCTGTATACGTCCTCCTCCTACATATTACTCTTTTTTGTTGTTGTTGTCAACACATGAAATTATTAGGGATGTGACAAAAGTTGCAAAAGACCTCGGAGTGGAAAGAAAAATGTCAAATAGGCGCATTGTATCACTAAATCACAGTCCTCAACCCGAGATGACAGCGGGGGGCGTTTCTGCATCAACCAAATAATCTCCGCTCATCATTTGGCTCCCACGTATCTGTCAGAAAACATCACCGCATCGCGATCACTTTTCCCTCACTCGTCTTGCTTTAAGGCTTCATTAAGAGTGTGTGGAATCAGTGTTGTGTCTGATCTTTGTAATGATGCCTGGTGGATATTTCCGATTGTGGCACGATGATCACACTGAGGTTCGTTTTAGGCCCAATTTCTCAGTAGTGAAACTCTTGCACAACAGATGTCTATATTCCAGGGGTTAAGCTTTATTGCAGGATTAGAGTTACATTAAGAAAAAGTATGGCTGCATTGCAACGATTTGAAATATTGGTATTGGATTATAGACTATAGAGATTATAATACTTCAATATCAGACAGACACAAACTCAGCACCTCCATTCCATTTTAACACAAATGAGATCATGTTTTTGTCTTCCTGAATTGAAACATAGGTGTTAGATTGGATGTCAGCGAAGACTCCCAGTCTGCTGAAGATATGAAGGCTCTTTAGGTGACCCACAGCCGGTAAATGTTTAATCTGCCACGTGGAGTCGCATTCAACAGACTGAACGGGATCAGCGCTAATGGTTTATTCTCTTAGAAGAGATGGCTGCCTATGTTTATTTAATCACACTAAGCTGCTTTTTTCTGTGCCTTTTTATCTCACTCTCTAGTCTTTTTTAAAAACCCAGAGCCTAATGGGTTTCAGCATCCAAGTTGTGGACAGACACGCACATGTGTTGGTATACATGTAAAAGTGAAGACGGTGCACATACATGATGAATCAGCACCCACAGGCACACAGGCCGTATATCCCCACTAAATGTTTTAGTCATTAGTAGCGTTGAAGAGGCCTCCTGCCGCTGGTATCCGATGAAGAGCTCAGCGTGTGTCACTCCAGTCATACAAGGCCCTTTTTTTAAACTACTCTGTACTGTATTCTAATTCATAAAAACAGCCCCATGGCTCTGTATTGTTTATTGGCGCACACACACCAGAGCAATTACACCGAATTGCATAAACAATAAAAATGTCCGGCCTGATTTATGGGACGACATCAAAGTGCTGGTCGGACGGGGGATTGAGGTTGTGACACGTATGAATATAGACTTCAAACTAAATCAACACTAACCCATTTATTGTCAGAACACATCATTTGATATTGGAGAAGGAGAGAAAATATTCTCATCATATCGGTACATAATTATAATGGTTTTTCTATTGAGTGTTGATGCTGCTCTTTTATAGAGCCTGTCTGAAATGGCAGAAGATACTTATAAAAGTGATAAGGGCTAAATAGCCCCCCCTTTGTCGGTAGAAGTTAATTATAATGTTGGAGTAACTGCCAAATATCAAAGGTCTTCATATTTTTATTCCTCTTTCTCTCCGTCTCTCTTGGTTTCCCAAACCCTATAGCCAATAATTGGTATTATGTTGTTCTCGCTGAAGCTTTGGGATCACTGATGGTGCTAATGAAGAGGGATTTGTTGAAATTAAAGCACAGCTGGGCTTTTTTTTTTTGTCTGTTTCTGGCATGTGTTTGTCATCACCTGAGGCTCTCATTTTTTAATTTTTTTTGTATGATATTGTTGCCTCCCCTCAGTTGTGTCTGCTCAGTAGAAAAGTAATTCTTGTCATTCATTTTTGTCAGAAAAAGCCCAAAACTGTTTGATCAGCGGCTTCAGGTGCCTCCCCCTTCTCCCCTTAGCCTCCACTACAGAGAAACAGTAAAATATGCAGTAGCAGGTGCTGCACGACACTCCACATATGGTGATTAGTGCTGTGTGGGGGGGAAAAAAAACCCCAAAACATGTGCCGTGGTTCAATACTTTTTCAATTGGACAAACACTGAGTCACAAAGAGGCCCACGGTTGGTGTAGTGGTTAGCGCTCTTGCCTTTGCAGCAGGAAGACCTGGGTTCCTGGGTTCAAGCCCGGGAACTTCGAGCCCCCGTTTTGCATGTTCTCCCTGTGTGAGTGTGGGTTTTCTCTCTTCCTCCCACAGTCCAAAATCGTGCAGATTTGGGTATTAGGTGAATTTGTCGCTCTAAAATTGACCGTAGGTGTGAGAGTGTGAGTGAATGGTTGTTTGTCTGCATATGTGGCCCTGTGATGGACTGGCAAATGGTCCAGGGTGTACCCCGCCTATCGCCCTATTTCAGCTGAGATAGGCACAGCACCCCCCTCCCCCCCGCGACTCTCCGGTAGAGGATAAAGTGGTAGATAATGGATGGATGGATGAGTCACAAAGAGCCACAGAGTTGAAGCGATGAAATCACTGAACCCGCCGTAAAGATGGAGATAAGAAAATAGCATCAGTTAAAGGTGGGAGGAAGGGGAAGTGCAGGTTGATTGGCCAGTTGACTTGAACCTATAGGATCTGAGCAATGCAGGCTAATGGGATAACGACACGGGGAAATGTTGAATCCATTTTGCATTAGCAGCTGCTGGGGTCCATATTGACGTAGGGCGGGCAGATTGGCTCTTATCCTTGATGTTTAATTTGTCCGCCTTGTTCTTCTCGCCCCGGGAGTGCAACCTCTCCTGTGTCACATTGAGTCTCAGAGATTGTCCTTGAAGGTATCCGCGAGTGGCAATCGGCTTCTTTGATGGCGCTGCCCCGAGCTCAGAGTGCCCTCAGTCTGTCCTGCTGCAGATCACACCTGTCTCTCTCTCCCTCCTTATTAGTCACTCTTCTCCTGTTAATTCCTATACAAATGGACAAACTGAGCTGAGACAGATTGAGTCGAGCAATCCTGAAATTGCTTTTGTCATTCGGCAGCTGTACCATACCATATTATCTATTAACGATTTCTCTAAGGAAGCACGTCTCTGCTGGTGCCTTAGTTATTATACACATTTCTAATTTATATTCTGGTCAGAGGTCAGGGGGATTTAGAGTGTACTCTACCATCTGCATCCTTAGCAAGACGTCCAGATTCAACCTCTTTACATAGAATCTGCTGTTTTGCAGAGAGTAGAGTGTCTCCTCATCTCTTCTCGCCTGCTTCCCTGCTTTTTTTTGCATCTTGGAAGAGTTGTATAATAGATGCTCCATCACGAGCAATCTGTTGTTTCTTCTGTATAGGAGGGCTCTGTATTGTGCCAACAGTGGTGGTGTTAATTAGTCGAGGTAATGAGGAGATCAACCAAAACCAGTTGGAGAAAGGAAATGGTTTGGGATGATAATAAAAGCACAGTGGGTTAAAAGAATGAGGACAAGAAAAGGTAAAAAAAAAAAATTGTTTTTTTGTGTGGAATGAAAGCAAATCTGGGAATAGATGCAGGGCGTAAGCACTGCAAAGCCTCTTCCACGTATTTAGACCGCTAAAGACAGATTCATGACAGAGATCGATCTGCGGGGAGATTGAGATGTACCTCCAGCATATGGTTATCTGACTGGGGCCGGTCATCAGCTCGCTCTGAGTAACGGCCGCATCAGCCATCATCTGCCGACTAAGTGAGCCTCGCAGGAGGAAGAGCCCCGCAGCTGTTCACCTTATTACACGAGCACGAACGCAAGAGCACAGGCCAGATGAGAGTATTAAATTTAAGAGTTTTTTTTTAATGCTGCATTGAGCATCCATCATGGCCAAAGGCTGTCAGAGAGCATTTAAACCAGTGTAATAACGACCGTGAAAATATATCAATTTATATACGTTTCTTTCTCTTGTGCCGAGATGTTATTTTAAATTAAAATCAGTCAATTTGTTGAAGTCGGGCAGTGTTTCCATGTTGAATGTGACCCGTCTCAGTCCAGTGCGCTGCTCTGGCATTGATGGATACCCTCACTGTGACCTGAAGTGGCCCAGCTCTCGGCTGAACAGTAAGAGTGAGAATCTACTCCCGGCCACATATTCCACAGGCACATGATCCATCTAGGCCCATCCCATAAACGGGGTCAAGCGTGGTATCAAGAGTATCGGGGAAAAGTTATTTCGATTGTCTCGCGCCAGCCCTGTAAACGCCCGAAGGCATGATCTCAATACATTCCAGACCCAAGGTAAAGGAACGCTAAAAATACTCTCCTCCTCCTACTCGTTTCTCCCTAAACAAAACGCCGAGGTTGGCAGTGTTTGCTTCCGTGCATCTCCAGAGATGTATTGCTCCTCCTAATGTGAAACTGCGGTGCTCGGGAGTCGGTGCTCAGAGTCGAGCTGATTCAGCTCTGTTTAATCTGCGAGCATGCCAAGAGAAGATGCAAGTGCTTAGAGGAACTGATAACAAATGGAACACACACACACACACAGTTTTAGGAATCATCGTGTTTGGCATTAACCTGAAAGGTAATCTCAATGTGCACAAAGATTTCATGACTTAATTTCAGGCTTTATAGAGGGGCTGATGGTGTAGGTTGGATTTCATGGGTGAGCTGATTAGGTTAAAAAAACATTGTTAGTTGCGTCAAGCTTTTTTTCCTCTTCCGATGCATCCTCTTTCGACAGTTTAGGTCATAGCATCCTACCTGCCACACGTGCTCCCCTGTGCTCCGAGCTGAAATATTGAAGGACCTTCTTGGAAACTGTCAGAGTGCATTGTTTTCCCTACAAGCTCTACCGTTGTCATCTCCACAGCTTTTACTGCCTTTCTCAGCAGTTTACTGCGCAGCCAAGGTCGCCAGTTGCTGTAACTCCCCCAGCCTCGCACCGTGGGCGCAGGGAGCAGGGGAGCGCAGCTCCAACAAAGGAAGGTCATTCCCCAGCGTCAGCGTTGATGACCATGTTATATCTTCAGTATGAACCTTCTCGGGCGTAGCAGCTGTCCAAAATAAAGAGCCGTGCTCTAAGTGTGGCGGCACACCAGAGTGATTTGGGTTTAGTGAGCGATTGCGTGACAGTTCCTCAACATTCATACAGCAATGCAGCATCCGCCTCGTTCTCTGTTGTCTTCCAGTGCCTTATTATCTCCCACATTGCCCCTTTCTCTTTCGGTTGATATGTGGAAAAGCCATTTGCTGGTCAACAGGGTCACAAATGCACTGTATATGAAAGAAAGTAAATAATCTGCTTAATTAATGAGGCTGCGGAGTCTGAAGGAAAAGCCTTATGCATGATTAACCCCTGCCTTAAAATGACTAGGGCTTACCTCGTCTAAGCTCACATTCCAGATCTGTCGCAGCAGCAACTCCGGGTGAAAGCCTTTGATGGAAAATATAGGTTAAATACACAGAGGAGCAGATCTTATTAGTGTTTCCCCATGAGAAGGAGTAGTTATTTGATCTGCACTCTTGTTGCATAACCAAGAGGAGTGGGAGAATGAGGGGAGGAAGAGAGAGAGAGGGAGCCTTAAATAATCCATGTTTGTTTCAAGGAAGCACATCTTACTCAACCGACATCAACGATGGTCCAATCAGTCGTAGCGAGAGCCCAGATTCTCTTGGAGAGTCATGATTTAACAAGCACGCTGACAGAACTGAAGGCTATAATGTGACAGGTATTAAATTTAAGGTTTTTGTAGTGTCTTAAATGAAACCTTTATCATATTTCTCTTGTTCAGATGATTTACAGTAGATCTGCACTTTTATTTATATCATTCCCTTCCCACATCTTGGCATTCCAATTTATTTTCAATCAAAAATGTAAAATGTTTTGTCCAGACTTATAAGACGATTTGTCACATTTCCTTGTCTAATATGAAAATAAGTTCACTTTTTGATTACCTCAATTGAAGATTTAGGAAATGGTGCTAGGCAATTTTTCGATTTTATCGACCAAAGAAATAAACCATAAAACTTAAAACTTAAAATATAATAATTAAGTTGCTGCCTAATCTGCCCAATTTCCTCCTTTTCTTTCTTATTAAATAAAAGGACTATATTCAACTTCATTCATCTGTCCGAGACAAACATTTAAGAGTATAGAAATTGGATTCAGATAGCATGATTAATAAATGAAATATAAAGACAGATTATAGATTTTCTGTATAATTTAGCTCAATTGAATTATGAACTCATCGATGATTTCTCTTCTTTTCTGCTTTACTGTTGCATGTTAGTGATTATCTGCAGTTGTCATGTGTCTGTCCCTCTGAGGCACTTTGAAAAGACACTAATCATTGGTTATATTTAAATGCTTATTTAAACGGAGCAAATTGTTGTTTTTTTTCCTTCAGCTATTTCCTGCATTTAATTGCACATTATCAACAGCTACTTAACATGTTGCCGTTTAGCTCGTGATTTTGTGTCAGATTGATCCACACAACTAAGATAAAATGCGTTCCCTTAAGCTCCCATGGCTGCTGCTGCTGCTGTTATTTTCATTAAATTCTTGTATTTATGTTGTCATCCCAGTCAGGAATGACAAGAACAGGCTGGGGTTTTGGTATTTGAAGAATCTCCTTCTTTTCAAACCTTTTCGCACTGATAGTCATGTTTTATGGATACTTACTTTAGCTGCTGTCTGCCCACGCTCTGCACTGCCTGTACCAGCCAGCAACCTCTTACATTTTGGCCGATGGATGAAAGCTCCGTCTCCGTCCTCATAAACCACACATTAAATGCACACGCAAATACAGATGACGTACAGCAGGTTGCTTTCACAAAATAGTTTTACTGGTAAAAAATAGAACTACTTGCACAAGCACGTTGAGACACCTGTATCAGAACTTGTGAACTGTTCATCATCACAAATATGCTCTGGCAAAGTAAGAAGTGCTGAAGCATCCACAAAAATAAGCTGCAGTTATCAAAATAATAAATCAGTGTCTTGGTACAGTATATGCAGGACTCTTTCTTTTTTTCTTTTTTTTTTCTTCGACTTTTAGGACCTATAGTCACTTTGCACTCTGCTAATGATATTGCGTGCTGATGATCAAGCTGCACAGCCACAAATAAAGAGAAACCTCGTATTCGCTCCTATTTGCCCTGCTAAATCCTCGCAGACAGAAATTGTTCCCTTATTTTCTAGAGTGCCAGGTGTGTTATGTATTCGTCCTGGTCCAAGAAGCTCTGTCAAATAAAACAACACAGGTAAAGGTGCACTGAGTCGTCGTCTTCTTATAAAGAAGATATGGTATGAACATGGTATTGTATCTTATTGAAACAATCTGAAGGATCTCTTTTCAAAGCCTGGATACTTGTGTACAGCTGCCGCAGACTTACAGTGAACATCAACAACTCCTACAACAAATTTATAAAATACCACACTCTTGCAAATGAAACTCGTGTCGAGTGAAGTCTTGCTGTGCTTTGGGAAAAGAAGAGTAAAGAGGATTTAAAATAACCCTCAAAAGCTGCACTGGACTGTACACAAGCATCTCGTCGACTTAAGTCTGGCAAAAAAAAAAAAAAAGATCTGTGAAACATTTGTTAATGTATAATTCATGTACAAAAACAACGCGATTAAAAAAATAAACGGAAAGAACTCCAGAAAGTATTAAAAAAAACGTGTCATCGTGAGACAATTTTGGCACATTCTCCAAACACGTATTGTGTCAGTATTAGTCGATGACATGGCACATTCTTCACTTTGTTTATTGCATTGGCTATGGTGCCTCGGCAGTGAGTTGTTGTCAGGAGGCCAGCGCTGATGTCTGTGCTGCTGGATGAGATGGCTAACATCGGGGCGGGGGCAGAGCCCGGACCCCGGTGGACTGCTGAGGCTGGCAGTGGTAACCACAGAGACGGCAGAGATGCCCGTGGCGTGCAGGAAGCAACCTGCAGGTGGCGAGCTGGGCCTAGCCATCTGCTCTTCCCTCCCCTAGGAAGCTGCATGTTTATGAGAGAGAGACGGAGAGAAATGTGCCCTGTCTGGAGCACAAATAACCATATTCATCCAATGCCTTTAGATTCAGTAAAAAATCTAGACGTTGTGTGGACCGTGCTCGCTTTAAAGTGTGACAGCGCTTCTGACATATGAGTAGGTGGGCGTTTTGTTTATGCATATCTGGTGTGTATTATATGCGGTGGGCAGCCGGGCTTTCAGCATGCATCAGCAGCGCTCTCATGTCAGCGATCACATCCGTGCGACATGTGACACAAGCAGGATACAGAGAGAGTGGCTTTAAAAAAAGATTGAGACTTGACGGGTAAAAAAAAAAAACGCTATGGCAGCATAGTCAAGTGGCCACAGTTTAAGAGACGGAGAACTTCCCACTGTGCAGACTGGTAGCGTACACACACACAGTGCTGCTGACGCACTTGTAAAACAAGTCACATATGGAGAATGACTCAAACCTTTTTTAGCTGCCTGCCACACAGCTACCCGGTCGACCACGTCTCAAGAAGCATCTCCCTCTCTGTTTTCTTTTATCTTCCCTACCTCTGCACCATTAAAACATCTGCTTGTCCGGGGGAGATTATATTTGCACGATATAGACACTGACCATGGCGCTTCCTCGTGTCACAAACTATTAAATGGGTTTTAGTAAAAACGCAGAAGCTCTGGGTAAAGCTTGTTGAGCCGTGGCGAGACAAAGAGACACCCACCAAAAAAATGGAAACTTCAAATCGCTGATTGACAAGCACATACCCTCAGACAATAAGGATGTCTGAGGGCTGAATTCTGTTTCCATGGCAGTGTGGAGGAGGATGACGGGAGTGAAAAGCACATGCAGTAAAAAGCCAGTGTGTTTACTGTGGACATGGAGACACACGAGTGTGTGAGTGTGTGTGTGGGTTTGGTGAGCGTGACTGAGGGCGTGCAGGAGTGGATTGGGATGGGTAGCTGCTACTTAAAGGCAGAGTATTTATGTCTGGATGGGAATATGAAAGCAGCATATCAGATGGTCCCTGCCGCTGGAGGACTGGAGTCTTTCTATCAATCTTCCCTCCATCTCTCTCATGTTTTTTCCACCTGCAGAGAGAGACGCAGGCATCTCTCCGTCTCCGTTTTCAGTGCCAGTCCCAGCCCAGCAGCCCGCACTTATTCCTCCTGACAGTCCTCTTTAAACAGTTACAGCAGGGTAATGTTTCTACAGCTTTTCAGGCACAGGCGTTGTGTGGCTATGTCTCAGTCGTCTTAACCTGGCATTCCTCTGTATTATTACACAGACAGGCTCCACACAGCATGCTTTAGAGGCAAAAATATCAACATTACTCTAGTAGCTAACAAAAATATGACAATTTATTCTAGTCATTTCCATGTAGCGTTTCTATCAGTATACGAAAAACTAATGGCTTGCAATGAGAGGGGGCTTCCACCTACTGCTCTCAGGCGTTATATTGCCTATTTCATCAAATGAGACTGTACCAAACGATTGTAAATAGCAGCTAAATGATTGCTTCTTTCTTTCAATTCTAACCTTTGGCGAGGGAAAAAAAAAAAATCAACTCTGAAGCCTTCCTTATTTGCTTAATCCGTTCCCGAGGGAGCTCTTTCTGTGATTTACTGATGGAGGATGTCTGCATTTGGTTAGCGGCTTCCTTCGATTCTGCAGCATCTTATCCCGGCTCCTTACACATTCACACTTTGTTCCAAGCTGCTGCTTAGGGAATACCTCCACCGCTTGTGCTTGCAAAACAGAAGAAAATGGAGAAGAGCCAGATAGAGGAGGAGGGGGGGGGGGTGAATTCAAAGTTGTTGCCCTCCTCCCTCGTTTTTTTTTCTCCACCTCCATCTAGAGTAGAGCCTAGTGTGCAGCAAAAGCCGTGATGGTTTCTCCCTCAGGCTCATCTCCCTGTAGCCGTGGCGTACACATCGCTGCTTTATTACACATAGTCCTGCAGGCTGTAGCCAGTCTTATTGTCTAGTGGGGAGAGAGAGCAGTACTGATGCTGGAGATCCTGCTGCTGCTGTAGCAGCTGTTGCTGCTGCTGCTGGAACAGCAGTTTGTCAGGGGGAGGGAGCAAGACCAGGTCTTGGGGGCCATGTCGCTTCCCTGAGCAGGACATGCAGAAGATGGACCCTCCAACGAAGAGAAATCCTGCCGAAACAAAAGCGACATAGACGGCACCCCCGGGCTCAAACTTATTGCTCTCGGGCACACTAGAGTCCAGGAAGTTGGTGATGACCTCGTTGGTAAACCAGGAAGCGGGAACGAGACACAGAAACCCTGCGGAGACGAAGCAGCCGCCACTAGCGATGGCAGCGTGCCGCTTGGAGCGTCGTCCACCTCCCCAGCGTGTGCATTTTAGTCCCAGGGATGCGAGGCAGAGGCCCATGGCGGCCAGCACGCAGCACAGCACCATGGTGGTGCGCGCAGTCTGCAGGTACGCAGGTAGCGAAAGCACGGAATACTTGAGCGTGCAGCTGAACATGCCTGTGCTGTACCATGTGCAGTCCATCCACAGTCCCTGCATCTGGGAGATTGCTGTGATGATGTTGGAGCCCACATCTGCACTGACCTTCCAGTTGGGCAGCAGGGTGGCCACCATCGCTCCCATGATGCCCATCAGTGCGAGAACAAATCCAAATATCTGCATCCCCGTGGATGCCATGCTCCTTCTAAAAGTCTATGCTGCTGCTGACGCTGCTGCTGCCGCCTCAGCCCTTGTCCTCGCTTGGCAGCATTCACCCAGCTCCAGCCAGGCTCACTGTCCAGCCGCCTCTTACCCCCTCTTCTCCTCCCTCGGTGGCGTAACAGCTGCCAGTCAAATCCCCACAGCCTCCTCACTTTTTCTGCTGCGGCTGCACTGGACTGGAGGAGAGTGACAGAAATGAGAAATTGATGAGTGGCTCTCTCCTCCTTGCACTCCCTCCTTTTCTCCCCTCACTCAAGCGCAGACTTTCTCCGATTGGAAACAAAGGAGCGCATGAAGCAGGGGAGAGAAGAGATGGCTGTGACTGACTCTAGGTAAGTTTAAAAAAAATAATAACAATAATTTTTAAAAAAACACTTGGACTTGAAGGTGCATGTGTATATTTTCTATGCGCTCACTGGAGCCCCATAGAGCTGTTATTGGAGAGGGAGAAATGAGTTTGTGGTATTTGCAATGCTCAATGTGGACTTAAAGCTGCAGTGCCCTCACTCTCCACTCTTACACTGTGTATTCCAGCACTTTGATTATCTGTGGTGTTTACTGAGTAAACGCAGCATGTCTTTTTAAAAGTAAACACTGGGATCTTAAAGTAAACTGCTGCAGTCACTGGAATTAAACTTGTGATGGTATAGTTAATTTTTTTTAGTATTATTATAATATTTGTCGGGACTTTTCCAGCCTGCGCATTCTCATCTAACTGAATATGTTTGTCTAAATAACCTCGAAGCTTAGTCTTAGTGTTTTTTTCTGTTTGTTTGTTTGTTTGTTGTTGTTTTATTATGCTCCAATGAGAGAAAGAAAGACTGGGGGGGGGAGAGAAAAGCGATGTTGAAATAATGTCTTACCCCGGCTGGTGCAGAGCTGGCGCTGACGCGTCACGCTGTTCGCAGTGATTCCTGTAAACACACACGGTGACACCGTGAAAGGCAGCAGCAGCAGCAGCAGGAGGCTGGTGGTGGTGGTGGTGACGGGTCGAGGCGCAGAATGTAGCCCGGACCACGGATCCATTCAGACCGTCCATTTCCTTAGCAACAGTGTGGAAAGAGAGCGAGGACATCCCACTGCAGCGAGCGCCACACGGACCACACAGACTCGGTCTGGAGGAGAGGAACGATCGTTGCGCTCTCGCTCGCTCTACCCCCCTCTCTCTCTCTCTCTCTCTCTCTGCGTAATGTGTGTGTGTGTGTGTGTGACTCACAATCCGCAGCTTGACTTTTTCAAAATATGAAAACAAACGCTGCAAGCACGTGCTCATGGTGTCACAAAGGGCTGCACTGCAACCGACGATTCATATCATAAGTGATCCATTTAATTTTTTTTTTTTTTTTAACCTCATTAATGAGTTGTTTCATTCGTACACTCTTAGAAATAAAAGTGCTAAGTAGAACCATATAAGGCACATGTGTCAAACTCAAGGCCCGGGGGCCAGATGTGGCCCGCCATGCCATTTTATGTGGCCTCCGAGTGATTAATTGGTCTTAAAAAATCTGCGTTATAATAGTTCTATGCTGCTTTAAGGCGTGCGTTGACCATAAACTACATTTCCCACAATGCATGCAGAGTGAAATTGAGGTTGAGACTGTGATTGCAGCAGAATGTCTTCACAAAAGCCACAAGCAAAAATGACGTGGCAGCGAAAGCTAGCTTTATTGTGGCTGAAGAAATCGCCTGCGCTAACACTAACCCATTCAGGAAAGGGGTTTAAGGCTTTTCAAACCCTGTTTTAAAGGGTTCTCTGGATCAAAATGGTTCTTACTGGAACCATTAAAGGGTTTTTCAGAAGCAAATTGTTCCAGGTAGAACCTCAGCCCCTGTAGAAGGACTCTTTTGGAACCCTTATTTCTAAGAGTGTAAAATAAAATGCAGAAAATGATGGTGGTAATGTAAGTCACTGTTTCCCTAACCTTTAAGTGCTGATGGTAATTTTTGATATATTAGGTTTAATTTCATAGAAAAGCCACGAAAGCATTAAAAAAACATAATTTTTATGCAGCTGAAGTTAAATAATTTATTATGTTTTATTTAAACAAAATAACAGCAATTAACTGTTGCAGTACCTACCTTAAGAGGTTTTTGTGCACAGCTGTGGCTTTTATTTGCACAGCTTCTACTCTGCTGAATGTCGTTACTTATTTTCCTCAGACATTTTGAACCGTTTGGAGCCAAGGTGCACCCTGAGAAAGTCGTACCCATTTCACAGTTGTCGCTATGTGAGGTGATATTGTTTTCCCTTTTCTTTTTTTAGCGTGCATTCATTTTTAATTATCTAATCAAACCACCCACAATCATTTCATTCAGCTTGCAATAATGTCATAGAAATTAACAGTGTTGTGTTCAGTGCAGCCCTTTGCCAGTGTGCATCTATGAGAGCACATCTACTGTACCTCCAGAGAGCCAACCCTTAAATAATCATTTGGAACTCCTTCACTGGATTTTCCTCCAGAATATCACCAACATATCACTCCTGTAACTGTGATATTTGTTTGCTGACATCATTTGACTAATTGAAAATGAATGAATGAGGAAACAAAAAAAGACTTCTCTGAAATTCTGCTCAGACATAATTCAATATTGGAGTTGGGTTAAAGATAAGGAATTGCCAAGATGCCAAGTTGGATAATGTTTCCCAACACAGTCGTCTAATTAAGAGTGAAGGAAAAAGAGCTGCTATCTTTATGACCAGACAGTGTTTGACAAAGATGTGTTTACACATGTGCCGGTGCAGGCGAGTCAACATATCTCACTGTGCCAAAATTGACCCTCCCTGAGGCATCGTCTTCATCAGACGTCAGTCAGCAGGAGGCTAAACCTCACAGCTGCTACCCTATCGCTATCTTTACCCACTTTCCTCTTCTCTCTCCAAAGGACGTAGCAAAACAAGGGAGGGAGTGGCTTGGATGGATGGCCTTGATTCATGAATGACAAAGAGGACAAAACGTGAGAGGGGGGGACTATTAGAGCTGATAACCTTGGAAGCGCCGACGTGTGTTACTATTATTTTTGCTGCATGTGCAAATCAGCGAAAAACACCCAGCTGTGGGAAATTACTTTGCCTCTCCCCTCCCACTTACAGTGTAATAACCCGGCATTGACCACCGCGATGTGTAGCCATTACATGTAGATTGGTTGGTTGCGATTGATTTGTCCAGCTATTGATCTGTTTGTTTAATATGGTCCAGTGTCCTCCATTGTTTCACTCCTCAACTACCCCTAAGAGACCCCTCTTTCTTAAAATTAGATCAGGCCACATTGTAGTGATGGTGTGCACCACATTACCTCCAGTGTGATGTTGGCGTCGACCTTCAACACTATTTCTTTTTTTTTTTCCCAGAGCTCCTCGTGGGAAACGCCGCAGCACGCAAAGGCTTTTCTTTCCCGATTTTTCCGTCGACACACGACAATGTGGCATGTGTGACCTATCTCCTTGTAACCAATGAGATCCTGAGTGCAGATGCCGCTGTTGTTCTTTGGGGAGTGGGGATAAATAAATAAAGGGATAAAAGGAGGAAAAGACGAAAAGGAGGAGGAAAAGAAAGGCGAGAAGAGCAAAATGCAGTTAACATACGGTCGGCGAGTGTCGACGTGTGAAGCTGTCATGTGTGAAGATATTGCACGCTGTTATAAGCGAGGTTCTCCTTTATTTTTATCACCTAGCAGCATAGCTCTCAGGCCTTTGTGCAGCAGGCAGCATTACTCTGTGGCAAAGCCCGGACCAGAGGCTTTCGTAATTCAATTAGCATTTTTTTTCTCTTTTATGTCCTCCCGTTTGTAATTGTTTTGGTTCATTTACGGCAAAAAAAAATGCAAGGTAGCGTCACAAAGCAGGGTCCAGTTTCAACCCCGTGCCTGATTTCCAGTTCAGCTCTCCATGGTGCGGTTGGGTGGCAGTGTGTCTCGCTCCATCCTTCAGAAGCTGGACCGTGTGTATCACACCCCAGCGGAATAAGTGCGTAACGTACTGGAGGGTTTTACATAATGCTGTAAAACTCTTGTGACATGGTCTCTCCAACTCTCTCCATCAGGACCGACTCCCACAGACGTGAATAATGTGGAATGTCACTATTCAAAAATAACCCATCAAAACTATTTTTCCCACACTGCCCTTTTTGTTTGCCGTTCCACAGTTCCAGTAGACGACGTCAAATGTTTTGACCTTTTTTTTTTCATAATTTTTCAGTGATGAAAGCATCTCCCTGCGGAGCTGATCCTGTCAAAGACCAGAGCTACAGCCTTGAATGTTCTGTACGTGCCTGTCTCCGAGTTCCTCCAGAAGGAACGCCAGAGCATTCTCTCCCCAAACCCCTTAAGCATCATCAGCCCAGTATATTCGCTTGCATTGACTGCTTCCTTCTCTTCTCTGAGTGGCTTTCCGCCTCCACTGATGTCTCCTCAACATACTGTCATAATTAATGCAGCTCTTCCCCCCCTTTGGAGGCAGGATCTCTGCATATTGGCTTTTTGTTCATGCCTTCCCTGGCTGCATGTAGCTTTCTTCCACCCCCCTGCACTTTCACAGAACCTGCCATTATGTAAGTGCGAGTGTTGGTGGTGCAGGTAGTGCAGTGGCTGATGCCCCAGGGCCCCTGCCATCTCATCTTGGTTACGCTTAAAGGGACATGACAAATTACTGCTCGCATGCCTTTGTGCTAGAACTCTTGGAGGAAGAGACATTGGAGGTGGAAATGGGGAGGATGGAGAACCACGGGGCAAAGCTTGGGTAATGGAGTTCCCTGCTGAGCTTGGGGAAGGTCAAACATATGAAATATGGTAATGCACACATTTGGATGTGTCACTATTTAAAAGGTTCTGAGTTGCAGACCAAAGTAGATATGGGACTTTTGTGCTTTTGAAGAGTTGAGCAACGCAAAACCTGATATTTTTCCTTCAACAAGAAAATGATGGTTTATTTTTTTTTGGTCTGTACTTTCCTATAGTCTTGAGATTTATTATACAGTGACTTTACCTTTTATGTGCAATTTTGTGATATCAGTGTCTTATTCAAGGACGCACTGACACATAGGCAGAAATTGGGGATCAAACCTCTCACTCTATACACATACTCTACTTTTTTCTAGTTTATGGGTGCAGAAGGAGGCGTCTTCTGTTTCAAGTGTCTGATTAAATTATCTGGATTGAGAGACGCAGAAGGATTATTATGAGCTGGACGATAGATCTTTACATAACAATCTAATTTGAGGCTAACTTAGTGATAATGATTCACTTGCTTTCTCCCCCCTCCGAAATCCAGTTGCTTCCTCAAGCCTACATGATATGATTACCATCAGAGCATCCCCGTCTCTGTCCGCTTTGTGTGTTTGATCCCTATTGCCACCCTTTATAAAGTGAAGGGGGTGGTGGTGGTGGTGGTGGTGGTGGTGGTGGTGAAGGAGAGGGAGTCTCCGCCAGAGGGGGGAAAAGATATAAAGCCTGTCAACTAGAGTCAATAAGTCAGTCTGCTACCCCACTTCAGGATTTTTCCCGGCGGTGACAGAGTATTTTAGGTGGTCTGGAGGGGACAGCAGATTGGGTGAAGGCATGTTCATAGCACCTCAGCGGACGACCCAGGTGACAACGTGTGATTTAAGATGGAGTTTCCTTGCATGTTGAGGTTATCAGGGGGAGGATTAATGGCAGGGAGTGGGATATATTACAGTGGTGCTACCCAGTGAAGCCATGTTGCAAGGCCATATATAAATCATAACAGCAAAGTGACTTGGACAAGCTGACGGCTGAAATGCTGTCGCCTGTATAGTCCCAATATCGACTTTTCCCCCCTCGCTCCTCTCCTAAATCATGAAGTGTGGAATATAAATGGCCTAATTATTCCAACAGAGAGTGAAATTAAAGGCATTCCTTTTTATCGCCTCTGCCGAACAGATGGTTTTCTGATGTTGCATCACCAAGGCAGTTTTGCAAATCCAAAATACAAGATCTCCAACGTATTCCTTCTGCGTTAATGTGACAGGTAGGAGGAAATGATATCTGGTAATATAAACCTCAGTTCCAAATCAAATGGTGCCGCCAACAGAAGAATCATCATTCAATCTTAGACTGTTAAAGGTCCAGCGTGTAGAATTGTATGATTGTTTTTTTATTACCTCAGAATGAGACTTTCACTTTTATATCAGGAGCGAGGTCAACTTTACTGAGCTTGGCTGAGAAGGGCAAGGTGAGGGATATTCAGGGATACGGGAACGTGCAACTTCACCAACAAATGCTAATCAATATTATAATTAGAGATGGGACGATACCACTTTTTTGTCATTTTTTGAGACTCGGCTAAAACGCTTTTAACTGATTTTTCTTAACATTTTTACAGTCTGTGCATAGTGAAGCATTCGATATCAGACCAATACCGATACTGACTGACCGATACGGATTCCCATCCCTAATTTTAACTTCTAATGAACAGCTGTATTGAAGGTGCAGCTTCAAATGTTAACCCACCTCTAATGTTCAGTCTAATCAGACCATTTGCCCAACTTTGCTCAAGCATAAATATTGCGTCAGGACCTCAAGATATCATCACTTTCAGTGTCTCTTCATTTTAGTTGCTATTCCTTGTCAGAAATTACCACTAATGGAAATCCAGGGATGGCTCAATACCAGATTTTTTCCAATACAATACCAATATCACAACCTTGATTATCTACATACCAATTTTATAGTCTTGTACCTCTTTTAAACGACTTATAAATGAGACATCTAATATAGCTACCACCCTGCTGCACTCTTAGAATTAAAAGTGCTCAGTAGAACCTTTCTTTCTTTGGCTTGTCCTCATAGGAGAACCCTTTTTGACTCCTTTTTATAAAGGTTCCACCTGGAACCCTTCCCTTTATTAAGGAAAGGGGCTTTAAAGGGTTCTCTGGATCAAAATGGTTCTTACTAGAACCATTAGTGTTACCAAGAACCCTTACCTGTTACTTTCTGAAGCAAATTCCAGGTAGAACCTCAGCCCTTGTAGAAGGACCCTTTTGGAACCCTTATTTCTAATAGTGTATAACCAGCCGCTTAAAAACATAATGGTCCAAGCATTTGCAGCCCTCATTCATGTCCTCGTCACATGACATCTCTATTGAAATGTACCTTGGTTTAAGTGAAGCATTTGCTTGTTATTTAAAGATTTACAGCTTCAATGAGATTTTTTACTTTATTCTGCTATCTGTTCAAATGATTTTGGTATCTCTATCTAATGCTGAACTCCGGAGTTTTTTCGACCTTTCCTTGCTCTATTCTTGCACATAGCCTAAAGGGCTGTTGAGACAGTCTCCTTCCCACCCCTGCCATCCCATTAAACTCCACTGCGGCAAGAAACTCAGCAGCAGCTGTGCAGCTGTGGACAACGCAGGAATCCATAGATCTGATAACAGATAGTGCTGTTCTGTTTTACAAGCGACTCCGGAGCGCTACCTGAGCTGTTTCTCATAAAAAGACGAATCCAAACAGCTCATTAGAGATCCTTCATGCACCCTTGGACCACTTAAGTTATCCTCCCCTAATTATCAACGCTAGCCCCCTGGCCCAGAAAAAGCAAACGGCAGCTGTGAATGAAAATGAGTCACAGTCCAGAAATACAAGCTCCCAGGATGCAATGCGAGCTCTGCAGGGTGTGTAGTCTCCACAGGAGGGCTGTTGAACTGAATCACCTGTACTTTTATTTCACCTCCGATTGTGTTTGTATGAGTAAGTGGGAACCGCGTCTGTGGTTGTTCCATTCGTGCACAGGCTCTACATCCTTCCTTCTTCCCTTGCCTCCTCTCCACATGCCTTCACACGCTACAGCTGTTTTCGTCTTTCTTCCACAGCTCGTATATTCCTTTTCCCACGTACTTTCAAATGTGACGTATTTAGATGTTTGTTATTCTTTTCCTTTACTGCGCGAGTCTTTGAGCATGTTGAAAAGCTTGTAATGGCAAAAAGCACTTAAGGGCAATGAAATGCGTTATTATTATTCCAACTAACAGCACTGACGGCTCTGTCCGGGCTGTCAGAGTGCAGTCCCCTTCAGTGGCCCTTCACCGGGAAACATAAGGTTTAGACTGATTGTGCTGCAGCCCCTTAAGCTATAACTCCCTGGATTTCAACATCATTATTGTGTAACACCCTTTAAAGATAATCTTGATGAATTTGTGCTGCATTAGCACAGACTCTTTAGATTCAGAGATGGATTTAATGTGTTCTGGATCATTTGATCCTGCTGGGTGAGATAAAAATAGCTGGTTGTCCTGTACGAGAAGCAACGCAGAGGGATAGAGCATGTGCAGATCTACAGTGTAAGGGCTTGAAAGTTAAAGAGGTAGTAATCTGAAGGCGAGAGAGCTCTTGCACCGACTACTTCAGCAGTGTCATGTCAGCTTAGTTGCTGACCGTGCTGACGCACAAAGGATCGGGGGAGGCAGCAGCGAGTGAGGAACTGGAGCCAAGGTTCTCATCACCCACCACCTCTAGCACACGTCTGCTACTATATCACAGTCATTCCTGCAGGGGCGAAAGAATGTCGACAGATTATAGAGTATCTTTACTTATTTGGTGAAAGTATGGAGATCTCTTTTTGAACGGGATGAAGCAACCGCGTATCGAGTGGATTGTACCATGTGAAAATACCGCATGTTGTGATTGAAGGTGTCTAGAAAAGCCAGTTGCATGCTGCCTCTGTGTATTTTCTCTGGATACTTGAGCTTCACCCCACAGTCCAAAGATATACAGGTCGTATTTAGGTTAATTGGAGACTGTCGGTGTGAATGTCTGTGTGTTGGCCCCGTGATAGGTCATTTTAGGCTTTGTGTTGTGCAGCATATGTGAACTGTGAAAGAAAATTCTTAAACTTTTAGCCAAATTTAAGTTTAATTACTCATCTAATTCTTATAACCAGACCTGGTGTTCAATATTAACAGCTGTAACTTCGGATAAAACACAAACTAGGCGCCTTTCAAGGTTCCCTCCCTAGATACCAAGGCGCCAAGCATCTGGACCGGATATCCTATCTCAACTCTTACTAATTATATGTATCAGACCTGACACGCTGCTCGCAAGAATCTGGGATGATGCCTTACTGTTCAGATGTCAGGCATTGTCTCCTTATTGTCTGCTATTTTACTCTTATTATTATTTACAGTTAAAATGCTAGGGGCCTGTAATAACCTGCTGTGTGATCCGTATACTTGGTTAAAAGCAGCAACACAGTAGTATTAATTGCATCTGTAAGTCACATAGTTTTATTTTCATTTTGTTTTACTGGTTTTCACTGTGACATAACACAGGGGAAATTAAAAGATTGGCTTTTCATCCTTTATTTGTCAGTCAGAGCGACTTTTGGGTTTATTCTGTGCCAGGAACCAGTGTTGTGTGAATGCCACATTTGTTCAGTGTTGTATGCAATAACAATGAAAGACCATGTTTATGTATTTAAATGATGTTACTCGCGACCAGATTACATGTAAGCGCACGTTTACTGTAATCTGTAATTATTTCAAAACTAACCCTGATCTTTTTTAAAAGCTAAAGAAAATGGATGAAAAGTGAATTCTAATTACAGTTTATTTATTTAGCTATTTATCACATTACTGGTATCTTAAACATATAACATTGCAATGAATAAGTAACTCACATGTCCTCGACAATGAAAACAGTATTGCTTTATATGATTTATTGTCATTAAAGTCAGTTCAAAGGAATATATATAGTGTAGTGATAAAGGTGAACATCATCTCTGGGCTGTGTACTCTGGACGGAACGCTAAAGCAAGGACAAGTTCTGCAAAGGTGACCTCAAATAAAGATTTAATCAGAGAAACTGTGTCCTCCCACAGAGCAGGATACGAGCTCTGCCTTTTGTCCCCTTGACTGGATCTATACGTGAATGTTTCTGCTCCGTTTGGTTTCACCCACAGTGGAAATGGTAGAGCCGGAGTGAAGGAGGATGTCGGGATGAAGAGAGGAGTGAGTCAGGCTCATAGGCATTAAGTAACTGTGGTGGTGATGATGATGCAGGGACTGGAAAGACAGACAGACAGACAGGCAGAGGCTCAGTTTCTATAGTCCATCGCACAGGTGTTACTGTGGCAACTGGAAGCAGCTCTCCAGCCAGCCATGCTGCGTCATCTTATTTTCAGCCTTTCCTCTTTATCCCTCCGCCTCTTCACACTTTGCTCCCCCTTTTGTTATCCCTCTTGCCATTTGGCAGGCAACCTTTCTCTACCAACACTCTTCACACACACACACCTGTACATTCCCATGAGCACGTCTCACAATGTTGTTTTAACCCCTGCTGTTTTTGTGTGTGTTTTGTGTACGCAGGTGGACGTGGGAGTTGTTCACTTCACGCCTCTGGTTCAGCCCCAGATCCGGCATCCCTTCGCGATGGTGGAGAAAGTGGTGAAAAACATCTTCCAGTTTCGCAGGAAACACTGCTACAGAGGAGTAGAGTGAGTACGATGTAGTTTGAGTCGTTTTTCAATTTTAGCTAAATTAGCAAAAGGCAAATTTTGTTATTGTTGACACCGCAACGATTATTAAATGCTGTGGTTCTAGACTGACAAAATAACCACCAGATTAAATGATAATGAAAATAATCCTCAGAACAAATCTTTAAGTCATCCTTGCTAGAATATAGTAGTAATTTTTTAAGCTATAGTGTGTGTAAAACAAGGCTTAGCTCCACACAAACTCTCTCCCAGTATAGCAGTGTTTGGTTTTTCCTGTCTGTGGTTTCACAGAGTGATGCATTTTACAGCTCACAGCTAACAACAGGGATTCTCAGGTGTGTTGGAGCAGGGACACACCTAAAACATGCAGGGGCAGTGGCTTCTCTGGACCAGGAGTGAGAAACCCAGGTTGAAGGAATCATTTCCAGTTCTCTGAAACACGAGTGAGGCGAAACGAATGTTGAAAGAGACCTTCAGGTTAAGGTGTTAACTTTGCTTCTCAGCAACGTGAGCGAAAATGGCGAGATACCGAAACGAATGTTGAAAGAGAACAGTTGGGATGTGAACCTCTGGTAAATCTCTGCAGGCTTATCTGAAGTGTGGGATAAGTCTAAGAACTTTATTTGAGGCTTGACTTTAAAAAAATATATATATATATATATACATATCAATAATGCTGGGCACATTTACGGAAGCGTATTGCATTCACTTGAAAAAAAAAAAAAATCTTGTTTTTCTCACTAATTAATTTTCGGTTTGATTTTTTTAATATTTTTTTTTCAGTTTTTCTGACTAATATTTTTTTTCCCTGTTTTTCTGTCTAATTTTTTTCTGTTTTTCTGAGTCATTTTTTTTTCTGTTTTTCTGAGTCATTTTTTTTCAGTTTTTCGTGCAAATCTTTTTTCCCTGTTTTTCAGAGTAATTATTTTTCTGAATTATCGAGAACTTTCGCGAGAACCTCCAACCTGCAAGTGACTCCCATACACCCATGGATATACATCCATGCATACACATATGGTGACTCCTCCCCGCACATACATGCCTCATAAATGATCTACCGTAGCGGGTCAATTAAGGTAAGGCGTGTAATTAGTTACACACAGGCTATGATACTCTAGTTAGTTATGTTTTGGACTGTATCCTTCTATCGTAAGCCTATCGCTCAATGTAGCAGGTAAGGTGTTTATGACGAACGTGTTTATGGGCATGATTTCAGTTGTCAGGTAAGCTAGAAAAAAATTTGGACGAAAAACAGAAAAAAAAATGACTCCGAAAAACAGAAAAAAAAATTACTCCGAAAAACAGAAAAAAAATTACTCCGAAAAACAGGAAAATAATTAGACAGAAAAACAGGGGAAAAAAATATTACTCAGAAAAACAGAAAAAAGATTATTCAAAAAATCAAACCGAAAATTAATTACTGAGATCAACTGGATTTTTTTTTTTTTTTCAAGTGAATGCAATACGCTTCCGTACACATTAACGGCATGACGCAGTAAAAGAAAAACTAAGCTAGCTTAACTAGCTAAATAGACGATTTTCAAACTACCAGAGCTAAATGTTTTCAGTATATTATATCCAACACAATACACTGGTTATTTGTAGCGCTGCTCTTTTCGTTTAATAAACAGAGCGCTCCAGTCCAGGTGCCTGGACTCCGGTGCCGCGGCACATAAACATGACGTCACGCGTGTCTTTTTCCGGTCAGTTGTCATGGAAACGCGTAATTCGTTAACGTGCGGTAAATTAGAGCTGTAATGTTTGTCAGAAAAATGACAGTTGGATATATATATATACCGAAAACATTTAGCTCTGGTAGTTTGTAAATCGTAAATATTTAGTCTCATCCTCATCCATCACGGTCTACTCTCACATTACTACTACTCTTACATTTTTTATTCTCTGTTTTCTGACAGCAGCATCTTCATCTCATCATTTATTAGAATGCTTTTTTTTCTTCCGTTTTCCTCCCTCTCACGTACCACATTAAGAAAAGAAGAAAAGACACCTCTTTTGAGGACTCAGCACTCACAGAGCTGTGGCACTACCACTAGCATAACAAACTCCCCCCCGAACGCCCACGCTCGCACATGTGCGCGCTGCTGCCCATCGCCCCCATCGTTCGCCTGTTAGCAGAGCGCACGTAGGCCCAGATAACAAAAGGAACACTGGCTGTGTGAAAGAGAGCAGCAATTATGAGTCATTGAAGGTGGCACAGGAAGACGAGGCAGCATATTTTATGTAATGCAGTGCGTCGGCGCCCGGCAGCACCAAATTGGAGAGGAGGCACCGGCGGCGGAGAAGCATCTTTACAGCAGAGTGCGAGGAAGTGGCTACTGTTCACGAACATGTGTTGAAAATAAAGAAAATGACATGAAAAGTACAAGGAGAGCTTGAAAACTGTGAATTTAAATCACCTCTTTTATGTTAGACGTAGAGAAGTATGTTAGTTTTGTCTCCAACATCCCTTGATGTTGCGTAGTAGCGGCGCGAAATTAACAATTCATGAGCAGCTCTAATCCTTTGTGTGATTTCAATTAACAGCACAGATTTGAAATAACAGCAGAGAGGTCATTTATCTTTTTTTTTTTTGTTGTTGCCTGCAGGATGTTGTTCCCGGAGGAGTGCCGCGTCGACTTCACGCAGGAGATGTTGCAGAGGGCAGACGTGGACCCCACCCTGCGCCCGACACAGCTCACCATACCGCACTTCAGGGCTTTAGTCGATGCCTACGCTCACCTGTGCGCCGCCGATCCCAGACTATTCGACTACGAGTTCAGAGAGGAGCTCAGAACGAAGCACGCGGGCCGCAAAACAAACTCACCGACGGACACGTTTACGGACACGTCAAACACCTCTCTGAGCTGAACAGAAGAACAGAGGGACCAAGAAAAGCCCACTAATAGCTTGTGTTAGCTCAGGGAGACAACAGTCTGCTCTTAGCTTTGACATTTCCACCTGGCATCAGCATGCATTTTTAAAACGTTTGTCCCCCCGCGCCCCGGGAGCGATAGTTACCTACGGGTATATGTGAAATCCCGGGACGGAGACGAGCCACTTAAAGATCCAGGTGGGGATTGGGATTGACAACCTGAACTGTGTCATTAAGACGAAAAAAATATAAAAAGAGCATGCAAGTTACACACAATAGCTCTTTAAGCGTGAATGTCTCTTCATTTCTAGCTCACATAAATCCTTGTCCTGTGGGACCTGAAAGAAAACCATGTTGTTGTGCACTGAATAACGCTCGCAGCATTTTAACAACACCATATCCAGGCCATTTTTTTCTTCCCTTTTCACTGTGTGGACTTTATTGCCTGGTCACTGGGGAGACGGATCTTAAAGAGAGGAGAAAGTGTTGGGAATTTGTCAGCTCACAAACCACAGTTGTTTGTTAACAGCAAATGATTCTCATTAAAACGTGATTTGTTTCAAATGTGGCCGTCTTTGTTTTGTATCTTAATGTTTGAATAATGTTCCTCGGGATTCGAAGCTTTGACTTGTTTTTCGCACGCGTTTGCGCAGATTCGAGCAGAAGAATGCGACAAGTCTGAAATAACACTGATTTAAAAAAACAACAGCTGGTGTTATTATGTAAGATTTTATACGAGTTAAGTCATCGGTGGAAGTGTGATATTTGAAATCTAGAACAGATTATCAACAGCAGGACGTCGCAGGCGCTGCCTCCTGCCAGTGTGGCAGATGGTATGCTAGGGGTTGACTTGCCAAAGGGAGAATTCACTCAGTTTTGATGATTGGTGGATGTTAATCCTCGACCACCATCAGAATTTCAGGCAGGAGAGGTTTTGCACGTCTTCCTGTTGGTGTTGTGCCACTCAGACACCTCAGTGACCCTGAAGAAACACAATGTGGTTTGTGTGCAATCACCCAGAAGCTTTTATTTTGGTAATTCTATTGAGGGGGGGAAAAGATAGAGGGGGAGGAGCTAAGTGATGTCATACACACAGCACTGTGGAGGCAATTAGCCAATGATGACATGCACCTGTGTTGAGTGGCTGATTGCCACTCATGTGGAGAAGCGTGTACATCGGGAGTGTGAACTGCAGTGATTGGTGAGTGAAAAACATAATTAATAATATAAAATATTGTATAATTTAATCGAAAAATGATTAAGTTGTGACGATTTACAGGGTGTTTGTTTAAAGTCCTGTTTAAAGTGTTCATAAGTCAAATTCTTTCAGTAAAAGTACATTGATATTTGTTTTACCGGCATATAAACATCAGTATATGAGGAAACGTCCATCATTTTTAACTTTTTTCGAGCATTTCTATTATGGTGGCCCTGAAGGTCAAAACAACAACAACATTTCAGAGCGTACACACATCGCTTGTGTGTGTGTGTGTGTGTGTGTGTGTGTGTGTGTGTGTGTATGTGTATGTGTTAGTGTTATTATTAGTGCTGGGCACGAGGTGAACGCACGTTTAACTCATGACGCGCGCGACGTCACGTTTACGTGCCGCGACACCGGAGTACAGGCTGTGTTTACCAGTTAGCTTCGTTAGCTTAGCTAACGAAGTTTAGCGTCACTTTAGTATGTCCATTGTATTATAGCTGATGAGCTTGGATTAATATTACTGCGACATTAATGTGTATGTTTGTTTACTGCTGTAGATTTTAGAGTTTGTGCTCAACATCTGGCTGGTTTCATCTACAGTGTCATATCAGATTATACTGTATAATATTATGATATGATTGGAGTATGGCTGCAAAATGTCCTGCCCGATGTATTAAGGTTACTATAGGATAAAGAGTTCACAGCGTAACCATGTTTATTTGGCCTTTCCTGCTTGTCTTTCAGCCTGCGAATCAACACGCCTGGCGTCACTGTGGAGGTGTGTAATAATGTTATATTTATTATTATTAAAAAGATGACAAAATCTCAATGCTCCATCCAAACCAAACTCAATTAAAAAGAATACAAAACGTACCTAAAACAGACAGCTGTATGTTAGTATGTAGATTTTCGACTACATGCTAATCTATGACATTTTGGTGTATTTTTGGACGACATAGCTAAACGATGACTTTTTGATCACGTCCAAAAATGGTCAAAATTGGTCAAAAACGTCATAGTATAGTATGTCGTCCAAAATTGGTCAAAAGTGTTCTAGAAAAGTATGGCGTCCAAAAATGGCCAAAAACGTCATAGTATAGTATGTCCTCCAAAAATGGCCAAAAACGACATAGTATAGTATGTCGTCCAAAATTGGTCAAATACGTCATAGTATAGTATGTCGTCCAAAATTGGTCAAAAGCGTTATAGTATAGTATGTCGTCCAAAAATGCTCCAAAACGTCCTAGTATATTATGTCGTCCAAAAATTGTCAAAAAAGTCCTAGTATAGTATGCCGTCCAAATATGTTCCAAATTGGTCAAAAACGTCATAGTATAGTATGTCGTCAAAAAATGGTCCAAATTGGTCAAAAGCGTTAGTATGGCGTCCAAAAATGGCCAAAAACGTCATAGTATAGATTGGCATCCAAAAATGGTCAAAAACGTTGTAGTATAGTATGTCGTCCAAAAATGGTCAAAAACGTTAAATACATATGAAACCTATAATAAAACAGCTGCTCTGCACTTCACAAGTCATCGTTTCAGTTCTTGTGAGAAACGGGACATTTTTAAAGTTCAACATCCAAAGTGAAGATTTAAAAAGGACTACCAAGAAATTCAGAGTGAGCTCATCAGGACAAATAGCTCACACTGTTGGATGACGACTTGTATTGCTGAGGTTGAGAGTTCAAATCTTACAATCATCTAAAGTTCTTTAGAACTTCAGACCAAAATAAGAATTTATAAATACCAGCAACGTGATATTCTGCTGGTCAGTAAGAATAGCTCATGCTGGAAGAAGAAGACTTCTATGTCTGAGGTTGTGGGTTCGAACCTTATGGTGAGCTCTTTGAGTGCAATGGTCAAAGTCAACAGTTAAAAGATCTCAGAGAACCTGAAGAGCTGTCGGAGCAGCTAGCTCAGTGGCTAAAACAGCTGCCGTGAAGTCTGCAAGTCATAGGTTTGATTCCTCTGAGGGACAGGACATTTTTCTAGGTGAACATCCTGAGTGAAGATTGAAAAGAGAAAACCAAGTAATACAGAACATGTATAGTTCAACTCTTACGATCAACGAAGATTCTTTAGGCCTTCAGATCGAAATAAGAATTTATAAATACCAGAAACGTGATGTTCTGCACGTCAGTAAGAATAGCTCGAGCTGGAAGAGAAAGACTTGTACGTCTGAGGTTGTGAGTTCGAACCTTATGGTCAACTGTTTGAGTGCAATGTTCAAAAGTCAACAGTTAAAAGCTCTAAGTGAACCCAAAGTGCTGTGGAGCAGATAGCTCAGTGGACAAGAGCGCTGCTTTGAAGTCGCTGAGGTTGTGGGTTCAATTCTTGTGCAGACCAGGATCTTTTAAAGCACATCATCCAAAGTGAAGATTGAAAGGAGACCAAAAATCCTAAAAGGAGCATGAAACAGTGGCGCAGTGGTTTTATTCACAACCATGGGGATGAGTCCACAAGGTGGCAAGTTCGATTCCAGACCTTGCAGTTGGTGAGAGGAGGCGACGGTGTGGTGGAAAGAGAAGAGAGGCGAGAAGGAGAGAGGAGGAGGCGAGGGTGTGGTGGAAGGTGGAGAAGGAGTGAGGAGAAGAGAGGCGAGGGTGGTGTGGAAGGAGAGAGGAGAAGAGAGGCGAGGGTGTCGTGGAAGGAGAGAGGAGAAGAGAGGCGAGGGTGGAGTGGAAGGAGAGAGGAGAAGAGAGGTGAGGGTGGAGTGGAAGGAGAAGAGAGGTGAGGGTGGAGTGGAAGGAGAGAGGAGAAGAGGCGAGGGTGGAGTGGAAGGAGATGAGATGAGAGGGGGGTTGCAAGAGGTCAAAGGTCAGCATGTCTTTATTGCAGCATGCAACAAAAGGTAAACTCTTTTTGACCCTTGGGCCAGTCGGGTCCGCCTTGGCCAGTTGGGGCCTACGGCCCCAACTGGAAGACAGTTTGAACTCACGTTCTCGCACTCGCGGCCTTCGGCCGCGAATGCTCAACGGGGGTTCGGGGGAGTGGGCGAGGTGGGGGGGGGTGGCAGGGGGAGAGTTCAGTTTTCACCCGTTCTCGCACTCGCGGCCTTTGGCCGCGAATGCTCGACGGTGGTTGGGGGGGGGGGGGTATGTGGGGTGTGGGGGGCAGTGAGAAGGGTACTTAGTAATAATTCTACGACGCCCAGGGTACGACGCCCAGGGTACGACGCCCAGGGTACGACGCCCAGGGTACGACGCCCAGGGTACGACGCCCAGGGTACGACGCCCAGGGTACGACGCCCAGGGTACGACGCCCAGGGTACGACGCCCAGGGTACGACGCCCAGGGTACGACGCCCAGGGTACGACGCCTGCTGTGTGGTGGGGGGGGCACTCAGCAAGAGGTGAGGTTGGTCAGCAAGAGGTTAGGTTGGGTCCATCTGAACAACCACACAGTGTTGGAACTGAACCAGCCACCTTGCTATTCTCTGACACAACGCTCCGGTCGGGAACATAGCCATCGTGCCACCAATGCCGCCTTCGTCTAGATCTTTTTGTCTCATCTTAAACTTCACTTTGGAGTATGTGCTTTAAAAGGTCCTGATCCACACAGGAACCGAACCTACGACTTCAGGACTTCAGAGCAGCGTTCTTGTCCACTGAGCTACCTGCAACCTGTCTTCTTCAGGTTCTCTGAGAGCTTTTGACTGTTGACTTTGAACATTGCACTCAAACAGTTGACCATAAGGTTCGAACCCACAACCTTGTACATACAAGTCTTTCTCTTCCTGCACGAGCTATTCTGACTGACGTGCAGAACATCACGTTGCTGGTATTTATAAATTCTTATTTTCATCTGTAGTTTTAAAGAACTTTAGTTGATCGTAAGATTTGAACTATCAACCTCTGCGATACAAGTCTTCTTCCGACAGCGTGAGCTACTTGTCCTTAAGATCTAACTATGAATTTCTTGATAGTCTCTTCACTTTGGACGTTGAACTTGAAAAATGTCCTGTTTCTAACAAGAACTGAACCTGTGACTTGTGAACTGCAGAGCAGCTGTTTTACCCACTGAGCTAACTGCCCCGACAGCTCCCGCGGTTCTCTGAGAGCTTTTCACTGTACTTTGAACATTGACATCTGTCAGTCTTGGATGAGTTGTGTTCCATACAAGTATTTAACGTGAACCTTTTAATCGTTATTTAATGAAGTCGTCTTTGCCTGTTCATTTCGAATCAGACACACTTCAACACCATGTATATGTGACATCACGTCAACCGTAAACTGGAGTGAACTTGTTCATTAACTCTATATTTAAGTGATCATGCAAATATGCAGCTCTTTGAAAAAAATTGACGCCGTTAAAATGGGTTCACGTTAACGCGTTTAACTGACAGCACTAATATATATATATATATGTAGATATAGATATAGATATGTATACATATATAGTTTTCAGTTTTTACATGTTATCTATTCAGTGTTAATGTCGCCTGAGTTAAACACTTAGAACACAGCATTTAGGCTACTTTTTTCCATGACTATGTTTAAGTATATACAGAGGCCATAAGAATGTGCAACATAGTGTCTTGCACAGAGCATCTGGAACAAAAACAATTTCCCCCCGGGGATTAATAAATTATTCTGATTCTGATTCTGATTATATCCTTTTTTTAGACAATCTTATAAAAAACAACAGCAACCTTTTGACCAACTATATTAACACACCTGAGCAAAAAGTACTCAAAATGTTAAAAATCCGATGGTCAAATGATCAAAAACGTCATAGTTTAGTATGTCGTCAAAATTGGTCAAAAACGTCATAGTAAAGTATGTCGTCCAAAAATGGTCAAAATTGGTCAAATACGTCATAGTATATAGTATGTCGTCCAAAAATGGTCAAAAACGACATAGTATAGTATGTCGTCCAAAAATGGCCAAAAACGACATAGTATAGTATGTCGTCCAAAATTGGTCAAAAAACGTCATAGTATAGTATGTCGTCCAAAATTGGTCAAATACGTCATAGTATAGTATGTCGTCCAAAATTGGTCAAAAACGTCATAGTATAGTATGTCGTCCAAAATTGGTCAAAAACGTCATAGTATAGTATGTCGTCCAAAATTGGTCAAATACGTCATAGTATAGTATGTCGTCCAAAATTGGTCAAATACGTCATAGTATAGTTTGTCGTCCAAAATTGGTCAAAAACGTCATAGTATAGTATGTCGTCCAAAATTGGTCAAAAAACGTCATAGTATAGTATGTCGTCCAAAATTGGTCAAATACGTCATAGTATAGTATGTCGTCCAAAATTGGTCAAAAACGTCATAGTATAGTATGTCGTCCAAAATTGGTCAAAAACGTCATAGTAAAGTATGTCGTCCAAAAATGGTCAAAATTGGTCAAATACGTCATAGTTTATAGTATGTCGTCCAAAAATGGTCAAAAACGACATAGTATAGTATGTCGTCCAAAAATGGCCAAAAACGACATAGTATAGTATGTCGTCCAAAATTGGTCAAAAAACGTCATAGTATAGTATGTCGTCCAAAATTGGTCAAATACGTCATAGTATAGTATGTCGTCCAAAATTGGTCAAATACGTCATAGTATAGTATGTCGTCCAAAATTGGTCAAAAACGTCATAGTATAGTATGTCGTCCAAAATTGGTCAAAAACGTCATAGTATAGTATGTCGTCCAAAATTGGTCAAAAAACGTCATAGTATAGTATGTCGTCCAAAATTGGTCAAATACGTCATAGTATAGTATGTCGTCCAAAATTGGTCAAATACGTCATAGTATAGTATGTCGTCCAAAATTGGTCAAAAACGTCATAGTATAGTATGTCGTCCAAAATTGGTCAAAAAACGTCATAGTATAGTATGTCGTCCAAAATTGGTCAAATACGTCATAGTATAGTATGTCGTCCAAAATTGGTCAAATACGTCATAGTATAGTATGTCGTCCAAAAACGGTCAAAATTGGTCAAAAACGTCATAGTATAGTATGTCGTCCAAAATTGGTCAAAAACGTCATAGTATAGTATGTCGTCCAAAATTGGTCAAAAACGTCATAGTATAGTATGTCGTCCAAAAATTTCATAGTATACTTGGTTTCTATGTTATTAAACCACCACAGTGTATGGTTTAACTTCATAAATCATGCCTGACCTGTACCGAACCGAACACAACTGCATCGTTCTGTCCAGATTGGCACAAAGACCAGTGATGTGTCACAGATTGTTAAATGCAGTGGCTCTAAAGCACTAAAGCAGCACGAGATGTTCCAGCATTATCTGTCTGCACATTATTTAAATGAATCATCGTGACATTTGACTCTCGGGTCATCGCTATATCATGAAGATAAATAAAACAACAACTCTGTGGCTCAGTGTGAATCTTAGCCAGGAGTAAAATACTAATCACGGCTATTAACATACAGCGCCGCATGCGGAGTGAACAGCTGGTTGTGGAGAAGCGTCGCAGTGACATTTCGTCGCGTCCACTCTCGTTTCTTTCAAAAGTGAGTTACCCTTTTAAGTGAGTCGGTGTCACACTGACAGAACAAAAGGCTTAAAGTGAAGAATCTTGTAACAAAATAAGGCTGAAACTAACCAGGCAGTGCTGCAGATAAAAGGCCTCGGGGGTGGTTTAATGAGACGTCTGTAACTGATGAGGGGCGTCTTCAGTCTGCTGCTTTTGATTGAAATGATTAGAAAAACAAATTTTGTCCTATATGTTCACAGCCTGTTGAAAATATCTGCACAATGTCCAAGTATAAAATCAAATCCCAGCCCTGTGGTGAAGCTTTTCCTCAGTCTTTGTTCTTGGAACTGGCCCACTTCTGTCACATCATCTTTATATATATATATATATATATATATATATATATATAATCTTCTCTTTCCAATAGCAGGATGTTTCTAATGACAGCTAATCAGGGACAAATGTGGCAGGTCCAGTCCTGGGACAGAGTCTGATAAAAGACATTTATTTTTTATTTTTTTTTACCTTCCAGCGCTGCTTTACCCGTCAGGATACTGCAAAAACTGATCCGACACACTTTGAAGATGGAGTTAAAAGCAACGCTCTCCAGACGTCATGCACAGGTAAACTTTTATTTATAAAATGATTCCATAAAAATGAAGTAATGGGGCGTTCACATTCATTGGTATCCTAGCATTAAAGGCATGATGAAGTCCAGCTGAGAAGGTGAAAGGATGTAGTGGTTTGCCACTGTATTAACCTCGTAAAACCGTCTACTTTACTGCTACGGCAAAACAATGTCATACAAAAATATCAGCTTCATTTATTCGGAAAATCCTGCCTTTGTTCTCGTCTGTACAGTGTCAAGTATGTGAGAGATAGAATACATACATGTGTCAAAGATAGAAAAGATAGTATATTCAGGACATAAACACACGAAAAGAAATATTGGAGTTTGGACATTTTGCAGTTTAAATCAGCGGCTAAATAGACATATCACTAATTTGAATACATTCAAATTACAATCTCACTTAAAGACGGTCAAAGTTCAGTAGGCTCCGTTTAAAATGAAGTGAATAATAATAATAATAATAATAATAAATGCAGGATTGTAACGTATTTTTATTGACCCAATCTTTAACCATCTGTTCGAGGCTTCATACAAAAACTAACTTTGCTTAGATAAACATAATCAACCCATTATCAATAAATAAAAAACAGCATCATTAACATTAAAACCTGTACAAATAAAAAACAGTTCTAATATATAGAGGCAAACAGTGTACATTGGTGCAGAAAATAGCACAAGAAAAAAGGGTTTGCTGCAAGTCCGTCCACTTCCTGTTCGTATAAACCAATGTCCTTATCTGTGCGTCACAGCTCCTTATTTTATTATTTAAAAAAAATAATATTTATAATAAGTAAGTGACCTACAGTCTTTGGTTCTGTTTGAGCTAAACGCAAAGGAATACTTCATCAAACTTGAGCCCATGTGTCAGAACTATGCCAAAGCACTGACGCGACTGTCAAACTAACCTGAGGACACATGGACACCGGGGCTTGAAAAAGCCATCGCAGTCGTCGCCACCGTGGCAGGAAAACGCCCGATTTTTGCATCTCGAAAAGAGGGAAAGTGTTCGTCAGATTCGAGCAACTTCACAGCAACAAGTGGTTAATCACCACTGTTGTGAGGTACGCCACTCTGAAGTGAGGCCCTACGAGGAGGTGGGGTTTCCAGAGTCGGCGACACAGCTCTCGGCTGGGTCAAAGAAGAAGTCCTCGTTGACGACAGATGTCAGACTTTGAACGCTAAACTCCCTCTCCAGCAGCGCGTTGAGGTCCACCACCACGCCCGAGGACGTGGCTTCATCGGTCTGGCTGTCCAGCGACCTGCTGTGCTCCTTCATGTTCAACAGCGCGGGCTGGCTCCTCAAACTGCCGGGTTTCCTTCGAATGGCGCTGAAGTGACGTCGCATCAGTTTGGGCTGCATCTCTGGCGTGTCCTCCGCTCCCTCGGGTTGAACGCAGGGCGCCAGCGCATCGGCGTCTGAAGCGGCGTCCTCTGAGAGACTGAGCTGGAGGAACTGAGCCTCAATGGCGCTGGCCGGGGAGCTGCCGTCTCCACTGTCCATCCTCGTCCCCCCCTCACTGAAGCCGTCATCGTCCTCATCACTTAAAATATCGGACTCTTTGACCGAGGAGGAGGAGCGGGGTTGTGAATCGGACCCTGGTGTCTCCTGCACAGGGAGGATACGTGAGTCAGGGGAGGTGCAGGGCGGAGGAGCCCCTGATAAACTGAAGGTTCCACTGCTCAGGCTTCCCTCGTCTGAGTCTGGCCCCGGCTTCAGTCTTCCTGTCTGCATGGAGAGATCTCCAAGTGGCTGTTTACACAACCAGGAAGCCCTGGAGGAACCTGGTAAGGAAGGTGGAGACAAGTTAGAAATGCCACTCGTATCTCAGCAAAACACTTGCACCATAATAAGCCCCTCGAGCAGATCGTGGCCTAAAAAAAATAATAATCAGATACGATCATCTGAAAAGCACATGTACACTTAGCGTTACATAAGTTATGGATTTTAGGCCAAAATAACCTCAAGCCTAACGCTTCCACGTAGTTCCAACACGTGGTCGCTCGTACCCTACACCTCCACAGAAATGTAGCCACGACCACATAACAGCAGCTGTGATGGGTCTGCTTGGTGGCATCGCATTTCCTCCCCCACACTCCTGACTGCCTGCCTGAATTCAGTTTTATAAAGGGCGATTTTAATTGAGGAGAAGACTGAACAAAGGAGTTATGACGATATGCAACATTTGTACGACTCAACTTCCAGTCGCCATTGTTTGCAGTAATAAGCGAGTACAGGTGGAAGCTGAACATACAGAGAGCAGAGACACAGCAGCAATAGACATCACACCGCCTCAAACAAAATGGGTTGGTGATGCAACTGCAGAGAAACAAAACACAAGCGTGCAGCCTTAAAAATGCACAGGATGTGCTACATAGGAGAGGCGACTAAAACAGGCTTAAAGCTGCACTGTGCAACTTTTGGAGGGGGTTTCCAGGTCGATGCAAATATCCAGTCTAGTCCTTGTACTCATACATTTCTCGTACATTATTAATAGTGCCGAGTACGTTAAAGCCATCAATGTTAACGCATGACGCGCTTCCATGAGAACTGACCGGAAAAAGACACGCGTGCAACGCCATGTTTACTTGACTCCTGATTGTTAAAACGAGTCTCTAAAGTAACGCTAAACAGAGGCGCAGTACACAGCTACGCTGGTTATTTGTAGCGCTGCTCTTTTCGTTTAATAAACAGACCGCTACAGTTCGTCTGTAGGCGCGCTAATGGAGGAGCTAACGGAGATAATTATTTATGTTGTGTCCATCTGAAAACACAAAGCTTTTACCCCGAGTTTACCCCGCCAACCTGCTGAACGACAGGCTGTTTGCAGCCGCCTCGCTTTACTAGCACAATGCTACTGTTGCTGCCTCCGTCTGCCTTGACATAAAACAAATCACTTCCTGTCTGCAGCGTGGGAATGTCGCCAGGCAACACTGCAATACTGAGAAGCACAGAGTCATGTGGAGCTCAGAATTTAGTTTCAAATGTTAGTCATCGAAAATAAGCCCTATATCACTGTGGAGATACGTTACTTTTTTATCGATCTTTTTATTCACGTTGCTTCCGATCACTCACCAAGCCTCGCGGTGGAGGGCAGCGTGCTGCGCAGAGGCGTCAAGCGCTCTTTGCAGCTCCTTGGTTGCGCGCCCTCGGGTTTCATGTTCCTCCTCACGTTCTCTCGGAGGACGGAGCGGATCACCTTGATGACGTTGACCTTGCTCTCTGGCAAACTGGGGAGGAACCACAGAAAGAGGATTTTTTTATTTTTTTATTTTTTTTTAAACTCGATTTCAGAGGCTAAATATAAATGAGGAGGGCAGGGAGCGAGAGAGAAAGGGAAAGAGAGCGAGCTCCATTGTGTCCCCAGCGTCGTGAGTGATTTAATTCATTAGGAGTGATCCCAATTTCACAGTGTGTAATGGGAATTACCAATTTGGTCACAGGCTTCACTTGAGCCACTCTTGACATGAGGCAGTAAACATCACATCCACAGGTTACCTGATGTATCTTTGGAGACTGGGATATGAACAAAAGCTACATGAATGTGTGAGATTGTGAGACAGTTCGATAACATTAATACCTCTTTTATAGACATCATCATCAATTAAATTGGCTTAAAACTGTCTCTGTCTAAAGGGGGGAAAGGGGTTTCCAGGCTTTCTGCTAAGCTGATTTAAGACAATATGACTGGTGTAGTCAGCAGAAAACTGAGTATTAAGTGTGGCACCTGTTTGTTGCCAAAAGTGATGATACCACGTGGGACTCAATTTTAGTGATTTCACCATGTAAGCAATTACTTTGAGTACAATAATATAATTAGCAACAGAAATGGTGGTAAGGCCAAGGCTGTAATAACCTTAATTCTTCTCTTTTCTGCTCTCTGTGACAGGTAAGAAAAATGTGAAAGGAAAAAGAAAACCCTCCGAATGATTTCACACTTAAAGATTTAATCTCTGACCTGCTGCACAGCTGAAAGACGGTCTCCGGCCGTCCTTTCACCTCAGACCTGGAGTGAATCAGCTCCCAGATGCAGCTGCTTTCTGTGCCTGTTCCTGCAAGAGCGAGGGAATAAAAAAAAAAGGAGAGGAGAGACTTTTAATCACACAGTCCAAATATGGTTTATGGTTTCAGGAGGAGATAAGGAGGGAGGGCGCTGGATGGAAATGCCAATGTGTGCGTGCGAGAAAATATGAAGGGGGGGGAGAAGGGAAGGGAAAAAGATTTAGTGCATGTACTTTGTGAGTGATTTAGTGGAGGGGGTGACGTGGCGGCGTGCCAGCCTCTTACCTGCAGTATTTCCCAATCTGACTTGCAGCGCAGACAGCGGGATGAGCCAGCGGAACTTAAACGGGTCTGAATCTCCGTGAGAAAGCGTCGAACGTGGGTTGGCCTGGTCATCACACAACACATGAGGTGAGGAAAAAGCGCCATGTTTCACACCCCAAAAAAAAACAAAACTACATTTCTGTCATGTGGGAGCAAATAAGCACAGAAGTCACATCACTCACCATTTTCTTTTTCACCTTGTTGTTTTCCCTGTAGACCAATATCACTGCTCGCTTGAACACTGGTGAGAGAAAACATCAGCGTCTCATCAGTTCTGACTGTGAACGCCTCTTGGGGAAAAGCAACTGAAGGAGTGCGTTTTAGTCGCTAGCTAGAGGCTTTAAAGCATGTGACTGCTCCGTGGCTCTGATAATGAAATTCACTGAGGTCTGTTTGAGTGCGTGCTGCAGGCAATTTAGTGTCGCTCTGCAACAAAACCTACAGGTTGTGATGTTATGCCATAAAGTAGAATGTTGTAGTTCTTTTAGTGGCATCAAAAATATCGCTTAGCACGGGAAAATGTTTGGTGACTCACCAAACACGGTCATTTCGGGGTCCTTCCTCATGCGGCCCAGTGAAGCATGTGGGTTGAGCCAGACCACGGAGGAATGCATGAGAAACTCACCCATGGAGATCTCTGTGACCTGAGAGTGAGACGCACAGAGGACACGTCAAAGTTTTATCTGAAAGCTATTTTAATTCACCGAGAACATACAGTATAATGCATTATTTAGCGTTCACTTGTATATTTATACTGCAGTGCTTTCCAAGTCGATATTCTACCAATCTGTAAATGTATTCAGCCCTGAGAGGAAATGCACAGAAGACGGCATAAACAACATGAGAAGCCAAACAACTCCGCTCTGAAGTACACAGGACTATATACAGTGTATGAGCAACTGAAGGGATTATAAATCCGTTTGAAAATATGTACGTACCTCCTTATCGTGACCAGTCTGCTCAGCGACCAGCTGATCAAACACCGAGCCGTAATCCTCGTAGATCTTCTGCATCTCGTTGATGTGGCTGGCCACCTTCTCCATGGCTTTCAGAGCCTCTGTGGAGACGAGCGTACGTGTGCCAATGTTCATACGTGACAAACTAAAACTGATGTGTTTGTGTGTGCGTCTAAACAGGTGGTATACGTCTCCCTCCTCACCAGTGAGATGGTAGTGTTCCTCGCTGTCGGCGTCGGTGAGCGACACCAGCTCCCTGAGCAGCAGCGGGTACTTGAGTACCCTCTGCACCGGTTTAATCAGGTAGGACTCCAGGGTGGACGAGTGCTGCTTGGTGGGGTTCCTCGCATCCAGGAACTCCTTAAAGGCCTGGTCCGTCTTAGCTGCAACAGCACACGGTTACTGGATTAATACGGATGTTTTAGCAGTCTTTTTCACTGTAATGTATTCAGGTGTTTCCCGACACAGTTTGAGACAGGTGCTGCATGTCTCCAGCAGGGGGTGGTGGAGGCCTCTTCTCAGCCTACCATTAAAAGCGCAGTGTAAATATTAGCTTAATTAATTATACTCGGCTCATCACCTGTGATTATCTTAATGACTTAAACAAGCTGTTTTTTTTTTCTTCCGCCCAGGAAACTGTGATGATTTACTTAAATACATAACAGCTTTTCTGAGTTTATATGGAAGCCAGCAGCGACGTGTGAGACGGCAGGTTTGAAACAGAACGAGCCTCCTGTAAAAAGGAGACGATGACATTTTCTCCGAAACAGTATGCTTCCACAACATTAACTGAGGGGAGCCATTAAAGTATTAATTATAACACTCGCAGCCACAGACAGGCAGCTGCATCGACACATCCCTGAGTAATTGGCAGGCAATTAACGAGTCGACAAATAAACAGGGGAAAGTGAGGCAACCCAGTGCCCTTGGCATGATGGGAAAGGGAGGGGAGTGATGAAGATGGCAAAGACAGGCATATAATTACTTGAAGGGTTGACACACACCCACAGATTTCTTCGAGATGTCCTTGGATCAGCTGGTTGTGACCAGGCTGCGCTCCCGTTATTGTGCTACGTGTTGTTCATGTATTAGTGATTAGAGAGCGGGCGTATGCAAACTCTTAAGTCAGGCACTTTCTCCTTTCACACAAACTTTAAGAGCTGCTACGCATCAAGCTGGCACCGACCACAGGCTCAGACACTTAAGAAATTAACATAATAAGTAGACCTGAAGAGCATTTGGAACAGTCAGCATTTCTTTTCCTTTTTTTCCCCACACAAAGCTGTATTAAATAGCAGTTACAGCTCACATCAAAGTTATAGGGAGGGTTTTCTATGTCGCACAACAACTATTAATAGCCCACTGGTGGATTTATTATAGTTTTTTTATTAAATAATTAAAAATATATATATATATTTTTATTCTACTACTTTAAGGAATATCACTCACAATTCTGGTAGAGGGGCAGATTTAAGCTGCACAGTGGGGGAATTTACCTTCCCCACCATCGTCGTATGTCAGCAGTGAAGCAAATCGTACATTTCTCCCAGCACTGGGCAGCAGAAAGGCCGACGTCTCAGCAGGTACAAATCAACTTATGTAAGGAATATAAGCCAGGGCTCTGTTTGAAAAGTTATTAAAGGTCTGTGTATTAATGTATGCATGTGTTTTGTTATGCTATTAGTGCAGGGTTGGCAGTAAATTGGACTAAATTGACTAACCTCACTTTCACCCCTGGAGGGCTAAACCTTCAACAAGGTAATGTGATGTTTTTGTGATACAATACAATCCCAGGAAGCAGAGTTTATATACGTGTGGTACTCAAGTCCTTGTAAGCTAGTCTCGCCTTTCGATGGAGAACTCATGACGTAACTGCACTTTCAGTGGCCACTTATTGTGCACTTATTCACCACTTAAATGTGATTAAACCATCTTTACAAGTTTGGTGATTTTGCACTGAAAAAGGATTTAAAATGTTTCTGTTAAAGACATGATTTCTCTCTCTGGTATTACCTCTCTCCAGGACCTTCTGGACCTTGATGTGGTTGGCACAGAAGCCGCTGTACAGCTTGAAGTGGTCGGCGTAGTAGAGAAACGAACCCCCGAGAGAAAACAGCACCTTCTGTAAACAAAGACGACGACAAATACGCAGAGGTAAGTGTTGTGCACGCGGGCTGAGGGAGTGTGACGTTCCAGAGAGTGGATGAAAAAGAGCGTGAATCCTTCTCTTCTCTCTGGGAACTTTTCAACACCCTCACATGTCCTTGCCCGCTCGCCTAACCTTTTGAGTACAGTCGCTTTCAGCAGCTCACGATATATTAACCAGTGAACCACAAAGTAGATCAATAGAGCCCACAGCCTGTCATGTCAATCCTAGACACAAGCCAGTGATGCTCCTGTCACATCCACTCAACTACTAAACCACAAGATCTCAAACATCATGTGTGTCTTTGGAATAGTGGCTAAAATCATCTGGTGGTTTCAGGGTTAGGGCGAGAGAATGAAAGCACAAATAATGTAAAAACAGTGTGTGTGTGTGTGCATGTATCTCACCTTGAACTGTGAGGGCGTCTCCAGGGTGCTGAAGTCAGGCGAGGAGGCGATCCTCTCCTCCAGCGTCTGTAAGAAGACCCTCTGGAAGTCCAGCATCTCAGGCAGGCTGCCAAACAGACTCTCCATCTTAAAGAGGACGAGGAAACGAGGATAGTAGCATAATGGATGGAAGGATGAGAGGAAAATTGAAAAAGTGGGAGAGAAAAAAGGAAAAAGTTAGGTTATACGACGCTGCGAGGAGAAAAAAAAGGGAGAAAATAGCCAAACAAGAGTTCTACTTCATAAAAATCAGTCAGAGAGAGGCTCGGGAGTGTTATAAAAACCTCCAGCCTGATGGATCCATCTCTGAAAAAGGCACTTAGGGACAAACTATTGCTAGAAATACAACACACACACACACACACACAGTCTTCTACAGTTTCAGACAGGCTCTCCATCACATATATCCAGGGGTCACCACTTCCCTTCATTAAAAAGCATTCTGGGGGCGAACACATGCACATCCACTTTGTGAGTGAACACATCCCGCTGTCTCATAATGGCCTTTTAATTTGCCCCGATGCTAAGTAGCCTATCGACTCGTGTGTCTTGTGAGAGACGCGCTGTGTTTGAGGTCACAGGAGACCGCGGCGCTATAGTCATTATTAGCATGTTGCAGTCTCCTATTAACGTTATCACTGGAACACATACAGTAAAGACAGACATCCCATTTTCTTAATGAAATGGTTGCATTAAAATCAGCAGACAGGTATACGGTGACATGTGGATATCGGCTGAATGTTTCAAGGGCAGGTTTCCTCTTTAAGATGCCCCTTATTCCCAAGTCCCTCGTAGGACAGTAGAAGGTCAGTGGAGGGAAATGCTAATTTGTCCTTCTGTGGTAATGAGGTAGCTGTGACCAACGAGAGTTCATCACTACCACCTCTGGGTAATCAGCACTCAATGAATTCAACATCCTTATATACCCTTCCAGGACCTGCCTCTGGGCTCTACACCTCTCCTTACATGTTCTATTTTCTGATAAACACACACACACACACACTCGCCACCTACCTCGTCCAGTGAGAGGAAGCTTTCGTTATGCAGGGGTTTCAAGTAGATCTCAAACAAACACTCCAGATCCTACAGCAAAACAGAAAAAAAGGTTAGCAACAGGGGGAAAAAAAGGAATGAAACACCTTGAGTAAACACTATTCTGCAATGTGCCTGTCGTTTAACATCCTTTTTATCATGAAATCAAGAGTTGTTTCTCGCTTTATAACCTCTATCTGCCTTCCTCCCAGAATCCCTCACCTCAAACACCCCCCACACCCTTTAATGGGGCTGTAGCGTGTCTTGGTATCAGTGGGGCTATTCTCATTAGGTTGATTTATGAGCTTTCTCTTCCTGCTCCTCACCGTCTAAGCTACCTACATGGGCGCAAGATCTGGGTGAGCAGAGACTCTGAGAAGACAATCACCTTCTTCAATTACCAATCAACAATAGGCCGAGGGAGAAGGGTGCACCGGGAAAGGGACTTAATGAAAAACGAGGAGACGGAGATGACGGCGGACGGAAAAAAAATGTGAGCCATTTCAAGTAGTGCAGACACAAGAGGATCTTTAACATGCATCAGCTGGAACAAGGTCATATTAGAAAACATGAGGGCAGCAAAATGATTGGGTGGGAGGATGATAAATAAGGGCAGACAGAGGGAGGAGCTTCAACTGTGACACAGGAGCCCTTTCTTTCAGTTCTTCTCTTGTGATTGCTGTGCCATATCACTTACTAAGCACAGTATTAAAAGGGTAATGTCACATCTGTGAAATGAACTCTCATATATGCACGGTGAATATGCAGATGCAGCACTTTAATTTCATTCAGCCAAACTATAAAAACTAATCATTTGCAGTTTTAAACTGTGAAATAATAGCATCATCTACTATTGGCCAAGAAACAGTCAAGCACATGAAACCCTGTTGTTCTCAGACTTAAAAAATATGCTGTATTATGTTAAAAAGCGAACTTTGAGTAAAAGTGATTTCTAAATTTTTTAGAAAGACCCATTGCCTGCCTTTAATAATAAATGCTGACAGTAGTCTCACCTTCACGTATGATTTCTCTGTGTCCACCAGCTCCTGGATGACCTTCCTTAACCTCTCGGTGGCGCTCATGTGCTTGGAGCACGGTCGGCGCAGGGTGGCCGCCCCTGCGGGACCCGACCCCAGCTCTACTTCCTGCCTCGCCCGAGACTCCTTGGTGTCGTCCATCAGGCTCCCGGCACCTGAGCCCGTTCCTTCCTGAGAGGAGTGGTAAAGAGTGCACACGGTGTCCACACTCTGTAGGGGGCGACAGAGAGAAGGAGGTTGTATTTAGGTTAGAAGGCTCATGGATTATAATTGCCAGCTGGATACAACGAGGCTCACACTTTGAATACATGAAAAGCAGTTGTGCATTTGCACACGTTCTCTGAGATGTATTCAAATGTAAAACTATTTTACTTGTCTCATATAAACATACACAGCTAATGATTTCAGCTCTACCGCTATATAAATTAATAATCTATACAATTCCACACTGTTAGACGGGCCAGTCATTCCCTATGGGCATACTAATGACGTTATGGAGATTTAGCTGTGCACTCTATGTTAATAGGATTTTCATCAAAGACTCGAAAGAGCATGTGAAAGATTGACTGGCTATCCCAGCAGATAGTATTACGGCACATTACATTCTTCCTCTACATCCATTATGGCCGGTAATACAGCTTTGTGTCACACCAGTGCCAGAAAATCTGACATGCCAAGAGGACCCAGGTGGCTGTCAAAATACAGAACTGTTCTAAACGAATACACGGCGTTGAGGAGGGGAGTTGGGATCGTCTTGCTTGTTCATCACATCCTCCAGCACTGCTTTGTACCACTTAAATAAATTGTACCAAGCAACAAATGTAACAGATCAGCATTTAATTTTAAAGGCGGTGTTCAATGGAAACCTACAAAGTGCATTATTTTATTATTATTATTGCCTGAAGAGGTTGGATCAGCATCAGCTGAAGGCACCAACTGACATGATTTGCCTGTGGCAGGTTAGAGTTTTTCAGTCTATGGAGAACAGTGGCAGAAAATCAACCATCTTCTGTCTCTCTGTTCTACTTACCGGCATAAAAACGTAGCAGTGAGATAAAAACACGGTTGCCGTGTCACTATATCAAATATACATCATCAAAATCCAACCTCATTTCTCACCTGACAAATCACTCAAGTAACCCACTTCATCAAATGCACCAAATTCTGCTAAACCACGGTGCGCAAGCCATTATTTATGATGTCTGAGCTGAAAGAAAGGGCCTCGTGATGACTAGTCCTCCAAGTAAATAACATGATGTGGCGTAATAATATATGACCAGTCCCTGCAATGTGCAGAGGCTGGCGAGTGCCAGTAATAGCAGGTTCCAATCAGCTGCACAGCAACACAGCATGACAAAACGGGCCAATGTGCCAGGCAACACAACTGCTCAGCACTTTCCATATTCCCCTGTGTGTATGCGTGCGTGTGAGGTTATTGAAAATATTGTACGAGCAAGCATTCAAGTGAGCCTCGCCGCTGAAAGGCTGTACAGTAACAAACACCGATCGATAAACCCTTCATTGTGACACAGCAGGCATCGATGCACACACGTACGCACTCCGCGAAATGTGTGCGACCGCTTGTCTGAGTCACTCAGCCCCGACACTGGTGTGAAGCTACCACCCACAACCTCCCCCCCCCCCCATCAAATCCACTCACACATGAAGCCCACTGACAATCAAGGCCTCCATTAATGAGCCCGCAACTCATCAGCTAACTCATTATGGCACGGCCACTCCAGAGACGGCCGGTATATGGAGTGGTGATGTGAGAGAAGCACATAAAAGAGAGAGGAAAGAGACAGATGGAGAAAAGCTCTCGCTGTGTCGTCTGTGCATGTCTGGGTTAAACCTCTTTGAAGTGATCCACCACCCACAGCAGAGGCAGTCTGGATCACTTTGAATGTGGCCAGATCATTTTAAGGGTGACTTAATGCTTCTCTTTTTTCGCCGGTGGAGGAGAGCGAGACGCGTTCATACACCGTTAACAGGCACTCATGTTTCTGCAAGCAAACACGCCCTAAGACGGGAGGTGAAACGCCTTCAAATGAATCTATAAAGACGTGACAATGACTTGGGTGAATGAGAACAGGCATCCCTTAATGGTAAAAACGCTTACAATCACAATGTCACCATGTTAACGTTTAACATTTAGTGATGACATCAACGTCTGTGACGTGACGGTTCGGAAGTCCCACGTTTCGAAGTTCAAACGGTGGCATCTAGATTTATAAAACCAGACGTGACCATATTTGGATGAGAGGGAGGAGCTAGTGAAAAGTGAGGGTACAGCTGTCAATCTGCTTTATTGTCAATTTCACTCTAAAGGAGGGTAATATCATGTTTTATCAAAGCTAGTGATTGAAACTATAATTTCTATTAATAATCTATACATGCTAAAAATTAGCTTATTAGCCATGCTGCTACCATGGTTAAGGGCCTTGTTAAAACGTACTTTTCTGAGAACAGTCATGGGTCTGTGTCGACTAGGAACTGTATTCTACTTCTTGCATGACGTTAATGTAGCAAGTGGTTATTTATAAAGAACCTAATATTATCTGTGCACCTACAGCTGACCCACAAAAGGTCACAAAAACTGCTTCACAAACACACACAAAAACACACACTGACGGCGGTGCCACACACGGCGCCAGTCAGCCTTTCACTCTGGGAAAACTCAATACTGCGCTGGGCAGGCAGACAGCGAGAAGATTGCCTGAAGGTAACACAGAGGTTGAAGGATATCAGAGAGACGTATTAATCAAAAAGGGGCCACTGGTAGCTCCAGACACGGAAGAGCACAGCCCTGTGAAGACAGATAACGGTAATATCTGTCGTTTAATTCAGCTATAGGTGCCGGGAAAGGGGGGGGGGACTGGCCAGGGTGTTTAAATATATGTGTATGTGTGTGTGTGTGTTCTGGCATAAACACTGATCTTGTCAGGACCAGACAATGAGGGGAAAAACCTAATTTCTGAGATTTGGTTACATTTAGGGCTAAGATTTGAATTGCGGTTAGGTTAAGCATTTACTTGTTTTGGTTAAGGTTAGTCCAAATGTATGAAAATCAATGCGAGTCCTTAAAAGGATAGCGACACAAACCTGTGTGTGTGTGTGTGTGTTCAGCAGCACACACCACTGCTCAAGTGCTGAGTTAATTCTCGTCACACCCACACTAGATAGGTGCTCATGTCCGCACTGCTCACACGAGATGATGGAGGAGCCACAGAGTTGTAGTAAAACGGAACATGTATGTGGAAAAGTAAACAGGATTTTCATCAACGTTAAATGGCAGATACATGCACTGGACCATGACAGGAAGAGATAGGCAGGAGGAAATAGAAATATAAAGAGGAGGAGGAGGAGGAGGTAGAGGGGCCTACAGACTAACTGTCATGACTCAGGAATTGCAATTGACTCAGTGCAATCCTCCCCAACAAAGCCTGGCAGCTAGTCCAAATAACCAATTAAGAAGCGAGGACAGGAGCCAGCAGAGAATCAAGAGAAACCTTGGAGCGCCAGGAAAGACAAGTGGATTCAACCGTGCTGCTGTGGGTTCATATTCAGCTTTTCACTCTGTCAGCTGTCAGCTCTGCATCGTGTTTCTACCTTCACTCACCGCCTATGCCCTCAGGTCCATTTAGAGAAAACAACTCTTTTTCAGCCCATGCAGATACACACACAAAAAAATAAAAACATAAATAAAAAGCTGTTGAGTCGAGCAGCATTTCTTCTATTTTTTGTCAGTTTCTAGATAAAAGTAAAAGGTTACTAAATGCCAACTAAACAAGCTTGTTTTTCCAAGTCACATTGTCCTTACAAACTGACCAAATTAACTTCCAAGGCATACATTTAGGTAAATCTCGACATCAGCCCTCTCATCCATCTAAAATGAGACATCATTAAAGCTAAAAAAGCACTTATTGAACTGACTCACAGTCAGTTTACTTTGGTACGGATGTTTTTCCTATCATCTCGTCACAAATTACAGCAGATAATCGCAGAGTCAATCTTTCTAAGTATTTACTTGCTCTGTCCGTCCTCTCATCACCATGAAGAGCAGTCTATTGAGTAGCCTCCATGCTGCTGTTGCCCGCTGCCGAGTCCTTCGGGCCAGAGAGCAGCCCTTCCTACGCAGCCTGCCTCCCCTGTACGCTGGCATGGCGGCTCCAGAGATGATGTTCCGTTTGATAGCTTGCACAGGTTGGCTTGACCGTGTCGGAGATCCTTTCACTTCCACCTTAATTAGTCTTCTGTTGCTCAGTAAATCTCTCCTCTTCAACTTTTCTCTCTTTAAACTGCAGCTGCCCATCTCGTTGTTAGGCCCAAGGTCAGAAACCTCAGTCTTGAGTACGCCTCTGCCTCTGAAGCAGAGTGGGCTTTGATAGGAGTTGAGCCATTGATCCTGCGTCCTGCCGTTCTGTAAGTGTAGGCAGAGGAAAATGTGCTTGCTGCTGGCTTGCTTTGCATATCAATCAGTCTGGACACTTGGTTTGTGCACATAGAAGGTGAATTCTTCCCCTTGTATCTGTCTCTTTGCATCAGCGCTCGTCTGCCTGCATCTCTATCTCATCATCTATAATCTCCATTTCTTTTTCCCCGCTTCTCCTGGTTCTTCTCATTTGCGGCGCCACACGACCAGAGTGGTTACATGGATGATTTCAGATATGATTCCGGTGATTTCCAGAGCGCTTGAATGGGGAGGTTGGGACTGCGTCAGGGTCCAGTCCAGTCTCTCAATAGCAGCGGTACAATGTAGACCGTTCTGGCTTGTTACCTCCACACACAGAAATGGCTGACTCAAAAACAGGAGGCTCTGAGCCGGTGGGGGCAACAGAGCAGGAATCTTAACTATGGCCTCACACAAGAATAAAACATGACACGTATAACACAGCGCTTTCACAGGGAATAAATAAACAGATGAAGCCTGTGTCCATGAAAACTCCTTTAGTACTCAGACTTTGCTTTATCATAATCACATTTTACCTTACTCCATGAGAGTTGATAGTACTGCAGGCAACCCTTTGCACATTTGGTAAATTAGGGGTTTAAAAATATCCAAATGGCCAGCATCAGTCCAACAACCTGTGTTGCACATATCTCTGCCTGTCATTTTGAGCTCATGTGATCATTCTTTGTATAATTAAGAAATTTCAGATTTGAAGCAGGTTTTAGTCCTGAAAGAATAATTTAAGAGCCGATGAAATCAGGTCAACATGGTTATAGAGTCCTAAACCCAGACAGCAGTTCCTATCATTGCAGGTACTGAGCTTCACTTCACTTTATAGTTTATTTATTTATATTAAATAAATAAGATGACACTGATACTGGGCTCAGCACCGTGAGGACTGTCAGCCACCTATGATGGAAAGCCGCCATCTCCATTTGATGCATTATTAAGTCCAGAGCTCTGTCTGGTTTACAGATGAAATGCTGCTCAAATCCAAGGAGAGCTTCTGCACTTCAACAGCGGAAAAGGCCACGTCTTAGCATAAATAAGCAAACGTACACGGGGAGGGGAGAGGATTAAGAAGAAGGGGTGACATAAAGATGTGTCCCGGAGGATAAAGGCATGTAATGACACCATGAGAAAGAGAGAGGAAGAAGAGGCCCAGTGGCTGATAGTCAGGGCCAGTGATTAATTTGCCATGTTAGTGGACTGTAGTGCCAAGATGCCATCTTCTCTTTAGAGCCCCAATAAAAAAAAAGACAAACGCTCATGAATCAAACCAAGTAGAGAGAGGGGAGGAGAGAGGAAGATGAGGGGGGATGGCTGATCCTGTCACACTCAAAGCCATTATTATTCATCCTAAACAAATATTATTCCACAAAATCTCAGTGTACTTTGGGAAAGAAGTGTGTTTTAATAATGAAGCTAGTTTCAAATTAAAGCACCCATTCTACTGAAGCCCCTAGGCTATTCACATCCCTTTCGCAGTGCTAGAACTATACACTATTCTTACTCCAAAGTAAATTAAAGGTTTTGTAATCCTGATGTTAAAAAAATGACTGGGTCTTTGGAAATCAAAAGGATTCAACCTGGTCAATCAACACCATACAACGGCCAACTAGGATGGGACACTAACAGCCACTGAAGCACACGAGGTGACCATTTCAGAGTGTAGTTAATTCTAATAGAGCCCACACTACTGAGATAACATTGTGTTAATTCCATCTCCTGTCCCCATCTTCCTTGGAAACAAACCTTACAGGAAAATAAAATAATACAAGATCGCCAGGACGGATCTGCTGTAAGTAGATAAAGTTGCGAAAAGTTGCTTATGTGGTGTTTACACTGCTCACAATCATTGTTTATCGAATTTGCACTCTTACCAGTGAGCACTAAACGTACAGTCCAAATGAAGTTAGTGGTAGATTTGCAGGTAGTCGGTAACTCTCCATTAAAAGTCAAGGGATGATTGGAGTGGTGGTTAGGCTACACGTCTCCAAGGACTATCTGCACCAAATCTAATATATTCCATGATTTTCAAGATATTTTAGACTGAACTAAAGTTGTAAACTGTCCATCTGGCTGTGACTGTACTATCACTAGCATTGCTTCAAATTTAGGAAATATTTCACACATATGCACTGCAGTACATACTGTTTAATATTGCATGTTTTGTGCTCTTTAAACTCAATGCTTCAATGCTAAAAAACTAGGGCAGACTCACGTTCCTGGTGGTGCTTTCACTAAACACACAGAAGGCTGTGGGAGGTGAAGCTCTGTAGATTAGGTGTGAAGACTCGCACAGTCTCAGCTACCTCAGCTAAATCCTCCCCACAGCCCATAATAGTTAGTTACCAGTTGTTTGTTTCCTTTGGCTTCTCTCTGGCAGGACAAGCAGGCGGTCATGTCCTGGCCGAGGCAGGCCAGCTCGTCCTTGAGGAGCCGTCCCAAACTGAACAGCGCGGAGCCCAGGAACAGGTTGTCCTCCTCTGACTCGAAGCCTGAGGGCCAGAACCAGCACATGGCGAAGAGGGACCACAAGGCCTGGGCAGGAGACTGGTCCCGCACGAAGAGCTCGAGGAAAGTGGTGAGGTAGAGGCACGACTGAGTAACGTCATCGTTCACCAACGGGACTGCGGCCGGTATGGCCACTGCCTTGGACGCACTAGGCAGTCCCTTGTTGGTCATTCTCACCACAGACGCATCGTGTTGGCTCCAAGTCCAGTCTTTTGTCCGTCTTCCTTTCACATTTTCATTTGCCTTCCTAGCTTGTTAACAGTGGAGTGGACCGACTAGAGCGGCATTAACTGCACTGACAGCATTAAGCTCAGATTATTAGCCTGCTCAAGGCCAGATGGTGGCTGATGGGCTTAGTCATAACACACACACACAAACACACTCCTCTCCAAGTTGCCCCCTCAAACTCATATCACACAGACAGAGCAGTCAGATAAAGAGGATTCTCTATAGTTTAAGGAGGTGATAGTGGCTCAGAGGACGAGATCATGTTTGAAGAAAATGATAGAGCAAAATATCTGTAGGCATCAGCACATCTTCTAGTAGCCTCTTAATAAGTTTTTATATCTAAAACGTTCTAAAACAACTAATTCCTCTTGTCCACTGAGACAAGCAAAAACAGGTCACAAACAGGAGGAAGGAAGGAAGGAAACTACTACAAATATCAGTCTGCCATGTGGCTTCTTCTAATTACATCTCTATTTAATCAAATTAATCATGTTAAACAGTACAGAGAGGTCTGGCTCCAGTCACAGTCTTTTCCATAAGACCATTTAAAGGCTCTCGGTCTGGACAAAAGCAAGGACGTTTAATATGTTTGTCCCCTGTTTAACCTTAGCTTCAATACAACAGCTACAGACCCAACCAGCTACATCATATATGCATCTATTTATGGGGTCACAGTATAATATAAAGTGAAGTTAGCATGGCTGTCATCCACCAACCAATTACACATAATTAGACAGATAATTAATAGCTTTCACAACATTACAATAACAAAAAGCTTAATCATTTTTATTTATCTGTATGGAGGCAAATGGAGGCAACCATATGTTCAATTTAATACTTATGGCAAAAATCAAATATCTGAATTTGATAATTTGAGAAGCTGCTTACAAATATCTCTTTTTAAAATAATGTCATTATTAATTGACGAATGCTTTTCAGCTTTATATGAAATCAAAGACAAAATGTCAAAAAGTAGGCTAGAAATCCAAAAAGTGTTTAGTTTAATTCCATGGGATATCAAAAAAAATAGCAAATGTTTCTGTTTGAGAAGCTGAAAGCAGTAGATTTTTTGGCATGTTGGCCCTTAAATAATCAACAAAACAATAAAATCTCACATACTTCCATCTGTCTACCAGGATCACCTGCTAATATGCTATGATAAATAGAGAAGATATATTTAAATGCACCATAAACAACATGCATGCTTAAGTTTTAACGCAGAGGACACACCACCATCCACATTACTAAAATGAATGCACGTATGTCGCATCAGTTCCATTTCTGGTGCCTCAAGGGAGTTTATCCGGGACCAATTCTGTTTACTTTCGTAATCGATTGGTTGAGCTCGTAACGGCACCAGAACATTGTGTTAACCCAATTACTTGCAACGGTCGCTCTATATCCAAATGTATCAATAAGGCAAACTCCCTCAGTGTCAGCACATTTAATGAGATGGTAAACAGCATTGTCAACTGTGCCAGGTAAACCCCACACCTCTAACACACAAACACAAACACACAAATCTCTCCTGTGCAGTAAACACAAATTGGAACTCAGTGGACCAATTAATCAAAGGATCGTCACTGTAGGGAAGCAGCCGATTACAAGGTGAGACAAGAAGCTTGAAATTACTCCTTTCCTTCCCATCCGTCTCTATTGACTCCCATAACGCCATCTGCATGCACGTGTGCACCTATATATGCTGATGATACGCGGCTGATTTTCTACCTAGCGACAGGATTCATTCCTCCACGGCCCAGAGAGCTAACCGATGACCCGGCGGTGATTAAATTCCGTCATTCATTTCATCGCGGCAAAAAAATCTGATTAACTGTCAACCACTATCTCACCCTGTGTTACTGGCTGACTCTTCCTGATGTAGGAAGGAGGTTTTTTTTTCCCCCCTCCTATGTTTCAAACACACATTCATAAACCTTCCTCCATCACACACACACACACGTTTCTTCCATTCATTCCTCAGTGAAATAGCAACAACAGGGAGATGTGCAGCAGCAGCAGCAGCAGTGGTGCAGTGCAGATTCAGTGCAGTGGGACTGACTCATGTCACCAGGCAAACAAAAAGAGAGACAAATGGAATCCACAAATCCACCTCCCCGTCTCACCTCAGGTCAAAGACGCCGTGGCATCTTCCGACACAGGCGATTAGAATAAAGCCACGCCGTTTAGCAACGATTGCTATAAAGTTTGGCCTGGATTTGCAATCGATGAATCACCGCTGAAATGAGCTCAACACTATTTCCCCCTTTTTCATGTCGCTCATATCACACAACGAGCCGTTGAGTCAAAGTGTGCCAAACGGGCACTCACACCGTCAATGACAACCACGCGGATTAAACGGACATTTGCAGCACATTATTAGCTTATTATCTTATTTCTCAAGGTGACTTGGCATATTTATTATTCCTCTCAATAAAAGCCAGCATTGTATTACATCTGTTATAACAGCATCTCTGTTCAAGTGTGATTCCCAGTGGGTTTCTACATCAAAAAACTATGCGGCTATTCAACAATAGGACATAAATCACTGTTCTATTTGCTGTAAGTCATCAGGGACACCTATGTGGCACACTGAGAAAGGAGTTGTACTAAATACAGGGTAACAAAGACTGCAGCAACGAATGTGTAAAGACATCCTCATCAACCTTTTATTGTTATGATGGAGAGGATGACAACAGAACTGCCTGTGGGGATGCATGTCTTCTTGAGCATGTGTGTGTTGGTGTGAATGTTACCCAGCGTCTCAGTCTGGACCCTGTCTGCATGACAGTAATAAGCTGTGTTTATACCGGTGGCTATGATAGAATATACTAATTATGGTAATGCTAAGGATTGGTGCCAGTCGGGTCTCTGACAGCCCCCACAGCTGACAAACACACACACACACATAACCCCCTCCTACCTTGCTGTGCTGCACAGGCCTGTGTATGCAGAGGGAGTGACCATTCTCCAGTCCTACGCACGGGGACTCAACAGCATCATCTGCAGTGCACACATCTAGAAAGAGAAAAAAACAAAACATTTTAACATCTCTTTCTGTACTTGTACAATATGCGTGTGAGCCGAGGCAGTGGTTTTTTTTTTTTTACTGCACATCCTCCTTCTGACCACATGTTTAACATATCATGAGAACCTAGAAAGTCACATAGAAAATGGCAAATAGAAATAGCATTTAGCTTTCCAGAGACAAAAATTAGACAAATAAGAATAAAATAAATAGATATACATGTATTTTTTATCATTTTATATTTCTTGAAAATATAAATATGCACATACACCGTCCAGAAAAATATAATCTCCTCATTTTAACCACTTCTCATTAAAAAAAAAAAATCCAAGTCTCTGAGGACAAATTCTCCAGCAACTGGCACACCAGAAGACTATTCCTGGTTGAAGCCTGGGAGGCAGGCCAATGTGACAGCAGGGAAACAAAGGACAACTTCTGGACCTCCTGTGGAGATGAGCCTCTCCTTTTTTTTATAAAAAAAAGAAAAAGGCTGGCAAACACAGTCAACCAAATGTCTAAAGATATCTAATCATCTGACAGGAAAAGAAAGGCTGCATGCTTCTAGGAACACAACCATGAAATCTTTTGTTTTTTTGGTAATTTATGTCAAACAAGTGTTAATTCCCCACTGTCGGCTTTTGCCTCCCAGCCTCCCAATCAGCCTTCCTTGGATAATGCGCCCTCTAGAGACAGAGAAGAGGAGTGCAGGAGCTTTGATTACACCACTAACTATAATGAGACCTTTCAAAATCCCTTTGCCTCCAATTATGGCTGCTGGTGGGACAAACACTAATGAATTCGTATAGACACCGTCTCTTCTGTTTGTTTTTGTGTGCTTTGTTTATGTCAAACAATTAAATAAATACAAATATTTAATTGAGCTTTGTTCAAGTTTGGTATATTTCATTCAATAAAACTCATCGATCGTCTGGTGAAATAAAGAGGAGAATGAAGAACCCACAACATCCTGTGTTACAAGTCACTTTTACTCAGCTAACATCACCCAGTTACCCCCCAAAAAAAACATTAAATGAAAACTTGCACTTCATCGGTTGACTTTTCCTTACCTTTAGACATTCACTGAAACCAACTACTCCATCAGCTGCTTGTACTGTTCAGCCCTGACACCTCACACTGACCCAAGCTGAAATAACACTTTCTGATCACAAAGGTATACGAGTCTTCTGCAGCCTAAAGTCCACCTCTGTTTCGCACACAGCTGTACACGCACAACTTCATCGCAAGCCGCTTCTGTCACCTTCGACTGTTGACAGTAAAGAGATGTCTCTTTTGAGGAAGTAGTGGTGTGGCTCGTTGCAGATGACGTGACAAAATTACAAAATGACCTATTTTCTCACCAGATTTGTCATAATGCCAGCCACTAGATACCTGATAAATATATTTAAAAAAAAACATCATCTGTTATGGAGCATCACACAGCTTTCACATAATTGCTTACATCGAAATACTATAACTATTAATGTTTTAACTTTATGGACTAAAAACTGAGGCTGCTACCTCTTAGGGTGTGTGAAGATGTATTTCACAGAAGCATATACACTTCCCTTTCTGTGTAACACCAGAGGGAAGCATTCCACTTTTAACTTTAACTTTTGTCACTTAGGTTTAAGTACCTGAGGAGGACTTTGCTCGTTGGTGCTTGCTGCGAACTGGCGCTGGGCAGTTGGAGGCCACGCTTGGCAGCCGTGCGCCATCCCGCCTCACGCTCAGCTGCAGGGTCTGTTCCGCAAACAGCGACTGCATCAGCGCCAGGTCCAGGCCGGACACGCAGCGGCAGTTTAACGTCAGGATCTCGTCGCCTGGGCGCAAACCTGACGACACAGACGCACAGTTCAGAAAATGCGCCCATGATAATAATGTAAATAGTCATTTGTGTTTCACTTTTAACAAAGCAGGCACCTCCGTTAAAGGCAAGTCCGTCGGGAAGCACCTCGTTGACAAAGATGCGGCTGTTCTTTTGGCTGTCGATGTGTCCTGTGACCGCAAATCCTGCAAGGAGTGAACACAACGATGAATATGCAAACATACATGAGGTAAACGGATAATTACAAACACAGAAATCTATCCATTTTTCACTCACCAAAGTCTCCAGTGCTGCTCGGCCTGCTCATGTGCAGTGTAAACACATTAACTGGGAAAACCTCCAACTGTTCATTGACCTACAAGATGACGGCAAACATATCAGCACACATTAAATAAAGTTTAGACAATTACTTGTCAACACATTTGTCCCCCCCTCCCTCACCATATCACTGAGGGTCTCTCCAAGTGCCACCAATCGAACCTCCACGTCCTGACCCGCTCGCCTGTGCCGTCGCAGGCAGTGCACACTCGGGTCCAGCTGTTTTACCTGTTGACAAAAGAGTCGTCAGTGTTCATCGGCCTGTGTGCGCAAGAATCCCCCCGCGTATATTTTTAATGCACTGGCACTTAGTGTGACAGCTGCTGCGTGGCCAAAGCGTGAATTATTCAGTGACTTTACACTCAATGGTAACAAATTTGTGGCGACACACAAAAAAAAAGGCATGTATGGTGTTTGTGCGTGGGCGTGGGCTGTGTGTGTGTGTGTGTGTGTCCATCTGCAGTCAGTCTTAAGGGACCATGTGAATTCAGACACAACACTACAAACACCTACTGTCACTGAAAATGTCTTTATATCGCGAACATGATCACACGCTATGCTGCAATCTATGAAAAAAGTGTGTATATATATACACACATATACACACATGGTTTTAGGGTTAGGATCAGATTAAGGATCAGGGCATTTACTTATGATAGTTATGGTCAGGGTAAGGTGCTATGTGCTAGGCTCCTACCTAAGAATGCTGCACAAGAATGTGTGTTTTTTGCTACCTTGCAGGCTGCAGAGAGAAGGTCGGCAGCTGTCTGGTCTCTTCTGAGGGGAACTCGGACTGTCAGGCCGTCTGGCATGAAGACGCACGACAGCATGATATCTGTGGCACAGCCGGTGCTGTCCCATGCACCTCCCTCAGGGGGCGACATGGAGTAAATACTGTTCAGCACGTCCAGCCTCTGTGGGAGAGGAAACAAAGATATGAGCTACAGAAAGGGAGGATACGCACAGACAACTAAGTGGATGTGCAGCAACGGGAGGAGTTTAGAGAGGAAAAAGGAGAAGAAGATCAACAGAGAAGTGGGCAGTGGATGAAAGAAAGGGGGCGGAAGAGTTGAAGTCACAGCACACAAATCAATAGAGTTCCATTAGTCTAAATGCTTGGCTTTGGATCAAGCAGCAAAGCAAAGATGTCATACAATTAGCCTCTCAGAAATTCATTTGACATAATCGCCATTGTAATGACCGTGTACACTGGCAAAAGGTCTAGACGTCCAGATGATATCTGTGCACTTCTCTGGGCCTGATTTGATTTGAAAAGCCACAAGCACAAATTTTGACTCCAGTAACGTTTAAGGTCAATTTATTTCAAAATCCGTCAAACAGGAGGTAACTATTTGTTGGTGGCATTAACAGTGAGGTTTCGGATGGTGTATTAAGGCCACCGCTCGGCCTCACAGGCTGCTATTTGGGGGTTTTTTGGTTGCGACTGTGTGTCTCTGGAGGGAAAAGCCCCAATGGTGCGTTGTGGGGCTGTGGGATAGGCCACAGTGCAGCAAGAGACCACAATCATCAAGAGCATAGATAATGAGGAAAAGCTCCATCACACCAAATGCAGTGAAAAAGCCAGTGATTCATGAATTCAGACATGGACAGAAATTATAAAATGAGATATGGGACCAAGGGGAATAATTGCAGAAATAAATGCTTTAGTGAATGGGTCTGGGTATAAAGCAAAGCATTATGGGATCATAAAAAATGTGAGTAGTTTGTGTCAGGGGTTTTTTGTCTGTGTTTTGTTGCCTCTTTAGGACCTTTACTGGCATAAACACTGACCTTGTAAGGACCAGGAGACCAAAACCTGATCCTAATGAGGCAGAACCTGTTGGTGGGGGGTGATTTCTGGGTGTTTTTTTCCAGAAGCTGAATGCTTGCTCTTAATGAATCACTGTTTTTCACCAAGCTAATGCCTCTGATTCAGAGCACCAGTTTGCTCCACAAACAAAAACAGACACAAGTTGCAGTCTAAACTCGGACAAACACTGGCAAGCGGACAAACGTTTGCCTCATTTTTCATCTAAACATTCCCTCGACTCGTCTGCTTCAAGAATCACCGCGGACATAAAGGTCACCACTGTTCCTACCCGAAAAAATGTTTTCCCACAAAACTGTTGGTGATGATGATGATGGTGGAACACAAGGTGCCACCGTCCACCTTTACCGACCTCCTCTGGGATGTGAAGTCATGCTTAGAAAACAAGAACATACTGGAGGACGAAGAAACAAGATGTCATGGCAACTGGTTGCATAAGAGTTGTGTTTGTACCCCGGCATATTATGCCATGACTGGAAAAGTAAGATTCGGTCGCCTGTGCTGACCCGAGCTGCAGCTGACTAACACTATGCAGTCTTTCATGGTCAGAGAGGGCTGTGACGGGCCGACGGTTGCCTGGTCAACGTTCCACGAGCGACTGCCAAGAGTACAGCCCAGGCACGCGCTGGACTTCAACAAGTGCCCTGTGTGGCGAGTGTGTACGCTATTTATGTTTGCATTCAGCTGAAAAAGTTTTTTCCACCCTCTCTAGTGTGGAAATCCTTTCCAAGCCAGACGACCTCCACCCTGGAGCTTCTAAAGATGGCATACGGAGCTACTGACTGGTTTAGCGGCCACTGCACAGATACAACCTTTTCCGTTCCACTTAGCAACCGAGCAACACAAATATTACAGCACTGCCTTGGACAGATTTAGTGAGCGTGAAGGGGAAGTAGGAAAATAATTCAAGAAGTCAATTTTCTTCTATTACATCGATTAAAATAGTACGAAAGGGTTCCTCTTTCCACTGCTGTGATTACACCACAATCACGCACAGTCGCACACAGACAAGGTGAAAATAATGGCCACACAGACTGGCTACTACGAGTGTCTGTTCCAGGGCAGTGAGTTTAAAGTCATAGTAGGGATGTGTATTAGAGGCTAGTGGAGTGTGGTGACACATGAAGAGGATCAGTGTGTCAGGGGGTGTGGATGGTAGGGTGGAGATCCAGAGCCAATAAAATATTACCATAAAACCTCATAGGGAATAAATGTCTTTTAATTTTCTGTGGATCACGACTGTATGTTTTTCATTATTATTACTACTTGATGTATTGTTTAATGTCTGTTTTTTAAGGTGGACCCAAGAAAGACTAGCTGCACCTAAGGGCAAAGCTAAGGGGTTTCCAAATAAATGAATTAATCTCAATAAACGCAGAAATGTAAGCATGCAGCATTCATTTAGTAAAATAGTTTTTTAGTTAACACTTTTAGCCGTTGAAACACATTCAGTCTCTCCACTGCTTACAGAAGGAGCAGGAAGACGGAGAATGTGAAAAGTAGAACCAAGCCGCTCAGTGTGTGACCTTGGTTTTAACCTTCATATGGAGGCAAAGGCAGCTGCTATAGTAACAGCCCATAAAGATGTGTATTCCTCGCTCTGCAACTGAAGTCACAACCTACAGCTTCGGTGTTAGCACACTCTCACACTGTCTGTCAGTTAAAGTCAACACACATGAAGCACAGACACACACTACACAACAGCGCACAACAAAGCTGGTGTACACACCCTTCACTTGACTTTACTTCCAAAGATTAGAGGAAGATGATTGCCCATTAGAGCAATTCACTGGATTTGTGATGCAGGAAGTGCAGCAGGCGAAATGTCATCGAGACAGAAGTGGAAAAATGTATGTGTCGGCAAAAAAATCAATAGAGCAACAGAGCTGTGTTAACCTCGTTCTCATCTGTTTTCTTACTTCACAAACTGTAGAATCTTAATCACCATTCAATCAAAATGGACCCGAGCTGTTTTTCACACTCTCATCAAAACATTAGGGAGAACTGATGGGAAGCCACTACATTTAAAGCCAAATTAAATCACTGACCCAAAGAAGGGCTTTATTGTTTCCCCAAACCATTTCCTCTTCCGAGTCCATTTCTAAACCCTTAATGAGGGCAATTTTAACACACGCCACATTCACCACAGGCTCACACTATGAATCACTGCATCCTGTGGAAAAGTGGTCTTCATAACACTCATCCCGCTCATGCTAAAAGTGTCCATTATGCTCATCTGTCTGAAATATTTTTTCCTCCAGCGTGGCTTTGATAAGATTACATTTTAAAGGATAAATGGTCGCTGTTAAAACGCAAGTCCAGCTGCCTACAGAAGATGACTGTATGACCTGGATGACTGACGACCTTTACAGACCAGTAAATACATTAACATTTCCCAGCTTTTCCTTTTCAGCTGCTGAAATAGGAGATGAAACAGCCTGACCCGAGAGGACAAAGACACGACATCAGCATTGTTTGGAGGTAAAGCTTACAGCAGTGTTTCACACATCCGAGCACGTAAACACTCAACGAACAGGATCCAATATCTCGCTGGTCACATGAGCGGAATTCACACTCGGTCATTCAACACGTTTACCATTCACTCACGCGTCCATTAACTTACTCGCAGTGTGAGCGGACTCTTGTCCACAACAGGGTGCAACAAGGTCCCACTGCTGTAAAAACCTCTTGCCAGATTTGCTGCCTGTTCATCTTGCAGACACCCGCGCATCTACATGGAAAGAATCTCTGCTTTGATCCTGGACAAATATCTTTACACAGCGCACCGTCGAAGCCATGAGAGACGGCCAAGGTCAAGGCAACAGCTGACCCTTTTCAGCTATGGCTATTTCACGCTGAAACTGATATTTCAGCACATAAAATGGTCTGCGCCACAAGGAATGATGAGACAGATGGTCGTGGGAGTTTTTTTAAAATGTACATATCAGACCTTTAGATCTTCATGTACAGACAAAGGCACTAAAAGCTGTGACCTACCTCAGCGTTCCGAGGAGGCAGCGCATATGTTTGACCTCCTTCGTCTCTCTCAAAGATCTGAAATCAAGGAACAGAGAGTCAGAACTGCAGATAAGAGATCGACTCATGGGCAATTAGGTGCCCAGCTGCTCAGGCAACACAATATTTAGACACATCCAGTGCTATTATGTAGTTTATGGAGCTATTACATAGTTAATTAAAAACTACGTGTGGCGAGTGCAGCACTTTGATACTGCTTCCACACAGGGTCTGTCGCTTTTGAAGCTACAGGAGTGGAGAGTGAGTGAGTGTGTGTGTGTGATGAGTGGTTTTTGTTTTGCATGGAGATGAAAGGGAGGGAAATGTTCGCGCAACAGATAAGGAGAGGACAAACTCTTCCCGCCTCAAAATCTCATAATTCACCCCATAGAGAGGAAATCTTTCACTTCTCCACTCAATCTTCCTCTCCACCTCCTCTCCCTGACCTGAGATTCTAAAAGGATTCGTGTCTGGCTAAACCCCCGGAGTTGGAGGTGACTCTACGGCTTTAACAACTCTATAACACAGTGGTGACAGGAACTGTCCATTATGTCAGAGTGTAACTCCAGTCCTCATCCAAAATGGCTGCAGTTATCAGGTTTTGCTGAGATAGTTTGTCACTGGACGGGGCAGACATGGTCGGTGGCACAGCTGCTGACAGAAATAGAGCATTTAGCTATAAAATAAAGCTCTTGACACAATGTCACAGGTGTTTTTTTTTTGCTGTGACTGAATTGAGGCTGAAATTCTTGCAAAATGTCGTCTTTTAACACTATATATAAAAAAATGGACCTCGTCTTCTGTCCTTTGCAATTTAACCGACATAGTTTTGCAACATGACATTCACAAATGTCACCAATTTGTGCTTCGTCATCCATTTTCTTCTAAATGGGAACATCATTTATAAATTTGACAAAATACTCAATTGAAAAAGACCTGGAACAAATACTTTACAGACATTAACTACTTTAAAATAAAGCAGACTTTTTCCCCAAAGTCTTCCATTCAAACCCAGTTCTGCAACCAGCAGAGTCGCCCCCTTTCTAATGGTTCTTCCGCAATCAGAAAAACTATGGTAGTACGACAATGTAAGCGACTGTTAATGAGCAGACTATAAATCTACCTCACCAACACAAATACATTATGAAGTGGCTGTAAACAGTGCTGCTTCACTGTAACCGGCTATTTTTAGAACGCTCCACAAACTCTCCCACAAATCCTCAGACCTTTCTGGCCTACTTCCCACAGCCTGCTGGGCCAGTCTTTTACTGTATACATAGCACTGTTAATACGGATGAGAGATGAGAGAAGAGAGGGAAGGAAATTGTGGGGAGGGGAAGGGGGGCATGACTTGTTGTCAAGAGCAGCATCGCGGTGGTAAACGGGATTTAGGTTCAGTCAACACAGATGAGTCAGTTTGGAAACTGTGGGAGAAAGAAAGAAAGAAAGACCGCCGGGTAACGCTCCAATGTTTATGCTCTGAGAACTGGGGAAAGAGGAGTTAGGAGAAGACAAAATGAGAGAAATTGGGGAAGAGATTGGGATGAATCTCTGGGCTTAAGAGATAAAATGTGCAGGGGAAATAAATAAGCTAAAACACAGTGGATTTGCGGAGAGGGGGAGGTGGATGGAGAGCAAGTATATCTTTGGAGAAAAGCGCAGTCTGAGAAACCTGAGAAGGTAACAACAGATTAAGTCCATGGACAAAAGTTTGGCGCGTGGGACGGCCTCGCTGTCCAAATCCTTCTCCAGCCAAACATGTCCAGCCAAGGAGCTGATGTCATCGTTCAGAAAACGGCCAAGGCTACACTTCTCCCAAAGAGTAACAGAAAAGTGAAACTGACAACGCAACGACCGCTCGCTCAAACAACACAGAAACAGCAGATGCCCGGGAAAACCCGGCACTCTGAAAATCACCAACAGCCAGTAAATATTCCTTATTTGACTCCGTGTACAGACAAGAAAGACCACGCACTAAAAAGAGGGGAAAAAGGTAAAAAGAAAAAAAAAAAGAGAGAGAGGCTGTTATTTAGCGTCTTACACCAACCATCTGCTGATGACTGCAGGGCTGAGGGAAGAGTGGAGAATGCCATCTACCACATATGGCTTTTAATAATTCATGTGTGAGCTGCAGCGCCACCTCGGCCTTCTGCGCTGTGAGGTGTAACTGAACCTCATTAGGCCGACAGGCTGGACTTCCCCAGAAAATAAGAACACACACACACACACGTACTGTATGCAAATGATCCAACATAAATATCACAAAGCAGGTGGATGAACTCGATAAGGGCAAGTGGAACGGGACGGGGCATTTTGTGAAGAACATGACTGGCTCTTAACTGTGTTTACGCGATAAACAACGCGGCGCCGTAGTGATATCACTGCGAAAAGGGACTTGTTAATCAAAACCATGCTCCTTCTCACTTCCTGTAGTCGCAGCTAATGAACAGAGGTCCATAAAAGACAAATTTCCTGCAGCAATTCTTAAAATAGACCACCAAAGAGAAAAACATCCCCCAGGGCCATACCTTTAGCGTACAGAGAGGTGGATTTCTGTAAATAAATAAATAGCCTGCCATGGGTCTAATTACTAACCTAAGAGGATTTTCAGATTCCCCCTGCATATATGGGTAAAGAATGCTCCCCGTTGTTTACAATGATGGGAGGTTTGCACTCAAGCTTACCAGAAAGCAGAGGGGGGGATGTGAGCTTATGTGCATCTAATTAATAAACTCTCCTTAGGGGGAAAAATGTGCTATAAGCAGCATGTGACTACAAGAATATGCTGTACATGTGAGTAAGCAATAAAACAACATGTTTTCAGGTTGTTTGACTAACAAACGCTCAAAATATGCACCGAGGGTGTTGTGGATGAAAGCAGCTTTTCTCCTCTGCACTATCACACAGTGTACAGTGTACAGTATATCAATCATGTGCAGACCTGCTTATGAATATGCCGTGTTCTCATTGTGGTATGGTTTGGTACAGAATGGTACATATTGGAATGGTAAAGCCCTGTGTCACAGGCTTCCGTTTCGACTGACAACAGTACCTTTGATTGACTGAACATCGTGCCAAACGACGACATTGGATGCGACACAATAGACACTAATGGAGGCGATAAACTGGGGGAGTTTGCCTCGACTTCCATTGGATATTTACACCAATCACAAGGCAGTGACGTCGCCCAATCAGCAGATTGTCATGGGTGGAGCCGGTCTTACCATATCCTACCATTTCACTTTGGTACCACCACAAAATTGTTAAGAATGGAACAGTTGGGGCAGGTTATTTTGGTACCATTGGTTTCCTAATGGAAACGCAAAAAAATACGTACCATACTGTACCAAACCAAACTATTCAATCCAGACCACCTGACGAGTTTCATTCCGCCGTTATTCAAATGAGATTAGTGTCACCTCGAGGTCTAAGTGCTGCGTTCGGGCTTTAGACAAACACAGAAACGAGTGCAGTTTGTTATGCGGTCTTTCATCTTACAACCACATCTGTTTTATAATAGAAGTGACTCCCCACGGGCTTGTTACAAGTCACATATTTAAAAAAAGAAAAGGAAAAATCTTCTACTCGTCTTTTCTTTTTTGTTGCTTTTTTGTTTCAGGCACAAAATGTCACACGCAGAGAGAACATGGTAATTTTTGTGACAAGAAAATAGCAGCAAAGTGCAACCAACATCTTGAACATAGATGAAGCTACAGAGCAGCGCATAGTTTTAGCCTAAGGCAAGAAATCTGCACTGCGTTTGATTACAAAGAAAACACCAACAACGCTGCTTTTTTCCAGCAACGTTTTCTCATATTTGTGTATGAGATTTCGAGTCAAAGGGTTGAAACGTATGAAATAAAACAAAAATATACCTGCGATACAGAGGGCCTCTTGTCCCGGCCTCGTTTCGTGAGGTTGTCGAGGCCTTTGAGCGAAGAGAAAAGACCTCTTTTGCGCTGTCTATAGGTCAGGGAGAAGGAGCGCCTCCTGAGCGTGGCTTCATCTCTGGAACAGATCTGAACAGATTTCACGATATCAGGACAGGATAATCATCAACCATCATAATTCATCTAATCAAAACCATAATTAGGTTCTTCCTGCAGTAATTCATAACGGGAGTATTATGATTAAAAGGATTGCAGGGTTACTGTTCGACATCATGTGAATTGAAACTGACGCATCAAATATGAGAGAGGAAAATCTCCAGAAAAAACATGCTAGAGAAGCTGTTGGTTCTCTGATTGGTCTGTTCCAGTGCTCATCCTGGGGTTCCTCACCAGTGCGTGGAAGGAGGAGACAGAGAAGATCCCCAGACGTCCCAGAGTGCTTTTGGTGGGGCGGCTGGCAATAGCTAGCAGGCTCTTTGGGTTGGGCAGCTCTCCACCCTGAAGACTGGCCAGGTAACAGCGCATCCTGAAGAGGTCCATGTTGAACCTCTCCAGATTCTGCTCCCACTGCTGGATCTGAAGGACAAGAAGGAATTTTAATTAAAAAAAATTGTTATTCAGAGTCCACTAAATTTGCTGGTGGCCGAGAATAGAGACTTTCAGGGGAGGTAATGGCTTTAGAAAAGGGAGGAGGGGAAAGGGGGAGTCAAAGAAAGAGATCTGGGGTCAGTTGAGTGCTTTCCATCAAGATGCAATTGCTTGCAGATGTTGGTAGAAGGTGAGGGCATACATTGGGGGAGGTTTGGTAGTGAGGGGTGACTGCATATCTCGCAAGTATGTGCGCAGTAAATCTAAATGCCCATTTTTTATGTAAGTCTAGAGAGGATTGTGATGTTGCACAGACCACCCGTTAAAAACTCTGCACCACACACACAACCTACAAGTACGCACGCACACACACACACACAATTTACAGTTGCCCTCCCCATCCCTGCGTGCACTATGTAAGCTATGAGAAGGTGCTTATTCTGCTGGCTGGAGACTTGTTTTAATGAGAACACTCAAGTTAAACAACCCTCTATAACAACTGACTTTAATAGGTCTCGTCTGCGCTGCGAGTTCATTCACAATAACACACCCTATGGCGTTGTCCCATTAGGTCACACTCACATTAACGGGCATTCTTTAGGACGAGCAGCAAAGCTGAGGAGGGACGGGGGAGCGCTGTTTTATGAACCTTCGACTCAAACAAAGTCTAACATCTTAAACAAAGACCTTGCACAGAGATCGCCACGGGACCAAACTGAGCTTTGTTATGCACTAAACCCCATGAAAATGGCTCTATGTATATGTAGCAGTGGCCTTGGTTAACAAGTCAGTGATGTTCAGCCATTATTGTGCTGTGAGCTCTGCTGCTTGGAGTCAACAAATTCTGGCTACAAATGGCCTTGTGTTCTGGCATTTCAATAATTGAGGAGTGAGGGATTAACGGCATCCACCTCAGATTTTATCTCCAAGAAACCCAGTGCAGTTAAAAATCAGAGAAACCCTGATTACTACAAGCACATACAACTTTTTCAGAGTTGTTCCCTTTGGTAGAACATTATCCCAGCTAAGGAAACACACCCTTGTTCCATACATTTCACAGCTCAGCCTCTACTTGATCTTTTACGTTCAGCAGCTTTTATTGGTTATCGTTGGCTATAGCTGTATATGTGTAGAGCCATTACAGAGAGTGATCATTTTACGACTCTTTTCTTCTTGTGCTACCGTTATAACGTGTCAAAGCGTTTGATTCAATAATATTCACTGATGGCCACCGTAACCCCGAGTGAGGAAGTGCCACAGTCTCTTCGGCTTAATGCCATTCATTGCCAATGGATCATTTGGAAATTTTTAAAAAAAGGTCAGTTATTCTGAATAAAGGTTACATACAGAGTCAATGAACATGAACCACCAAAGCTAATGATTTATCACAGAGACATGGATGACTGTGGTCTCTGTGTTCTCATCTCTTAAATTGGTAAAGTGACAAAAGTGTATTCCTTTCACATTTTCACTTTGTGCGACACCAACTCTGACAGGTCTAATTCTTGGCGTTACTCAAAGACCTCGTAAATACCCAAAGGAACATTTTTATTCTCCTGCTATATTTGGCTCATTTTATATATGCAAATACACAGTGATCTGAGAAAGAAGTGCTTTGACAATGACGTAGTGGATGGAGGTATCGCCAAGTACATCAGCCCTTTCTTCACAAGCAAAGACAAACTTAAGTGAGTCGCTGCTTCCTAAAACCACACATCTATGTATAACTTATTCCAGAGGATCCATGCGTGTCTTTACACGTAATCTGTATGCGTTCGTCCAATAAGTCAGATATCCAAAATAGTCTGTGGCAGAAAATCCAATTTGATGATTCATGCCAGGGTGTATCACTGACGAATGGGATTTTTGGTTTATGGAGTTTACTGCTTTATAAAAGAGGTAGTACTCAGTAGCAATAGGACAACCAACCAACATCGACGAAAAGCAAGGCACGTTTAGACCCATCTGGCCTCTGTGCACTTCTTATTTACATCAATTTCAGAGCAATTAACCTCAGAAGATACGAGTCTGTCTTTCAACAGATTCTCATCTTTGCTTGTTCCCCCTCTTTAACATCTGCTCCATGCTCTCGGTAAAAGCTCTAATGTATAATAAGTCTTTCAATGCAACTCGATCACAGTGTATATGTGTGTGTGTGTGTAAAAGGAGGCAAAGAGACTTCAAAAGATGTCAGCTGGCACTGATTTCAGTAGACATGGGTGGGGGTGGGTGGGAACATCAAAGTAGTGCCCTGTTGGTGCTAGACAACCCCACCAAAACCTTAAATCTATCATCAGCCTCTGGGCGCCTGTACCAGAGTCTTGTCCCGTACCCCTCTGACCCTATCATTGACTCCAATCCCGTCTGTCTCTTCCGTCTACTCTGAACTGGCATAACTGGCTAAATGGAAACAGATCCAGGCTCACAGTCAGTCTCGTAGCCAGGCAGTGACATCTCCACTCATCACGACTCCGCTGACTTGTGTAAATCTTGCAGCACTTCTTATTTAAGCTTCCACTCAAGGTGTTTTAACGCAAGACCAAATAACAGCACTCCTGATATAGAGAGTGTTACTTTTTCCCTTTCTAGCACTGAAATGCTAGTAAGTGTGCATGGACATGGGCCACTGGCATCACATACGACATATGCTTTAACAGACACTTATGGTCTCGGACTACCTGAGGTGCAAGTACACAAAATCAGCCAGATTTTCCCACATTTCACAACAACCACTTGTGTCTTGTTAAAGTATTTGTTTTCTGGCGTAGCTACAGGTTATGGGCTTTTTATACTCATGTAATCAGCTGAATGTAGGCTAAAGCACAGTGCTAGGTGCTTTGGATTCTCCCCCAGGCTGTGGAGAAGGAGGAGGAGGAGGATAATGCATTTTTTGAGAGACCGTTACTGGGAAACATCTGGAATAACAATTTGACGCTCGGGGAGGCAAGCTGCTCCCCTGGGCTCCTTGTGATGCGTTTGGGGACTGATGCATTCAGGCCACTTTACTCGCCCACAGACATAATGACACGGGAGTTTGAAAAATCAGCTGATAATAAAATAAATAATCCAACAGGGACCCTCCAATATTCTCAGTGACTCATGAGATTCATCTGTTATCATCTCACCTGGTTCTCAATAGCCTTGCGGTTCTTTGGGTCGTTGACGACGGTCAGCTGCAGCTCAGCCATTTTCTTCATCTTTCCGTCCATGTCAATCTTCTGCAGCAGACCGCGGACCTGGCTCCGTAGCAGACGCACAGTGTCCTCCTTCCCCTGGCGCTTAGCCAGCAGCGAGGCACTGGCCGAGTGGATGGATGTCACCCAGTTCTCTAGGTCGGTCTGGTTGCTAGCCTGAAAGGCCAAAGAGACATGTTTTAATTTGAAGTAGCAAAGCTAATATTCCTTATTTGCTAACATTGCTAACACAGCTGTGTTATTCTATCATGTATCACTATAACATCATAAGGTGGCAATTTAGGCCTTTGTAGATCAATAAAAAACAACTATGAGAGACTTGAGAGAAACTGAAGTTATGAAGTGATGCTGAAAAACATATATTTTCACCCTAAATAAGACATTTCATGCACATATTCCTCTTTCTAGGATGACTCATTTGTACGCAGAACATTTGTTGTGAACCCCTTTTTAGAAAGGAATGACTCATGCTGAACCATGTGGCAAGGTGAGTGAAGACAAATCCCTTTATGTTACAGAGGTTATTTTCTCCATTCTTGCTTCTGGGGCTATGTCAATATTTTATCACATGTAAGTAAGTAAGGACACTGTATCCCAGTGCAGCCTATGAAGCTTGTTATTTTGAGTGTAGGAGTTGCCATGGAAGAAGCCAGGGCTCTGCATGAATTTGGTACCAGTATGAAGGTCAGTAAGCACAACAGGCAAATGAGATGTGCACTAGGAATTTTAGCTGAGAACGTGGGCCCTGCATGTCCTTCGAAAGTTGAAACTGGCCATTTCATATGCGTCACTCAAAGGAAGTAGTGCCTCTCATATGAAACCCTGCACTGTAACTGTGTCTGTGGGAACATGTTACCTGAAAGAGGTAAACATCTCCATACGAGTTGCTAAGGCAGAAGACGTTCTCCTTTTTGGGATGTTCAGGAACAGCCTGGACGATGCTGTCCTCGGCCAAGAGAGCATAGCGGGGAGACAGTTCCTGCTCTGAAGAGCCTTTCCCATAAGTCTCGTAGAAGAGCAACGTACATCCTGAAAAACAGGGTGTGGGAATACATACACAAAGGTAGATAATGGACAAGAGATTGACACAAATGTAATGAATGATTCATGTGCATCACTAAGTGTATATTGTGAACGTTTGCAGCTTTAAAAACCTTCAACAAAAGCTGGGATGTAAACAGCAAGTTTTACTCCCAAATTGCCACTCCACAGTCTCAGGCTCACCTTTAAGGGTCACCCAGTACTGCTTCCACTTGCGGCGATTGACCAGCTCCAGCTTCCTGTCTTTGTGCAGCGTGACAAGAGGTTTAAAAGAAAGCCAGCCAGCCCGTCGGACTACTCCCTGTTCCTTTTCAAACAGTAGGTCGAGCTCCTCCAGAGAGCCCTCTGCCGACTCGCAGCTACTCTCGCCCTCTTCAGTGCCAATAGATGGGTCTTTTGTATCACCTGCTCCTCCTCCTCCTCCTCCCTGTCCAATGCCCATGTCCAGCTCCCTCATGAAGTTCTCATAAATGTTCTGGCGGAGGGCGTCGCTGGTCGTTTGGTGAATGGCTCCTGAGGATTGGGTCCTGGACGCACCTGGGAACCAGACGAGGCTGGAGACCTGGGAAGGAGAGCTGGTGTCTGCCGTCAGGCCATCGACTCCACTGTCAAAAGCGTCACTCAGGTCCTTGTACCTGGTTTCCTATAATTAGGTCAGAAAAGTAGGAAAGAAAGAAAGGCATGATGAGCATGATTATCACACTGGAATGAGCAGGTATACCTGGGATATTTGAACCGAGGTAAACCTACTAAAACAGGCAATTATACCATTCTGACTGCCAGTGACTGGTCTGCCCTGTGGTGTTCTTTTCACTCTAACATCACCCGTTAATGAATTGTGATATCAAAGGCAACAGGGAATGAAACAAGTCAAAGGAGGAGAAAAAAAACACAACGAAGCTCACTGACAATGTAATTGCAGTTGCTTTTTATACAAAATGTATAAGTACACTGCAGTCCTTCTTTTAATCAATTATTCAGTTGATGATTGATGAAATAAAAAAATATTGAGTGCTAATAAAAAGTTCTAAAAAAGTAAGGACTTTGGCCACAAGCTCGCACAGACCGAAACTGGGAGTGGGCCTTTCAATTAGCCCTGGGGCACTGGAGAATTGCAAGAGAAAATGTTGAAAAAAAAATCTAGTCAAACCACTCAAACCTACTTCAAAGTCTGCATTACAGTCTCCAACTCTTTTGCAAGGCTGAGAAAGTGGGACAATTTCCTGTGATGGCACCTTGGAGGTTGGACCCCCTCCAGGCTCAGACAATGTCACGTCATCACAGGTCTGCCTTAGCTTCCCATTTCTTCAAATGAACACTTGATGGAATTGCCTCTTCTCGGGTCTAATAACAGCCTACCTACACTTGAGTAGATTGCAGCATCAATTCTGCCCTTGGCTACAAAGTGGAGTGTTCTCAGCATGCAGACGCAGTATGTGGCATCACGACGATGCTTATTCTACGTGTTTGTTTGCTCATGATTCTCACTCAGCTCTGACCATGTCTGTATCCATGTTTTGTGCCATTCCTTAATATTTGGTGAGGAATTCCTCATTTTTCTTATCACATCCTGAAACCAGACTTTACATAGATCCTGTTTAGCTTCAAGGCAGCAATAAACTCAGCGAACCCACATTGTTCACTTAAGGACAGCCTTTGTTCGACTATTACGTACAACTGTCACTGCAGTAATTATATACTGCAGCTGTAGGGGTGGATTTTCAGCGACTTCCCCTCGTTTCCTTCTCCAGGCACAGCCCAAATTTACCCACCCTCTCCCTCACCTTCTTCCAGCTGACTTTCATTAAGGGCAGGTTCTTGGTCTTTGGCATCAGGGTCACAGTGTGACCTTTAGTTCAAACCCACAACAACATTCTCGAGGCCAAGTGGAGGTTGAACCAGAGCTGAGAAATGCTCCTGATTTTGGAAGACCTGCTGACAAGAGGCAATGTGACCAACCCTCAGATATGCTGTATAAAAATGTGCCATAAAGCTTTGACAGTCAATGAAATTACTACCAAACAACAACAAGCTGTAATAGAATTATATGGACGTTTGTGCTATAGGTTAAGGGAGGAGAAAACCTTCGCAGACACTATTTTACTTGGATGAACAATACAGATCGGAGATTGGTCTGTAAACGGCCAGCTGCACTGCACATGTGCAGCTCATTCTTGTCTGTAACTCTGTGCTGTGTGGTCACGGTGCTTCTCTCTCTCCCTCCCTCCCTCCCTCCCTGTGTCTGCAGCCAGACCAGTTCTCCACCCACAGGGAATCGAGCCAGATGCAGCTCACTCGTGCAAATTTTGTTCCTCAGAAAGTGCTCATTAGATTTGTCACTAGTAACTTTTGGGGGGAAAAAAGTCACTCGAGGGGTCTGAAAAGTCGCCAAGTCGTCTCAAAGTCTGCAAGTTGTCAACACCGACAACTAGCATTGGGATTTTGTTATTTGCTTAAAGAAAATTGGAGGTGTCAAATCAATTGTTCTATATGTTTCTAGTATTTATATTAAGCACCCTAAATTGTGAAAGGGAACATATTCTTCTTCGCGTCTATCACCTCTGACCATTTAAATGTTCCGGCCTTTTATCAGCTTTATGTCAATAAGAAAACAAACCAACATTAACATGCGGATACTCGTCTGGCCCCAAACTGGATAAGTACCTGCACATGGCCATAGATTAACATGGCATTATGTCAAGCAGGAGATTTAAAGGCAGACATTACTAATGCAAAGTGAAAGCTGTGGAACACTCAAAATGATTACTGGCTGCCTCTTCGGTATTTGTCACTGCACACTCAGGTGACAGTGTCAAGGCAAAATGTATCATACATTACACTCAGCAACATGTGCCATTTAGGTACAAGGAGAAGCTCACAAATTCCCAAGAGAGAGAAAAAAAAAAACATCTGAATGCAGCGATTGTCCCTATTCTGTCCTTTGGTCTGTTGTCAGAACCAAGTGACTGAACACCAATCCTTATTAGCAGATTTACTCTTAAGGACTGTGAGGAGAGCCCAGAAAATCTGCACCACATAACACCAAGGACAACCTCGAGTCATTCATTAACATTAGAAGAGGGGTGGAGTTAAATCTTTAGCTAGGATTTAGTTGCTCTCTACCAGAGCCTTTCAGAGGCTTACAGCTATTCTCCCGGCGCTGCCTAAACAGTGTTTCCTAAAAACTTGGCTTAACAAATTAATGCAGAAGCGACTGCTTTCAAAGGCTGAATGTAGAGAAGGAGACTGGTTCAGGCTCCATTTGAACAAATGTTTTGTCAGATTAAAGCTATTAAGACCGTGGTGGTTGTAGAGCACACTGCTCTTAAACACGTGTAAACGACATGCAGACAACTTGTGGTTATTTCCAGCATCTCCTCTGACCCCTGCCTGTTAACACAAGTGTTATTTTACAAAGAGGAAAACATACATCAGCTGTCTGCTCTGCGTATCATACATTAATATTTCACTACAGCATCTTAGATCAGCCATCGATTCAAATGAAACCTTAAATCTTGGGGTAAAAATATCAAAATACCCTCAACTTCACACACAATCTGTACGCATTAAAAACTTAAATGCACCCACCCAGGTAAAGTTCAAATGACATCTGCACATCGTCCCCCGCCTTCTCATCGTAGGTGCCTCGCATGTGTAATAGGTAGTGCTGCTCATCCTTGTTCCACCATCATTAAAATAACAAGACTCAGCACTGGTTGCCTTACAAATTTCATTCTGTGCCACCCCGCTGTGCCCTGTCCTCAGACAGCTGGTATTGTGCTGCAAAGGACCACAGGACGGTGGTTGGTTAGCCGGCCATGCCAGGACAACCACTGAGGCTCACGATCAAAAAACATAAAGCCTTGCCAGACTGAATGTCTGTGTATGACTCTTAGTGCTGTCATCCTGTTTAATAAGCTGTTCCTCTCGGGCTAATGATTAAAGAACTGCACATGACGACATAAAAAATGATGAGTTTAACTACTGTGTGTAACTTTTAAATGAAAACAAATGTCGGTTACATTAGCACAATGTTGATTAGGCCTATTAGCTCCAAACAATCATTTCGTGTGGCCTGGTAAAAAACATCAACATTACACTAGTAAAGCGAGAAAGGCTGGTAGAGATGAATGAAATAAAGCAACACATTTATATCAATGTGATTCCAAAACCCCATCGTGGACTATCATACCTGGGACTTCCTCTTCTTGCGGCTGAGACTGCCCGTCCAGTCACTGAAGCGTCTCATGCGGTTTTTGATGGAGTCTCTCTTGTGAGAGCCAAATTCTGGCACACTCTTCTCCTGGTGCTGTTCCTGGTCAGGATGGTGGTCCAGGTCCTCGCTCATGGTGTGGGCTTTGGGCCTGCGGCAGGGCAGAGTGTATGAGGAGTACTGCCGGACCTCGGAGCACTCTTCCTCTAAGGGCACATCCAGGACAGATGCGAAGGAGGCTCGGTGTGGCCTCCGCCCTGGTGGCGGCTCCTGTAACTGGGACGACAAGTCGCCGGCTGTGGGGAAGGTGGCAGCCATTGAGGAGTCCCTGTAGAAATCTGTGATCGATACAGGGGGAGATTGCTCGCTGAGCGAGTCATGTTCGTGGATGGGCGACTGAACTTGAGTACTGCTGGCAGAGGAGGGTTGGTCTTGCTCGCACATCTCTGTACTGGGCCCCCAGGGGCTGTCGTACCAAGAACCGTCGGAGCTCAGCGAGCTTCCTTTGCTGGTCCTGGCTGTGGATGAGGTAGAGGCAGGTGGAGGACCACAGTGGTGGCCATCCAGCCCACTACCACTGGAACCAGGCAGACTGGAAGTCGAGGCAGACTCCACATTGGGCGAGAACTTGAGGAGTTGCACGGGGCCAGTGGCCTCATCCAGAATGAGGGGATTGCCAGAGGTGTTGGTGAACTCCACCCTGAGACTGCCATCCTTCTTTATCACCACGCGGGGACTGCTTTGTTCCTCTAAAACTTCTTGTTCATCGCCGTCTTTCTCCAGGGCGTTCACATTGAGCTCAGCCCCATAAGGATTATCTTCGTACTCATCTGACATATGACGCTTTCGCGTAGCACATCCAGGAGGTCGATGCCAGCGATGATCACTTGGACTGCCCTTAAGCCCCTTAGAAATTAAGTCACAGTGGCGAGTGGAGTAAGGCTGTCTGCTTTTAGGAGGCGACAAACAGCCACGGCCGATACACCTGGCCTTGTACCCTGAGCCTAAAGGAGCACTTCTCCACCATGTATGCGGTGACAAAGAGTCATCTTTGGCTGAACGGAGCTTCAGTGGATATGGCTTCGGTTTCCCAAGGAAGACAAAGCTGGTGCCTTTGGGCCCTTGGATGCTGTACTGGCTCTCGGAATTTCCCATCTCTGTCGGAGGAAAAAACGAAAACAAACCAGTGTCACAATTCATGCTTACGACTGGTATAATACACTACCGTTCAAAAGTTTGGGCTCACTTAGAAATGCCCTTATTTTTAAGGAAAAGCTCTTTTTTTCAATGAATATAACATTGAATTAATCAGAAATACACTCTATACATTGTTAATGTGGTAAACGACTATTCTAGCTGCAAACGTCTGGTTTTTAATGGTATATGTTTCCAGCAACCATCTCTCCAGTGTTCTAATCTACATTGTGTTAGCTAAGGCTATTGCATGAACACATAACTCATAAACAATAAAGGCTAGATTCCCATAAAACCATAGATACCCACTATATTTTGCAGTAGCAGGTCTAACATCTTCCTCATGGTTTTGAAAGAGCATAACTGTGAGAAATCCTGCCACATCTGGTCATTAACCTGTTTGCACTACCTCTGTCAATCGACTCCATCGCTCTTTCTCTTCATCGACAGAAGTCACGTCAGACAAACAGGATTCAGCCGTCATGGTTGTTATGTGAGACAGAGTTCAGGACAATGGGGAAAATCACTCCCCGGCTGTCCACAACAGCTTTACATTAGGGACAGAGAGCCGTGACCAGAGACATATTTCATTACAGGGCTGATGCTGCGGCACATAAACTATTGTGACAGGATTAAATTATGGGGCCACATAAACACCTTCAACTGTCCACAAGTCTTTGAATAAGAGTTAAAGAAGATCGGCTACACTATAGGAGAAAAAAAACTAATGACTGAGAGACTTTAAAAGGTGGGGTTAAATATGATCAATCATAATAACAGTGAAAGCCCAGTTATGAAGGCAATTCTCAGACTCACCTGTTTGAATGTCTGGTCTCAGATTGGAGCTCCCATGCACGGTTCTCTCCACCTCATATCTCAAAATAGACTTCTCCCTCGGTCATGTGGCTCATCTGAAATGAACAGAGAGAGAGACTTAGTTGCTTAGTCTGCCTTTCACAGCACTGTATAATTTACTTCATGCAATGACCTCCGTGTTTGATAACAGGTACGCCAGCTAAAGAGTAGATGCAAATCCCCCCAGCATTTGAGATAAAACCGTGTTTCTAAACGGGATAAACAAAGTCAGCGCAGTGCTGAAACAGCAAAAGGGCTGACATTGTCTTCCTTTAAGGAATCTGAAATGTTTCTGTGTCTGCAAAAGAGCATTGTTCTCATTGGCCGTTTTTAAAAGAATGACAAAACCAATAACACATGAGATAAAAAGGACCAATAAACAACATCGTACTGTACAAGCCAGCACAGTAGAGTAGTGCCACCCTGGCACTTCTGTATGACTAGTTTAAAAAATTCAACTCCACCCCCACAAATTTAACTCTCCTCAAACAGGCATCCAAACTAAACATTAGTCACATTTTTCCACCTCCCCAGAAGTAAATGACGTCGTCTTTGATCGTGGTTTGAGAATGTTTTTTTTTTTTCAAGATCCGGCTACAGTTTGCCTGCTTGTTTATTTTTAAACCTTGGAATCCTAACTTGCTGCCTTTTTTTTTACTCGCCGCCGCCAAATTTGTCCCGGGGCAGGATCCAAAACCAGAAACGGCTACAGAGGCACCGCGCATCTTCTGAGAAGCAGGAGTGACTCAGTCTGTTCTGTGTGTAAAATAACCCACTCACAGTACAGCACAATCAGCTCACACTCCAGGGTGGCTTTCAAATAGAGCTAGCTCTTCTAAGCCTCACCGCACACATACAGCATGTGTAAGGTTACAGTGTAAACAGCCAACCGCCTAAAGCCCTAACCTTCAGGATTAAGTGATCTGCAGAATTAAGGGTTTATCAGCTCCTGCGTGGATGCACCTCGACTGTGAGGTGAGATTACAGCGTTGGCTGACTGAGCAAAATGGACTACTGTAAAAGCATGTGTTTAATAGATGACGCAGAGTAGGAAACGCCGTGGTACTTTAGGTATAAAGCACGTGGCACTAAATCCTGAAGTTCAAAGGTAGGTCAAATATCCCGGTGAAAGTGAAAAATCAAACATGACAAGGAGCCACATAAGGGAATTATTCTGTCATTATGTAAGTGTGAAAAAGTAGCGGTGGAAACTTGGTGGCCAGAAATACGATCAGAGGAGTAACTTAACACTGGCTTCTCTTGTGAATACAAGCAGCACTAATATTGAACAACTACGTAGGCATGAATGCACCTGATCAAACTTTCACAAACAACAATTCCCATTTCTGTCATGATAGGTGAGCTGAGGTTTAAACAGATTCTTGGGTACAGCCCAAAGCCAATTGGCTGGCTCAGCTTTAAGCTCGAGTTCACTTCATTAACCCAGAAATGTGTCGGAATCCCATGTCTGACACCCTCACCATGCACATGCAAACTAAGCCTCAACTTGTATTAACATCAGCCCGGTCACAATTTACCAAGAAAGCAAAGGAAAGTGAAGGTAAACTGATTCCAACGTCCTCTACGTGAATGGTAAATAGCATAAACGATGCTCTTTCTGCAGTAACGACCAAGAAAGCAGCTGCCAATAACACCAGAAGTCAGCATAAAGCTGGTTGTCCAACTTGTCACAGTGACTGCTTTCTTTCCGCGTCTACCAGTGATGCCTTTCACGCAGAGCTTATTCACGCAGAGCAGTGCTCCGACTATGAAAGGCTCAAAGGCGTGCTAACACACAAACCTCGCGACGCACACGTTTGCCTTCTGCTGTGAGCTGAAATGGAGTATTGTGCGGCTGTTTTCGGGAGAACAACAAGACAAGTCTTCCTTTTAGCTGAAAACCAGTGCGCCCAGTCTGAACTCGCCCTCCCTCTTCCCCTTCAACCCTCTGTTCTCATCAATAGGTTTCCTACAGGCCATCTGCTCAGGGGCCAAGGGACCACTGCCACCCCATCCCTCGTCGACACACCCTGTGACCTGGCATTCTTCTTGCGCTGCCCCTGGGTGACTCCCACGTTAACTCCATGTTTAGTCTGGCACTGGTTGCATCTCGAGTCTGCAGCACTGGAGGATAACGGTGAGGAATGAGCCACACCTCGGCGTGATATAAACACACCAGGCAGGTACTTGAAGCATTAAGGAAGTAACCGTCTTTTTTCCTTCATGTAGACCGCCTGGCATCTGTGGAACGGGAGCTCCAGCTTCTCACACACACACACGTTTTGTGCTTTTGTGCATTTCTGACCCTTGTGTCCTTCAATTTAAACTTGAGAACCAAAACTGGAGGAAAAAACTATTGACACAGCAGTGCGAAATGCACAATGATTCCCCCAGAGAACTGAGCCACAGGTAGCATGATGCTATTAGTGCAGTTTTTCATGTGCTCTACCATGAAACCTTTTAAGATACAGAAATATTGCTGGACTTCACAAGTCTCCCAAAAAACATTAACAAAACAATAATTCTAAAATATGGTCTAAGGATATGTCAGAATGGTGGTTTTAATAGAAGATCAAAAATCAAAAATGCAAATGACAAATAAATTGGCAACTCTCATTGAGGTGTGATGCTTTTTGAATTATTAGGCTGTGAACTACAAATGATGGTCATTTGTTATTAGTAGTGACGTCTAACAATAGCACTACTTTCCTCCTGTCAAAATCACACCCCATGAGACCCTTATCACTTTCTTCTGGCGCTGTGCGGGCTCTTAAAAAGGAGCAGCTTCGCTCGCTTACACAGACTCGTGCAAAACAACCAACAAGTTAAGCATAGAACAAGAGGAAGTGGAGAAGAAGGGGGAAAATAGTGATATTAGCGCCAACGACCAAGACTTCTTGGTGGGTTTGTATCATATGAACCAGATTTTAAAAAATATGGCAGTTGTTTGATTATGAGGAGAAATGTATCCCTATGAATCACTTGCTGAAAGCCCATATTACAGTATCAGGGATTCAGCCAAAACCACCAAACATCCATCTAAGTGCTTGTTAAGTGTCTTTTACACTTTTCCAGGCTACATTTAAAAGCTCTGCGTCTGGCTCCTGCCCAAAAATGACATGGCAGTCCTGTGAAAGATTTATACACATATGCCACTGCCATTTTGCAGCGTGATGCCAAGAAAATAAAATGTCTATTTGAATGTGTACACTGTGCACCGGCAGAGCAGGCACCCGCAGCAACTTCAGGGTGAGTTACAAATTTTAGACAAGGAAGCTGTGCACGTCAAACTCAGTTATTCTTATGAGTGGAAGTGAAACATAAACACAGGCGGAGAATAAACTGTGCTCAGACATGCAAACAGTATATCCCACACCTGTGCATCTGAACATTAGGAAACACTACAACCTATTCACCCTCACCTCCTCTTCTTACAGAATATTGGGAGAAACAGAGAGAAGGAAAGATAAAACACACCACACAAAACGCCCCTTACCTGAGTGGCCCAGACTTTAATCTAAAAGCTCTTTGAAGAGCTTGCAAAGGAGAAGTCTAGCTGGTGTTCTCTGATCTCAAAGTGGATTCTCCCCATCAAGGCTAGCTGAGCCTTAAAGCAACGTACACACGTTGCATCTGACTCACATGCCCAGACACACCAGAGGACGTGTGGAAACTCCCTCCCGGCTTTCGGAGCAGCAGCAAATCACAGTCCTCCTGGGGTAACCCTGGGTAACGGAGAGCCAAGAGGCAACGCCAGAGAGCAGGGAGGAAAACTGAAAAGTTTTCAACAGAACAGCTCCCTCTGAAACAGAAGTGTGGATGTTTTGTAGCACTCATCCATTTAGAGTGTCCACTGCAGAGTCTCCACTGCACTCAGTGTTGTTTTTCCTATATCCTGCTTTTCCGTTGGCTTGGAAAAAGGATGCAGGGCTTGTTACAGCCAAGGCGGGTTTTCCACAGCAGTCTGCAGCCAGTCAGTAAGACAAGCTGGCATATAATGGCTGCAGCACTGCCTGAGAGGCGGTGGGGAGGGCGCAATGACTGGAGCTCTTGTCTGACCCTAAATACCACAATGACCCCAGACGGAGGCCAGGGAGGTGGCCAGCTACTAAGGAGACAGAAAGTACATGTGTGTGTTTATATGCGAGTCTGAGTCAGGGAAAAAAGTCAAGAAAGTGAAGGAACTTTGTGTGAAAACAAGGGCCACAAAGTAAACTACACAGAGTCTCTAACATTGCAAAGGTGACTGAACATTTTGAGGAGACGCATCTCAGTTTGAGGCGGAACAGCAAAACAAGTCAAAACCTCCTCTGCAATTACAATTTCTGAAATGCACTAAAATGTGTTGTGACTAAGCTTTATCCTGGCAGAGACAAACTTGAGACCGCCGTCGGTCTAAAAACACAGGCATGCCTTCATTTGTCTATGGCTCGCATAACTGTGGTCACGCAGTCAAACTGGACCCATTCAGAAAAGCCACAACAGAACAAAACACAGCACCAGAGATGGACGGAGCGTGCCAGGCAGCTCCAGAAGCTGCTCTCAACTCTCTCGATCCACAGAAAACTTTGTTAGCGTTCGGGGACACAGCACTCGTGCAAATGGAAAAAACTGCTGTGTGTGTAACTAGAATTCTCAACCGGGTTCTCCTTTGGAAATGCATCTTGGTAAGAAAATGCTATCCCCACTCATGTCGCTGCCACGCTGTATGAGCAGCTGTGGAATAGTCTTTCATCAGCCTGCTGCTTGACATAAGAGACATCAGCTGCAGGACACAATATCACCAGGGCTAAACAACATTGTTAACAACACAATGGTCCTTGTAGCCGAGTCTGAGCTCCCCTCAAAGCCCTTTGTCCAGCCGTAGATGGAGGCAGCTAAAAGGCTGGTCAACAAACACACCAACAGAGAACCAGTGGCATGACAAAATAAGGCGGCAAGAAAGAAAAAGACACGGCGGACCTCTTGTGATGCATATTCATGTGGAGCAGGTGCTGGGTCTAATTTCATCGAGACAGACGTCTGACCCTTAATTAAGATCAATTAAGAGTCCAACGAGCCGCAAGAGCCAAAGGAAATCCCTTTATATCCAGAATCTGGGCCTCTTCACTCTCAAACGCGCTTCAGCATTTCAATTCATGTCAACTGTTGAACGGATGCCAAACCTGGTAATACAAGGTGAAGGCTGCACGGCAATACATCATAATAATGGTCAAATACAGCATTTTAGTGATGACAGTGTGCCTGTGTCGGCCTTATACAGGAATACCCAAGTGCAGTAAAGGGAATACAAAGGAAAAGTAAACCTGAGAGGATTTTACATGGAGGATATCAGGAGTTCTACTGTGTGTGAGCAAGAATCCCCACTGATTTTAAAGTGGAGATGACCGCTCATGGCTTTTTGTCACTTAAATCAAGTTTTTTTAAACAAAGCACTTCCATCGCCTCTGCACTTTACAACCTCCCGATAACCCCGAGAACAAAGATTAGAGTTAAAATTTGCGAGCAGTTCTACGAGTTTCTTTGCTCAGGCTGAGGCGGATGCTTTTATGATGAGAGAGAGATTTGAACCGAGAGACGAAGGTAGCTCGATGATACAGATAAATGATGTCTCATCTATGTCACATTGTGTATTTACGCAACATCTGATGAAACACGGTCACTCGCCAAGAGATGCCCATGAGCATCTACCGCAGCATGATGGAGCCACTGTCATGGTTGGAGGCTGTTTATAGCTTGATGCCATTGATTATCCAGCTCACTGGGGACAGCAGTAACACAGCAATTTGTCAACATAATATCCATGGTGGCGGAAATGGATGATGGTAATTGCTCATTTTAGCAGAGATTAGTACTTGGTGCCTTACCTAAAATATCTAAAGGTCTAGTAATACATGTGAAAAGGTTGTAGGAATTCAGGGTGTAGACTGGTGGAATTTACTTCGGTTGGGATGGTTTAAGTTGGGGTGAGAGGTCAAAGCCTTTTGTTTGGTGTCTGGCTCCCACCCTGAATACCACTCCGCCCCTTAGACAATTCAACAACTGAGCGGGATATAATGTATTCTAAAAATATTTGCATATCAATAATTAAGGCTTTTTTAAATTGTAGGCGAAATCCAATTCCAAAATGTGGATGTAAAAAGGTTCAAAACGGAGCGATACACAAACATAATAAATGTGTCTCTATTGTTCTGTGACACTGGTAATTTAAAAAGGTTATCCCTCCCCACTGCCTCTCCTCCATTCCTCATCCTCCCTCTGTCCCACACAGCGAACACTTCATCTTGTGCCAGCCTCCCCGTGCTGTCAGCTCGCTTCACTCTCTACAGATTGGAGTTCCTCTCAGATGTGACAGCCCACAACAGAGAGTCCGACGCCGACTTTAAATTAACCGGGATGTGTCACCACATGCAGGCAAACAAAAGAGGGGGTGATGTGTGTCTGTGTGTTAAGTGTTTGAAGACAGGAGGACGACGCCCGAGGGTTTGCCCTGACAGAAGCAGTGGGGAAATCTTCAAACCAGAGATGTGGCGTTACGTTTAATTGTTACTGCCCTTGTCCCTGCATAAGTGGAGAATCCATCTATTAAATGAAGTGCGTCCACCACTGACTGAATGTATACGTGCAGTAGTAGTTTGACTCCCTTTACATGCATTTTAAAAGTCTGTCTTCAGTCAAACTAGCACAATAATTCAAACATACTGACTGACTCGTAACGTTTTCATGGAGGTTCTCACCATCTGCCTGCCACCTCCTTATGTTTATGTACATGAAGTCTGTGAGTGGCAGAGGGAGGAACAGGTTAACAGTCCTCGTAAAAAAAAAAAAAAGATGGAAAGTGAGAGCTTGAGAACACAGCTGCATAACTGCAGGTGCAAATCCCAGCTTTCTGATCACCTTCTCTGCTAATTAAGCAGCTTAATGGACAGACGGAGGTCATCTTCAGGGTTAAATCTTTGACAGAAGATGCATACGTGTAGACACTCAAACAGCATGTACTTGAACTTGGTCCAGAGCTGCAGTTATGCGCTTTTCAGACTGACTGATACTCCAAACTTTTAATGATTGTACAGCATACATTTCACCATCCATGCAGAACATCTGAGCCCAGTTGTTTGGTCAGCTTTACTCTATTATCACGCTGTCTACGAGGGGTGAGAGCAAATCGGGGAAAGTTTGAGCCCCTCGTCTTTTAAGCTGCGCGTTTGTAGAGAAAACGCCTCGAGGCGAGTGTAAAAGTCACAGAAAGAGTGACGGGCGGTGCATACGAAGCATATGGAACCAGAGTCTTTAGGAGCCACGGGGTCAGATAAGAGACCCTGAGGCGCCTGGATAAACAAGCTCACACCCGACCACGCTTAGAAAGATGGGGCTAAGAATGACGGCTTCCTTGTACAAAGGGGAAGGACAGATACTTGATTATCTGCTCACTGATAAGAGATGGAGAAAAGGAAAAGAACATAAGTTGCTAACCTTCAGGAAGGTCGGTTTCAATTTCAAGCGCGAGAAAGGTTCACAGTGACTTTATGCATTTTGCACATATACGAAAAAGAACCTGCATAATGCAGTCGCCAAAACTCATCTGCAAACTGTATTATCTACAGTGAAATTGGCTGTGGCTGTCAGCTGTGCGCTGCAGGATAATCTGTCACACACTACATGGTGTGAGCTCTGGTGATTAATACAATCACACCGCGACTCACTCACTAATTACCATAGCAACAGCCACTGTAGTGTACTGCTGCAGCCGTGTGAGACACACTCCAAGCTCCCTAAGGTGATCCATCACAGATCATTGACAACTGCAGCACAATATCTGTCATAGAGAGCCAGCTGCTAGAGGTCACTGACAATCACCAGAGGTTTCAGGGACACAATGAGTTACAAGGGATTTGGGACCAGGTAGACGAGTGCCAGGTACGGTAGCAGAAGTCACACGACTACACACATGCAGCATCAATCACTGCACTCAACGGGAAACAAAAGAAGCAGAAATTCATACAGCTGCAATTTGAAAAGGACAAAGTGAATATTGGGGAGGAAAAAGTGCCCCAGTCGTGATCTGGCACAATAAAGGCTGCACTTTAAATCAAAATGACATAGGGCTGATGATGAGTGCAGCTTTATCTGGGGTAGTAGGTCTGGATTTGTTCCAAAACACACACACACTCGTACACAAACACACACCTGCTAGGTCCCAGGCTGGCACACACTGCTGCAGTGCAGCGCAAAAGAGTCAGCATTCAGATTCCAGATGCTCAGAGGAGATGTATATAAATATATATATACTCAAGAGTATGAGTGTGTGGGTCTTTGTCCCATCCATCACTGCCACAGACATGCATTAATCCCTCCCGGCATTCTTGAGGAGCTCTGACGCCAACAAGAGTTTGCCCTTGTGGCCTCTCCCACCCAGAGTGAAGAGCTCAGCTCGCGGCATCATGTTTTCCCCTCTGCAAGAGCAAAAACCTAACTCAGAGTCAGGGATCACTACCACGTGATTCCAGATTACAAAGCCAGCGAGAGGTTGCCACTGATGGATATTGTAATTCTAATGTTTTCTCCGTGTGCCAGGACAGGCATATGTTCATAGTATTCTGGTGCTCCAACTGGCACCATCTATCCTAATATGGTCAATTAGGGGCCAAGGGGTAAAGTCAGACCAAACAGAACATTAATCACTCCGCTGGTTCTGATCAAATTCATTAGCATAATTGTCTTGACGGCGGAAGTGAGAAGAGCATCTGACTGATGACAAAAGCGAGTGAATGACAAGTAGGCAAGAAATACAAAACTATAGACATTGTAATTGTTGGTGCAAGCGCAGCACTTTAGCTGATATTCAAACATCACAGTCAGGTCTTCTAAAGCTGTAAAGTGAGAGCACAAAGCTAAAGTGCCGCTCTTCATCTATTCAAGGTGGTTGGACTGGTCTAGTCTGGGCTTGTCTGATTGGTTTGCTCATTGTGATCAAGGTTAAGATGGATGACAAAGGAGCCGATGTTTAGATAGCCATTAGGAGTCATTATCTGAGGCAATTACTGTCCACATTAAAGCCTGTTTTTTTCCACATTAGCGGGCACTAATGCAAATAGTCAGGACGGACATTGCCTGGTGAAAACTAACCCGCTGAAATCCAAAGTGGCAGCTCAGTCAGTTTGCTGCAAGAATACACCAACATTAATCTAATTTGCTGCCTTGTTTCAAAACCCTGGACAATGTAAGATATGCCTGAAACAAGCAGAACACACAATGACACAACAGTTTGCTTGTTGTTTGCCAGGAACTTAATAGCTGCTGTGAATTTGAATCACATGAACAAATACAGAATAGGACAGCAATACATTTGTGTTTTAAATGAAATAATGTGATGATTCACCAGAGAAGCTTTAGTATTCTCATCACACTGCTGAACCTGTGTGCGACAAGCCAAGTGGTTGCCGACCGGTTGTAGATGGTAGGATAAAGTGGTGGAGTTGTCAGCATCAGGACGAGGACCTACACCAGAGGCCTGTAAACACAGGACAACAGTGTGGACACCTAAATAAACCATCCATCAGATTAAATCAATGATGTTTAGATACAGCTCGCTGGACGTGGGGGTCAAAACACACGCATGTTCAGGCACACACAGTTTACAACTGCTCTTAAACAGACCTGCAGCCTCTAATAAGTCAGCATGAGTCTTACAGTGCAGCTTTAATAAACAGTCCTGCACTTACTTGGAGTAACCGCACACTGACATAATGCTAATTCCTCCAGTTGAGTGACCAGCTGAGGAGAAACAGATGAGAACAGAAGAAACACGGTCTCTGCTGAGCTGGCTGTTGCTATAAAGGTGGGTGCATTTTTAAAAGCAATAAAAGGGTTGTGGGGGGAAAAAAGGTCACCCTTTAGGAAAGCAGAAACCTCATCGCTCCTATTATTATTATTATTATTAGTAACCAAATGCTTTGCTTTAAACCGAGCAGACGGTGATACACCATATCTGCAACTATATACTCTACTGTCAACAGCACACACACACACACACACAGCATTGGAGAGAAATCTGAGCTAGACTGTCTGCTCAGCATCCCACAAGCACTAGTGATGGGTGAGACAGCTGGTGAGGAGCCAGCCACACACACACATACACACACACAGAGAGAGAAACTTTAGTCATCAACAGATCCACCAGCTCTGGGTGTCTGGGTTTCCTCTGCACATACAGAAGTATCTCTGCAACTAATGTTTCACACAGACAAAATATTAAGCTTACAGTCTAAGCCACATTAAAGTATACGTTAAGAATTTTGCAAAACCCAATAAACAGCCACAGCCACACCTGGAGGCATGCAAACCACACGTGAGCACGAGACGAGAACTGAGGTATGGCCTCATTTTTTTTTCCTTCTTCTTAAGAAATAAGGTCTATTTTGGAGGGTTCAACATTTGCAAACAGGTTTAAACACCTGCAGGGAGTGTGTGGGTGTGTGTGTCTCCTGTACTAAATTCTACTTTCCCATCTCAGTGTGCAACCTATGACCTAGTTTCGGCACCCAAATCTGTGCCATAGGTTAACATGGGTAGGGGTGTATACATAGATATATAAACCCTTGTGTCAAACCTCAGTAATACAGGAGAGTGTGTACTTTGTATTAACACTGTGGCACATATTCTGTGAAGCTCAAGCTACGGGAGCCCAAATCACTGAGGCAAGATTAGATTTCACTGCTGAATTATTACAAGAAATTAACTGGGAGCTGTTATCGACCTATAATCCGGAACAGGTGCTCCGCAAAGCACCCGATCAGCGCACTGCTTTGACTGGGAAAGTTAAACAAACGCGACGACAAAGACTGACCTGTGCAAAGATGAGGAAAAACACCTAAACCAGTTTCTCTAGTCACGCACAACACAGAGGCACGAGAGATAATTTTTCCTGCTGCAGAGACAAATCTCAGCTAAACAAACTCCTTTGTCCTGCTCTGCAAAGCCTTTTCATGGCGGAATGTGGCTCATAAAGCCCGATAACACAGAAACAAGCCAGCGTGGGCATCTAACGGCGCCGCTTCTCAGCACATGGCAAGACTCAGCTAAGCGCTGGCAGCTGTGCCACATGTGAACCACTTCTGGCGACATGATTAAATTAAGGCTCCTGCCAAACTCATTATTATGCAATCCATATAGAGAGGCTAGAGAATGCCAATGAGGTTATTAAGCAGTCGTCATGCACAGGACAAAGACACAGAAAGCACTTTCACACCGTTTGACAGTAAACCAACATTGTGTTACGATATACAAAGTTTATTGTGTCACTTCTGTGGGCCAGTCCTTAATGGTTATCCTGCTAAATAAATTCCTCAACCAATTGGATTAGTGCTCACAGGCAGAGGTGACAGCCCGGTGATGTCCCACAGGACGGGCCGAAGGAATCGACAGACAGATGCTCTGACCAGCAGAGGTCACAGAAGGTCAAGCTTTTCCATTATGAGAGGACAAGGGTGGTATTTATTCACAGCCCTCTCCTCCTAGGCAGGGGTGGGCTTAGAGGGAATGGAGATGGATACTTAACCCTTGAGGCAAAACGACTCAATACAAGTCATCCGCTGTTTCTGGAATTGCTGATGGAGATACAGCAACTGCATGGTGTTTTAACAAGTCCTGTTGACAGGAAGGTATAAAAAAACAACAAGTAAATCACAGATGATGCAACTCGTGAACGATCGAGAGAAAGCGTTTCCACCCAGCCTGGATAATAACAGAAAAAGAATAATCCTCACTGCCAACACTCCACTTAAAACAGCAATAATGACCACAGAGGCACATAGTGGTTTAAACTAACCTGATCTAACTTGTCTGCAGAGTCTGTGCGACTGTTTTGTCTCAGAGGACATGAAAGCGCCTCTGATGTTCTCCTGGAAACAGCATACAGAAGAAGATTGCAGTTTCTCAACATGTTTCACACTATGCGAGAATGAGACTTGGCCTTGGTCTCCTGTGGCTAGCCACTGTGTATTACACGGCTTGCCAACAACAAAAAAAAAAAGCCAAGGCATCAAATGAGATGATATGGGTGCTGGTAAGAGATTGGAAAAAATGAGTGCAGATCCCCTGCTTGTTAAAATACTTGCTGGCTTAGAACAAGAAAAAGAGCCTGCGGCACTGTATGATAGCATGATTAGCAAAAGCAGCAGGCATGTCTGGGAACAAACATGAACACCTCCCAAACACACACAAACTCAAACGCCATTATCGTCATCTGGGGCCCGCTATTTAAGTCCAATTTGTGCATGCAGATGAAAATCTAGTTTGAAATGTGTTGATTTCAACTTAAACAAGTCTCAGATACAGGCACATGAGGGAAAAACATACAGAGTGAAATGATATACGGGGCTAATAATACAATATGACTGTAAGTACGGCTAACCCAGCTCCTTGAGCTGTAAAAGTCATCTTGACTGTCAGGAAACCCCAGTTCCTGGCGTTCCTCAACATTGTTATTATTAGTTTAAGCTGGTGCATGCCGGTACAAACCTATAGACTGGATAATATCGTTATTAGCATTAAAAAAAAAAAAAAGCAACCACAAGTTTCCAGTGAGGCTGATTTCTCCACGCGAGCAGACCACAGGGCCGGCCACTGGAGACACAACCGCTCGCGTACACGCACACAAAATTACTACTGAGGAGCAGGACGAGCGCCTAAAATGACAGGACTGGCTTTCAAAATAGCTTCAAGAGGGTAGTGCAATTATTAAAGTCATTCTCTGACACGGCGATTCTGTGCCAGGCAGAGACGTGAGACTTGGCAAACCCCGATGAAAGCTGTCTCGCCGTCTCTTTTGGCACTAATCTGTCTGGGCATTGACAACCAAGGCAAAGAAAGTGAAATTAGGCCTTCTAGCATTTGGGTGGATTCATTGAGAATATGGACTGCGATAACACAACTATCTTGTGTGTCAGTGGGTTGAGTGACACAACATTAGCCACCTATTAGTCACCAGTCAGGGCGTGCTCTTTGGATCACTAATCTTGTGAAACTGTGCATAAATGATTTCACCCTGCAAAAGGGTAAATGATTTATAAGGAATGACTTAACTGCCAAACGCATTCACTTTACACCAGATCCTGTCACGCGCGTGGGGCGAATATCGAGTGTACTTAAAAAGGTGGATGGTGCATGCATGTGGCAAAATGCAGCGTCACCGAGAGAGGGGCATTTTTTTCTTCTTCTTTGATATGCTCAGAGGAGGATTACCGCCATGAAAGCAGATGAGCCTGACATCAAAAATATCTAACCGACAGGCAGCTCACACCACAGCTACTCCATCAACACGGATGGAGGAGGCTGAGAGAGAGAGAGAGGCAGAGATGTGCAGTGTAACAGAGATTTGATTATTCAGCTATAAAGAATGCAAGCAGGGGAGCTGCTATTCGACATTTGGTCCACAGTGGCCCCCACATACTGCAGCAGTGATTCTCTACACACATTCTTGGAGAGCATTCATGGTGAGAACTCTCATAGACAATGCATTCCCTAACCCCCAACTCTAACCTTAACTACAACTGTAGCATTATCAAAAATCCATAGTTTTAATTTCCCAGATATCACAAATGGTCTAAGAGTTACGGTAATGAGAAGTATGCACACCAAAATGCAGCAGAAGGGTTAACCGAACCACAATAACTTAACCAGTTCCTCAGAAACGAGGTTCAGCCTCATTAGGACAAACAAAAAGGTCCACACACACACACACACGGGACATGCACATCCCCCTGTAGCAGTGAGTCAGTCATTCCTAGTTGACCACCCTGATACAGACTAAACCTCAGACCATGTGCTTTCACACATCATCCGCAGAGATGCATCTGGATACGCCAACTGGTGAGTGAGTCAAATGAGGGAGGGAGAGGGACTCGGTGAGACAAACCATACGAGCTACAGTTTCCTGGCCATGTAATGCAAGTCTCAACCTTAAAAAAATGATGTATTTTTTATGATTTGGCAATATACTGGACTGAAAAGGGAGAGGCTGTGTTGTGTCCCTGAGTACTTTACTAACGTATAACCTTAATTGGAACCTAAAGTTATAGCGATACTGACCTTTTTAAAAGAGAGTTTCAATATTTTTGCAAATAATTCCCACTTTCGTGACAAGACTTCGATGAGAAAACTGATACGACTCTGATTTCTGTTTGGATAAATAAGAAGCTGGAGCCACACGATTGTTAGCTTAGCTTTCGCACGAGGAATTCCTTAAACTACCAAACCATTCCTTCGGTCTCACGTTGTTTTGCTTAGTTCCTCTAGGTCTGAGAACGGTGGTGGGATCAGAATTGTAATGCTTGGACAGAGGGTCAGATCACTAGGAGTGTATAATATAAACCCAGCAGCTCACGATCTTGGCTCCAGCAACTGCTTTTGGTAATATTAGAATTGAGCTGCAGACAATTTAGTAGTGACACTTGAATGTCAAATACGGTTAAATACCCCATGTGCACACAGCAAGCATGAGTCAGTTGTGAGTACAGGAGCTCAGTGGAGTGGCCAGACTTTACCTCCTCTGCAATAACATGCCACAAGGTTCACAAATTCAGTCTCATTGCATTGAGCTTTCCGTGTAAGGAGACTTTTTAATAACCACCTGACATGGGTTTGAACCCAGCCAGGGTTAGACTACTAGAACTTTTAAGATGGTGGCATTTATGAGAGCAATCTGCTGTGACACTGTTTGGGGAAAGAGATATATTAATATTGCAGGATACTCGGGTTGCTACAAGCTGAGCATTGACCCGCACTTTTGCGTAATCTGCTTGACTAGGTATCAACCCATGGAGAAAACTGCTGGTGGTCGTGTGACCTTGATTTAGTATAAATGCAGTACTCTTTAGTGTTTGTTTGATGATGATGGTGAGCTCATTTGATAGCAGTGTTTTGCTCTAGTTTGTCATGTAGCAATAATGTGCCAGAACTGAACCTGGAGGTTATATTATTCCGGTTCCTCAAGTGTTTCGCGTCAAAACAAGTTGATAGAAACATTAGAACATTCTTTATACCTGCCCTTGCACCTGTGTCCACTTTAAAACACCCAAGCTGTGGAGTGTGCAGCCTAATGGAGCATGGAGATCTGGCCAGACATTGGGAGCAATTTGGTCCCAGAGAGAGAGCTCCCTGGGTTTAACAGCACTTTATATAACAGCAAAGCAAAGATCGTGCATTGGCACAAGCAGAGTGAAGAAAAGTAAACATTAGTAGTTTCTGGAAGATGAGATGAACCCCAGTCAACTGTAGAAACAGAGACAGGCAAGTCAATCATTGGGTGCACAGAGCGAGCAAGCCCACACACAGACTCTGCTACTGCAGCCTGGCAGTTACACCACTCAGCTTCCCTTACATTGATGACATGATGCCATTAGAAAGGCATAGCCTGCACAAACGGATTTGCCTGAATAAATGCTCCTACAATTACTGTTGTCTTAATGGGTTTTGCAAGAAGATCCATCACTCTCATATCCTTTTCCTTCTGACTGCTAAGCCAAATAAGCCTTGGCAATGATATCGCCAGCAGAAACGGGTTATTTGGATACATTTACCTCTTTGGAGTAAAGGGATTTTGATGAAAACCTTAATTGAGCATGCTCACTGAGTGTATGCCAGAACTGCCGTTGACCTAAAGCAATCAGGACTCTTCCTCCGCTTCTGTTTAACCTGGGTAGATGCCAAATTACTGAACCAACAAGACAAAAGCCTCGAGACTAAAGTGGAGAAAAGGGCTTATCTTGTTTGGAGATCAAACCACAAACTGTTAAATCAGGGAGGGGCTGGACAGAGTAGAGTAGTACTAATGAGCCAGAATATGTTCTTCAACACAAAATATGCAATAGCTGACTAAACCAAGGACACTAGGAATAAGGTCACATGTCCAACGCAGTTCAATGGAGCGAGATACTGAGCAAGCAAAAAAAGGAAGAACAACATCAATATTTTATGAGACTGACGAGTTACAGCAATTTTGCTCAGCGATGTCTGATATGTGGCCCGCTCAATATAAGACAGTGATGGATGGATTATTAGATACCACTGGATCCATGTGTGGTCAGTGATAGATTTGTGCACATCACACCACTCTCTTCCACCCGCTCTTTACATCTTTGTGGCACTAGGATCCATCATCAGGACATTCGGTTGTGATGAGACAGTAACCAGGCTATTGTTATCCAATTTAAATATAGCTAATATAAGCTAATCCTTTTGATAACCCAGACCCAAAAGATGAGCACGGTAGGTTCGTAGCTATCGTCGAAAAACGAAAAGAACGAAAGTCAATCTCCACCCACTGATGAGCAGGTGGGATGTGTTGCAATAATTGTGTACCCAGAATTCACTTCATCCATCACGGAGGACAATGCAAGACACATGGCACCAACATGACATCTCAGCACCGAGCACTTTGGCCTGCAGTGCCAGCTGTGTTTGTCTTTCCAATAGTACAAGGATAGTAAGTGGGGCCTTATGGCAACTGGATCTACCTAAGGCAGATCAATCACATTTTCTTTTGTTGGAGGAATTGACCAGTGAGAAGGGGGTTGGGGGCAGAGCGGATTATTTCCATACAAAGAGGACTGCTGATTGTGAAGAACAATGTGGTGCCACGTGGCATCAGAAACACAAGATAAATCTGAATCTATTGTTCAGACAGATATTTAAACTTACTGTTTCCAGCTTGAACTCGTACTCAAAGGCTCGATATAGAATTGATCAGAAATGGCTTTGAGAAAATAGTATGAAGGCTAACATCTTTTGTGCTCAGTCCTCTCCATCTAATTGTTCATACATTTTAAAAGTCAAGCAATCTGTCATGCTCTTAAATGTCTTGATAAAATTAAAAGTGCTGACCCAGCACCATTTCCAGACTGAAATATTGCACAGCGTCTGGTCTGCATACAGTGATAACGCGCACCGCTACTCAAATGCTACCCAGGGTCCTTTTTACCAGCTGTACGCCGATCGCCGTCTGATTTACAGGACTATCAATAAAACTGGTAATGGCATGTCTACTAGTTATTTCTTCAGGGCTTAATGAAAGTGTGAATCACTAGTGAAGTCATCTGGCACTTAAAGCCGTCTCACCCCCACTTGTTTCGCCCACACCCCAATCATCCGCTTGGTAACACTTAATCTGATCCCTCGTTTCGAAACATTGCAAAAAGCCCCGCCACCGTTTGATCTTCATTTATTTTAAATCCACCTTACAGGCTATTGTCTAACAGGTGACCCACAGGGTGTTAAATCCAATTTAGACGGACACATCAATCTTCTCAAAGGCCAGGGATTTCTGGCTGTTATGGCACAATGTTGCTATGCTGAGCCGGACAGAAGGGGTATACTGTGAGTGAGACACGGCAGTGGATCTCGTGCTGAAGCAGATACACAAAGCACATCTGACGGAACAAATCCTTCAAAGTGGATGGATCTGCATGTGTCCACCAGCCAAGTATCCAAGTTGAATCACGGAATTATGCAGCACTGTCGGTGCACAAGTTGGAAAATCAGTTTCTGCTGATTTTGAGTCACAGGTCTTGGTTGATATTTTCAAAACTGCCACATCACAACAGGACGAGGAATGTCAACATTGTGTTGGTGATAGCTCTCTGACCTGTGGTTGTGTGCACCAGGAAGGGGTCAAAGCCACCCGCATGTCTCTCAAAGAATGCAGTAGGCAAATGAAAAGCCAAGATGCTGTCAACACCAGCTTTTAGCTAACCTGCTTTTTATAGCAGACACTCCAGACACTGCTGGCTGCACACTACCAGCAAATATAATCTCAACCACCACGGCTGCAAAAAATAGAAACGTGGAAGCCACTATTATACTTGCCTGACTAAGCTGTTTAAACTGAAATAAAGCACTGAAAGATGGAAATGGAAACGTAGTCGTAGTAGTTAAAAGTGTTTGTTGATCTCATTGTGACCCAATTCAAATCTTTTGCTTTGGATGATGCAGCAGTAGCGTAGAGTCCCTGTGGTTTCCCCCTGCAGCACCTCTCTACCTAGAGACAGTGGAAGGCCTTTATTCCCCCATGCGACAACAAGCACAGATGTTACCCATGCCTGGTAAATCACATGCACGTCACCTTATATGGAGAAAAATGTGCCGGGGGAGAAGACATGAAACATCGGTGTGTCTCGATCAGCGCGCTAGCACTTAGAAATTAAGAGTGACGGGCACTTGCGCAAGGTCCATGAAAAAGAAGCTTGCTTGTTCAACTAAAGCAGCTGTTTACACAGAGCCTTTAAAGAAATGCGATAAGAAGAGTGAGTAGTTGACAAAAGCGAGACTGTTCTTCTTTACGCAACTTGACAAAGTCACATACAACAAATTAAACTCTGTACAAAACAGTCCTGTGGTCGTTATGTCACTGTCTGATGATTTTACTTAGCCCATCGACATCATTTAGAGCTGCATATTGCCTGTGAAGCAACTCTGTGCCACCCAGTGAAGGGAGTAACATTACATCTCAAACAAACTTTGACAACTGCCTGTCCTGCCAGCCGAGATGCAGGATATGCAACTTGTGGCACAAAAGGAAAGCGAGTGAAACAGCCAAAGCAATCGCAACTTTTCCACTGAAAGTAAATTATGGGGCCGCTCTAAATCAATATTGCTCTGGTTCAAGACCCCTTCCCAACCCAAGGAAAAACAGAATAATTAAAACATAGTGTTCCTTGTGGCGGAGAATTTCTTCGCCACAAAAATGTGAGCCGCAACAGGCAAAATATCCACACAGAGCCGAGGCTTCTGACCCAGCGATTGTCTCAATGGTCTCAGAATAAAAAGGGAAAAACAGTGAATGCACATGAGTACAACAGCAATTATGTAAGTTAATGACTATTTCTGCAGAGTCCATTAAACAGGGAGAGGGGGGGGGGTGCCAGATGACACATAAAGCCATCACACAGCATGTTCCCTTCTCCAGAAACATAAACAGATTTGTGGGAAACCGCTCGTATGGTGCTGAGCCTGACTCCTGTTAGCTGGAGTTTTAATTGATAAAGATTTACAGCGTCTCCTCTTATCTACGCCACCGTTCAATAATCATCAATTAGAATCAATTGGAATATCGCATTTCCTCACATTGAACTCAACGTGAAGATAGAGCTGTGAGAATATCGGACAGCTTCCAGACAGATCAATGATCGGGCCAGCCTCTTTAAGTCAAACATTAGCCTGTGTTTTTGTTATTACAACCCCCCGCAGTAGCATGCAAAGGTAGCAGGAGAGCAACACCGACACCTTCCTGTATGGGTTACCATGACCACCACGCTAAAATGCATGCTGGCTGTTGCTGCTGCAGGGCTCTGTTTGCTCTGGGCAGGACCCTCCACTCCAGGGGACCCGGGGCCCTTTTGTTGCTTGCCGTGTGTGGACAGAGAGCCCTTCCACCCCAGCACACGGCCACGGCAACAATACAAATGGAGGGTAAATCACATCCAAACACAACAGTGGGACACGGCAACATTTAGCGGAATGATCCCAATCTCTCAGTTCATAAATTAGCAATGAGCCGTCAGCAGCCTCTGAGTCAATACAGACAAGGGCTGCAGGAATTAATGGATTAAATCAATTAATAATCACTCCCTAAATCAATTGCAGACTATTTGCATCAGTTTGAGTGTTTTTCTTACAAGATTCTATGATTTCAGCTCCTTTAATGTGAACTATTTCCTGGTTTATTTGTACCTCCATTAGTGAACAAAACAAGACATCAAATGACATTTTGGACAACACTGATGGACGCTTTCCACAATTTTCTGCTACTTTATATGACCCAAATGACGAATAATCGAGAAAATGAATTGCCAGACGAACCACTAATGAAAACACAATGGACAAAAGTGACACCCCCACCACCTGTGTTGAGTTTGCCTTAATTTCCAAGGATCAAAATAATGACCACATACAACTTATTGCATTGAACATACTGAAATATCTGACACAAGTAATATTACATTGTAATGAAAATAAGCAGTAACAGTGCTTATAATGTATAATATAAGGATATCAGGGTAGTGCTATAATTACAGATGATTATAACGTTGCAAAATAAGAGGTCCTTATTTGCCTTTGAAGTACACATCTTTAAACTCCCTGCGCCATTTAAAACAGTGTGTTTAAAAACCACATGTTTCTGACTGCAGCTACAGCACGTGTTTAATGTACACACAGAGCAATTAAAAAACGACTTATTAAGATTTATAGACACACAAATATGCTCAAAAAGTTCCGCTGAAACAGATAGAGCGAGAGCGGTGGTGCGTTCACGGACAAAGCGCACACAAGTGAACGGGAGTCCTTTTAAAGTTAGCTTACAACTTACCGGCTAACGTTTCCTCACGTACAACCGTTACCCGGCGCAGTGTTCGCGTGTTTCAGCCGCCGAATATAACGTTACTGCGTTTTACTATAAACATAGAAATAAAATTTAAAAAAAGTGGCTTTTCTCAGCGCGTAGTTCCCAACAATTCCTCCATCCGTCTGTACACAGCGAATGTCCCTGGGACGGAGCGCCAAGAGAGTGCAGGCTCCTCCCAGACAATGTGGGGTTAAACCCCTCCTTCTCGCCGCGGACACTGGGAGGAGGTGAGGCGAAGAGAGGAGAGGAGCGAGGAGCAGCGGGGGGAGGAGGACGTGTATTCTGGGCGATTCATGACATGTTAATCGGATTATGTGGTTCACAACAGGTAGAGCTGGAGTTCCCAAAACTGTGGTTCGTGGGCCAGGTGGAATTAATTACACTTTAATTAGGTGTCATTAGTTTCAGGCACGTTAACAGGCCAACGCACTGATTTTATTCTACATTTAACAGCTGTGTGTGTTTTCTTGTTGTTTTTTAAAAGGTACTGTACATATGATTATTCCTGCATTATTTATTTATTTATTTTAATTTCCAATAAATGAACAGACTCAAGAGGGGGCCGGCCTTTCCTAAGAGAACTGTTCACAATATTGCATCATGATATCACACGTATACTTAAAGGTGCCATATGTAAGAATGTGGCCAAAAACGGTTACTACATTCAAATTCAAAATACAGAGGTCTTTTAGGTTTCGTTTTCTGACGTAACATTGAACGGCAGCTGAGACTCTACTGACTGCAATGATTGGTAGACGGCGGTAGGTGGCGCCACATGCAAAAACATGATTTGAAAACATAAACATTCAAAATCGATGCTCGATTCGATTCAAAATCAATTCTCGATTCGATTCAAACGGTTCTCGATTCAAAAATGTATACAATGCATAGTGTGTTAAGGCAAATGGCATCAAAACAATACCGTTTGTATAAGATAATGTGATAATGTGATCACACAAAGGCAAACTTAAGACAAAAGTTAACATTTATTCATTCAAAACAAATACAAACTTACTTACTGTACAAAAAATAACTTGCATAAATAAAAGCTTAGGCTAGCTGCCTTTTTCTCCCAGAAGTTACAAAAATAAACTGTACACAAATAACACAAACTGGTGTTTTGTGTGTTTTAAAAAAAATAGAAACTTAAAAATGGGTTATATTATTTATGATGCAAAATTAATGTATTAATATCAAAAACAGACATCTAACTGTAATTAAAATTCGTGCCAGGAGCCATTTCGGCCACTACCATTCATAATAATTATGACCAAATGTCTTATTATTATTACTGTTATAAAAACATTGCTAGGAAACATATATTATATTCTATCACATTCGCTGGAAGCTGTGCCTCAGTTACACAATGTGTGTGTGGGCCATGTTTTCATTGGGGGGGCCGCATGTAATTGATTGGGGGAGCCACCAGTTTGAGACCCCTGCTCCATTGCCTACAATGGCCTGAAGATCAATGCAATCAAAGACAAAAAAACAACAACCTTTATTGAGTTGTTGTGGTTGTTGTTGTTTGTGTGTAGGAATGGAACAAACTGCTAGTTCACAGGAACACCACAAAAAACATAAAAAAGTCACCCAAATGAATCGATTTCATACATCACTGATGTCAACTATTGGACGCTCATGTCCACTCATATGTGCCCTGGTGCTTTATTGTCCCTTTATTGACCCCTAACTCGCGATCAGGACAATGTTTACTGACATAATACAAATCAAGTAGGCTTCCATTTAAACTGAGTTACTTTTGCAACCAGCAGTCGCCCCGTGGACATAGAGTTAAAAAAAAGGGCAGGGTAAACCTGTCCATCACTGAGATAGACGAGAAACAACAAGGACCGAGCGGGAAGTGAACGTGAGTAACTGCATAATCGTCTGGGGGAGTGTAAACGACAGGTGTGTCAGGAGAAGGATTTATGGGTTTTAAAACGAGTGCACTTTTGAACTTAAGAGTGTTAAAACTTCTCAACATGTGGTGCTTCAACTAAACCCCACTCGCATAAAGTCATCATATTCATATGATGGCAAAATTCTGTCTATTTAAATCACTTTGGACTCCAGTTTAGAGCAGCAGCAGCAGCCTGGACACGCACAGTTGTGTTTAAGTGTCCGCTAAACAAATGTGTTTACGTCTGCTGGGCCATATGCTCCGCGTGGACCCCGCAGGCAGGGACAGATGACCCCAGCAGACACCCGTCAGACATGCAGTTGTGCGAAATAAATCAAGCTTTAAACAAGTGTTTTGTCATCATTATTTATTCATACTTGTTCAGAGACTGCACTGCAACAAAATGACACGGTGATATTTCTGTTTCTGTAAAAGTGTGTACACAGTACAGAGATATCGTAATATACGATAATTTATGATACAATACACAGATTTATACACGGTTTACGTGACACGATCGGCTCTTGGATTCACTCGTCGAGTCCAGTGAGAATCTCTTTGGAAAGCTTCCTGTCCTTAGGTTCACATTCAGCCGATTTGCGACTTGCGAAAGGTGAACAGAGGTGAGCCTGCAACAAGCCTATCTGTCACATGGACCGCCGATCTGATAAACACGGCGATAGGAAACAGGTTTGCTCTCCTCAGACAATCAAAAACGTCAGCAGGGGGAATGACCATTGTTATTCGCGTGCCTGGAGTGGACATTCCTCCCGTTCAGATCGCTCTATCATTCGTGGACACTCCTCGTTTAGATGCCTCTGAACTCCTTCGCGATTCTCATAAAAAAAACCTCGCGTTTCGTAACGTGTCTCTTCAGCCAGGGCCGGACCTATCTAATCTGCATATCTTTGAGTGAGGTTTGATTGATCTGCCCGTTTTAGCAGCAGATACCGTAGCGCTTAATTCCCCTCGTCAAGATCTACACTCCAAGCAGCCTCTAGTTCCCCTTTGGCGAGATTTAACCACAGGGATTTCGACACTAGCTTCATCTCACTGTGTGCCTGCAGCAGTGTTGAGGGATCCTGCATACAGATGAGGCTGTGAATCATCCAGGAAAACCATCCTGTTGAACTGTGATTACCGCAACGACACACGGGGGGGGGGGGGCAAAAGTCACGAGTGTTGCCAGATCCCCGCCCTGCGTGTAAAGCCTGGAAATGATCCACCCACTGAGAGATTGTCTGTGTCGCCTGGCAGCGATCGGGAGCTCTGGTCACTCTGCAAATCATTAAATATAATTGACTCTGACGGACATCCTGCCACCGTCCTCCTGTCCTCTCTGTTGGGGGCTGACACAACACAGCCCATGACCGCACCTTTCGCACAAGCTCACCCAAGATCGGGCAAATAAGACCCGAGGAGAGCAGATATATTTGTACTCAGAGGCGATTCTAGAGTCTGTAGGGGCCCTAAGCAAAAATTCCCAGGGGGCCCTTCCAACCAGTGTTCATCACGATTATGTTACAAATAATATGACACCAATGAAAAATGTATGAGTTCAATATATATATGTATATATATATATATATATGTATATATATTTTTTTTTTTAATGAATGAAATAACATGGAAAAACCTTGTAATTAAAAAGTATGTGAAAATATAAATACACTGTAAAGAACCCACATTATAAAATAATATAAATATGTATAATATGTATATAAAAAAACATATATAAACTGAGTAAAAAAGATATGCATTACACTGTAAATAATCCTCTTCATTTTCCAACTTGCAGAACGATAACTTCACACAGGTTAAAGTGAGGTGGGGCCCCTTTAGGGAGGTTTCCTACTGAGATGTCATTGCAAATCGCCCATTGTTGTTTAAGGGGGACGGGGAGGCGGCTGGTCACTGCACATTTCAGTAAAAACAGCCCTCAGACTCCGAGTGTCCGGGGGGCCCCCCTATCAGCTCGGGGGCCCCAAGCAGTTGCCTGCTTTGCCTGTTCACAAGCTGTGCCTCTGTTTGCACTGGCAGCTTTAAAACACAACGCCGAGCAGAAAAAACTGAAAGCTCAGCTGCCTTTTTTTCTTTTTTTTTTTATGCTGACCCAAAACAATTATATTGGCAGATACATGCGTATCAACACATCAGCTTCTCTTAAATTAGCCTTCTCAACACGCTCACACTATCACCAGACTCTTCTGCCATTATAGCCAATCTAAATAGAGTTGTCATAGTAATTGTACGTGTATGTGATTGGGTGTTACTACATGTGAGAGAAGAGGAGGAGAGGGAAGCCAGCAGCAGCAGACCCCTCGCTAAGCGATTTTCTCGCCTTCCTCGCTGCTGCCCATCGCACGACACGCGGGCCCCGCCATTAGCGCCACTGCACGAAGGCGCTGTGCTGCGAGCGCTCGGCCTGTTCACGTGTAATCATCCCACTCGTTTGTCATGCGGCTTTTAATGGATCGCTGCCTGAATTATTGCCTCGCACAGCGGTTTCAAAGGGCCTGTGGGGGCCTGGTGTGGACACTCGGACAAGGTTTGTGATGTGTGACAGTGTCCGGAAATCAAAAAGGACAGAGTTGTAACAGGGTGTGTGTGTGTGTGTGTGTGTGTTTATGTGTGTGTGTGAGACACAGACGAACAGATAAACAGAGGGAGGGCTATAATAAGACACGTCCATGCCACACCCTGAAACAACTCATTCCTTGTTTTCTAAATGCGGCAGCAGACATTAAAGAATCCATGACCACAAGCAGGTGACTTCAGCAGCTCTCACACAATAGACAAAGGACATCTTTACACGGGAGAGGCCGTAGAAAGGCCTGTGTGAAGACATAATGATAATGATATATCAATGATGAATTATACTCTTAGACATAAGGGTTCCAAAGGGTTCTTCTACAAGGGCTGAGGTTCTACCTGGAACTATTTGCTTCTGAAAAACCTTTTCCAGAAGAAAGGGTTTTTCAAGGGTTCTTGGTAACACTAAATGGTTCCAGTAAGAACCATTTTGATCCAGAGAACCCTTTAAAAACCTTTTTCTGAATAAAGGGGTTTGAAAGGGTTCCTTCATAAAGAGCCAAAAAGGGTTCTCCTATGAGGACAAGCCGAAGAACCTTATATGGTTCCACTTAGCACTTTTAATTCTAAGAGTGTAGGTTTTAAAGCTGCAGTGTGTAACTTTTGTTATTATTCTGTGATCTGTGAAAACGGGTTATGTGAAGCAAAACTATCAGACCTGACTGAGGGAGCATTTGGGAACTGTCTTGATTCACTGGCTCATGTTGCTGTCTGGACATACAGTAAAACAAATCCCTTTCTGTGCGCAATCTTAACGTCACTAGACCGAGAAACACACAGAGAGAGCCTTGTGGAGTCCTAAGATGGAAGCAGCAATCAAAGGTTGTCTTCTTATTTTTTACCTCATTAGCATAGACAAACATAGAATATAGCCATGGGCGAATTCCTTGAAACGCTAAAATGAGTCAACTGCGACCTCAGCGTTGCAATCACATGCCTTATCCAGCAGTCTGGGCTGCAGGTGACGCCCGACGGAGGCAACGAACGCTCGCTAGAGCAGCTGACCCAACTGCGACCAAAGGACGCACACACAAGCCTCGGTTGATATGTTGGTGTGGGGAACCACATACAGTATGTGGATGAATCTGTCCCTCACAACGCTGCATCACGTGGGCGTCCGACTGTCCGTCTGAAACACGGATATGTCATTACTGAGACAAAAGTGAGGGCAACACACACACACACACACACACACAGAGAGCAGGGTTGTGGGGGTGGATGTGCCTCAGCTGTTGATTACTTGGGTTCGAGGTGCGGAAACTAGCACAAGGGTGTGAGGACCCAAATGAGGCATTTGTGCGCCCACATGTGAAGAAAACACTGAGACGGCCTTTTGATTAACAGGGAAAACTGCATTATCAAACGTGGGTAAAGCCAGAAAAATAGGAAAATGGCTGCATCGGCTGTAAATGAAAGTCCACGAGGCACATGAAGCGTCCGCGTCTGTGATTTTGAACAATGATGAGCTCATTTTTGTGTGTTTGCTTTGTGGCTTGTAATTACTCGTTTGAGAACAATTTTGCAGTTAAAAGGAATCCTTTCAAAAGAAGAGAGCATGTTTTTTTTCAAGGATATCTGCACCTTTCAGACCAATCCATTCAGTATTATCATTATTACATATTTATGGTATCACTTCTGACCAAAAAAACAACAAGTTTGTGATGTTTGGGTGGTTTAGAGAAGCTGTGAATTTGTGTATTTAACAAAATAAACAATAGTTAGCTGCAGGACGTTAACACGGGATTAGTCATAGTTGTAACAGCAGCAAATCTGTGTACCACTAGCCTGAACCCCTGGAGATTATTCTTTTTTAATTTGCATGCCACAATTCACAATTAGCATTTCTGCTTTAAGTGCACCCTCTCAACCAATTCTGGATCAATATGTGCACCCACGTTTTAAAGATCCTCAACCATTGCGACACGAATTCATAATGTAAATCATCAACTTTGTGCATATTATACTTCCATTTCTGTTGACACCTTTTTTATAAATGATGTGCAAGTTTTTCTTTTCAACATTTACACAAAAAGCTAAATTATTTGGCAACCCAAAAAAGAAATACCCTCCTGCAACAGCGACAATTTTTTTAGGACTTTGTGCCAAACACGAACCAAGATGGCAGAAATGATGCTTTTTTTAATGGTGTATCTGCATTTCAATGTGAAATAATAATCCGGCGTTACCTTACATAAGAAAAGACATAAAAACAGGGTAAATAAGAACATTTAATACCACACAATTCTCCCACAATCACATGGGAATGAGCGAATCCGACACCAGAATATGTTGACTCACCACACAGTGCAGTCAGCTTACACTATGTGCTTAGATAGGCTTTGCTGGTACATTTGAGTGTCTGTGTAAAAAAGTGAAAATCCGTTCCATAGTTTTTTTGTTTTTTTTTACAAATCCCTTCAGCAGTTTCTGTCTTTATCCCTTTTAGTTTTTCATTGCTTATCTGTAATGAGTTTCCTGCCTTTCACCTGTTCCTCTAAGGCGATGTTTCCCTCCTACGTTAGTCCAAACAACTTCAGCTACAAACTCTTTGCAACAGTGAGTCACTCTGGAGTGATGGACAACAAAATTGCTCATCCTAAAAAGCACCCCATTAGGCCATTTTTAAGTCATGGCACACAACGGCACTGCATATGATGGATGGACTGGTACTGGACGACTCAATGTGTGGTCAAAATGACCTCAATCGGGTTTGTTATATATATTATTATTGTTGTTCACTGAATGTAGAGCAGATTTGACAATGACAAAGTTGAGAGTACGCTCTTAGAAATAAAAGTGCGAAGTAGAACCATATAAGGTTCTTCGGCTTGTCCTCATAGGAGAACCCTTTTTGGCTCCGGGTAGAACCTGTTTTATAAAGGTTCCAACTGGAACCCTTTTGGAGGGTTACACCAAGAACCCTTTATTCAGGAAAGGGTTTTTAGAGGGTTTTCTTCGGGAAAAAGTTTTTCAGAAGCAAATGGTTCCAGGTAGAACCTCTGCCCTTGTAGAAGAACCCTTTTGGTTCCTTATATCTAAGAGTGTATGTCATCATTGATATATCGTTATCATTATGTCTCTATCAGTTGAATCAGACCTTGACATTGACCTGGCTTTTTTTCTTTTTGGCTAACCTATAAAGGTTCCACCTGGAACCCTTTTGGAGGGTTCCACCAAGAACGCTTTTAAAACACTTTATTCAGGAAAGGGTTTTTTGAAGGGTTCTCTGGATCAAAATGGTTCTTACTGGAACCATTGGTGTTACCAAGAATCCTTGAAAAAGGGGTTTTCAGAAGCAAATGGTTACAAGTAGAACCTCAGGCCTTGTAGAAGGACCCTTTTGGAACCTTTATTTCTTAAGAGTGTCTGTACAAAGCAAAATGTAACTCACATGAGAGAAGAGAGGATATAAATGACTGAGAGACTTTGAAGAGATCACTTTATGTAAGAAAGATCGGAACCGGACAATGCTTGGTTTTTATGGACTCGCTTGTTGTCGTCTGTAGCTCTGGGCTGGCATGACAGTTTTAATCTCTTTAAAAATATCTTCACTCCTGGTCAAATGAGTACAACCCTGCAGCCAGTGGAGGGGAATCCACAGCAAACAGAGGCACTCGACTGATCAGAGTCACCGTACGTGGGAATCCAAAAGCTCTACTCGGAAAAGAAAATGGCTAAGAAGTGATTCCAATCAGCTAAAATGCAATCATTCACTCTGAAGTGTAATGCGGTTTGTACAGAGAACAAATCCTGCTCAATCTAACTCAATAAAGGCAAACGGACCGAAAACAAACCCGACAACTCGGGCGCAAACAACTTTCAGCGGCGAGTTTGACCGCTGCAAATGACGAATGTGTTAATTGCATTCTTTAATTACATCCTCTAATTGTCAAAGCATTCAACCACACAACAACCACCCTCTGAAAGTGTTGGAAACAAATGTGCTCTTATTGCTCCATTAGGACCGTGATTATCCCTCAGCTGGCCCACGAGGTAACATTCCCACACAGCCATTACCTCCTCGCTTCCCGCTGAGAAACACTTTCACACCCATGTGAAGGAAGCGGAGCATACAGCTGTTAAAGTTGCCTTGTTAAAATCTGCTCATTTCACTTTCTTAATTAGAAACACTCACGCTGCTCAGGGTCTCTTCCCACAAAATCATCACCCTACCAGTGCGACGCAGAGGAACGGGGAGCATCAAACCCCAGCGAGACGGTTGTCTGCCTGTTAGGCAACTGGGGGGTTTTAAACAAAGTAGGAAATAATTGACATGGAGCTGTTAATGGAAAGCTGATACTCTCCCCCCAATCTGTCTGGACTGGTTTGGTTACAGGGCCCATGGCAACGACAAAGGCTCATAAACAGTTTTTTTAAACGTCTCCTTGGGGATAAACTTCAGTTATTCCCACGGATAAATCCGGTAACTGCAGCAGAATTACAATTCATTATGCTAAATCTAGGGGTTCCAGGTGGCTACACATAATACTTAATTAATTTGCTAAAACCCTCCTCCCAAACAATGAGTGCGCAGTCATAGCTTAGCAACTTAGCGGGGAGCTACGGAGCGCGACTTTGTGCTGCGGCGAAATCAATACTCTGTGTCAATATTGTGAACAATGGTGTCTTTGTTTGGCTCTAAAAAAGCATCTTCAAAAGAATAACGACAGGTTTACACAGTGTTCAGCTGTTCTGTTTTAATGTACGCAACAGCTGCTAGCATGAGTTTACAGGTCCAGTACTAGCATGTTGTACACTACATGCTAACAAAATGTATGCCAACTATAACAAAATTATTTGATTATCAATTATTAACTTTTAAAAAGTGCAATTATATTATATATAGGTTTTTAACAATGGAGTTTGTCAGTAAAACAACAAACCAAAACAATTAAACATGCTAAATGTTACCTTTTTAGGCCTGTTAGGGTAAGGCTAATGTTTTGTTCTTTGGGTCCATTTGAAATAGTCTGCACCCTGATTTATTGGTGTGTTTTTTTTGGACACAAAAAACACACAATTCCAGTTAGCAGGAGTGTTCGTGTTCTCCACAGCAGCACTTTATGGGTGTGGGTAGTGAGTGTGTTTACCTATTATCTTATTTAGCTAATAATAGCTAATGGATCGGAGCACGTGAGACTCTTTCCATTTGGCATGTGAAATTGGATTAGTTCTCCCTACGTGTGTGTGTGTGTGTGTGTGTGTGTGTGTGTGTGTGTGTGTGTGAGCACACGTCCGCTTTGACAAACTCTGTAAACAATATGTTATATATAATGATTCCATGGAGTGGTTTGCATGTATTTTGTGAGTTAAACGCCACAGGGTATATGATGGACTTCACAGAACATCACAGACAGTTTCCAGTTTTCAGTGATCTGTTCATTTTCTAGGTCATGGGAAGCATTTGAGTTTATCCTAGTGTTCAATTTATTCTTAAATTAGCTGAGGTCTGTGGATCATCATTTTTATGAAATGGCTCATCCACTACCAAGGTTGGCATTACCAACAGGACAAAGTGGCCAAGGGCTACGGGGCCTTGGCGTTAAAAGCTTAGGGCTTTACCCTGCATCGTCAGGTATGTGCTACACTCTTAGAAATAAAAGTGCTAAGTAGAACCATAGGAGAACCATTTTTGGCTAACCCATAAAGGTTCCACCAAGAACCCTTTTGGAGGGTTGCACCAAGAACCATTTAAAACCCTTTATTCAGGAAAGGGGTTTTAAAGAGTTCTCTGGATCAAAATGGTTCTTACTGGAACCATTAGTGTTACCAAGAACCCTTGAAAAACTCATTCTTCGGGAAAGGGTTTTTCAGAAGCAAATGGTTCCAGGTAGAACCTCAGCCCTTGTAGAAGGACCATTTTGGAACCCTTGTTTCTAAGAGTGTATGTTATGCAAAAAATGTCTGCGTTCAAGACTTTGATTGTTTAATTTTTCCAGATTCATACAGTGTTTCATCAAATTGCCTCACTAAAAACCAAGAAAACTGCAAACATTGCACCAAGCCTGGGTGTTCACAGGCTCCAACAGCTCAGTGTTTGCCCCGAGCACCCTCTAAAGTAAGTCTAGTCATTATATTCATTACAAATCCACTACAATACCTGAAACAGATGGTCTCAATTTGACTTTTGACCATTTAGCTGAAGGGTATGCTCCTTATATGGACGTTATAGGGATGGCACATGAACACATTCTTAATTACATGTACACAAGCCTGCACACAAGGGAGTTTAACTTAAAAGCAGATGTGTATGTATGTAGATACTGAACTGAAACTGCTCCGAATGTAAACGATGGCTACGAGGCTTGTTTAAAAGTGACGGTCACGTCTATTTTTACAGCTCACGCACACCAGTAATTTCTGCAACGGCGACTTTGCCTATGTAGGTGACCTTGTAATTATGATAATGGTGATTATGATGATAATAATGTAGGAAGTAGGAACATATAATGGAATTGTAAGAAAGTAGAAGTTGAGCTCGGCGTCGACCCAGCCCACGCTAATTTCCTCGTTCGCTGGAAACGAAAGCTGCGCTTGTGTTTCTCATGTTCTCCCTGGCGTCCCGATGCGAGTGTGAAAGGGAGACAGACGAGTCTCTGATGTGTCACTATATCAGGAATCGTCTTGCTTCACACATCAGAGAGCGAGAGGGGCGACATCCAGCGTGAGACGACTGACGTTTTAGCGGCAACCAAAACGTTTCTTCTGTTCTATTTTTAATACAGAGATACGTCTACTCAGGTAAGCCAGATGTATCCACTCCGCGTAGAAGTAAACAGAAAGTTCAAGACAAGAATAAACTATTGGCAAATCACACAAACAGCTACTAAAACATAAAACCACAAAAGGCAGATGGTAAAAATAGATTTAAAGTCCATGTTCTCATCCGAGCAGGTTAGTTAGAGGACTGGCTCACTGGTTACCACCTTCTTTCTAGTAAGCGAGGTGAATTCTCTTCGTTTGAAAGGTGATTTACTGCTCTCCTGACATGATGGAAATACAATCTAAAAATAGCCTTTGGTTTCAAAACTATATTTTTAGTCTTCAGTGTGACGATCCAGGCAGTCGATTCCACTGAGGGGCTCGGTTGCCAAGGAATTTGACCAGTCTGTGACACGCTTCACCGGGGAGATTTTTCTTTAAAAGCAAAGAGGAGTCGATGGAGAGCAGAGAGCAGGAGACAGAAGAGTAGTATTAAAAAAAAAGAATAAAGGAGTGGAAGAATAATGAGAGTAAAACATGACGGGAAGAAAAGATGCAGGGGAAAAAAGTCCAACCGCGGAGAAAGCAGATGTGGAATCCTCATACTGTATACGAGGACGTGGAAAAGCGCAGCATCAGCGAAACCTCCGCGCATCACTCATTTCATTTGTGGAGGCTGTGGTGCAAAGCAAGTGGGGGATTTATATCATATCAGAGGAGGAGGAAATTTGTCTGAGTTACAGAGAAAAGATCAGGGCTATTCAACTAAAATTTCCAAAGGGCCAGCTCTTCGGAAAGGCTGCCCAAGCCAGTGGGCCGGTCAACCCCTGTACTACTATTTCTATTGCAGCCGGCGTTCTTGAACACAGTCCTGTCATCCTCCCCGTCATCGTAATGGGCCGCGGGCCGGTCCAAATTGCTTCAAGGGCCGGTTCTGGCCCGCAGGCCTCAAGTTGAATAGCCTTGGGTTAGATAATGGTCGATATCAGTTTTGAGTGACCGATACTGGTACCGATATTATAGCCTTGTTTAGCCGTGTTTCCATCACGGTACAGTATGGTAAACTTCACCTGCGCGCCAATGAGTGCCCAATGGCCGCGTCAGCGAGATGCGTAAGCGCGACGTGGTTGCTCTGCAGAGGAGACTCTACTGACTGCAATGATTGGTAGACGGCGGTAGGTGGCGCCACATGCCAAAACATGATTTCAAAACATAAACATGATTTGCAGTCTGCAAAAAAAAATGTTTTAATGCAAATATTTTGTCTGTACTGTTGTTGTTGGTGAGTTCAGTTTGTTATATGAACATTATTCCTGAGTCTCTGTGACATATTAGGAGGATTTTATGGCCAGTTGCTATAGATTAATTACATTATGCACCTTTAAGACATTTTAAGGCCTTAAATTCAAATGATTGGATTTAAGATTTTAAGACCCCACCGATACCCTAAATGAACAAATTTTATATATTTACGTGATATTTAGAGCTTTTTTTGATCCGCTTTCTTTAGCTGATAATCCGTTCCAGTGAGTTTGACCAGTATGAAACCGCTCATATCAGCTCATCTCTACTGGTGACACAACTTGGGGTATCTTGGATCAGAAATACTGTTACTACCGGCCCCCACCGCGACCCTAATGTGGACGATAAAGCAGGGGAATTAAATCTGCCTCCTGGCTGACTTTGCTCGTCGGCAATAACGTCTCCAATATTTCCTCAGGTGGCACTTGGTATATAAAAAATAAAGTTTGAGAACCACTGCTCTAGGTCGTGGACTTCTCAACCCGGATTACAGACACTCTGCTGTGACATCTGCTGTGTGGATAGAGCCTGTCACACTGACTGCTGCTGTCACAGATGTTCACAGTGAGGTCCTCCCGTCCAATCCTCTCTCCAACCCTTGGGAGAGTTCACAGCAACAGCTCCAGAGAGACACGGGAGACAGGAAGTCAGTTGGTTTTTTTTCTTCTATTTCACAGGCTTACGGGTCCACAGCTACACACACAGTGTCTCTGTATCTCATATGAGTGGGTGGGAGATGGGAAGAGGTGTAGGAGTGTGTGTGGTTTTATAAAAAGTGTGTGTGTGTGTGTGTGTGAGAGAGAGGCAGCCTGGAATCCCTGATGCCTGCTGGTCATTAATAAACATGATCATGAATGTTTAATCCCCATCAGCGGGGTGGCAGGGGAACCCTCGTGGGTGATATTGACAACGTCGCACACACACAATCGCACCGGACAGATTGGACGAGCAGCAGGGAGGGAAGTTTGAGACTCTTGTCAGTGGGTGTGGGGAGAATGTTCCCCTCACATAGGGAACCTTGAAATCAATCTCAATACGCATCCACACATAATGCTGTTAAGTCGAAAGAACATATTCGGCGTTAGAGGTTTCGTACGATCAACGTGTCTTCTGTGAGGAAACAAGGACGTATTGTGAACGTGGGGCCTGGAGTGGGATCATTCCAGCATGAGTTCCATGACATCCGGGGAATTTTCAACAGTCGATTGAAGAAATGCATGGAAACTAGTTTAAATGACTTGATCGTCAACATTTGTCTCGCATTTAAAGCATCTGACATTGTTCTCCTCACGTGTGTACATCCTCTTTTAGGTGGAAATGAACACACGCAGCGACAAAAGGCTTAATAAATCCAATTAATTCCACTTTTCATGGTTTTATCACGGCATTAGGTCCGGAATAATTTTTTGACCTAAATGTCAAAATACAGTTCATGCTCAGCGTTGATCAACGTTCATTTAACCTACTTTCTACTCAAGAAAGAATCCTTAGTGTATTCTTTGTGCTAGCGAAGGTCATTGGAGTTATTGTTTGCAAGAAACTGAAGGTTTGTGGAGGATTTTTGATGCGATTAACATGCATAAAAACTTGAAACCTTACACGGAGGTCAGGTTTGGCGAAAATGCTAATGCTAACATTGGCACAGGGCTCGTGGATGGAGCACGGCGAGATTAAGTTGTGCCAAATTTCACGAAACGCGGCGGGAACTTGTGATAGCCCAAGACGAACAAAAAAGTGCATTGGGACCATTGCCTCAACTCAACAGGAAGTCGGCCATTTTGAAGTGAATTACTTAGCTTAGCTTATAATGAGTTTTTTTTGGGTTCTTAGAAGATAAACTTGTGTTTCGCGGCCTTATGTCCGGAATAATTTTGACCCTTATTGACCTAAATGTCAAAATGCAGTTCATGCTCACTGTTGTTGTTCATTTAACCTACTTTCCAAGACGTTTTCTTAACATATATAAGAACTCTTCAGGGGGTCACTGTCTGGCAAAAATGCTAATGCTAATATTGGCATAGGGCTGGTGGATGGAGCACGCGATGAGATTAAGTTGCGGCGAATTTCACGAAACGCAGCGGGAACTTGTGATAGCCCAAGACGAACAAAAAAGTGCATTGGGACCATGGCGTCAACTCAACAGGAAGTCGGCCATTTTTGATTTTGGCGTCCATCTTGGCAAACTCACCTGAGCGCGTTTATCGTTCGAAATTGAATCACTTTTAATTTACCTTGAAACTTAATGGCTACAACATCACCAGCTTTCTGTCCATTTAATCCCGCAATAATCCGATAATTTTGGGGGGGTTCTTAGAAGATAAACATGCTTCAAAACCATATTTAGGTTCAATCGCAGCACCTCTTGTGATCCTTTCAAACCCGTCTGCCTTTCAACCCCCATCACCACCCCCGCCCGCTCAGCCGAACGCTTCTGGTGACTCAGGAATTTCCGTATCTTCTTCAATTTGACACCGTCTGCTCCACGTCTTGTGCACACTTCTAAACTCTCAGGGGGGGATCTGCTCCGCGCCATCATAAACAAACACACAGACAAGGAAGAGGCCTTCAGGGCTAATTACCAGCTAAAGTCACTATTGCTGCTGACAAACAGGGAGGGCGGGGGGGGAGAGAGCAGGTGAATAGTCACATGTGTGGGAAGGTAGATAACGATACTACACGCACAAACACACACAGATTCACTGCAGTCCGTAATCAAACAATGAGGCTTGTGCTGGCGGACCGATGAACCAGGTGTCACATCTGCAGGAAGACGCTGAGTCAGCCTTTAATAAGCAGGCTTTTGTAAGGTCCTCGCTGACAAGACGCGACGGAAAACAGACGCGAAGCAGGAGGCGCGACGCAGAACTGCGTAAGAACAAAGAGGTCGTAAAATCTCTGCAGTGTATTAGGACGCTGTGTGTGTGTGTGTGTGTGTGTGTGTGTGTGGAGGATTTATTACACACCTTCTGTTCTGTCGCTGCCGAGGATGAAATGAGGAGAAATAATGAAGTGATATTGGTGCACATGAGCTGCTGTTATAACTCAGGACTAGATACTGATTAAAAATAGGTATGAATTAGGGGTCGACCGATACCAATACCGATAATGAGGCCAATAAACGCGGATTAAACTTGGAAGTGACGTGTTTTTACAGGAGAAATTAATATATTTCTGTCTTTGTATGCCCTCTTATGAGCTAAAAGCCCAAAATAATGCACCTTTTTAATGTAATGTTTATATGGGTTTTTGGTAACAGCAGCAGACCAAAGGGTTGCCAGTTCGAGTCTAACCCTCAATAAATGTTTGTTGGACACTCTTAAATGACCGAAGCCACAGGAAAGCCACATCTAGTATACTCCATGTGTCGGCCCTAGGCCTGGAGATACTACGATACTACTTTTTCAAGTCCGATACCGACACTAATATCGCAAACTTGAGTATCTACCGATATCATTCGATACAGTAGTTTTTAGACCTTTCAAACCATGAAGCTCAGCCCAAACACCGTCTGTGCATGGTGGAACTTACAGCGTATAGGATTATTGGATCGTATCGGATTTTGATATTTGTGTCTGTATCCAGATAATCCAGTGATTTTTACCGATATCGGACCGATACCGAGTATCGGCTGCCAAATCAAATATGCAGATCAATTGCTGAGGCGACCCCTGACGCTGATAAGAAAAGAAATTTGATACCAAACGACACATTCTCAATATAAAGTCCGATACCATAAAAGTCCTGGAGTCTGATTCCCAGCCCTTGTAACAGAGAAGGCTGCAGTCTTGTACCTGCCTCTCCTTACTGGAACATAACTCCCTTCCCTTGCATAATATTCCTCATACACACCACCCACGTCCTTAATAAGCTTCCCACTGCCACTGAGATTACACACACACACACACAGACACACACACACACAGCACTCCCACCTGCTGTGAATCATAACTGGATTGTCTTGAATCAAAACATTACTCATCGTCACCTCCTTGACTATTTTCCCAGACACCTCCCTGTGACTCCAGCGGCGGTGACCTTTCACCTCCTACGCCGCCACCCCCCCCCCCCCCTTCCTCGCCCCATGACCCCCCCCTCGACCTTTTAGCGAGAGTGGACACGTTAGAGACGAGAAGCAGAAGCAGCGATGGTTACCCGCTGTCTTCCGATTCCAAGGCGACCGCGGCGAGTAAACAGGGATTTCAGGATAGCCGCATGTAAACAGATGACGTATGTGCACTGAGATTTGTGTTTTGACACAAAGATTAGGGGCAAACATTAGCGTTAGCATTAGCAGAGGCAAGTGTTGTTAGACATGAATGTGACTGTTCTGTCTCTGTGAAGCATGTTAGCACTGATTGTTGTGATGCTGTGGTGCCATTGTGACACCTTTGACACGCTGCCAATACGCACACAATTACTTATGTGTGTGCAGTGATAGGCATGTTGACCACTGATATTACACACTCTCTTCCCTGGAAACTTGGCAACAACATCCTTCTCCATAGTGGAGGAAAAAAAAAATGCCTGTCAACGAAATTTTATTAGCCCCGAGAGACGGAGAAATAAATTGCTCGTATGAAATGTTACGAGTTGGTGTCTTGAGAAATATAAAATCTGGATTTCGACTCGACCTGCGACTCACAGATAACGTGGTGTTTTAGTACGAGCCGTCGCATGTTGAGATTGTGCACGTTGTACAATCTTAGAAATAAGGGTTCCAAAAGAGTTCTTCTACAAGGGCTGAGGTTCTACCTGGAACCATTTGCTTCTGAAAAACCCTTTTCCTGAAGAAAGGGTTTTTCAAGGGTTCTTTATAACACTAACGGTTCCAGTAAGAACCATTTTGATCCAGAGAACCCTTTAAAACCCTGTTCCTGAATAAAGGGGTTGAAAAGGGTTCTTGGTGGAACCCTCCAAAAGGGTTCTCCTATGAGGACAAGCAGAAGAACCTTATATGGTTCTACTTAGCACTTTTATTTCTAAGAGTATACATAAAAATTCCAATTTGTCAAGTGAAGCCCGGGAAGTAGGATGAAAGCAGCAGCTAACCACTAGGGGGCGACTAGTGAGTCAACTTCTCAGTCTCGTATAAAGAACCGAAAAAGTAAACTTGAGTAAAAGTACAAGTCACTTTTTTAAATAATATTATTTCAGTAAAAGTCTTAAAAGTATATGATATATATATACTGTACTTAAGTATGTGTTGGTTTGTGCGACGGTTTGTGCTATCGGATAAATTCCAACAGTTTCCGAAAAAGCCGAAGTTGCACGTCAAAGGCAACGTGTAGTTAATACGGTAATTTCACTCGCAATGTGGCAGAAAGACTCAAACATGGGTTTATTTTTGCGCTATGCTGTCCAAATTTCAAATTGAACACGCAAAATCTGGTGCACAACTACAGTGTTTGTTTTTCTCAATTTTAAATTGTTAATACAGCATTTTAGCATGCAGTACATTGTCAATATCTGCCAGATATTGAAAGCTATTCTGGAAAAATGGGCAAAAGCACATTTCCGGGCCATTTTTATGGTTAAAATAAGCACCAAAAATCATGTAAGGTAGGTAAATCATGTTAGAAAATAGGTGATATGATGGCACATCCGAATGGACACCAGTGTGTCTGACAGCTAGACTTTCAGGTTTTAAAAAGTGTCCTGGTGACATCAAATCATGAATCTCAAACATGCAAAACAAGGGTTTATCTTGGACTAGTTGCATCAGGGTGCGTTGGATGTCTTCCATTTAAATTGCCACTTGTACTCTCTCTTTGAAAGGACAGTCATTACTGTGATTTTTTACTTTTTACAGGAACATTCTTTACGGTTCACCCGTGCTCTGCGGAGGAGGATGAATCAATAGCTGCTTTCAAACTTACTTGCACTAAGTCCAGATATTGTCCACAGACTGCCTGGGGAGGGGAGGGGATGTGATGGGAGGGGGGGGACGCACAGCTCATCCAATCTCCATATAATGTTGTCTAAGAGAGTTTGACATGAGAATGCAACAGAAGAAAATCTGGATTACTGACATTTTAACATTAAACAAATCTAATCTAAAGTCTTATAAAGCAGTCATTAAACAGGTTTACTTGTTTAATTCCAAGTGCAAATGAATACCATAGAACACTTTTATGATTTTACAACTCTTAAAGGTTAAAGAAAATATATTATTAATGCAATTTAAAGTGTCGGTATCAATAATGGCCCCATAAAGGTCACCCCCCCCTCACAGGCCTGGATCCTCCTGCTGCTGTGCATCATCTCACCCTGACTATATCATGCCGTGTTTCATCATATGTAAACGGGGGAAACTCCTGGACCCAAGTCTACGGGTATTATCCAGAGTTCTAGTCTGAAAACGGCTCCAAAAACTTTAGCTGATTCCTAGACTTTTGCTGCAACTCTCCTCCAACTTCCAACACTCTCGCTTCCCAACTGCGTGACCTTGCATCTGGGTTTAACTCCTAAGTTCCAGAGCGAGGGGGGGGGGACCTTCTGCACCTCAATACGAGCCTTGAAACAATCTGCTGGCCATGATAAGGCGGAGCCATGCAGACTTTGGCTGCACACTCCTGTAGTTGTGATTAATTACTGGTGGCTGCCGAGTGAGAGCCATTACATGGGGGGGGGGGGGGGGGGGGACTCTTCTCCTGCATAACTAGGTGTACGAAAAGATAGATAGTCGCACAGACATTCTGTCTCTCTCGATCTCACTCCAGGGTGTGCATATATGATTTCTGCATATTTGATTCGAGTCTAAAGGCCGCCATCGATAACCACGATCGATTAAGAATGCAGCAAACGGAGAACGTGGCCAAATCTCACTCCACTCATCACACCACTCCCGTATCGATCCCGAAAAAAAAGGTATCTGAGGAATGTATTCGAGGTGGGTGGCGCCGTGAAGATGAATCGTGTGCGGCCCTTTTCTTTACTTGAGCCTGTTGATTTGTTTTTCCTCAAAGAAATGGGCGGGGTGGCAGCAGGGGCGGGGGGTGGTGGGAGAGAGGGGGTTCATGTGTGGAAAAGATCTTTCACAGAGAGGTGAACACTGCAGTTTTTAAGACGCTGCACTCCAAGAAACCAGTGTGCACACACACAGGCAACAAGGCCCTCTCTGTCCAGTCACGGTGAGCGCTGCAGTGCAACACTGACCTCCGATGGCCAGAGACGGTACTGGCATTACAGAGGCAACAGGAGCTGTGTGGAAATCGACTACTACTAGTCTTGTTTCAGTCTCCAGTTTGAGTATCGTGATATTTTTGGTTCAAGCTTAAACAACAGTGACTAATCGACTTCCTCTCTGCAGGGTAGGGGGCTTCTATACAGAAGTATGAAGCAGTAGTGGATGATGATTATTCCATGCTGCTTCCCGGTTTTTTTTATTCCCAGCCCATGCTGAGGTAATCCTCACCTAAAGGTCAGGCCAAGCTTTGAACGTTCCCATGGGGCTGGATAAGGGTTTTGTTATTGAATAATAACTGACAGTGATCAAATGGCTTGGCGAAGACGCTCCATTAGACTTAAGGTCAGCTCTGTGGCTATTTTTCCTTCCCTGAGCGATGTTTGAAAATCATTTTAAAACGTGGGTTATGTCATTTTCTAACATACTCCCAGTTGTTTGGGGAGGGAACGTGCCCTTCATTTCTGCCGGCGGATAAATAAGCGAAGGGCCTGGCCTCTGCAGAGAGAGAGAGGATTTATTTTTATTGCCGTCCACAGGAGTCAAAGCCGAATCGAGGTGTGCACGTTTGCGTGTTTCACGGCAGATAGCGGTTGATTCAAAATATCAGCCTGTCAAATCTTTCTGAGGGGGAGGTCAACGGGCGGCTGGACTCGAGAGAGAGAGATTCATGGACCGAGCACATGAAAGAAAGAAAGAAAGAAGTGGACGTTTTAAGCTCCTTGAAAGCCTCATCTCGATCGACGCGGGTTTGTTAATACTTCAGAGGAGCTGAAACGGCGTCAACAGACACCACAACGTACAAATGAAACGCCTCGTTTGTATTTCGGGAGCACTAGCGAGTACAGCAGTGAGTAAGTGCGCCGTTTTGTGCTGAGCGTGCACTTTCCCCAGCTGCAGCAAACAGGTCCCTGGCAGTGCAGGGTGGAAAGTGGTAAAGTGTGTGTGTGTGTGGAGGGGGCAGTTAAATGGCTCAGCATCTTCCTCATCTGTTTTCACCCCACTTTCCCCTCTTGTTTTGTCGATGCAAGCACCAGATGGTGGCTTTTTTTTATTATTACCAAGAACTACCTCCTGTGAGAAATGTGCGCTTAGATGCACACCTTTTACACCTTTATTTTTAGGTGTAAAATAAATATTTGTGGGTTTTTTGAAGTGCAGAATTGACCTTTGAACGCAGCATCTCGGGAGGTTTTTTCAGGACTGGCGTTAAGGTGGACTCTACAGTTGCCGACGACAATCTAAATGTGTTTTTATTAGAAGGAACCATAGGGGACTGGGAGAAACGTACAAAAAGGATGTTGGTCGAAGCATCCATACTCTCTTATTTGAAACTACAGTGTTGTGTTTGCAAGACTTGATCCGATTGGGCCTGAACTGTGATTCATGACAATTAAGAGCAGTAAAAATCTGATGAACCTTCAATTTTTATTTCAACATCACAACTCCTGTATAAGACATGTGGTCTGAGGGAAAAACAGCAGACTATGGATTTCTAGAAGCATGGTCTCGACAGAAAAGAACTACAAGTATGAAATGAACAAGAGAGACAAGAAGGTTAAATGGCTACAGGCCTGCATGCACAGAACAGTGGAGTAAATATTGTTCTTTACTGGGGCGAGTGCTGAACAAAATGCCCAGCAACCATTCAAAGAGCAGACCAGTCATTTCTGTGCAGGTAGCATTCTGTTCATAAAGCTGACTGACACCGAGTTGCACGCGCAGTCTGGCGTACGTCACACAGTAGTGTTGGGTAGCATCATGAATGACAAATCCATTCAAAAAGGCACAATCCCATCCTCAACAGTCACTGAGCAAAAAAAGCGTCGGGAAACATCATACAGTAACTAAGAACTACACGTCCCACGGTTGCATCCAACAAAGTGCTTTGTGGATGGATGGTATAGCAGCAACTTGAGTTACAAGAACATCAAATCGACTGCAGTGACAGCACACAATGTGTATAAGTCTGTTAACGCAGTCTTATTTCCCCCACTGGTCCTGGATCAGAAAACAGTCCTAAAGCATATGTTTTTAAAACAGACAAAGTATGTTTATTTCAAACTAAAACAATATGCACCCAACATGAGAACATCCCTCTGTTCAGTTTCTTTTTCTTCCTCCTGGCATGTCATTTTCTGTGTGTGTTTTGCAGCATTATTAGGAACAAATTGCAGACATTTATTCTGAGGATACAACATTTTCATGTTTTCACGTTATTAAAAAATTATAATTTCTTTCCAATTAACAGCGGCTGTACTCGTCTCACTGAACGCAGGCGGCTATTTGTTCTGCTAAGAAAACTGAAAGCATTGTAGGACACGAGAGAAGCGTTCACTGAAAACGTTGCAGCAGCAAATTTAAAATGAGAGAAGACAGAAACGGGGCCCAGCAACTGTCGGTTTCAAGTGCGGTGTTTAACTGTGATTTTATCCATTAATGAACAGCCAGGATTTGTTACTCTCTTCCATAGGAAGGTCAAAACTTATTTTTCACCGTATACAATTAAAACATTTTGGCAGGCAACTTGATAAAACTGATTAAAATCTGATAAAATTATTAAAAAGGGAGGATGGGGGGGGGCATTACAACTTAAAAAAGGAAATAAAATACAAACAAAAGTTCTACCAATAAATCAGCTGACGAGCCTTTCTATTTAAGTACACTGGTATTTGTGAGAGATAAAATCATGTGTTATTGGTTATCAGACAGTAACTGGTGGGAGTCAGTATTCATCATGTCCCGTGTGGTAGTGGTGTTGGGTTTTGCTGACATGAGTACAGAGAAGAAGAGACAACTTTACAAAATGATCTTTTACCTACTGAGTGATGATTATGTCCCCTCAGTGTCTGTGACAGTGTCTACCACTGGCTGACTCGCAGCTTCCTCCACGGCCTCACTCTGTTCATTGTCTACGTCCTTAGGTGAAGCAAGCTGCTCCGGTTCACTTTCTGGGTGCACAGAATCAGAGGAAGGGACTGGAGAGGGCTCGGGGGAGCCCTCTGGTGTGGGCTCAGCCACATTGCTATTGTCCAGCCCAGGTCCGTTGAGCCACTGCTGTTGGACTGAGGACTCTCTCGAGTCTTGCGACTCCTCGTCATTCTTCGGCGAGCTTTCCTGCTCCTCCAGAGAGTGAGTCGACTCTTCACGGGGGCTGACGGCTAACGTGAAGGCCACAGGTGAGTCCTGGGATGACGCCTCGACCAGTGGTGAGGCTTGGTTTGGGGTCTCAGTGCCTGGAGATGAGGTGGATTTGGAGGGGGACTGGGCTGTGGGTTGGAATTGTGATTCTGATTCAGGAGGGGTCTCCGACTGTGGCGGTGATGATGATGATGATGATGGTGATGACTGGGCCTGGATGGGAGCCTCAGTCACTGGGCTTTGACTCTTGTTATCGGGTGATTGGTCAGGTGATTGGGTTGAGGGAGGCGACTGCACTTGAGGCGTCGTCTCAGATGGAGCTGCAGTTTCTGACTGGGGCTCGGGTGCAGGTGCAGAGCTCTGTGAGGGAGGCGGAGTCTTGATCTGAAATGGAGGGAGAGGCTGGTTCAAACCCATGAGGGGAGGCTTGCCCTGAACTTGAGGCAGGAGGGGAGACTGGAAACGTGACTGCATCTGGGGGTTTAATTTGAGCGACCCGAGTAATTTGCCTTGGTTCAGGGCCAGATTAGGATTGAGAGTTGGAGTTGGAAGAAGGGGTGTGGGGAGTGGGAGAAGAGGTGTCCAACCACCACGTTCGCGTTCCCTCTCACGGTCTCTATCTTTGTCACGGTCTCTGTCGCGTTCAAACTCCCTGCCGCGATCCCTGCCTCGATCTCTGTCTCTTTCCCTCTCACGCTCCCTCTCCCGTTCCCGATCCCTGTCACGGCTGTGGCGGTTGCCGTTCATCTCCCTTCTGAAGTCAAAATCTCTTTCATCTCTGTCTCTTTGCCTGTCCCACGGGCGTCTTCGTTCGTCTAGGTCTTGATGCAGTTCACTGTCAAAAGGTGCCGGGGCACCACCACCACTTCGATTCCAGGCCTGTGGGCCCCCAGCAGCTCCTGCATTTCCAGGAGGACCAGGAGCTCCTGCTGTCCCAGGACGGCTGTCAAAGCGGTTGGGAAAATTCTGCCCAGGTGTGGGTCGCTCCTCCTGGAAGCCTTTAGGACCACCAGGAGCTTGTGGGCCACCTCGCATGCCATCTCGTTCATCAAAGTCCCCCCTGGCTTGGTTCCAGCGATTATCAGGAGTAAAGCCCGCAAGAGCCTGCAGACGTCCTACTAGGCTGGACCTGGCTGCCCCTGGAGTCTGTAGCAAAGGGGGTCTGCCTGTTGCTCCACCTCCGAGGGACTCCCTGTGATCTGGTGGAGGGGTCCTCAGTAGGCCTGTGCTCTGCTTCTCCATTGGGGGAAAGCGATAGTCCTGGTCTTTGCCCTCATCAGCCCCAGAAGAAGACTCCTCTTCTTTCTTGGCTATGTTTTCATTGGTAAGATTTGGGGCCCGGTTGAAGGGGTCCATCTGAGGGAAGGGAGCCCGGGCACGCGCTTGAGCCTGGAGAGCGCCGTCGAGGAGGCCAGCAGCAGGGCCGTGCTGCATGAGAAGAGGGAAGCGGGCTGCGGCCCCTGCCTGAAGGAGGTTAGGTCGCACATCGAGAGGCAACAGGCCAGGCATTCTCTGCCCGGTCAGAGCAGCCTGATGCAGCGGGTGGGTGAGGGAAGCAGAAGGATGCATGCCAAGGAGACCCATCCCACTGCGGACTGCATTTTGCATGCCTGGGGATTAAAAACAATGAGAAATACTTATTTTAAATGTGTACTCAAGTACCATTTTACAGCACAACTACAAACAAAACCCTAGGAAAACCCTAGAACTCTATTTAGCAAGTCCTCACCTTGCAGTGTGAGCTCTGCGGCATCCAACCCATCTGCAGACTGAGCCGTTTTCTCATTATTAGCTTGCTGAGGTTGGACTCCCACTGGGTTGAATACTCCAGCCCCAGGGATGGCTGAGGGCATAAAGCTGCCAGGGATGGTGCTGGTCGGTGGGATCATAGCACTAAATGGGGATTCCTTGACAGCTTCTTGGCTGTTCACCAATGAAGGCTGCACCAAAGCTGTTGGTAAGCAAAAGAGAAACATATTTAATCCAAAATAAACATCTCAAAGTAAATTATGGAAAATGACACTGTTATTTTAAAAATGTTGGTTATAGGAGAATGTTATAAATACTTACAAGTAGTGGCCGCCTGTGCAGCCTGCATGAAACCTGCATGACAGAAAAGTGTGCGTCAGATTGTGAATTTCTCTGGATTTTTCTTCTTCATCACACTGTTTGCATCATTTACCTGGTGGAGGCTGTGTGGCATTGAAGCTGGCTCTTATGAAGGGTGGTGGCGGCCCGTAACCTGGAGGGGGTATGCTCATGGTGACGGGGAAATTTGGGGGCACTAAACCTACTGCATTGGGAACAGCCTGGGAGACTGGCAGCTGGATTAGACACGAGAGAGTGTGAACATGTAAGACACAGGTACAGCAAAACTTGCATAGTATATTACATAATTGTAAAAGACGAGAAGAATCGTAACAGGGTGCCGAGGTGTACCATACTGTTTCAGTACCTGTACAGGCATCATGGTAACCTGCTGGCTGTAGGTCTCAGTCTGGGTGTTGGACACAGCTGTCGTCTCTACGCTTACTGGCTGACTTGGAACTTCCTTCACTGGCTCAGCATTCTTGGCTGCCTCCCACTCTGCAGAAACACACCAACTGTTCAAACCATGGACTAGAGAGTCAAGATAAGCTTTTTTCCCACCCCCACTAATTCGGTCTTCATCTTCTTATTAGGAAGGAGAAGGGGGTTCTTCAAAGGGATTGTTGATAGAATTTTAACAAGACAAACTGAAATGGACAGTAAACAAATTCTTGATGTGATCAAATGCCAAGAATTATATGTGCAGGGATATCTGCATTGCATCATATCATGATGGTGTTTGTGTTTACGATTAAATAGCGTAATTGTTTCTTTTCACCATCATTGACGGTCTCCTGGTCAATGATTCCTCCTTCAGCAAAACCATCCAGATCATCCAGCTTCACCTTCTCCCAAGGTATGTAGGTAACACCCAGGTCCACGTCCCAAAACTGCTTGTACTCCTGTTTTACGCCCTTGTTCAGAGCCCACGCAATCTAAATCAGACACAGTCACAGGTCAACAAACGGCGATTTTCATTTCTGGGAGCAGACAAGGATCTGTGTGCCTGGAAAGCTAAGCCATCTCTGTGGGTGAATCATCCAAAGGTGACTGGAAAATTACATTAGACGAAACCACAAGGAAGACGAAAATACAAATAAATCAAATTCTAAAGGCAATATGCACCTTGATGACTTTGGAGCCAATCTTAAAAGAGCCAGTGCTGAGTTTCTGGCGCGCACGGTACGCATCCTGTCTGTGGACCATACAGATGTAGGCACAGCCTCTGGGGGGGATCATCTGCAAAACCACACAGATTTGTTACATAGGACAAGGGAACGCTGAACAACAGGTCATGGCCATGTCAAGTCTAGATTGACTGGAAATGTGTAATTAATGAGAAATGTATAATAAGAAAAGGGAGTTGGGGAGTATATGTAAAACAGAATGAAGACAAAGAAAAAGAGTACTGTGGAGTACAAAAAGTAAAAGATTAACTAGAGCTTAAGGTCACAGTATGGTAATGACAGACTGAGGCTTATTAGCCTTTTGGAGATGAAAGAGCTGGTAAACATGCCAATGCTAAATTAGAGGCTTAGCAGTGGGAGAGGGCCTACTTACATTGATGGATTCAATCTGGCCAAATTCTTCAAACAGATTGGTAAGATCTTGCTGAGTTGCTTTTTTGTCCACCTGGCCCACCCACAGAGTTGTACTGCACACTAGGCAAGTGTAAAGGAGGAAAGAAAATTATTACTGGCATGATTCTAGCAATTAATTATTCAACAACTATCTGCAAAAACTGCCACTTACCACTTAGAGTCTTGGATCTGATGGGGGGCAAGCCTTTCTTCTGCCGCTCCTTCTCTCGCTCTCTGGCACGTCTTTCGCTCGAGTAAGACCGCGACGACTTCCTCTTGCGATCTCTGGAGCGCGAGCGTGACCGTTTGCGGTGCTTGCGTTTCCGTGAGCCGGAACGGGACCTGGAACGCCTCCTCTTGGGGGACCTGCAGACGGGACACCAAAGCATTTGGAATTACTTTCAGTAATTCGTTTTTGTCATTTTCAATGTAAAAGTGTCTCTGTTTCTTTTGAAAATACAGTCAAGTTAAGTTCACAACACCGTTTGTTACAAATTATTCTGTATTTTTATTTCAAGGGTCAACAGACAAAAACACAGGTAATAATAAGAGTCTTGCACAATAAGGTATTATTAAAAGTTATCTTGTACTACAATACTCATGACCTTCAGGGGCAACACAAACAGTAGTATCTGAATGAAGAATCTCAGCCTCTTTCACGATTAAAATTTCAGGCACATAAAGTAATGTATAACAAAATGAGATTTCAGAAATAAGAGGGACTGACCTCGAGTGTGACCGTGAGCGTGTTCTGGAACGTTTGCTAGCAGACTTCTTTTCCTCTGCCTCAAAGCTCTCCTCCTCCATTCCATCAGGGCCCTCATCCAGATCCATGTCCTAAAAAAAAGCCATTATCATTTCAGCACAGCAATGGAAGGCAATGCAGTGAACTGCAGTGATTAGCATTAGACTAGGGAATAGATTTCAATCAATAATGCTTTGTGCAGTTGTTTTGGGGCATTCATTTCATTTACAAACCTAATTAGAGAAACACTGCCAAGATATAGATTTATAAAAGCTGGGGTTTTTAGGCAATGCTAAACATACCTGCTGCTGGTTATCTATGGAGTCGTCCATCTTGTTCTCTGGCTCGGGAAGCTGCGGCTGGCTGCTGCTCTGAGCAGTCACAGAGTTTTCCTGCCCATACATCGAGTCCTGCCCTTCAATGCTCATAGCCTAAAAAAGAACAAGAGTAGCATATTTTGTCACGCCTTTTATGAAATTGCATTTTTTTGTGGAGCATTTGGGCCTTAAGATAAGACTATGGAGATTTGGAATTAGAATTAACAGTATCTCTTGTGCACTATAATATTTACTTTCTGATTTACTGTCATGCAAATATCACCGAGTACCACTTCATTTTCAAAGTAGTATCATTTATGTGAGGACAACCCTCACACAGCACTCCGAAATGTTCGTCCTTTGTTTTATTATCCGTGAAACTGTTGAGGACAAAGTCCTTCAAAATAAGTGCTACAACCCACTGGACTTTGAAAACAGTGCCTCTCCTGCTTTAGTACAATACACATAAACTGTGTAAGAGCCGTTATGAATCACGTCATGAAATGTGTAAATGTAGCCATTGATATCTAATTTTTTTTAAATAGTTCAAATTCACTGAAGACAGAACTTGCATACATTAATAGTGAAACATGAACATATGACAGCAGTACAATCATGACTGTAATGCATATGTGAGGTTTACCTTCTGCTGGTGCTGTTGGTGCTCCAGTAGCTGCTTTTGAAACTGCTCCAGGTTCTGTTGTTGGATCTGCTCAGCTAACTGGTGGAAAAGGGAGCTGTTGATGGGCTCAGACACCATGGGCCTGGAAATGATCAACAGCTTGATAAGACGCAAGCACTTGGCAGATGTTGATAAATTAATTTGAGACCACTTTTTCAAACAAGCCAAGTCACAACACACACAAAACTCACAACTGAGATGACGAACTGTCTTTTTTAGATTCTTCGCCACGTTCGTTATCGTTCCCAAAGTCAAACGGACCCAGAAGTTTCTGCAGCAAAGACGATGCAATCATGTAAGGAGGCGTTCAATGACGTGTGAAAATTAGGAAACTTGCTGCTGGTTTCCAGCCTTACTTTATTAAAAGAGGAGACCCTCTGCTCCAGGGGGTTGAGGCTGTTTGCAGTGGCAGCAGCGGTGAGTTGTGCCGTCAGAGCTTGCAACTGCACCACTAAGCCGGCATCCAAGGCCTGCAGCAGGGACGGCTGGGGTTTCTGCTGCTGCATTTGAAGACTCTGAACCAGCTGCTGCAACTACAAATGACAATACAGTGTCACTTTGGCCATTTTTCATCAACAAAGGCAATTAGAGAGAACAGTGCCATATTAAACCACAATCAAAGAGCCTAGTGAGTGAGATGTCGAGTGGCCATGAACTCTAACCTGCTGTCCCTGGGGACTCTGAAGGATCTGTGCCACAGCTGCAACAGTGTCTGTGTTGGTAATCTGGGAGGCCCAGTCAGGCAGACCCTGGACTAAGTTGGCTGGAGTGGCTGGAGTAGCTGGGGTACCTGAACGCACAGAGATTCAGATTATATCAATTAAATCATTTGACATCATTATCAGTGAGTGTTTCACTAAACGTGTTCGTGCTTTGACTGACCAGGTGTAGTGTTATTGACCGGGGCAGCACTGCTCGGCATGACAGGGGTGACACTCGGGGGAGCGATCCCAGCCGCCATATCCAACAGAGGTTGGATGATGTCACTCTTGAAGACAGCATTCTTTTGCCACAGGTTGAGGACTCGCACAATCTTACTCTGGAAATTCACCAACAAGGAAACGTAAAACACCAGCAAAATGTAGCCCAAAATAACAAGGATGACGACAACGTCGTAAAAAAGGTCAAAGATGCTCACACACATTTAGATATTATGCCTCATTAAACCACGACACACAGAGCCATAGAGAGGAACACAAAAAAATGATTCAATATGTTCTGACCTTATCATCTGAAGGGCAGCGGTAGAGGTGCTGAAACGTAGATATGATATTCTTGCTGAAGCGCGGCGCAAAGACGTCCTTCTCTGTGCCAAACTGGTGTCGTGACTGCCTGACAATTGAGTCGATGACGTACAAGCCCGGAACCTTGTATTCTGGTTTGCACTGTAACACACAAACAGGACACTGGTGAGAAATAAAAACATCTAGGGCCTTTTATGCATAATCTTGGAACAGTTAACACTTGTACATTAGGGGTTTAGTTCAAAAAGAAAATAACACCAACACATTGTTAGTTTGACCCTCATTTAAAATAGAACTCACCTTCTGTACGAACTTCTCTACACTCTGGACGACATGCTTGTAGAACTGAAAGAGAAGCAAAGGAAATCATTTAAATGATATATTGGAGACGACCTGAATTAACGGCAACATTTGGGGAGAAACTTAAAAAGCATCGCCTCAGGTTAGTTACAGTGTAGAAGGGTAAAGAAGAACATGGGTAAGTTGTATACTTAACACTTTTTAACCCCAACAATACATTACTGACTGTAAAGAAAGAGTAAGGAGAGACGACCAAGTTTGCCTCCGTCTTTAATGATGGAAATAAATTGGCACTGCAAAGGTTGTAACAATTGGTTTCTTAAATTTTGAATGTGTCATTGGTGGTTGCATAAATATTCTACAGCATCAAACTTTTCAGGGATCATTGCAGCGACATTCAGCATTCTATTGTGTTGACATGGAAAACAAAAAATAAAATGAGATGGACAGACAAACTAAATTAAATAACATTGAAAACCTGAGAAGCTTGGACAAATCCTTATATTGTTCAGAAGACTTCAAAAACAGCAACACATTAAAAAGAGTAGATGGCTATTACACCACAGTAAATCAATGTACTACAGGCACCAAGTTATGATTGATCGAAGTCTGCCCGTTTAATTATTTATGACAGTTGTGTCTCCAATCTATAATTCACCAACCAAACCGTAGTAGAATGCACTAACAACATTAGTAGAACATGGTGTAGTCTGAGTCATAACAGTGAGGCTGCATAGAGTTGAAGTTGAGTATCACAAAAACAGAAATTGTTATTGAATTTTTCAGCAAGATTATGTTTATTTGTGGCTTAGGAAATGGGGAAAACTTTATAGTTAATCTATAAACCGACGCAGAATGCAGTGTACAGTTTTAAAGGTGGTGTTTAAAAGCCCTAAAATCAATATCACAATGAACAATGTGTTAGGGTTGTTGTGAGACTTTAGTGTGCCACAATTATATAGGTTATACATAGAAATTGCAGTGAATACAGACTTGTCCTGTTTACCAACAACACCTTCCATGGAGTTAAAAGCCTCAAAACACTTAACGGTGCATTATGTAATAAATCTAAAGCAACTGGCTATAAAATCCTCCTAATATGTCACAGAGACACAGGAATAATGTTCATATAACAAACTGAACTCACCAACCACAACAGTACGGACAATATTTGCATTAAAAAAATATTTTGCAGACTGCAAATCATGTTTATGTTTTGAAATAATGTTTTGGCATGTGGCGCCACCTACCGCCATCTACCAATCATTGCAGTCAGTAGAGTCTCAGCTGCCGAGCAACTACGAGTTGCCAGTTACGTCAGAAAACAAACCTAAAAGACCTCGGTATTTTGAATTTGAATGTAGTAACCGTTTTTGGCCACATTCTTACCTATGGCACCTTTAAACCTGCATAGCCAAAGCTTATCAAAGATTTGGAAATGTTTACCATCTTTCTTCTGCCATGTACAGTGGACAAAAATAACAGCCTGCAGACTTTGCAAGCCCACATGCGTTGAGACTAAACGCATGACCGCAGCATATATTTGGATTTAAACGTAAAATATAGCAGTTATGGGGGAAAAAAACTGGATAGTTCAACCATTATGACATTGTACTAGTAGGTTTACATTAACAATTTTAAAGCTCAAGTTCTACTTTCATCCAGTAGATGGAGTCAGAGGACAAGAAACAGAGTTCATGATTTCATTGCCAGAGGGATCATGAAATAGAGTAATATATGGTCAAATGTGACAAAGCAAATGTCTGTCAAGCAGCTGGTGGCAGTTACAAAAGCAGCAATCACATTTAAGTTTAAGGGATATTAGCAAATCCAAAACACAATGCTCTATTATTTACTGTTGCAGGAGTCCCAATAAAAAAGCTTCTAACAGGGAAAACAGATTAGGAAAAACACTGGAAAATGACATCAAAATTTGAGTTAAGTTTGAAGACTTAAAGACACCAGACCCCTTAATAACAGCAGTCATAGAATCAAACACATATGCTGATAATTTAACAAATTGTGACACAATAATGGCCCTCAAGACTGAACTGTTGATAGGTTTTTAACTCCAGTTTGATGCTTGTGATTTTGGTGGAATTGGAAATTTGGTGACATGCTCATCCTAAACATTTCGGCTAAATTATAGTGAAGATGAATTAGGAATGAACATTTGTTACTCAACGTGCAGACAATACACGTCTTGTCATAACTTCACAAATGCAGGAAACGAGTTACTTTAAAAGCAGCCGAGTAGAATCTTAAAGCTATAAAAACAAGTGTAAAGGCAAAAATAGCTTAAAATCAAAGCACTTAAATTTAATCTATTTTTCATTCAAGTCCCTCCGTTTGTGTTGCCCCAACAATCACAAGAACCCTGTGCATTACGTTAGACGGCCACATGTGCACACACGTGAAAACAATAAATCCCCAGTGACTATGAATGAAAATCCATGAAGTCCATAAGGTGTTTTCAATCTGATTGAAGTTTAGAGAGGGAAAAAAAGAACAGGCAGTCCTCAGCCTGATGCAGTAGGGGGTAAAAGCGCGTTTGTTGATACTGCAGCTTTGACAAGTTTTCTGTACTGACATTAACGTCGAGTTAGTGCAGGCGTGTGTGTGTGTGTAATATGGAGCACACAGTAAATGAAGCGACAATTACCATGTCATATTCAAAACCGAACAATAAAAGAGTTAACACAATGTAATGTGATAATCAAAGCAGTGAATTTGAAATGTTGTGACAAGTGCTAATTAAAAAGATCCTAAGAGTAACCTGTGGTTGGGTTTAACAGACATTAATAACAGATGTCACAGTCAAATCAACAATGGCTGGGTTCTGTTCAGCTTCTTCAGTTTTAGGGTGGAAGCAGGCTGACTTCCACACTGTGCCAATTGGGACAGAGCCAGTGTTCGTGTTGTCAGTATCACCTGTGCTTTCCCTGCTGAAATATGTCACAGTGTCTGTGGTGGAAAATGTCAAATGCATTGTCAGCCGCCCAGCTCATCCAGATATGTTGTGATACGTTGGCAGCCTGGAGCCCACACACACACACTGAGTCAACTAAATTATACACAATGGTCGATGTCTTTCCAATGATCAGAGCATCATCTGATCTGCCATTTCAAATTTTTAGAACAAGAACAGGGGCATCTTAACAAGAAGTGTGAACTTTCATAATTAACTACCAAGGAAGGCAAACTTGCTTACAAAACGGCAAACAAAGGTCAGCTGTGGGCTCTTTGCACTGCATTTATGGATAATGTGCTTTGAATTGACTGAAAGTTGAGACTACAATGACCAGTGGCAACTCCACTGGCAAATTATACAAAGAAGAATGCATTATAAATTTGGTCACAGTTTAATGACACCATAAACTAACACTGAGCTGGTTTAACACCTCTTGTGAGTAAGTGGTATCTGCAGCCCCACAAGTCTGCTCTTCTTTCTGTTCTACTTCATTTTGGGGTTTTTGAGGAATTGTAATAACGTGGCAGAGCTTTTTCTGTGTGCATCCAGGGTAGACACATTTTCAAGACAAATGCATCTCAACTTGCTAGCAAACAAATGTCGGTAATGTAGAAGCAGGTGCAGCTACTAACAAGTGAATGGGTCAAAGCTGAGGGTTTTTCTATTCTTATTCTTTACTCCATAATAGAGAAGCAGAAAGAAGAGGAAGATGAAGATGACTTCATAATTCTTTAACCGACACTTGTACTTTTTTCACATGATTCTAAGCCACTATTTTATCTCATATTCCGTGTTAAGAGGGCAATCTATGCATTTGCTTTACGGGAACTTCAAAGTAAATACAAGATGCATAGCTTTACTGCTAGAAGCACCCAGGTTTCCATAAGAATAAGTTACCTTCCCTTTATAATGCAATTGACAGTAAATCATCAAATTAAATAATTATAGATCATTGCACCATGTGTTCTCAAAGAAAACCTGTGATGCATTGTTAATCTGTCATAATCATTAAATAACTTAAGTGTTGCCCTGTGAATAAGAAGTATTCTAATGAAATTGTGATGCATTTGTACTCTCACCCGTTTTTAGACTATCTGGATACCTCAGTGCATGTATATACATGAAAAGCAGTGAATTTGTTGATACGGGTCATTTTCAACGGGCCATACTTTCCACATGTGTTCAGAGCAGGGAGGGTATTTTGAGGCAAAACGCTAGTCGACAATCACTGGGTTTAATATTATTTAAATGAAACCACATACTTGCATACATGCACTAGATCGGGGTGGAACATTTATAATATGGGGGGCGAGGTACCATATTGAAATCCTTCCTTCTCAGGAATCATCACAATTTTGTATTACAAAATCATATGAAAACATTTTGTGTTATATCAGGAGTACGTTTTACTTTCTGCAAGTCATACAATAATGCCTTCGTTTGAAAATCAGTATCAGTTTTGTTTGTACATGCATAGATAGCAGAAGAACTTTCTGACACACACACCTTAATCTGGACATACTATTGAAACAACTGGGGTTTTGTACCGATGCACAAGACTAAACTCGATTGATCACAACAATTACCCATAATCAACAAGCCAGGTCTGTGTCCTCAGCAATATCTTTATACTGCTTTCCATCACAATAATAACCTTTATTTATAGAGCACTTTTCTTAACAATGTTACGAAGTGATTAGCAGTCAAATCAAATCTAATCAAATATCTCAAGGCACAAAGAACATCACGTCTACCGGCTGTGGCGTGATTCACACAGAATTGCTCCACATCACTTCTATCATTGCTATTATTTAGAGAAGAACTGAACTGCAGGTGCCTTACTGGCTACCTGCAGTTGACCAGGTGCCCACAGACGCGGTGTTAAGATGCACTGCATCAGATGCTGCAGTGGGGGATTAGCCTCTAATTCATGATCATTGTTCCAAAGAAGAAATTATCCTAAAAAAAGCCATTCTGTATGAACTTGTGGTTATGGGCTTGCAACTTTTTCCATAATTACAAAAAGAAATTCACATAACGTGATTAAATCTATCATGCCCTACTCCATAATTAGATGTAAAGCCTGGTAATGTTGTAAGTTGAAATGTTCAATTAATCACCATCTCCTTTGTTAGTCAATGAAACAAAAGAAAAACAGCAAAGTTATTATTTTGAAGTATATTGTTATAATAAATTGACATGCTAAGAGCTCGTCTGAGGAACATTGTGTATATTTCTCCGTCTGAAAGTGATGCACTTCAGCTGAATGTTTGGCATGCTTTTATTACCACCTTTACAAACAGAACTCTTGTTGCACTTTAGGTAACAACTATTATCAGTGTAAACTCTGGTGAAATATAACCAGACATTGAATGTTCATCTCTGTCCACTGCAACTTGGCTGGAGTAGGTCTGTGTCTGTATGATGCTCTTGGCTCTCGCCGCCTGTAGGAGTGTCTTTGTGAGACAGAGGAAGCTATCCCTGTTACCGTCAGCACTTAATGATACTACAGTATTTCAAAATGTAGCCCCAGGGCCTGTTTAATACCAGGTTTCCTACCATTGAATCACTTCGAAACACGTGCCAAGTAATGAACGGACAACAAGTCATAACTTTGATCAGTTTACTGCGAGTTTCATTGCCATTACACTCCCTTTTAGAGCTGCAACTGACGATTATTTTCGTAATCGATTAATCTGTCGATTATTTTCTCGATTAATCGATTAATCGTTTGGTCCATAAAATGTCAGAAAATTAAAAAAAACGTTGATCCGTGTTCGTCAAACCTGGCAATGACAAAATTATTCAGTTTTAATGATTTTTTTGTTATGTGGAGCAAAGAAACGAAGAAAATATTCACATTTAAGAAGCTAAAACAATCAGAAATCTTGTTTTAATCATGAAAAAAGCTTCAAACCGATTATCAAAATAGTTGCCGATTAATTTAGTAATCGATTAATAATCGATTAATCGTTTCAGCTCTACTCCCTTGACTCAAGACTTAAATAGAGTGCAAACTTCCTCACTTGCGGTGGACACCTTCAGTTTGATAGTTAATAACCAGTTAAAAGAATTAATGAAAATTTAAATATAATGATTTAAGGAATAGGAACGAGGTTGTGGCCATGGAGGCATTGAGGTTAGTACAATTAATTGGGGCCATTTACAGCTACAACTATTTAGATTTGCATCAATGTGGAAGAAGGTGGTAGAAGGTAGGGCCTGACCCAAAAAGTGACTATTCATTGCGCTAGTGTTATGAATCTCATCTTACACATACATACAGTGTACGCCCAAAAATCTTTGGAGCGCAAAGTTTTTTCTTTGGTTTAATTTCCAGAGTTTGATACATTGAACAATGCGTGAAGATCAATTTGCTATGGTCAGTGCTGATTCCCTTTCTATTCTCCCCTCAACTGCTATTTAAAAACACAACATAGCATTCCGTTCATTCATCTCCCTGCCCCACAGTTCTTTTTCTCTTACATACACCCAGACACGCAAGCACACACAGACTAACATGATTTATCTGCCTCTTCTCTCTACACACAGCACATGCAGCCTCTATCAAAGAATAGCACGAGGAAACGATGTTAATGGTATTTTACTTCTACAAGCGACTCAGTTTGAAACCATATAACCACTACAAAACAGCCAGCGAAGCAATGTGTGCACACATACTGTGCTTCAAATAAAGACATTTAAACATTTACCTAAACCTTATTCTTATTCACATATAAGGGAAATGAAAATAAGACGACCCCCATTGTGGCGGTGTGATAAAGAGAAAAATTTGGAGTTCACCTGAATGAAAATGTTGGGCACAACAAAAACAAAACGTTTTTTGGAGCCCTGCCTATGTTTACATACATTCATTCAGTTTGACAAATATGACATGCAGCAAATGCCCACAGGATGGAATCAAAACTGCTACGCGTGTGAAATTGACCTTATTTTTACTGGACTACTGTCCCAGTGTATAAGCACTAGCAGGAAATCCATTTACTGAATGAAATGCATTTGCATCTGTTACACTAGACAACATTACAGCCCCTTTCAGCTTGTTAGTATGAGGCAGTTTATGTTTAAGCTGGTGGCTATTCGTTTTCCAAGTCCAACCACCCATTGACTAGAAAATATCCTATTTTAACCTGACAGGGTTGTGTGAAATTGGTCTCATCAGTCAAAAAAGTATGAGCCTGAACTTCACCACTTTGTCACCGTTTTACCAGCTTCTTCTATTATTACTGGGTTAAATTCAGGGGTGCCACATACACCTGCCACCGAGGCAAGTTTGTATCCAACTGAAGGACACTCCTAGCGGTGTTGGCAAGTATCCTAAAAGTTTAGTCAGACTAACAAAATAATTTTGTCATGTAAATTTACTGATTGTTGTAAAATTCACAAGACAGAAAAATCTGATTTGAGAAGAGGGCAACATTACTGTACAAGTTCAGGATGAACTGGGTATAAATGCAACAGGCCACCTAGCATGTGGAAGCATTTCAAATTCAACACTGACGAAAATCTTCCATTAAATTAAAGCCCTGTCCTTCCTGGATATTTTTTAAATGTTTAAATGACAAATCTGGACTGATAAAAAAATTAAACTAACTAAAAGGAACCTAAAATACTAGATCAGAACAGTGATCAGTGATTTTGCAAGTTATGATCAGTGCAACCAAACTATATCCTCAAAGAAAGGCCAAAGAACATTTCTGAACCAATTTTAACCAGTTTGTGCAATTTTTCCAACTTATGCAAGTATGCAAGACTTGAAATACACCAAGTCTCTCACTATTTTAATTTCAAAAGGTAAACAAGAACTTCAAACATGTTGTGAGAGGGCTGCGATGCCTTTAGGAGTAAGATTGTCAGACTGAAGCAGCGACAGTCCTTGTCCTGGAGGAAATCTCTGCCCTGTGATTTCTGACCATGGTCTATAATCTAAACACGAGCGTTAACACGAGTAAAAGTCTTGTTGCACTTCAGACAAAGGCTATTATCAGCATCAGTTCTTCTCTTTCCTGCACAGACGCACACATGCACAGATCTCTTCCTCAGGATTCTGACCAGCAAACATCCGTTGTACAAACAGCGCCATTAACAGTCTTTTGTGCCTATAAGCCAAACCATATTCTTGGTGGTGGAGTTCTTTTTAGGAACCAACTTTTCCATTTTTGTTTGCCCTACTTTCCACTACTCTGTAATTCAAGCAGAAACCCACATCACTGCCCGTAGTTCGCCAAGATTGGTCCATCGCTCTTTCTCCAGGGTGGACACGAAGCAAACTGGCAAATAATGTGATTTGGCTGAGAAAAAAAAAAAGAAAAAAACTCACACTGCACTGTCCGTGCAAGAGCATAGAACAGCAGTGGATAGAATGTGACCTATATACAACCTCTCTGCTTTGGCAGGTCAACACCTAATCCTTCACGATCTAACATTGTCAAAATCATCCACACCGAATGTGCAGACTCACGAACCACAGTGTTTCCTGTCAAAACAACCATTCTGGGTTTATGAGATGTGCAACAGACAACCATGGGGCATGTATAACATTTCCATGTTAATGAAGAGTGTGTCTGACTGGGGAAAACACCTCAAAATATCCAACTTAGACAATCCTAACTAAACCAGCCCGAGTCAACTGAAAATCATGAGTAGCTTGTGAGAGTATGTGCGATGTCTGCTAGATTGAAAGAAAGCTTAATTACTGAACTACGTTTAAAGTCTTACAACAGAAAAAGAACATGTCAATGTGCTTTCTCAATTCCAAAAATACTAATGATCGCTCCAGTATACAATAGAAACACAGAAACATGTTCTGCTAAATACCAAGCACCCTTAAAGGGGAAGTATTTTAACTACACCAAAACAAAATACTCTTCAGACAATCAAACTATAAAAATGAACCGTAAAACTGTAAACACCAGCCTCATAATCAGCACATGACATTCAGAGAGGGAGCCCACAGTGGCAACAGGAAAAAGCTGTGCATCTCTGAGTGTGTGGGAGCAAATTAAAGAATAAAATATAATTTTAGTCTTCTTCCATCTTCCTAGTGAAACAACCCATACTCCTACCTAAGCTGGTAGGGGATTCTCTTATCTCTTTGTAACTCTCTCCACCCCATCCTCCTGCTTCACTTTCAGTGCTTTGGGGGAGCTGGGAGAGCTGCTGAGGGAAGGGGAAACAGGTGTTATTCACAGGTGGCATAAGGTACAGCAACACCAAAAGCACAGCAGTTCCTTTAGAAACACAAGTGCAATCAGGACAAGGATGCATGAGAATGTGCATCATTACGGAGTGAAGACCTTGCTAGTTATGGTCTATGACTAATGACTTATCACGTTATAAGAACAAAGTAATTATATGTACTTGGTCTAGCATCCCAGAAAAAAAACAATGAGACTTCTCAATGAGAGAATAAGACTGATCGCCCATTAGTTTAATGTCTATTAAATAACACGAGACATTAAGAGAAAGGGTCTTTCTGTCAAAAAGGGTGTATATAATGTGATTAAATGGGGGAGGCTTGGTGTTCATCTTTTTAAGACCACATAAAAAAAGACTAAAAATGGCCACATTCCCCACTGACACTTTTCTTCCAGCTAAGAACAAAATGTGTTACAAAATTATCCACGGCTCAACTGATTTTCCAGAAACATATTAGCAACAAATGATCCAGTTCTGACTGCATGAATAAGTCTCACAGTACTTCTCATTCAGGAATTTGATAGGAAATAAAAGGAGGAACAAATTATACTTATCAACTACACTTGGTTCATGGTCAGCTATTGTTACACAAGAAGATAGGATAGCTCGTAGAATTAAAACATGAATTTTCCCTCAGATGAGGAGCCTCTACAAGGAGATAACTTGCAAGTAGCGTCAACAACGTTAAATATTTTACAAGAGGTTAAAGAGAATCTACTGTTGGCACTGACAGCAGCCTGAAGCTACCGTTGCGGCAGACAGTGCTGTAATTGATTGGGTCTGGTACTATTACAACAGCGTCTTTCTTTCCGTTTTAAAATCCCTCTTTCCTGCTAACAAATCCACTGATGGGTCTTATACAAATGACATGCATGTCATCTCTGACCTAGTGTCCAGCACGGCCTCCAAATCGATCAATTTCACATCAGTGGAGTCAAATGTATTTTTTAACAATTCAGTAAGTGAAATGTTAGAAAAGATTAAGATCTGACATGTCACCATGGGAAAAGCACAAGTGTTAATTCAATGAATAACGGCTGAAAATCAATTTAGCAGCTTGGATTTCGCAATGCTAGCAGACTGTCAATGTCAAGGCTTATTGTGATACAAAACAAATCCATTACTACAGTCATTTCAAACATTTGCAGATTGAAAAGTAAAAACGGTACAGCTAACAATATTTTTATACTCCCGTTGCAAAACGTTGTTCAAAACAAGGATCTTTTGTACCACCAGACTCTTGAGTCCTACATTTGATATCGTCCACAACTTGGTTTAAGTACATACACTGCAGCGGAACTTTGATAAGAGGTATTAAAAAAACCCAAGTACTACCGTTTTTCAATTTTCCACAGCTACATCTACTTCATTTGCCCTTGGTAAGAAATGTCACAGCAATGCCAATATTTATGATTTAAGGGTGCTTTCATGGCTGTTCAATTCAGAATAATATGTTACAATGATGCACTCCACTTTAGTTTGATCCGTGTTCACGCTGCAGTCTAGAGGTTTGTGATTAGTCAGGATTTTATGGGACATTTGCCATTCTCTGGATGGTGATGTACCAGTATTCAGTATGTACAGTATACTAAAACACTGGAAATGCTCATGAGCAACTAGGCTGTGCAGAGAAATCAATGCCATATATCTGGTGATAAGACGCACTGTTGCTGCATCCAGGCACCTCAGGAGGAGGAGACATGCTCTGTGGGCATATAATGACCTATTCACTGGACACTTTGTATTCTGAAGACGCATCAGGTAAGCTGCTTGGTTATAAAGTCTCTTTATAAGCCTAGACTCGAACTCTGTTTACCAAAGTGGTTTCTGGCAGTGAAACTGTTGCAATAGTGCTGTTGGTTGTACCGGTTTGTGGGTAAATGCAGCTGCATACTACTGCAAACAACTGCGATTGCAACCACCGTCTCTAGGTGGTTGCAGCCCGGTTGATTATTGCCGGAATGGCCCATTAGAGCCGATCTAGGGGAGAAAAACTACTGGTTTAACAAGCAGCTAGGTATGAAAGCACCCCAATACTCTACACATTTGTACTGTATAGAAATTAACAGCTACCAAAGACCTATATTAGGTATGTTTTCATGCATTTTGCCAACATGTGTGGACTTGCCTGTATCATTAAGATTCCTTTCACTAACAATGCTCTCTTGCTGCCTGCAATATTTGTGCCCGCTGACAAAAAGCTGGTGATACACAAGATTTCTGTGTAAAGACTTTACAGATTTGATTTCATCAACTAAAGGACAATGATTGGGAATCAAAGTTAGACCAGGCCTTTTCCAAACTCGTACAAGACTCCATATGCATAAATATAAGTATTTTGAGCGGTAACAGAATGTAACATAAGGTGCTGATCAGCAGCTTGCGAATAGGCAATGTACTTAGATTTCTATTCATAATTTCATTTAAGCAACCACCAATAAACAGTTAATGAAATTGTAATTGTTAAAATGTTCCAATCCATTTGATGTAATCAACTGCATTTACAGCTGGAATGTACTATTTGGGGGGAAATAAACAGTCCATCTACTCCATATTTGTTTACATTCTTGCAGAGGATTTTGAGGAAAAAAAAAAGACACATTTGGAGACATGGCAGCCATTATCCGAACATAAGAATTGAAGACTTCCCTTTTCATGACCATTTCTTTATTCCCCATTACCGTCCCCATCATTTTACAGTACTTACTTTTATAGCCTTGATTCCAGACTTGGTGATCTGAGTCATCTTGGCCTTGGAGATGGGCGGCTTGTACTCGTTCAACGAGTACAGCTGAAAGACGAAATGAGACGAGAGGACATCTTGTCACACAATAGCACAACACTGGCTTTTTATTCAAAGAGTACATGAACAAACAGAAGTCCAGAGCATCCTCCCTTTTATGTACTAACTTTGTGCATTTGCAACATTTGACTTATATTGAACCAGGTAGATATTTAGCTCGCGATGTGAGAATGTACGTCTATAGTCGATGTTCTACGGCAATTTAGAACAATCCATCATTCCTGTCGATTGTATACTATAAATGAGTGCTGAACGTGAGTGGACAGTGATGCCAGCGCCATCAACGACTATGCCTGGAGACAAATGTCCACTGCAGGCAAAATATGGCTGAGCTACTAACATAGCTTCCACATAAACATGCTACGTTATCTTAAGGCATACAAATAATTTGCGACTGCACACAACAACATAGTTAAGTCAGCATTAAAATAGCCTGGTTACGTGGTAGTGGATACACTGCCCCCGTCTGTAATGGTTAACTATCACATCAAGTTACCACGCAACTAGGGCGGTTTAGCTCAAATGTGGCTAGCTCCTAGCTGCTAGCCTAACAGCGCGCTAGTTAATATTAACTCGTGAACTGGCAACCTTATATAGTATGTGCCAAGAAAAGCATTTTATTCACCGCTATAATGTGTATACTTTACGCGAATGGAAACACCGAACAACTTTAAAACGTATTGTATTCGCTGTATTGTTGTGCACAGACGCGGCCTCCGCCGAAACTGACCCCCTTTCTCTTTTAATGATGCTAACGTGAGCTAACTAGCCAGCATTGAAACGTGAAAAGAATGGTCACTTTAAAGAGGGAAAAACATAATAATTTCAAACAAACCTCGTTGTTAAAGGCTTTGACAGCCTCCATGGTTTGTTGCGTGGGTTCACAGGTGGCTGTAAATATTTATAGATGTCTCCTCAGTAACCGGTTAGAGGCATGCATGCTCGACGTTTGGCGAGATGGAGGAGATTGCCAATATGGCGCATCACCTCAATGGGAAATCTGCAGAGGGGCCAGCGACTCCTAGTGTCGACTTTAGGACAGTACAAGCTGTGCCAAACAAATCATAATACATTGCATCATGAGAAAAACACTTAGAATATTTGCTTGTACTTCAGAAAGTGTCAATTATTTACACCACTGCCTTTGATCATTTGTGCTTTGCACAGGTAAGAACCATATAATGTATGCTGCCACAGTTAAAGATTTGCATAAAACCTCCCAAAAAAATGGAAAAATAATTTCTTAAAAAAAAAAAAAAATCCAGTTTGAAATGCAGTCACACCACATTCTGCCTGAAAAATGTAACGTAAGCAAGTGTTAGCGTGCTTGTTATGCAGACAAGCTGAAAAGTGTATATTTTAAACACAAATTCACTCCACTGTGATCATTTATATTCACCCAAATTGATGTACATTAAGCAAAGATTGAATAAAACTATAAAAACCTGAAATATCACTTTGCCATTTAATCCTCCTTGAAGCACTTTCAACAGCAACTTGCAGCCTCATGTCTTCTGTGATGGCAAGTCTCTGTTAGTCTCTCAAGCTCTCGTCATGTTGGCTGAAGACCTCTGGCGGGCCTCTCCAAAGTAGTCAGGACAAACTGATAAAACTCATACCGAGCAGCTGCCACCATGCTTGCCCCACGGTTGAGACGACACTGGGAAGGCGAGGAGTTAAGATCAGTTACTTCATGTCCACATAGGAGCTCACCTTCCCCTCCATGAGCAAGAAGCCTAGCTTTTCTCCCCCCAATATCAGGGGGTTTCAGCATAATTTTGTTTCCAAGCTCTGCAGTCTCTCTCTCTGTGTGTTGGTCAGATCTGAGAACAGGCAAGGGTGGGGATTTTCAACTCATGCTCAATCAGTTTAATGCACCACAGGTGGGCGAGCTGAGAAGGTCATCAAGAGCGATGAGATTTAAAGCACCTGAGCTGTTATTCTTGATCCTGAATGTTCTGGTTTCACAAGTAAATATTCTGTTTTCATTTTGTCATTAAAAAAAACTATTTAGTATAGATCTGCAGCAAAAAATGTGGAAAGTAAAGGAGTGTGGATCAAAATAAAACTACACAGGAAAATGTTCACTCTTGTGGCGCGTGTTTATTTCCCTATATACAAACAATCACATGGACATTTATGACAGACTCGAGCGCAGAGAAAATGAAAATGTGACTATTTACACATACAGTAGTTGATAATCAACATGCACAACCAGGTGAAATTTATTTTCATAAAACTGTAAAATCTAATCATCTGCTTATCTGTAACTAGCACAGAGTTTGGGTTTGCTGGCCCAAAAGTCTGTTTACCCTTTTCTTCTCCTGAAAATTACCCATCATGCATCATGTGTCTAATTCACTGTAGCTTGTCAATACATTTCCAATGATTCTTCATCAAAAAGGGTTTGTTATTGTTTAGTAGAATGCAAAATTGTATTTTTTTCCCCCTTCTTCTAAGAATAAGGTGTTCAGTCTGTAAAGTCTTTATGGCAAGTGAGGCAAAATCAACACACATCAAATCATTCACAACTCTGAAACGCAACTGTAACATGCAGTGACGGTGCATGGCACCGATAAGACGCTAAAATTAGAATTTTCACTACAAATGAAATAAAAAAAAATATGAAACAAGCTGTAAAAAAACAAACAAACAAGTGTTTTCCATGCACAGAACAATGGATCCATTATTTCAACATAGTCCATCATTCAAAATATTAAAACAGTTTATGCATACGTCTACAGAATTACATCATAAAAACGTCTCACAGTAAAAGTAATACTAAAACACAAGTCATATTTTTTTAATGTGACCTGCTTTTCATACAAAGTCCCAATTTAGGCTCTAAAAGCACAATTCTTCATTGATCCAGGTGCTGTATAGCAGTACAACAGTCCCATGATGTGGAGCAGTAGTCTCAGCTGAAAACATCAGTATGTGCACGTGTGTGTGTGTGTGTGTGTTGAGCAGTTTATAAACTGGTCTCCACCAAAGGAGCGGCATTGCCTGACGCTGCAGCTTTTGTGGCCACTGGCGCCACCTGCTGGTCCTGTTTGACACAGATCTCCTGCACCAACGGCGCGTTGGCGTCCTTCCACTCTCTGAACCGGTGTGAGGTAAGCTCCTGGTCCAGCAGCACCTGCTCGAGTGTCTGTAGGTCCGCCTCTTTTGACTGGTACAGAAAAGATAATATTAGTCAAATGGTAGAAAAGCAGTAGGGGAAAAAAGCAGAATTAAATTACAAATATATACCTTTAATGTGCTGTTGAGTGTCCTGATAAGGTGCAGTTTATCATTGACGGCGTGGTTTTTACAGCGTTTAACGAAGGAGGCCCTGTATTCTCTTTTAGTCGATGGTTTGCGATCTCCTATTGGAGACAGACTGGCCTCTTTCAGATGAATGTACAGCTTCTCCATCTCATCCGAGCCGTTGTCATGATCCACTGAAACAAGGTCACAATGCACCATATGTCACCATATATGTATACACCACAATGATTAGACTATACAACACAATGTCAGCACTGCTTAAAAAGGTCAGACAGGACACAGATGAAGAAGATAAATATATTGCACTTCACACCTTTCTGTGGGACCAGATGTTTGAAACAGAAAGTATCAATCTCTTCACTTGAAAGTGAAAGAGATTGAAAGTTTGCTCAAAAACAGACATTCAAATTCAAGCTAAAATTTGGTTGGACTGTCAGATCGGTTTCTATTATTCAGTTCTCAGACCTAAAACAAAAAATAAATAAATCTCACCTTTATTTTGTTCACCTGTAACCACTATCTGTGGCTCCCCCTCCACAGCAGGGCTTTGCTCATTAGAGCCTGATGAGCCATGGGGAACCGAGATCTCCAACCCCTGCGAGACTTCCTCCTCCGCCTCCTCCTCCTCCTCTTCCATCTCCTCTCGCGGAGGCTGATTTGTGTGTATCTGAGCCGAGCACACCACCACCGTTTCCCCGACAGGAGGAGACGCCTGCGAGACCAGGTCGAGCCACGACTGCCGGTTCTTGGCCAGCGAGGAGGCGGAGCTCTGTGACGTCATCGTGCTGACTGGCGACGACATCGAACCGTTGGCTTCGCTGGGGACTGCAGCGGAGTAAGGGGGAGGGAGGGTACCCTGAAAATACACACAGTCCACATTCAGATGGAACACCTTACACGGGATTGGCATGAAAACAACATCCAGTGTTCAGTGCACGGCAGGTGCAGCCCGGTTGACAGACACATCACTCACCTGATGTGTGCTGCCAGGCGGCCCGGACACATCCACAGAGTTCCGCAGGGTCTGTTCATAGTATGGCGGAGGAGGGATCTCTGTGCTTTCAGCCTCTTCATGGTCACTGGCTTCACTATAACACTCTACACATCCAAAAGTGTGTGTCAGAAAAGATCTGTTCCGTTTTAAAAACACCAGTTCAATGAAACAAATATCTTGAAATGTTGAATATTTCTGGGTGCTCACCGGCTGCTGGGTTGGGTTCCGCTGGCTCATAGTGAATGGACGCTAACCCAAGTTTATTTAACCATCTGGGAAGAAAAAATATTCAACTGAGTAACCAGGAGCAAATGGAAAAAGGGGAAATGCAGTGTTGCACTTTATTGTGCGACTTACAAGTTCATCTCCTCGTGGCTTTCAGCAGCAAAGTAAAACATCATGACTTGTGGGTGGCAAGCTTTGAACGCACTGCAGGGGAATAAGGGAATGGAGAGCAGTTTAGACGAGGGGAGACACTGTGAAAAACTGTGTTAAAAGGGACATATTATACCCTATTTCTCCAAGTTAATCTAGTTCCCTGGTGTCCTAATGAACATGTCTGTGACATGCTTTGGTCAAAATACCATAAGGATGAAGCACCACAGCAGTTCAATGACCCTGCCAAAACAGCCTTGTTCAGAACGCTCCGTTTGGTAGTATCTCTTTAGGTCTACCTTAAAAAAAAAAATAAAATTTAGCAAATTATCATTTGCAGGCTGTAGCAGGCACATTGCCGTTATATATAATATGTATCCACTGGACAGATGAATCCTTTGAGGCTGGGTGTCTGTGTAGGACTCTGTGCTGCACTGTGGAGCCAAGAATAGAACTGTCCGCGGACTTCTGGTTTTCAGACACCGTTGCCCTCGCCTGCACTCTCGCGTTTTTTTTTTACGGACAAATCGGAGCTCCGCGATTTCTCCGCGAATTCCATGAATTTAGCACAATGTGACGTCCCAATGAGCGCGGAAGTCAACATCGCATGTTTCATCTCCTGTACTTAGACTGAGGAGGACCACAAAAACATGAGTAAGTCATCTTTTTTCACACTGATAGGACCTCCAGAGTCCAAAATATAAGGATTTAAATGATTAAAAAGTTGATTTTTGATGTCCCCTTTCAGCTATTTGTTTAATCCATTTAAATGACATTAGGTTTTTAAACTTAAAGAGGTAAAACTTACTGTAATTTTGCCTATTTCCTATAAGAAATAATAATAATAATAAACACCTCAACAGTTATTCATTTTTAATTTCAAACCAGTGGCTCATGAAATATAATCGACACAAGCCAAAAACAGGAGAAGACAGTCTAAAACGATGAGCTTACTGTTTCTTCTTGCACTCTATGGCTCTGTCAATCATGAAGTTGGTGAGGTCGATGTAGCCCTCGGCTTTTTCTGCCTGTAACACAGATTGAAAAACAGCGGGTGTTAAAAACATGTGACAACATCTAACCACTTCCTGACACCAACTCCTTCGCTTAGCAAATCATAATATCTATTTTCTCTCGCCGTGTCACTGTGACACACACAGTAGATATGACTTGAAATCGTCATGCCAGTAAATCAAAATCCACGTCCGCTACATTTGCATGTGCCCGGGCATGACGGGGGGGATAAGTGACTCTGTCACATTCAGGAAGCACTGCAATATAAGGCTGCTGGTTGCTGGGAGACAGCTGTGGCAAAACCAAGTGTGACTCATCTGTGTTACAGTCGTGATGTGTTAAATGCCAGTAAGGCGCTGTAGCACATTCAAGAAACTGGTCTCTTAGTTCTAATAATTATGATCAACTGCGGCAAAACAAGCTGAATCATAACCCATTCAGACTGACACAATGATCACTAGATTAATAGTTCAAGCAACTGGAGTCCAGTGGATGATGTTAGATGGTATACAAGGTAAGATGGAATCTGTTTAAAGTGAAATAAAATAAGTGAAAAATTGCATTTTCACTTTGACTACAGCAAAAGGAGCAAAGAAAGCTTTAAAAATGAATGCAAACAATCTATGGAGGTATTATTAGGCCAATGCTGTACTGTAGGAAGCAGTACTTTGTGATTGTACATCACAATGGTGTGTGTGTGTGTGAGAGAAGCATCACAGAAACCTTGCACAGCAGGTCAGAGGCGATCTAAACAGAGGGTGAGAGCAAGCAGGGTCGTAAAAAAAAAAATATATAAATTGAGTTCTTCTGTGCTTTATTTTCAGAAACACTGTATTTTTAGTTTCTTAAATACACTTAAATGATCTGTCCAATGGGTGTAAAGGAAATTTGAGAGCAAGTTAGAAAGAGTGTGTGAGAGAGAGCGTGTGGGCAAGAGAAAGGTTAGTGGTAAAGGAAGAGACAGAAACAGAAACCTTTTTTTTTTAATTTCACATGCTGACTGACCACGTCTACATGATAAATGGCTCCTGCTGATGAGAAAGCGGTTGGTACACAAAGAGGACACTCACCAGATGGTTGGTGTACCAGTAGAGAGCGGTCTTCTTCAGCACGAACCAGTATTTCTTCCATTTGATGCCCAGGAAGCCTTTGCTCTCTTTCTTCCTGTAGAGCCAGCCCTGGTGGTCAGGCTGACCCAGCTCTTTGACCGATATTCGTCTCCTGCTCATCGTACCATTTCCTAAAGCAGAAAACACAAACGCGCATAAATAAGGACACGAGGACCTCGTCCCTCCGTTTGTCCAGCAGGAAAGTGAATCTACAGCAAAGCAAAACACCTCTGACCTACCTGGTATTATCACACATCCATGCACAATAACATAAAGATTCACAACTGCTTTCCACAAGAGCACAAGACACAGACACAGACACAGACACACAGAGCTTAAGTAGATGAAGGCTGAAGTGAAACTAAACAAGCGTTGTCTACAACCCCTGCACATACTAATTGCCCTGCCACTTCACACACGCCCACAGGGGGGCCAAATTTACACACATGCCCACAGCAGGGCCAAAATCACACACACACACACACAAAGTGATGAGGAGGGCTCACGAGGTGACAGCTTACCTCCTCTGCACTTCCTCTTGGACTTGTGTCGGAGGGAGACCTGTGGAAGAAGGGACAGACGATGACAACGTCAGGTCAGAGGCTCACAGGAAAGAAGGCATCACAGCAGCCGTCTCAAACCTCACAACAGAGAAGAAGATGAGGCACAAAAAGGCTGTCTGGAACATCCTGTTTCTCACAGCGAGTGTCACACACACTCACTCTCTCTTCTTATTTCTCTCATTAACACCTCTTCAACAGTCTCATGTCTGACTTTCTGCCTTATTTGATCTCCCTTGGCCTTGTGAATTTCATTTAACAAACAAAAATACAAGAGAAAGTCATTATAAACTACCCCGCTGGTGAAGAAAAACAAGAATGGAGGCCATTAAAAGGGCCGTTGGGTGTCTCAATCACAACAAGAACATTTAAGCCACCAGATTAGCAAATGTTAAACACAAAAAGCAGAAGAAACACTTACAGGGTTGTAATCGTCAGCAGCCATAGACGGGGACACAGATATGGGGAAGGCAGCCTGTTGAAAGAAAATAACGTTAAAGCTTATGGGCAAATGTGTGGGTTGGCAATATTACAACCCACAGACCAATACTGAGAAAAAGGGGTGATTTATTTTTTGCTCCACAATGAAAAAAAAAAGGAAATGACGTCATGGGCTGACACGAGACAAGATTTGCTCTTTTTTTCTTCCTTTTTTCCCCAAACGAAGTGTGAATTGAAAGTGAGGAACAAAATCAGAAATTCCTTTTCAGCTTAGGATGGAAGCCGAGTCAGGAATGCAGGGTAAAGACAAGACAATATGACACCAGGGTCACTGTCAGTAGTTTCAACCAGCCCATGACTCATACTGTACATAAAGGACTTATCTAAAAGAGGAGGACGGGATTCTTCTGCACTTATCACATTACTTTTTTTAAATAAAGCAAATAATAGTAATAATAATAATTTTTAAAAATGTCTTACATTTTGAAACCTATCCCCAATGAACTGTGACACAAAAGATATTGTGAAATCCAAGTTGCCATTATTGACTAACTTCCTCTGTGTGCTTAGTTCCTGATTTGTAAAGTCACAGAACTACCTGAAGCACAGGGAATATTACAGACACCACAGAACACTCAACTGTTCATTGACTGTATTTCATTGATTTCCATTCATTAGGACGGCCCAAACAAACCTTAACCATGACCAGCTAATACCTAACCTTAACATTAACCTGACCACAATTTAAATCTTCGCTCTGAGCTTTAATAATTCCTCAGAAATTATGAAGCATTGGTCTCCACGAGAACTACTGGTGTTTATGCCAGAAAAGGTCATAAAGCGGTATCGATAGAACACGCAGAAGAAAAAAAAACCCAACAACATCAGCCTCAGAAAATGTGAAACCGCAGGTGGTGGTCTTGTAACAAGAATCCAGGGTTCAAATGCTGCTGCAGCTGTTTCACATTCAACCATTCGCCACAAAAGCCAGTGTACAAACGTCCGCGGCCCTGCCAGAACAGGAAAAGAAGACAAAAAACACCCATACCTGCTTCTCTGAACCTCCACAGTTTCACCTTGTTATCGTCTGAGTTCACACTAAGACAGCAGAGGAGCTCTGTCTGATGCTTCATCTGTGCATCTGTGTATCACTGCACATCTGTGTGTGTGTGTGTGTGTGTGTGTGTGTGTGTGTGTGTGTGTGTGTTGCACAACATAGACACATCACATGCATGATTGTGAGTGATGTGCTCGCTGCCTGTGTTGATCACCACATCAACCTCAGCACAACTGGGACTGTGAGGGAGACTTTAGTTAAGTAACCTACTTCCTGTTGGAGTTTTTTTTTGTTTAATTTGCAGACAAAAGTTTCAAGTACATTTTAATTCAAAGTAAACATAAACCTTTGTTTTTTTTTAAGGAAATAAGCAAATTTGGCACATTTACATCTACGTCAGTGCCCATTGATGTGTACTGACCCTATATTCTAAATACAATGAATACAAAGTTGTGATAAAAAACATCCTACACTTAGCTGTAGCTGTCACTGCAGATATATTATCTTTTCCATTTTTTAAAATATTTTTTATTTTATTTTGTACCCTCTTCAGAGAGGACTGAACGTTCAATAGAGTAACAGCAGAAACACAACAACCCTTTCAAGCAAATATAAATAAATACTAAGTTGTATATAACTTTTTAATTGTTTCTTTTACCTTTTTTTTACCATTTGGTTTTAGCCTAGAGCTAGCAGCTAACAGCAAAATACATACAACTAGACAACCACGTTAACAACAAATACTATCAGAGAACAATAAGTTTGAACTGAGAAAAAAAAATAAAAACAAACAAACCACAACATAATGTTTAAACGTTACTTTACCTTCCACCATAATCTTAACGAGAGGAGCTTAAACCGAAAGTTCTGCTCAAAGTCTGACCAAACTTTAGCGAACATGTCAGTTAAAAAAAAACCAACGAAGAAGAAATCCAGGTGCGTTCACGTCACCACCACGAAACCACGAAACCGGGAACCAGGTTGGTTATTCTGTACCTCGTTCCTTCAAAGTAGGTCAAATACAAAGTGATAAAAAAACAGTCGTTTTTTTTAAAAACTCAAAGCAGCTCTAACCTTTGAGGAACTTTTTCTGCATTTTTGTTTTGACTAAATTTTGTTTTTTCAGAAAATATTTGCAGTTACCAAACATATCCTCTAGATGTCACTGTAGTCCCTGCTAATGTAACAGCCTCAGTATTAGCCACAACAAAGACTGATTGAGTTGTACTCCAAAGAAATCATAAAAAAAACGGGCGTGTATAAAGTACCTAAAAGGGATACTTGAGTAAAAGTACAACTTTCTTTCCAGAAAATGACTTTGGTAGAAGTTGAAGTCACTTTTTAAATAATATTTCTTCAGCAAAAGTCTTGAAGTATATGACATTTACTGTACTTGAGTATCAAAAGTCATTTTCTGATATAAAATGTACTCAAGTTTTAGAAGTACAGGTATTAAAAAGTGAGGAGCAACGATTGAGCGAGTTGTCTTTCATCTGGAAGGTTGTGGGTTAAACTCCTGGCCCTGCTAGTCTATAATATGTGTCCTTGAGCAATGGCAAAACTGTAGTGTAAAGCAGCTAATCAAGGCTAAATGAGAGCAAACGACCAACTCTTCTTCTTCTGATTTTATTTGGTAGCTAGTAGTAACTAAAGTAGCTAAGTAAGTAAAGTAACTTTTGTACTTAAGTACAGCAACAAAGTATTTGTACTTTGTTACATTACAACACTAGTAAAACAAGGGTATATTTTAGTTTATGTTTAAATAACTGACACAAGACTGAGACTAACATAGGCTAAGCTAAGCTCACGTTACCTTTAAACTTAATTGGATAATTCAAAATCCCTGCGAAACCTTTTCACCTACGTGAAAGTGCCACTCAAAGTTAGTTGTGATGAGAAATAAAAGTCTGATTTGTCTGCGTAAAGGAGACAAACACACAAGCGTCTCATGTTACAGAGGCCGCTCGTAGCTTGGGGAAGCTGCGGCCTGGCTATCAACGCTCTCTCTCTCTCAGTTTGCACAGCCATAACATCAGTGTTGTGGATGAGATGATGCCTGGATGCTCTGGCCCTGCCGTGAATCCGTGCCAGGAAAGCGGTAAACCGGCAGACACATTCCTGAGTCGTGCGTTATTATAGTCAGCATTGCGTTTTTCTACTGAAATAAACAGGGGCCTCCTCTCCCTTTCCACTTGCTATTGTACTGTGAAGAGAATGGGGGACAGCCCCCCCCCCCAAACACCCCTTCTTTTATTCTCACACTTCCTCTTTAGCCTCCCGTCTCATTTGCCCTTCTCATCCATATCAAGTAACTTCCTCTAGCACCCTCTCCACCCCTCCCTTCACATTTCAATTAAATGCGTTGAATTAAAGGTGCCATATGTAAGAATGTGGCCAAAAACGGTTACCACGTTCAAATTCAAAATACGGAGGTCCTTTTAGGTTTCGTTTTCCAACGTAACTGGCAACCCGTGGTTGCTCGGCAGCTGAGACTCTACTGACTGCAATGATTGGTAGACGATGGCGGTAGGTGGCGCCACATGCCAAAACATGATTTCAAAACATAAACATGATTTGTGATCTGCAAAATATTTTTTTTAATGCAAATATTTTGGTTGTACTGTTGTTGTTGGTGAGTTCAGTTTGTTATATGAACATTATTCCTGAGTCTCTGTGACATATTAGGAGGATTTTATGGCCAGTTGCTTTAGATTTATTACATAATGCACCTTTAAGTGAAACAGTGCTAAAGGGGTAAAAAAAAAGAAGCCCGGGCGTGCCACTTTAGGGTGATTTAAAGGGACAGTTCAGTGAAGGTGGGTTTCTGTGAGGTAATCTCGCCTGCGACTCGTGTCAAAGGCCTGCAGGATTCACTGGAATGCGGATTGGTCACACCATTGTAGCACTCAATCTCCCATCACGATCCATGCTGAGAACTGTTATGGCACTTAGCTAATGTCCCCCCCCCCCCCCCCCCCCCCCCCAGCCAGAAACTGTGTGTGTGAAGTAGAGGAATGAAAGCAGGAGGGGGGGCAAACAGAGAGGCTATTATGCAGTGGCAGGGGGAATCTCACACAGTGTAAATGGGTGAGGGTGCAGGGCTGGAAATGATATCTGATTCCGGCCCTTGGTCACGCTGCTCTTGACCTATAACGCCGCCGATCGTCGCCTCAGTTTAGATCATGCTACATGAAGTCTTTAGGTCATTATAGGACAACATGAATTAACATCTTGTGCAGACGAAGGTATAAAGACACATTCCAAAGAACAAATGCCATATACTATTCCATACAACCATGCATGTACCCCCCACCCCACCCTCTTTTTTCCCTGTATAAATGTTGACAAGGTCAAGGTCAAGGTTTTTTTTTGTTTGGTGCAACAACAAGTTAGCACCAGGCCATAAATCAGCATGAATGTGATTTGTCCACTTGTCACTGTTGACTATGAGCTTAATCCATCTGACCTTTATGGAGGCACATGTGTGTTTGTGTCACCGAGGGACTGACGTTAACTCATGGTGTAATAGTCTCTATGTACAGACAGGAGAGCAACACTTTGTTTACCAAAGTAATTACTGTACTTACAGGGCGGTAAAATCACCAAAGTGTCTTTCATATGGTGATGGCGAACTTGAAATAAACAGGTAAACCGGTTTAATGACTTTGGTATTTAAAAACGCAAATGTGTACCACATGAGCAATTTTCAACTTCAAAATAAAACTTAAGCTCAACAAGATATATTATGGAAGTGTATTAGGGCCACAGAAATGTAATTGAATTAGAATTGAACATAAGTCAGAATTTGGAGAAATAAATCAGAATTCTGAGATTAAAGAAAAGAAAAATCTGAATTTTGACTTTAATCTCAGAATTCATGCTGTCTATTCTGAGATTAAAGTCAAAATTCTGACTTTAATCTCAGAATTTTGACTGTCATCTCACATTTTGAATTTTGACTATAATCTCAGAACTTTTACTTTAATCTCAGAATTTGAATTTTGACCGTAATCTCAGAATTTTGAATTTTGACACTAATCTCAGAATTCAAATGATGACTTTTTTCTCAGAATTTTGACTTTAACCTCAGAATTTTGATCTCAGAATACTGAGTTTAATCTGAAAAGTCTAACTTTTTTTCCTCAGAGTTTTGACTTTAATATCAGAATTTTGAATTTTGACTTTAATCAAAAAGTCAAAATTCAAGTTAGTAAGAATTCTAACTTTTTTTCTCAGAATTCTAACATTAATCTCAGAATTCTGAGTTTAATCTCAGAATCCATGCTGTTTTATTTTATTTTTCTATTTTTTTTAAATATATATATATATATATATATATATATAAACTACTAGTTAACTAGTTACTAAAATAACTATATATATATAGTTATACTCTTCTGTTAAATATAGATTTCTCTAATATGTTAAAATGTGTTTTTTTCTCCTCACACTACTGCAGTTGCCGAGTTCACTCGATGAGGAGCAAATCAGGAGAGAACGTGCGGCCGTGCAGCAGCTCAGTGAAAGTACATGTAACAACTTGAACGTTCAGGTTAGCAGGTAAACCACTGGCACCACACACAAGGAAAAAGCTGAGCCCAGTATCAAGAACTGCTTTGATTTAATGAATGTTGGCTGGTTTCTTCCAGACTTCGAGACTCTTGATGATGCCAACTGCCGCAAAACACCAACTGCCGTTGAACACCATCCAACTAATCTGCGACGTTACATTCATAGGACTTTACACCATGAGTAGATGAATATAATCTAATACGACATGAAATAATCGTTACTTAAACAGGATGATTTGGTGGATTGCATGTCTATAGAGCCTGATGGTAGTAGTTTCCTAGTTATTTGGCTGCAAATTGAAATTCTGAAATTCAGATGCTGTCATATTTGAGTGTGAAATGTAACTGGCCTGCAACTGCGGGTTTTAATTTCATCTCCGCCTGCCAAAGCTGAGGCCTGCAGTGGCATTCTTCACATTGCACTGGATTACTGCACACATTTGACACTGGATTTGCGACTTACTGCTTGCGAGAAGGTCCAGGATCGTACATGTGGCTGATTATACCTGCGGAAACACAGCAGAGACGACGCAACAGTCAACAAACTTACTTTAAAAGGAACAGTCGCAGTGCTATTACAGTATAATGTTGGCTTGTACGCCACTTTACATCAGACAAAAGCTTCCTTTAAAAAAAAAACAACATAATTCTGACACATGACTTACTGCTCAGCCGCTTATTCGTAACCGCTCATTATCTTTATCTACGCTCCGATCCGTCTCACTTTGATTTGGCTCGCGCAAAATGGATCCCATGGCGACAGTAATACTGTTGGCATTAAGTCACTGCTCTGATAATACATTTGGAAACCAGCCCCAGCAGCATGGGCAGACAAGAAGCTGAAAATACTCCATTTACCTCAGCTGGGCCTCACCCTGCAATTTCAGGGTATGAAATTGTCTCTGGGTAGTTTTTTTTTCCATTTTTTGTGTTCTCCTCCTCCTGTCATCCATAAATTTTCACGTCATTGTCTGCTAGTTAAATTGCTAGTTTGCTGAAGGGGGGAGGATGCTGTTTTTTTTTGCAGGTGTTGATGATGCAAATGGTCTGTTTTTAACCAAGGCAAAATGAATATGGCACTCGATTACATTCACCGTCAGTCATACGACACTGCCGTCGTGACTGTTACACGCTGTAGATGAGTCAACAGCTCATCTAGAGGATTCACCACAGCATCTCCGCATGTATCCTCAACATGTTGTGATCGGGCGTGGAGAACAAAACCCCCCTCCACCCTCACAGGATGTGATGCATTTGTGCGACGCTCTTAGAATAGAACTGCCAGCGAGGGCGGTAAGTATCGTGCAAAGGCAATTTAGTCATCGATCGTGGTGTTAACGTGGGGAGTCGCACCTCCTCAGGTCTCACGTCCATGACCAGAGGAGACTCTGCTCTTCCACGCACGGATGGAATGGTAAAAATCCTCAGATGTCGTAATATTTCGCAGCGGAGGGTGGGTGGAGCTATTTATAGTTGGAAGCGCGAGAAGAATGAGGATTTACCACGGTAGTGACATTTGTGGAGATCCTCGTGAATGGGAAGGTGTCATGGGGGTGGGGTGGCGAGAGATGGTCACACATGATTTTTTTTGTAACCTAAGAATAAGCCAATCCTAAAAGGTTCATACCATCTTCTTGGTAAAAATATATGTTTTTCTAAGAATAAGCCTTTTCTATGTTTTCCAGACAAGGGCCTTGCTTTACGACGTCCACGCAAACCGATTATTAACCAGCCAGAGTGTTTGTTTTTGCATTTTTTGAAGCTTAAGCTAACTAAATCAGACATGACATGACAATGACTGGTATGCAAAGGCCACTGTGCTTCCCTGACGTGCTTGGATGACGGAGGAATTAGCGTCGGAGTAACTTTGCTTGTTGCAATCTGCAGTCTCACCAATAGATGTCACTAATTCTTACACTGTGGACCTTCAGATCAGTCAGGGGGGGCCATACAGTTTAAGGATTCAGATTAAGGGCCTTTCTGCATGGCGTTTGCATGATCTCCACATTGGTTTCCTCCCACAGACTAAAATCATGCAGATTTAGGGATTAGACAGATTAGACACCCCCAATTGACTGTAGGTGCGAGATTAAATGGTTCGTGGCCCTGTGATGGACTGGCGACCTGTCCAGGGTGTACCCCGCCTTTCACCCCATCAGCTAAGACTGGCACGTCCTCATGTGGAGGATGAAGCAGGTAGAAGGTGGATGGATTATTGTTTATTCTCAAAAGGTATAAACCCACATTCCAAAGTCTTAATCCTAATCGATTTAAGATTGCTTATTTCACATATTTCACAATAACTCTATTGTTTTGACCTGGCAGCTGCCGCCATCTGTTTGCGTCTTCATGCTCAACCTGGCGGCGACTGCGTACGACACATTTTCCCCCTGATCATAAAAGCGGCCCACCCACTGCCACTGACCCTGCACTCTGAAGATTCCACAGCTTGCTGTCACTCCCCTGCACGAGCAGTAGACCCACCCTGCTCTTACATTTCTCATGTGACCTATAGAGTATATGTGTCTGTGTGTGTGTGTGTAGAGCAACTCACCGATTGAGGAAGTCACTGCTGGAGTACCAGTCAGGTCCCTGTGATGCATAAAGAAAACATATGTTGCACATGGAGTCTTTCAGCTTGCTCTTGTGTGACTACCAAATATTTAAATGTAAAGGCAAAATGGAAAATCGTGATGAAGACAAACAGACACTTTCACTTGTGAACGACAAATGATTCTACATGCACAAGTCTACCCTGTGCAAACATTTTGGACGTGCAGGCACACCATGTTAGCGGTTAGCAAGCTTAGCAGCGGGTTGAGCAGAGTGCAGGTGGTGTTTTAGCAGACCACAGGTTTTCAGAAAGTGCAAATTAGCGAGGACCGCAGGCGACTAGAGCTTGGCAAGCTCGGGCAGAGCAGGACATGAGGAAGAAGAGGAAGAGATAAGAAAATCTCAAATCAGTAAAGTCATGCACAAAGACACGCAGGGAAAAGGAGGTGAGAGTGGCGGCAGGTCCTTCTTCACCAGATCTTCAGTGTTGATCCTTCCCAGGCAAACGCTTCGAAATCGATGAGAATGGCAAAAGCTTTCAAGCGCAGTAATCCTACACCGGACTTTTAAATGTTTAAAAAGACAACATATGTGCAGGAATAAGGTTTCCTGCTGGGGGAACCTGCTTTGACCATATGGCGGCCCCAGCTGGGATTTTAAGTTTATCAAAGAGGGAAGCAGTTACCTAAACATCATCGAACATGTATCCTGATATGAGCTATCTGGTTTCAGTGCAGGCTTAAAAAACAGAAGCAGAGTTCACCTCAAAAGGTCAAAAGCAGGTTAGAGCGAGCCGCCTGCTGTGTGAGAGCGCGCTAATTGCAAAAGCAGCCCCGTCAATTACAATGAAGATACAGCAAAGTATGTATTTTTTAGACAAGAAATTCATTAGCTAACATTATAAACAAAAACTCCACACCCAATGGAGAAATAAAGACAATACAAAATATCAGAGAAATAACTGACATTTTTAATAAACGCTATTCAAATTTTTACAAAAGGCAAAAGAAAGAAAAAGGCAACAACAGACACTTCTTCTCTGAACTGTCTTAAATATAATAATAATAATAATAATAATGATAATAATACTGTCATTTTGTCTCTTGTGATATGAGGTCTTTCCATAGCATTAGCTTCTAGGAGGCCATTTAACCTGCGTTAACTCTAAATGATTGGTTTAAAACACTAGTTATTACTGTCAACCAGCTGTATGTATAGGCCCATTCAGCTGGGTAATTGCAGAGTTTTGTGAACGTAGTGCACAGCTTTAAACCAGCACAAATATTTGCTAATAACAAAAACAAAAAAAATCCCTTCACCAAACCAAAGCAGCATCGTCAGATAAAGGGACTTTTAAAATTATTTTTGAAAATGCATAGCTTACAGGAGGCAACCATTGGCAGAGGGTAATGTAACTGACAAAGAAAAACTGTAATAACATGATTTGTTTTAACTCCTATAACTTACTTATTATGCAGATATAATCAAAATCAACAAATAAGATGACGTGATATGCAAGTGTTCTGAAATATTTAAATAAAAGGTACCAGAGAGCATTTCACTTATGTACAGGAGTCCAGAGACGGCACACAAGGCCAAAGTGTCCTAAACCTGAACAAAGCGTGTCCTCTTGAGGCAGAGATGGGACTCGTGGTCAGAGACGAGCAGCAGGGTTCTGGGCAGTGTTAAAGGGGGTGATGACGCAATGTAGTGAGTACTACAAAAGCAAGTTTGGTTGAGGAGGAGGAGTAGTAGTTGATAGTAGTAGTAACACCAGGGAAATAATGGAGGTCAGGGGGGGGAGACAGGAGTGTGAGAAAGCCCGAAGCTGCCAAAAAACACAGCCGGACGTTAAAAAACATCAAAGGCACAAGACAGGAACAGGAAGCCCCGGGACAGGAAGCGCATCATCAGTGAGTCAATAGCTTAAGCCGCGTGATCCAACTGACCAGTAGTGAGCGTTCTGCTGTGGCGCGCTTGGAGGCCGGGGCCACGGGGGCCTTCTTCGTGTCCTCCGGGTAGGGGATGGTGGCGCTGTTGTGGAGGTCTGAGTTGGAGTAGTAGCGGCTGCCGCGGATGTGGTCCACTCGGATGAGGTGACGCTCTCCTGTGGGCCTGTAGGGGGAAGACACCGAGGGAACCTCCTCTACTATGGTGGGGATCCTCTCATTGCTCAGGTATCTGTAGAGGTCATCACCTACAGCACAGAGACAACAAGCAGTTAAGATAAAGAGATGTGTGTGTTCAAGGAACCCATAAATACACTACCGTTCAAAAGTTTTGAGGTCACTTAGAAATGTCCTTATTTTTTAAGGAAAATCACTTTTTTTCAATGAATATAACTTTAAATGAATCACTCTATACATTGTTCATGTGGTAAATGACTATTCTAGCTGCAAACGTTTGTTTTTTCATGGAATATGTACATAGGTGTATAAAGGCCCATTTCCAGAAACCATCTCTCCAGTGTTCTAATGGTACATTGTGTTTGCTAATCGCGTTAGAAGGCTATTGGATGATTGGAAAACTAGTGCTGGGCACTGGGTTTACGCACGTCAACGCATGACGCGTTTCCATGATGACTGACCGGAAAAAGACGCGCGTGACGTCACGTTTACGACCCCGGAGTCCAGGCACCGTTTACCAGGTAGCTCCGTTAGCTGCATTAGCTCGTTTAGCGCGTCTACAGTCCATCTGGAGCGGTCCGTTTATTAAACGAAAAGAGCAGTGCTACAAATAACCAACGTACCCATGTACTGCGTATGTGTGCCTCTGTTTTTAAACTTTAGCGTTACTTTAATGACTCATTTTAACAATCCGGAGTCACGTAAACATGACGTCACGCACGTCTTTTTCCGGTCAGTTGTCATGGAAACGAGCCATGCGTTAGCGTGGGTTAACGTTGATGCCGTTAACCACGCGTTAACGCGCCCAGCACTATAGAAAACCCTTGTGCAATTATGCTAGCACAGCTTAAAACAGTTTTGCTGGTTCTTTGACGAAAGCAAATTGGAATTACAAAGGTTTTGCATCACATTAAAAAAAGGACGACTGCACATACCTTTCCTTCCCTGTGCCCAAGGCTTGGCGTAGGGATCGACCACTCCAACGCAAGTATCCACTGGCATTGACAGGGGCCGGGGCTTACCTAGAGGCGCGGAGTAGCATCATTAATACTTATTCTAAAAACAGAACAGAACATTCACAAGATCCCCTTGCTGACAATATACTGACCACGTGAATGCTTGTGCTCTCTCATCCTGGGCTGGATGACGTTGGCCTCGATGGGACAGCCGACTTTGAGCTTGTCATAATCGGCGATGGTGCAGCGTCTCCTGCTCTCCTGGTCCAGGTAGGAGTTTGGTGACTCAGAGCCCTTTGGTCTTTTAGTGATGCTGGAGAGGCATTCTGTTCTCAACTCTCTGCGAGGGGGATACACAAACCAAGCTCAGTTATTTGTCATGGCACAACATGCCAATCCACAGGGTTTAATTAGCAACCAGAACACCCATAATTAGGATAATTTGAGATCAAATTGTTTTCACAATAGTAGCCTTGGCGTTATATAAAATATGACTATATGAGGCTGCACACGTTTTTTTGTTTTTTCAGATTTGGGCCTTTAAGCACACACTGTCTTTCTCATGGAGATGAAGAGGAAGCAGCCATTGCATAAGGACTGTGGTGGGACTGGTCAGAACAGAGTGGGCTGAAGACAAGCGGAACAGAAAGTACAGTAGGAGGTGATGAAGTGTGGCAAAGGTCGTCCGAGTGGGTTCTTAGATTGCTTACTGTGGTGTGGGGGTTGGCTTTCATCCTTCTTGCTATTAGTTCTTTCATTTGTTTTACAGCTTATATATTTAATGCCTTAACTTAAGAATGAAACTCACCTTGGGGTGTACGGCATTGGCGGGGGAGGGGGGATGTACAAGTCCATGATAGCTGGCTTCTCTTTTTTGGTCGATCCGTTAGCTGAGCCGTACGGAGACTGGGCTCTGATCAGCGAGGAGTTGTTCTGGGGAAAAGAACGGTTACAGTTAATTACGTTAAATGTCCTTATTTTTGAAGGAAAAGCACTTTTTTTTCCCAATGAATATAACATTAAATGAATCAGTAATACATTCGAAACATTGTTAATGTGGTAAACGACTATTCTAGCTGCAAACGTCTGGTTTTTAATGGAATATGTACATTGGTGCATAGAGGCCCATTTCCAGCAACCATCTCTCCAGTGTTCTAATGGTACATTGTGTTTGCTAATTGCGTTAGATGATTAGAAAACCCTTGTGCAATTATGTTATGTTATACCCTGAAAACACAACAAAATGTGTATTGGTGACCCCAAACCTTTGAACGGTAGTGTATACGTTCATGTTTGTCTGTGTTAACGTTAAAGACCTTGCTTGCATTTTCCTACAGTTTTTTTTTTTTTTTTTTTTTTAAATATGCTGGCAAATGGGTGGAGTTTACTAGATGTGGTGAGACATGTAAGTGCTTGTGCGTCTCCTCGAGTATAAACCTTCTTGTTTGAGGTACGGAAAGATTGCAAGTGAAGTCCAAAATAGGCTGCGAGGCGTGTACTTAAAACTGTATTCATTGACCACAGTTATGTCTCCAAACACTTAACAACACTGCGGCCTTGACTTTGATTCCCCCCCGCCATTCTCATCAGACCTAAGTAATAGATCTGATTTTACAGTGACGCTTACTAAACATCCGATCTGGGGATCTCGTGAATCATTACTTTTTGTGTTCTTCAAATAGCTTGTGTATGCGCAAATTATATAATATTACAAAGGCAGAGCCAGTCACTCTTGAATCACAGTGTGTGTGTGTGATTCATCTCTGTTTTGCCTTATTTTCACAGATAACCTAGATGGCCGACTCCGATACCTCTCACTGCTTGTTTAAACAAGATGCTGGTGGACATGCTGACATTGGCCACCTCTGTGTTGAGAGGCTCTTTGTTGTTTGGAGAAACTCAACTCCTTATCTGATGCACTCTCATCTTTCCTATAAAACCGAAAAAATGGCTTCATATGATGAGACATTGTCAGAGTTTAAGCTTACAACAGGCTTATTGTCTCTGTCAAATGGGACGGACCCAGGTGTGGAGACGTGGTTGAAAGGTAAATCTAATTGGATTAGAGTCACATAACCTGATTAGCACGATATTTATCAGCTGCTCTTGATTCTTTTTCAAACAATAGCTGTTTTCCTCATTTTCAAAAGTCCCAGTATCTTCTTTTCTTGGCAACATCTCAACCACTTGTTGATAATAACCCAGGTACAGTCGAACCAGACTAACTCTATAAGCTGGCAGCTTTATCTCCTCGGCTGAATGACATCATGAGATTGTTTGTTCCCCTCTAACGCAGCAGTGTTTTCAGGGTGGCTCTACGACACATGCCTGAACTTGTCCTTTAAGGAACCAACTCCCTTAAAAATTGGATAATTGGTTGACAATGACAAAGGCTTTTGCTGATGTTTCGAGGACGAGAGGAGGAAATGTGTGCATGTGTATGTATATGTATATGTACCTGAGGCACGGGAGGTTTCCAGCGCATGTTTTTGAGCGGGGCAGGGGTGAAACCTGTCGTGCCTGAGGGCCTCTTCTTAAGGAGAAGCACCACGCCTTTGGGGTCCTCCCTCAGTTTAATGACCAGGTTTTTCAGCTGCCAGCCCACCTGTTTGACAGGAAGATAAAAAGACAATTTAAATAAAAATGTTTTTGTAAAACAATCACTACTACTTCCAAAAAAAGAAAAAAAGAAAAATAATGGGGTTCTCACCACTGTCTGCTGGTTAACCTGGATCACTTCATCACCTGCATGTATCTTCCTGCTCAGGTCTGCAGGCGACTAAACAACAAACACACACTTATGACTTCAAATCCTGACAGACAACATTTACAGCCAGCACAGTTTTTTTCCCCTGACAAAACCGTGTCGTAAATTAGAAGCTACTTCACTCTTAATAAATTCAAAAGTTCCATCTCGTGAGAAAAAAACCTCTTCGATGAATATCAATTCAATTCATCCTCGTGTCACACAGATGTCACACGAGATCAACTGGTGATTAACGCCGATGATTCAGGTCCTGAATCACAACCAACAGCCGGATGCGTGAAGATCCAACCGTGGCAGTGATGCTGCGGCATGAGTCACAGACCGGTTGTCTCAGTGTTGGCCGGGAAAAGGTAGGACTTCTGTTTGTGGTCGCTGGTGCTTGCCATCGTAAGTAGGTAGTAAAAGTGAGAAAAGGAACAAGTCCCTTTATAGATGAGTAATTCTTAACTCAGTAATACCCCAGTATTATTGGAGGAAGATGGAGGAGGATGAGAATCCTTTTTTTTTTTTTTCACAAAATATGGAAAATTTCTTTCCGTTTAGTGCGATTTGAAGATTTTTTTCATGATTAAAATAAGATTTCTGATCGTTTTAGCTTCTTAAATGTGAATATTTTCTTAGTTTCTTTGCTCTATATAACAGAGAATGATTAAAACTGAATCATTTTGGTTTGTGGACGAAAAAAGACATTTGAGAACAACGTCATTTCCAGGTTTGACAAACAATGATCAACCAATTATGGACATTTAATGCACCAAACGATTATAAAAATAATAAAAATAATCGTTATTTGCAGCTCTAAACCTGGTCGATCTAAATATTTGTAGAGTTTATCTATGAAAATGGCTTTGGATTCTGTCTGTTTTTGCTGTAATGAAATAAATTCAAAGATAGAGGCTGAATATATTGTTGTATATTGATTGAAACTTACATGCTCTGTGGTTCCTGTGATGACGTGTAATCCATCGTATGTGGACTTGATGTACATCCCCTAAAAATAACACAATATTCCCAGGTTTAGACGAGAGCATGTGAGGGTCATGCTTTGACACACATTACAAGCATTCCTAGTGGGCAAAGCCAAGAAGCATTCAGCCAGATTAGGACTGGGGGAAAAAAAGTTATGCCTTACCAAACCCTCTCCTGGTTTGATATTGGTCAGCTGGACTTCGTCCAAACAGGCCGACTGGCTCATCAGGGGATCAGAGGTGGTTCTCACAGTCTGATCACAGATGCTGTTCAGAATCTTGGACTGCAGAGGAACAGACAAAAACACAACACTCTCATGAGGGAAAAACAAGAAGCACAAGACTCAGATTAACGTCTCGCTTTGATCATAACTGGCGCTTTAACTCCTCTGACGGCGTTTTTAATGAGCTGCACATGCATTGTGTGCTTTACAGGTTCGAACAAGTCGGGTCACACTGCTGCTTCTCCTGAACACGGTAACATAAAGCTCTCATCCGTCATCAGTTTGTTGTCGTGTTTGCCTCTGAGTGTGTTTGTTCATGTTTAGAGCAGGTTTAAAGGGCTAAAGGGCACCATTAGTGCACTCATGCACACATAATAAAGCACTAAAATCAGTCTTGTGCACACCGCCCTTGCTTGTTTTAGAACGAAAACTTCACATTTGTCATCATTAGAAGGATCTTAACACGGTGGCACGTGTTTTGTTTTGGACACTTTTAACATTTTAAGTGGAAGAACTCAGAAACCGGAGCAAAACAAAATGCAGCACAGGCTGAAAGTTAACAAAAGGTGAGGAAGGCTACATGATCTTTTTGTCTCATACTATGGCCACCGAGTCAGATGCGACGATCAGGGCCATAGACTTGTGCCACGAGTTGACCAACAGACCCAAACATCGTCTGAGATAATGACATTGGAATGGCTCTGGGCCATGGGACCGCAAGACTGTAAACAAACAATGACTTCCAAAGCCGTGTTTATGATACTCGTTGTGGAGAAGCCTAGGGGGTTGGGCATACTATCCACATCTGAGTGTGCAAAGGTCTGCGAGGTTCCAATGTGATGTAAATGGTGTCATCCACCTTATTTCACACCTGTCCTGCAGTCCATGTGGACTGTACTTTCCAGTTCACTATGACACATGACTCGGGATAAAAGGACTGATTTTCCTGGGGCGACAGGTTATAATTGTGCTGCTAATGTGTACACTGATCTCGGCATTACACGGAGATCATCTGCTCTACTGTGGGAGTCACATGTGTTGCCTGAGAGAGAGAGAGAGACAAAGTGCTAAAGGAAGCCCAGTGTCCACCTAAGAAGTCTGGAGAGCGTCAGAAACAGGAAACACTGACTGATGGCCGGGGCGTATTAGCAGCTTTATGTAAAATGACATTAACCTATACAACTACATAAGAAATCCAAGGTCTGCCTTCAGTTTATATTTGGCAAACAAAGAAGATATACGGTGTACTTACAACCTCCAGGATCTTCTCTTCCATCTCGTAAACACTGCAATCCTGTTGCACATAAGAAAGTGATGACAGATTAGACCAGAGAGTAGTAAACAACAGGGAGGAGGTTATTCAATGGCTATGCAGAGAAAAAGTATAGGGGTCGGGTAAATACGATGCAATCAGCATTCCAGATATAGAACTGAGAAAAATGGAGAAGAGCCACAAATAAACAGCTTTTAGTTTTTAAATTACCTCTTTGCCTGAATTCTGGGGATGCTGTAATTGCATAATGCCCGGTGTGGTTCAGTAAAATATACCGGAGCTTAAATACCATATGAACCGTCATAATGGTGGGAAAACATGGAATAAAACTCGGACAGTAGCTGTGGTCTTAGTTGTTGGAAATGATGGGCTGATAAAAAAAATGTGCAAGGTCAGCCTGGGAGAGTGACCACCATCAGACTACAGCTGAGGCAACAGACTCCCCCCTGACAACTGTGTTGTTGGCGGTAAAAGGGGCCAAGGGGCAGTCTACGGTGAGTGTATTTTTGTTAGTGTTTGGAAAAGCCCAAGAGAAGCCATCCATCAAAACACAGGTGAAATGTTTCTGAGAACAAAGGGAAAAAAAAGCCCTCTTATTTCTGGAGGGCCCTCACAAGCCACAAGCCTTTGTGACGATAAATAAAAGGGAAACTGGTGTTGTGGCCCTCACATTGTCAGGGGCGTGCATATGCCTGTGCCGTCTGTACAAAGCCTGCTCTGTTGCTCTTTGTGAGTCCATTGAGCGCGCATCAAATGCGATGTCGAGCAAGTTCTTCCATGTTTCCATAGCTGGCACATTCCACTGCACTAAAATCAAGCGTCTTTTATTTTCAAATGCACTTTGTTTATCCTGCTGTTGGTTTGTATATAATGACACGATTTGCATGAATGTCTGAGGCCATGAGTGATGACTTCCCATAAAAGCTTCTCTTTAGTCTATGTTTGAGCGCTTAATTGAAGGACAAAGCTCTTTTAATACAGATATAACTTTTCCATATTTGCTTTACTTGAAAATGAAAACTTCAAGCAGGAAAATAATTTGTAATTTAACGTTAAAGCCAAAAACACATGGTGGTTTCAGGGTGAATTAGGTTTTGTGTGCATCGACAGGCAACTACATATTTCAGTGTTTGGATGACTTGACTGTGGACTGAGCCCACGGGGATGAGCTAAAAATACATATTTTCAATGTTTAGAGGATACGACTTGGCTCGTTCTGCGTCGAGCAACCAACGTTTCCACAAGGTTTCTCTTGTTTGAGAGTCGCTTCGTCAAATCATGTGAAAATAATATCGCAGATAATCCTTCAGAGATGCTGCTTTGTGATGTGGAAAAATAATCCCGTATCTTTTGTCAAAAACCAGAGTCCTTATACTAGACTGGAGCCAGATCACAACCAAGCACCGAGACAGGTTGAGGGACAATTCCCTGGGTGTACTGATCCGGCATGTTATGAACTGGATCTCACAGCCAGTGCGGATCAGATGACCGTGTGTGTGTGTGTGCTGCTTCCAGGGCCTTTGATCTTCCACCAGGGTGGATTTACATGGTTGAGTAATGAAGTAGTACAGCGCAGGAGCCAAGAGACAAGCTGCCTTTAACCTGGAGAGGAATATGTGCATATACCTGGTCCTCGAACACCCTCTTTTTCCTATTGTAACAATAAATGATGCAAATATTATAGTACGCACTTTCACATGACACGTTTACATGACATCTGACCGGAAAAAGACTTGCGTGACGTCATGTTTACGTGATTCCCGAATGTTAAAATGAGTCTCTGAAGTAACGCTAAAGTTTAAAAACAGAGGCAAGCATACGCAGTACACAGGTACGCTGGTTATTTGTAGCGCTGCTCTTTTTCGTTTAATAAACAGACCACTCCAGTTCGACTATAGATGTGCTAATGGTGCTAACGCAGCTAACGGAGCTAACTGGTAAACGGTGCCTGGACTCCGGTGCCGCGGCACGTAAACGTGACGTCACGCTTGGAAACGCTAAGGTTGAAGCCATTAACGTGCCCAGAACTAAAACATTATTATTATAGAGACATGTTTAGCCTACATAATGGAATATCTGTCCCTTCACAATTAACAGAGGAAAACAAAGATGTCTCATCCAAAAATTATGGAATCATTGAGACACAGACAAACGCCACAAGGAGATCAATGAAATATGTATTCTTTGAAAGAGGCTGACCTCAATAGAGACGCGACGGCCAAGATTTGTGATGTGTCTAGGGTTTTATTGCAGCGTCCCATTGTGTGTAGACACAGGCTTCATTCATGCCGAACACTTTGCACAATTGTGCGATCTGAAAAGCCCTAATATTTGTCTGAAGTTCATGAACAAGTCGAGTGAACCTTGTGCCGCCCCTCCCCCCTCTTCATTAAATTAATCACTGTGGCAGTCTCCTCTGCAACCTACTATATTAACCAGTAGCTCATGTGCTTGCCTGCTTCTTATTAAAAAACAAAGAAGGGGGTCCGGCTGGTTTAATTAAAAAAGGTCAATAGTCTTGTGACTTTATGTGAAAGTTCAAATACTTTAGAAAGCCTCTCTCTGTGATTTTGCAGGTTTATAGTATTCTATGAGTTGATTTAAAACTAATAAGGGACCAAACTTCATATCTTCTCCAGCTGCACGAGGAAACGAATCACTCCAGCTATACAAGACTCTTTCAGCACCTCACGATTGTTTATCCTCCACCGTAACCTCCCTATCTCACATGGCAGTGTGGGAAATGTATACCCCACACTCGGCTGGACGACCATGACCGAGACACCCACAGTAAATCACCAGAGGTGGTGAAATCCCAGACTCTAGCGAGGAAACAGGCACTCTGGGAAAGGAATTTATTTTGATGTAATAAGCCTCTACCAAATGACACCTGTGGTCGGACCAGCCACTTTCACTGGCCGTGTAAAATGAGTTGCGCTTACGACAAAAGCCTTTGGTGAGACGAAAACTGTATATAAAAACTGGAGGATTTAATTCTACAGGAAAAGCCACTCACCAGCTGCCTTTTAAAGAAAGAAAAAAAAAGAAGAAATATCTACCGGTCGAGTAAAACTGACGAAAGAAATACCCAACTCAGCCATGATGCAATGCTGCAGCAACTGTCTGCAGCAAACTTTGAAATACTCTATAGTGGATGTTTGCTGATGCTCTGCTTTAACTGTTAGTGATCTATCTGGCAGTCAGATGGACCACCTCCTCATTGCGGCGTTAAAACCTACACGCAGGAAGTGCTTCTCAGACAGTTTGGTCTCCCACTGCGAGCATCTTGGAGAGGCAAAAAAACAGAAACCACATGGCTGAGGGAGAACGGCAGCCAGCCTGGGGAATGTTGGCAGCCACCGTTAAAAGAGCACCAGCGGGTATTTTATGAAAACGGAGACACAAAAAAGGCGACGTTAACCATTAAGTGCCCCAGCACTAAGGGGGTCTTCCTTATTAAAAAGCATGGGGGAGGAAAATAACCCAAGAAAAACAACAGCATATGCAATAATGTGCTCAGACTTCTGGCTTCAGGTTTTACGCCGTGCTGCCAGACCACATTTCCCATAACTCTCTTCTCCTACACTTTATCCCGCATGTCTCTGCCCCCGAGCTCAGTGGTGGAAAAAGCTGTTTTTTTGTGTGTGTGTGTATATGTCTGCATGTGTGTGTGTGTTTCCCTGGGGCTGTCTACATGTGTGCTGTTGAACTAAATAGCGTGCAGACCTGTTGAACTGTGGTGGTGAGCTCCAGGCACAGCTGAATGATCTTGTTCTTGGTGGCTGTGAAGTCACTGATCCCTGTAAGAGGCGTCCTGCGAGCGGACAAAAGAGGGAAAGAGAGAACATTAGGGTCCAGTGATGGACTGTGGAGCTGTGTTGAACTTTGTTTCACTCAATTTCAGTATCTATGTATATAAAAAAACGATATTAATCACATCCTTAGCTCATAAAAAGGAGAAACTGGATATATATAACGGTGCAATAACGTGGAGTCAGCGAGAATACTGAGCTTCACAGCAGATGCAGTGAACCTCTCTCTGATGACTGTGTGTGGGTGACTAGCCACAGACACAGACTTGGTTGTAATTCAACAATGTCACCATTCTGGTGCCTTTTTTTTCTCCCCCCACCCCCGACTCCATCTAAAAACACACATACTCTAAAATAGCTCCCCAAACACCAGGCCCTAAACCAACATATCAACATGTGCTCTCTGCACATGAGATTAAAACTGAGTAAACCTTGAGCAGAGCAGCGGAGGCTGCTGTGGGAAGGGCAGAGGACTAAACCATTTTTTAGAGTTTTTTCAATCACATTGAACGAACACAACAGGAGTCAAACACTTTCACAAAAAGCAGGACATTTTCCTGGAAAGATCTGGTAAAGGGTGGTGCCTGGGTCCGGCACGCAGGAGGCAGGAAACTTGTCCACCTGCTGTGAATTTCCTGTCGAGTTTCCTGCTCTATTCTCATATTCAAGGATTCAAGGAGTTGACTGTCATTCCAACACGTGCTACATAATATAATGTCTGAAAGCAGCTATAAAAATCACAGTAAATGCATTGAATGTAACCTTGATTAGTGCACTAATAAATGACTCATTTGTAGCACTATTTAAAGCTTTGTTTAAATAGCCTGTGTGCCATAAATGTGCCAACATACAACATATTAGCACCTCATACTTACATTTTAACACTGAGAAGTACTAAAATGAGAGAGAGTTAACAACAAAAAAAGAATATTTACTATAACATTTCACTATAAAACCATGTAAAATGTGAATTTATGCTTTAAAAAGGCAGTATTGGAAAGATTTAACATTGCAATATACTATTGAAATGTATTTTTTAAGGTAAGAGAGGTAGGTGTAAAAAAATGATTGGGAAAGTGAACTGCACTAAACAAATATAATTAAATCAATAAAATGGTCAATATTAAGAATGTATTCCTGGCAACATGCTTGATTTTCACTGCTCTTACTGTATAATGTGTTTTAGAGCAGGTCATCGGGATAGAGACATCATATCCAAACAAAGAAGGATTAATTTCACCTCTGACACCTTACTGACATGCTGTACTGTTAAATTACACATTCGTGTAAAACAGAGCGACATCTGCCTGCTTTAACAGTGATCAAATGACAGGTACAGGTAGGTGGTCGTGACTTGTCTTATTACCTGTCGAGCCAAGCCAGGAGGCTCTTTGCAGCTCCGATGAGCTCCACCACCGAGGTGAGGAAGTCGTTGGGTGGCTTGCGCGAGGTGCTGCCGTCATACGCCGGGCTTTTTCGCCTGTCGCACGTGGCCATGTGGAGAGTGTTGGTGGCGGCTCTCATCCGGACAACCAGGTTCTTTAAGTTGTCCGTTTCCACTCCATAGTTCTGAAAAGGCAAAAAGGAACACACAGTTTAAAACGAACTAATCAAACTTATTTAATGAAAGCAATTTTACAGTCTAAATCTTGTCCCGAGGACAAAAGCATGTTTTTTCCTGTGTAATGAATGGCTGTAATATTTCCTCTGACAGACGTGATTTACATGCACTTGCAACAGGCATGAACATTCCCCTCTATGGATTTGTACACGTGCCATCACCTGACTCCTATCAAGCGGAGCAAAGTTTGCATTCTTGAGCCTGGGTTGTTTCCTGCTCATGCATTCCTGCACTTTATAGGTTATTCATGCAAAAGGTGCAAAAAGTGCAGCCCAGCTGTCAAAGTGGACCCAGCTGTGACATCTAGAATGAGAAGGATCCCATAGAGTTTGCTATTAGAGCCCTAACACTTTGGAACTCTCTCCCTCTTGACTTCAGACAAATTACATCCCTACCCTTATTTAAATCCTGTCTAAAAATCTTTAGACTCCCCCATTTTTCCTTTCACTCCGACCGGCCGATGCTTATATAGGGCACATCTCCGAGTCTGGTTCTGCCAGAGATGTCTTGCTGCGGGGAAAGGAGTTTGCTTCTTCTCCACTGATGCTCGCCAAGTGCGTGTGATTCGTTTGGTTTTATTTCTTTCCCCAGCCATAACATGTACTGATTTTATATGAATAGTAAGCTCTTTGAAACTACTTCATTCCGATTTGGAATGAATTCAAGAGTGTCTTTTAAAGTCATACATTTTTCCAATGAAGTTTAATTTAAACAGAGTTGAAATCTTGTCTCGTCTTGATTATTTAACAGTTTTAAAACTGCTTTAAGGTAAACAGAAAAGGGGTGGCCTTGCCCATAGCTGACATCAATGCTGCTGCAGCGTGATGTAATGTTACAGTAGCTTAATATAAAAAAAAGCATGTGCTTGGCAAAAAACTGAGAAAATCTGCAACTGGTTAGTGTATATGTTTATTTTACTGCCTCAAAAACATACAAATCATTTCACTTCAGCGGCCAAGGAATCAGTGTGAGTTAGTCAAACGGTAGCTGTAGGCAGTCTTACCCCCTGCCACACTTCACGTCAACGCCATAAAAACAGAATCAAACACGATCAGAGGATGAATGGAAGAAAAGAGGCAGGGAAGTCATTTGATAGTTTTGCTTTCTCATCCAGCCATTCACGCAGTCCAAAAGTGAGACTTTAGCTCAAAAAGCCACTGTGAGCATTTCTCAAAAATCAAAAGCCTCTACTGGCTTTTTCATTAGCAGGCTAATCACACAGTCACAGCAGCTCTGACTGGCCCACAGATGTCCAGCGAGCCTTTGTCCACACACTGCCAGCTGAACTGAAACCCACGCCTCAGTGAAAATCTGTGGTTCCAATAAAATAGACATTTTTTAAGCCAAATTTACATTTTTTCAGTGCCTTTTAATAGACTTGAGTTAATCTAGAATCAAGATGACAGAGGCTTTTTTATATATACTTGAGGCTTTTTGGAGAGCCCATGTACTGATGATATAAGGGTCTAAAGGGGAAATGGATACTGGTTATCACTGCCCTTGCCTCAGGCATTACATGGATCTGACTGGACTGTAAAAGATGCACATAGCCTGGACAGAGAGTGTGCTTGTGTGTGCATCTGCTAAAAAGAACCATGTTAAGATGAGCGTCGGCAGTATATCTTGGGACAGATTCTACCCGAGGCAATTGTGAAGTACATTTACAGCTGCTCTGCGACTGTATGTTCAAATGCATGTTGGACTATCACGAGGTGCTTGTCTTTGAGTGCGCCACTGGGGTCTGAGAACAAATAAGGAAGTGTTGGGTTTCAACACTGACTCTGCAGAAGGCATCAAAGCCTCCCAGTAAAATTAATTGAAATGTTCCTTCTTTGTCCCAGGGCAGCACTTTGGTCCTGATAGCTGTTGGGTCAACGAGAAGCAGGAGTATAAATTCGTCCTGAAGTGCTGTGGGGCTGTAAGTGAAGCCATTGATCATGATGATTTAGGTCGAAATCGGCAAACAGGACGTTAATGGTTCCGTGAAGGTGAAGTCTTTATTTTGTGCGTGCTTGCATAAACATTTAAATATTGAAATGATATTTAAGTCAAGGGCAAAAACAGATGACTGTATCAGCAGGAAGTGTCTGGACTAAAGGTAAATAAGACAAAGGGAGACAAAGTAGTGGGGGCAGGGCAAATAGTGCAAGTCGAGTGGGAGGTTTTCTTTTTGGTGGTGGTGGCCTGAGGTCCTGGCAGTAGCAGTGACCTTGCCACAGTTAAAGCTAATTGAATCGGGGGCCCCCACTTCCTCCCAAGGGGTACGAGGAAGGCTGAGAACTCATTCTTAATAGGGCAGCTCCAAACGGACAGAAAACATTTTGCCACACAGCTTCAATCAGAGGTGAAAGGTTGCAGAGAGTCCAACATTCCTAACCTCAAGTTCTAAAGAATAAAGTAATGCTGACAGTGCAATGTACCCGATAGGTATCTTACTAAATTGCACAATACTATCAAGTACAAAAACACAGAGTATGTATGAAGAAAGAGAATAGAATAGAATTCACATGCAGGGATTTTCTTAAAATAACATCACAGAGCCGAGGAGGCACTTTTGAAGGCAAATTTATGTGAACCAGGAGAAAAATGTAATGTGAGATGTAAAGGTTTTTGGGGTGAGCACAAATCTGGGCCTGATTACTGGGATGGTAAAAGAGGTTATGGCCCACACGATGTACATTATGGTATATATTCAATGGAGTAAATCTATCAAAACAAAAAAAGACACCAAAGTGCTTCCAGGTGTCCGTTTTGGAACAGGTGAGTGAGTATTACAGTTAGGTCAAGGTGAGAGGATCAGATCTGTACGTGCTTCATTAAATATCCAAGTAAACCCATTTAAACGGGCCCAAATTAAATCTGTATTGTCTTGTGGTGTCAGCTTAGTCTCAACGGAAGATTCAGCCTTGTGTTAAGTGGACAAAAGATTTTGCTTTCAAGTTTCTTCGGGGTAAAAATACCCGCGCCCTCAAAGATGAATGTAAGCGAGCATAGAGAGAGAAACGCTGACACGGCGACCACAATCTGGGACGTTTATGGCACAGGATGCGATAAAACTCCAAATCGATCCCATCTGCTTGAAAAACCTGGTTCTCCGTCAGCTGAAGCATGGATGGTTTTCATTGCGCTTTTCACGCTTTCACCAGTCGAGGGCAGAGAGAGTGATTTGTGTTGGCGGTACTTCTCAGAGCGGCGATGACGGACAGTTCATCTGTTGGTTTGCTCCTGGAGCGACTAATGAGAGCTGAACTTTGTGAGGAGAAGACATGAAAGTGACCGTCATTTCTGTCATTTCACTTAAGAGGATGGACGGAGGCTACAGGAGAAGTTTTACATTAAAGAGGGGGAGAAAGAAAGAGTCCTAATCTAATCAAACTGTCACTAATAACTACATAACCCTAAACTGCATCTTTCACAGCTTCAAGCTGCCAAATACTGGTCCACTTCTCTTCTCTAGAGCTGCATTTCCACCAAGAGGTAGCTAGCATCAACACCTACGTAAACAGTGTGACATCGTACTAGTGTAGCCCACCGATAAAGTCACCAAAGTAAAGAGAGAAACAGTCGACACTACTGCACGCTGACGTTATTCATAACAGACTCCAGTGTGTCTCCACCGCTGTGCTAGGTACTCAAAAAGGGACAATAAGGAATACCTATTGTGCAAATAATTGTGGGTATCAAACCGTCATCAAACTCTACCGCTTAGTAGAAATGGTGCTTAAATGACACTCTTTTTTCCCAATGTCCTCAGGCAGCTTCATGTGTCATGGAGCCTCCACACCCTGCTGAGCTGTGTGTGTGGAAAGATGATCCCTCATATGCATCACTACGGTCTTTTAGCTGCCGAACCAGAAAGTTGACACAGGCAGAAAGAGAGGGGGGGGGGCAGGGACGGGAGGATGTAAAGACATTGCAAAAACCTTCCTGGAGACACAGTACGGCAAACATCGACTCCACTGACCAGAGCGCAGAGCAGATCGACAGCCTCCAGCACCAGCTCCTGGTGTCCGATCCTGGCCACGCCGAGCTCCTCCAGGTCCTGATGTGTGATCTTCAGCAGCTGTTCCCCGCTGATCTTCTCACGCTCAAAGTTGCTGACATAATGCTGCAGGCTGTCATCCAAACCTGGATATGCAAAAAGACGGAAAAAGACAAACATGAGAAGGGAATTCATTAGACAAATAACATTTAACATTAACTTTTCTGAAAGGTGTGTTTCAACTGCAATTGTCAAGAGCTCCCATTTCAAACATGAACACAGACCTAACATCAGCTCAATTACTGTATCTGCCAGTCTAATTGGCCTGATATTGTGTGAGAGAGTGTGTGGACACAGAGATAAGGAACAGGTGGGTCCTCTATCTTGGCTCCTAGCTAGATCAACAGACTATAAACAGAGTAACGGTTGAGACTTCTAAGACTGTTAGGCTGGTTAAACAATGGAGGGCTATATTTGTGTGTGTGTGTCAGGGGCGTCTACTCCTTTCTGTTTGAAAGTCGCAGTGTCGGAAAGTTATGTCAACTCCAACTGCTTTGCAACATATATAATTGTATTATGCACTACAACAACTCTCCTGATCCTATAGAATGAGTTATGTACAACACGCCGCATTAAACAAGCTCACAAACATGCAGGCTGCGTGTCCTGACCCTCGCCGGTCATTCAACCAGTGGCCCCAGACAACAGTGCGAATAACGAGCCTTTGTGAGTATTTATGCGCGCATCGTGCTGTGGGTGCAGAAGTTAATGCCATCATTCTCCCAGTCAAAGAGTGCACAGAGAAGGGGCAGCTGCAGAGACATGGCCCGGTGCCCTGCTCCGCTGAAAAACCTGTCAGCTGCACAACACACACACACACACACAACAAATTGGAGAAAGCACTCGGATAGCGCAAAGCTCCACCAAGGCAGTTTCAACAATTTCACCAATGAGCCGTAATCTACATCCTTAGGAAATGTTCTTTACTTTTAGGTTTAGATACACAAACACAGACAAAACATTACCTCAATGTCAGAGGTCATATCTGTTTTCAATTGAACATTCAAGTCACTAAAGCTAGACTAAGTAACTTAGCAGCATTCATATAAAATGCATTGCATTTTCGATATTATCTGTGGTCAAGTTGGCTCGCTTGACATTCTTGTCTGTGCATACGTTTCAAAGAGGTGGGAAAAAGAAGGAGACACTGTATGTGTTTGTGTCTAGTGAAACGCTGACAAAACAAGTTTGCACGGCATGTGTAAACACGACTGACTCAACGTGTTATTTACACGTCACCTAAAAACCAACAGTTACAGATTTGATTCTTAAACTAACACAAATAATAATAATAAGAAATACAGCAGATACAAAACAGAATCTTACAAATAAAGCTTTGGAAGAAATTGTTAGTATGTTTTAAGTAGGTTGAATCCTCCCTTCATGAAGATCATGATCATGCTGCATCGACAGTTGAATCAGAATCTAAAGGCAGTTGGTTGCTGTCAATCAAACAGAGTTTGAGGGTGTGATTACACAATAATGACAATCAAACTTTCTCAGGCTTTAAGTTATGGGTGAATTTAAGTTACACGGTAATAGTTCTGGGGTGAGAGAAGTTGGATGGAATGGAAGCCAATTGACACGTTTTATAATTGCTTGATATTCTATATTTTAGCCCTTTACTTACAAAGGACCTGATTAAAACTCCATAATGGCATCAGAGGTCACATATGACAGCATTTTCAGTCTTAGGGGACAATCCATCATGACTTGTTAAACATTAGCTGCAACACAAGTCAACTCCAGTTAAGTTTATTAGATTTTTCTCATTCCTTGGTATGCTAATTCATGAGCTGGACTTCAGAGAATTCCAAAGTTAACCACTGACTAGCCAGCAGCCGGCAGATGAATTCATTCTGGATTGTAGGCAAGGGACTGAGTGTTGGCCTGCGCTCACACCAACACACACACACAAATTCAAACACAGTGCAAGTCACTTAATGCAATTATAGATGAAAACAAAGAGTTGGACCCAGAAGGGACAAAGTCTCTACATCCTGCTGCGTTAAAAAGCCATTTCCTGTGGAATGGTGCCACCACACTCAATAAAAACAGAAGAAGAAACTCCAAAGACCACAAGGGAGTTGTGCATTACAGCTTTTAATATAACGTGCAGGGCCTTACACTGTGTGTTTCTCAGATTAGGTTGCTGTAAAACCGCACAATGTCGATATGGAAAAATAGCATTGGAAAGAAACAACATAGAGAGTGAGTGAGTGAGTGGGGGGATATTTGATGAATGAAGGGCCTTTTCCTTTCCTGTGGGCTGCTTTTCAGCACAGTCTTCTCCCCTCATCTTCCAGCCCTCATCCAAGAAGTCAGGCCTCAGTGAGTTTAGAAATGTCAGGTCCCTTTCGGGTCCAAACTGATCTGCATTTGCTTTGAAACGGAACAATTGCTAAGTGTGTTTGCATGCGTCAATGGAAGATTCCACCTATTCTGATGGTCACGGTGATTGAGGAAAGGAGTAAATGTGTCGGGAGACAAAATGCTTTGAATTTAGAGGCCCTCAGAGGAACATACCACAGCAATCTGTCCCTGTGGACTAAACCACTGACACCTTCTGTATAAAAGAGGGGTGTCCCTACAGTTTGGCTTATAAAACATTTATAGGGCCTTGATCAATGGCTTCTGGGGTGTGTGTATGTGTGTGTGAGACTATCAATTTTCATTAAGGGTAGAGAAAGTAATAAAAGAGATAGAGTGTCACATTATTGTGACTTCAGAAGGAGGGGGGACTGTGTGAATGCTTTTCAAAAGCCTGCACAGGATGAAACACATTTGGAGGAGTTTAATGGCCTCTGTGAACCACTTGGCAAATGTCCTCAAACCAGAGCAAGTGGGTGTGACTGTGCAGCAGAGGCAAAGACACACGACACTGTGGTCGCACATAGCCTTTAAGCTGGAAAAACATTGGTCAAAGCCAAACATTTTTAACAACAGATTAATGGGAAAGGAATCCAAATTTCAGGAATCGACTCAATATGAGAGTAAGAGTTCATTTATGAATGAAGCTTAGTTTTTTTTAATAGTTTCAGGCAGTATTTGTAATAGAATTGACCCTTGAAAGGTTGAAACACAACAAATGCAATAATTATGGCAAGGAACTGCTACTTGCCCTTTGTTCCCAGACATAACCCGCTCCCAGTATGAGAGATACCATCTGAATAATCAGCGTCGGTGATCAATAAATAAACAGTGCAGCAGGTGATGTATGGCACCTGCTGTTCACCGTGAGGTCTTTCTTACCACCCAACATCTCCCACTCAGCAAACAGTGATTATGTGTCAAACAGGTTAACAACACAACTGTCCGAGTGTACACAGAGTGTGTGTAGTCATAGACGCAGCCATATTCCTGGACAGCTGGTAAAGCAAGCATGGACAGTACAAGTGGAACTAGACCCTGTTGGAGGCCTTTAAGAGTTATTTTTATGGAGCTAAATAAAAACGATTAAATAAATCTAATAAAAACCAGCACACAGGTTTGGACAATGACAGCTTATACACGCTCAGTGTTCTGCCCTCAATGCAGCCTTCGGTTGCCAAATTTTCTTTCTCAGAGTTTTGATTACATTAGAAAAAGAAGTGATCAGTCTTACGCCTCTTACAAAACGAACGAAAAAAGCTCCTTCCCCCATTTTCAACCCCTCACTTTACTCCCCGTGGGAGCTGTGGCAACCCTGAAACAAACACTCACACAAACATGGGCACACGTAAACAATATCCCCACTGGGGTGGCCAGTGGGAGAGCTACTGGGTGTAGAATGGCAAAGCCACTGTAACTCCACTGTCTTTATTTGTCAGCCTGGCCTCTGAACCTGTGGGGAATGGACAGGAATTTGACTCATTGTTCTCCGCCTGAGCAGCACTATTGTGGGAATTCACAGCACTTGGGCACAATGGTTCCTGGCCGGACCAGGCCGTGTTGTAATTAGAAAGAAAGAAAGAAAAAAGCTCCTCTCGGCAACTGCTAAGCTATCCTCTAATAATGCATGACTTCACAGGACAACAACAAAGCCTGTACACACAGTGGGCAAACCCTTCCAATGGGAAAGCAGGATAGGAGTTACACAATGCTGCTCTACATCTCTTCAATCAGCGTGTTGTGTCCTGAGCTGGGGACAGTGTACAGTACAGAGTCTTACAGCTTTCTTACAGCGAGTGAAAATGCTGTTGACTATTGCCACGATGATAGGACTTGTGATAAACAAAAGATTTAAAACGTAGTGCTGCAACCACAGACCCAGACAGTGAGACGCCGACACTGAAAAAGAAACACGAAATGCATTATTTCCTTTCCACCAACACTGGTTTTATAGAAGAAAATGGAACATCTTAATGTCCCCTATAAAATGTTTACTGCATTTCTAAACAAAAACATACCTCACTACCCAGAAAATAGCTTATATAACAAGTTAAATTTAATGCTAAGGTAATTATTTAACTGCAGTGTGACTTGTTGCAATTATGCAGCCAAGTGTCTTCTAATGTCTCTGCCAACGAAGTAGTTGGTGTACGGCTGCCTATATTTAGAGAAAAATGCTAAAATAAAAATAATTGCAACACCAAAACATGATCTACCTTTATGGTAAATTCTAAGGCAAACGAAACTAGCTAGGAAAAATCTATGTTTATTGCAGTTTAAGAACATTTTAGTGCTGGGCACTAGGTTAACGCACAACGCGCTTCCAGTTAGCTCCGTTAGCTCCATTAGTGTGCCTACAGTCAAACTGGAGTGGTCTGTTTATTAAACGAAAAGAGCAGCGCCACAAATAACTAGTGTACACTGCTTATGTGTGCCTCCGTTTTTAAAGTTTAGCGTTACTTAAGAGACTCATTTTAACAATCGGGAGTCCCGTAAACACGGTGTCACGCGTGTCTTTTTCCGGTCAGTCGTCATGCGTTAACGTTGACGCCGTTAGTAGTGAATTTACTACTCGTTATTGAATCAGGATTTAGTGATGCAGCATTTTACTGGACAGGGTTAGGATAATTTCTCTTGCACTCATCTGCCAAACGGTCTGCGACCCCGTGTGACCCACGTTTTAATCTTATCGTTGCTTCCTCCAGCTAACAAAGAGTGTTTCAGTTCACATACCCTAATCTGAAACACGGACAACTACAAAATGTCAATGACATGTCCCACGTGGGCTTCCCAAGTGAGAGAAACAGCAGCTGAGGCCCAGTCCTTCCACAGGCAAACAAAAGCAGCTCTGTCTCTTACAGAGTGATGGATGACGACGGATGAGAGAAGAAGGGGTCAAAGTTTGCAGGGCTGCTGTGGTTGAAGCACACCGGCAACTAGGAGTGTCCCCCTACCCCCTCCCCAAATTCAGTTAATCCTCACCTACAGCAGCACACAACCTCAGGCACATTGTTTGGCGCCTCGTCCAATTTCTGAATTTCTCAAGCAGCGAATGGCTCGGTCTTACACCGACCGAAGAGAGGTTAAGAGGTGATGTTTGGTAGCGATGCGTCACGTGACTTGATACACGATGACTTCTGGTCATGCACGAATGAGAACAAACAGCAAAAAACAAGATGACGAAGAGAACTGCTGCAGGCACATTAGTGAGTGAAGCAACCACGACAGTAAAGCGAGGAGGTGTGAAAATGAACAATTATCTCCTGTCAAACTTTCTTCATATGTGGTAGGGCAAACGCAGACCGACTTATTTATGGGGGGGATGTATTCTGATATACCAGATCAGATTTATAAAACTGCTTTTAAACCTCTTGTCTTTTAAGAATTGTTGGAGAGTGTCCAAGTAGTGCGGCCACAGCCTTGGGGTCTGGCAGGGGTTGGAGCATTCACCTCTCAGGACACATCACTTTCCAATCAGTGTTCCGCCCGGTCACAGTGCAACACAACACCCTCATAAGAAAGCAACAAAGCCCTAAAAATGTCTCAATCTCCCCCCTCCACCGTGTCTTCCCAGCCCTGTTTCTGCCTCCACACCCACCACAATCTTCCGTCTTTCCTGGCCCCTCCAATGTTCATATTGTTGTGGTTCCGCCTGTTGACGAGTGTCCCAAGATAGTCACAGTTTTTTTTGTGTCTTGAAATCTTAGAGCGGAGGCTTCAGGAATTCAGGAGTGGTCTTGAAGTTTCCGGTTTTATCCCCAATGAAACCAGAGAGTAAAAATGACATTCGCTCTGTGTGGGCTGGGAGATGCTGCCGCCGCCGAGGATGGGATGTTGTGTAACTGACAGTGCCGCTTGTGTGTCAACAGGACATCTAAAACACTCGCTCCGCTTTCAGCCTGTGCATCATTTGCCGAAGACAAAACTATAATTAAAGGGGGTTGTTGCAAAGAGACGGAGATGGAGGGAAAGAGACAAGAAGAGGAAGAACAAAGGGCAGAGTCAGAAAAAGACAAGGAAAAACAAGAATGGAAAATGACCACTTTTAAGAAGTGGCATCCCCCAACAAACCGAAACCTGGGTTCAAAGTCACAGCCACTGAGACACAAACAGGTTGAGGAAGAAAAACAGGGGAACTCTTTAGTGGTTTCATCCCATCACATGTATGGTACATAAGCAGGGTGGCCCTGCATGCTGATTACAGACCAATTTACCAACACCATAATAGCCACCTATGGAAACCACAATAAAGATGAACTAGGTTTAGTGGAGGAAATAAGCCCCACTCATTTAGTTCGCCATGGGAAGATTGAAGTAGACGCGGCAATCTAAAAACTTTGCATCAGTTGTCATATCATGTGGTACGACAATGCTTTATTTGGCTTTTACAAAATGACCACACGTGACAGGCAGACAGCTGACTTTCTCTGTTCCTGTTGTGGATTTCCCATGAGCATAATGGCTGTGAAACCCCCACGGGGCAAATCAGTCTTCAAATCTTGTTAAAAATACAAGCTACAAGGCAAAAAGACAGATTCTGCAGATTATGTCTGCATTTTAGGCATGAAGAGGTTAGGGGAAGTTGGATGATGATAAAGTGGAGGAGTGAACTAAATACAAATATGTGAATATGATTTAAGGGCATGGGAACAGGGAAGAGGGTCAAAAAGACTGAGAGTATCATTGGTCTGTCCATCCTCTCTGAACAAGTAAAAGTAGTTAAAAAAACAAACGTGTGCTGGCCTTATAATAATAAAGACATTCACTACATTAAAGCAACAAGTCATTCACTTTCCACTAAGCTTTTCAGTGACTAATTCCTTTTAATATCACAGAGGGGGAACGAATGTAATGTACACTTGGAAATAAAACGTGTCAAACACAACCAACACAACTGGCCGTGGGCAGCTGATCCTGTTCTCCCCGCTGTGAGAAGACCACAGGTGGGGGAAGGGTGAGTCATCTTCGATGAAAGGTAGTGGTGAGCGACAGTGGTTCACCTGCAGGCCAGAACACGGCAACAATGACGCAGCCACATGGACATGGATGGTGATGCTGGTGAATGACGTGTCCCTAGATTTTGTTTTAATGCTCACACACAAACACACACTCCCCATTCGCAGGTGAGGTTTGTTTGTATTCTCGCCGGGCACCTGTTGTTCTCCCTTGTAGCCGTGACATATTAAGAAAGGGACAGTCATATTTCCTGTGAATAATGTGCTGTCGGGTGCCACAAACAGACGGTGATTAAGGGCAGGAGGGAGGCTTTCCCAGGTGTCTACACTGACAAAAACAAAAGAGAGGATTCTATAGAATCTCCAACAATCGTACCTCCTGGTCCAGGAGCAGCCACTCCCTGCTTAAACAAATTCAAAACCAACATATCGCTCCAATGTCCTTTGTACAACCTATTTGAGGAGAGATCCCTGGAACAAATTTTTTTTTTATTTATTTTAAACTGGCTGGTGTTTTAGCCTCTGGCAACATTGCAGCCAGCAGCTGATTTTAAGTTCAGTGAGTTTAAACGGCTTCACAACGAATTCCAACAAAACATGTCAGGTTGGATCAGTCACAGCTTACCTATATTAACCCGTGAGCTTAATGATATGACTTCACTGAAATGTGTTTGTGGAGTTTTCTGTGGAATCCCAACGAGATTTTCAAATGTAACCAAATGTAAACTGACACCTGGCGCAGGTGTATGACTCTGCCTTTGTGTGCTTCGGAAAACCAAATATACAAATGACCACAAAAAGGGAATAAAGCTTTGTTTAATCTTCCAGATGTTTTATAGTTTCCTTGTCAATTCCAACCAATTTCATATTTCCTTGTACTTGGGCGACATGAAGCCTTTCTGATGGTGAGCCTGGGGTTAGGGTTAGCATTAATCAGGCCCATTACATGCTGCCGTGTGTCCATCAACACTCTTTAATTGTGCAACCAGTCAAGAGTTGGCAGACTTAAACGCATTTCACGGCAAGTGAAAACGTGAACACAAGAGCGGGAATCCACGAACAGCAGCAGCTCTAATGTGATACAAGCACCATGTCAGGAAAATGCAAACTAAATAAATTGAAAGTCAGAGAGTTGTGTTAAAGTTTAACCACAGGATTGGAATAATAAAAAAAAAAATGGGTTAACAACCAGACAGGAATTCAGTCAGTCTCTGTGGAGGACTGGGGAAAATATGAACTAGTCTGGACATGTTCAGAACAATCTGGCACACTCCCAATTGCCCGGCATAACCCACAAGTGGTTAGCAGTTCATAAAAGTATACAGATCAGTTCATAATCATAATGACATCGCAGTCCATTACAGTGTAAGCTGGTGGCAGGATGAAAGAGCTTTGTGTTTATTTGGTCAGCTCGGGGGGAACCATCATTCCGACTGGGTTCAGCGTTTTAAATCCGTTAAAAGCAACTGGTGGTCCTGGACGCAACAAAGGACGAATGTGACTTGTTTTGACTGCTTGTTCCCCGAGCAGCTTGGTACGAAAATAAAACACCCGTTGACTACATTCCTCTCATGTCCTGTGGTTATTTGAGCATAACTGAATTAACAGTGCTTCGATGGGCAATACTAACACAGCCATTCACTTCTTTTTTTCCTTTCACCAGCATAGAACTGCTGCCGGAGCAATTTGAGACTTCACAACACTGAACGCCTCGTCTTTAAGTAAAACGACAGGCAAGCTCAAAACCTAGTGGACGTGGACAGGTGCATGCGCTTCACATCCCCGCAAGTGAGGTCAGGAAGCATGTGACCCGCATTTACTCTCGCCGTGTCACCTCAGATTGGCGCTTTTACACCCACAGCTTCAACGTCACACTGCGCAGGACAATGCTCTTATAGCAGAGCAGGGCCAAAAGGCTCACAGGCCCTGCTAAGCTGAGATTATCAGGGAGATTTGCAATGCATATTTTCGATTTTGAATGAAAAGCAAACAGGTCTATCCCAGGTTGGCAGGAGTGGGGCTTGGTCTCCTCCATTGGCACAGGGAGAAGAACCGTTGGATATGCAGGCAAATGCAGACTGATACTGTTAACTGATAAAAATCATAACTCTGATAAAGGGCTGTACCCATGAAGGACCATTACTGTGTGTGCTGTGCAAACAGAATCAAAGCTGTAACACCTGCCCCTCAAATGTTAACCAACGTTTAAGCCATTATTTAAAACTGATTCTGAACTGAACACATTCTCCTGTTCTGCCTTTGTCACTTGAACAGTGATAATAACTATTGAGGATTTCTCTAGAAGTTAACATATGTCAGAACTCCTGAGGCTACAAGGCTGAGACAGTGGGCCGTGTGAGAAACAGGCCGCGAAGGGGCCGACAGGAACAAAACCATGGCAGTCCCTTTTAGTTATCTCTCCCCAGGGGGAATCCTCTTACAGCACTTCCCCAGAACTGGAAAGGCCATTTTCTATGGAAAAGTAACACAGTTAGAACACAAAAGGTCAATTTTAAAAGGATGAATGACTGGAGGACTTGCCACTGGTAAATGACAAAGACAGGAGTTTTAACTTTGAGAACAGATTCATTTTCATTTGAACAAATGATTGAACCTGGTTACGTCTTTGCACACATGAGGCCACCAAAAGGGGCGTAGAGATCTCCACCGGTCCTAAATCCTTCTTCTGAAATAATATAACACAAGCAATACCTGATGAATACACACAGCCTGTAGAGCATGAGGGTTGCTAAACTGGATTAATGATCCCTGTGGTGGTTATCCAAACATAGACCTCCACTTGTTCAATGGAGCCAGCACTAAAACGGAGGCAATGGATGTCTTAATAGGGGTGAGGTGTCTGCACAATGTCTGTTCACACTGCAGTTCAGGTCAGATAAGGATCATGGGCCGTCATTCCCCACACTTCACTATCATTTCTGTAGATAAAACTGCTGAAGGTACCCATTAGTAAAATCACTCAGCATGAGTGGACTCAATGGTGGTATTTTCCCCAAGTACACCAAATGCTATTCAACAGCTTTTTTCTGATAGGGCTGGGCACTGACCTCAGAATAGCAGCATACAAACTAGTTTATGTTGCCACAACCAGTAGAGCTCCCCAATTAAATTCAATCAAGGCTAATGCACAAGATAACTACTAGATAGTTCCCATTATTGAGACCAACATATCAGTATTCACCTAAATCTAAATTCACAAAACAACAGGCAGATTAGTGAATGGTGCCTTATCCGACACACTGACAACCGTCTTTGCAGGATACAGCCACAGACAACCTTGCTGCAACTCATACGCTTCCACCAACATGACGTCAAATAAACACTTGACTTGCTGACCATCTACAGCAGTCAATTGGTTATCAGGAATGCCCACTCATGATCCAAACCCAAACGTCTTTGAAACAGATGTATGGCACGAGATCAGCCGGACTTGTGACCTCATGATCCGAATAAACTTCATCAGTAAAACTCACGTGCCTGATCCCTTTCCAGATATGTGGCTTTGAAACTTGATTAACCAGTGTTTAAGTATAAAAATAATGCGTCCAGTGAGTAGTGAACAGCACATGGCCTTAGCATAATAAAAAAAACATTCAGTCAGACAATAGTTGTGTAGGTTTGCCTGTCTGTGATGCCTTGCCCAGTCTCATTGCCAGTTACTACAAAGAGGATAAGCAGAAAGGGAAAGAAGGAAGCACATTTGTAAATGAGAAGTTATTTGGCTGAGCTGAGGCTAAACATTCCCTGGTCAGTGCCAGCACATCTCAGCTGAAGCTCTGCTCATGTGGATTCAGGACTATATTTGGAAAATGACTTTTGACTTGGTGAACGCGGGTATGTGGGTCAATGTATTAATGCCACTGCTCTTTTAATTCAACCTCAAACATGGAAACTACATTAAATGACAAATGAAATTTGTGCTGTGACATCTTTACTGTCATTAGAAAAGTGCAAGTTTCCCTAAAGGCAAGCCGCCACACACATGACATATGGCACACTAATCATGCGACACCACAGGTCCGGCTCAAAGATCCAAGCTTGTGGTTTTCGGAAAAGTGCTCCAGGGCATCTCCAATCTCCAAACAATCTACAACAGTAAAAGGACCAAGCAGCCTTTCACCAGCAATAGGCCTCCCCCTTAACCACTGCTTGATCCCCTTGAACAATGCATGTGATTAACAACTGTCCCAATACACAAAAAGTCCCTGTCCTACTGGTAAAAACAACCTGAGGCAAATGAGAGGATGATTCCACACAGGGTAGTTACTGGGACGTGGGGGCAGCATCCCTGGAAACACCCATGTTTACCATTGGTGTGAATAGGTCAACATAAGGCCATGACCCTACTCCCAACAAGGGTTTTTGATCTTCTCATCTTGGGTAAGGAGGAAGGATTACACAAGTTAATCTTCAATCACACGATGTTTGTGGCTTATACGCCATGTTTTGCTGTACAGTCAGTGTTCACCAAGGACATAACAAGGTCTTTTTTCCTTCCATGGACAGAGTTAGCAACTTTTGGTCCTCTCTTAACCACTTTTCTGATCACAAGGACATTCAACATACATTTATGGCATAAATCCCTTAAGCTGAATTTTCACCTTAAGACATTAGCCTGGCACTGGACCGATCAGTGCTATGTGTAAACTCGTTTTGTTTATGATGTCATAAAGCACTACAGCACTTTGAAATTCATTTGAATGCTTTGTCTGTTTTGTTGCTGTGTCTGTCGGTCAAATATTTGAATAGTAATAGTTGTGCACACCCATAGACGGTGTCTCCAAGTGAAGAAAATGACGATTGAGCTTTCCTGGGTGATCATGTAATGATGCATCGTCCAATTTGCTGAATATCCACTGATGAAAGTAATGGATGTTTCACTGCAAGCTAACCTTGTGTTCCAAAATTTCATGAGCCAGGTTTATATGAGGAGAATATATGAAACCATCCCATTAGTGATGGCTCAAAACCACTTTTCGTGTCCGACATTACAGATATTACAACCTTGAGTCCTTACCAACATCAGTCAATAGTCGTTTTACATCTCTTAAACTACTAAGCCGTTAACATATCCAGCAGATGTATCATCTAACAATAATTGGCCTCTTATGTAACATAATCTCTCCCTATAGAAGAAATTAACAGCCTACGATGTGATTTTTACAATCTGTTCTTAGAAAAATGTAAAATCCGATCCGATCCAAAAACTCTGAATATCACAGAAATAGTTTTTTCGATCCAGTGATTTTGACCAGTATAGGCAACAATACAGCTCATCCCTAAATCCCATGAATGTTCTACTGTCATTTCAGCGAGTTCACTCCTATTATGTCGGTCTGAAGGGGTCCGCAAATCCAGTGGTTAAAAGCTGCAAAGAAATCTGCCGAGTCAGTTTTTCATGACACGGATGGCATTGGGACCTGTGTGGACAACTGATCCTCCATCCAAACAAGCCTCGGCTGAGCTGCCGTCCCTGCACACACTGACGCTAACCCCTCCACAATCCCCTTCGGCTCCGAAACTATAGCCGCGCACCGGAGGACATGCCTCAATCAGCAAGAACAGCAACTCCAACCCTGTCACAGCTCCAAATACCAACAGAGGTGCTTGCCATGACATACATATTATGAGATTGTAAAGGAAATCACCTATGATTTATTTTTGGGAGCATTCATACATGCTTGTGACAGTAGAGCAAAGAAGCCGCTTAGTCACACATAAACAGCTTCTGTAGTTGAATACAGACACACTTCACTGGCTTATGCTGGGGAATGATAGCTCTGCGACTAACTCCATACCTCAAATACCATTTGGTGTCCCTCACTACCTCACTAGACATACCTATGCTGTGACTGAACTTGGGTTCAAAGAGTAATGGTGCCATTAACATAGTGAGCATACATGTCAGGCGTGGGTTGTTATGGGGTGTCAATGCCTGAAAAGCACCAAAACAGAGGTCTGACTGTAAAGTGGAGCATATTACTCGAATTATACGACTTAGTATTTTTAATTGGATAGTAACCCAATTAAAATAAACATTACCTACATAAATAAAACTCAGAATAACAATAATAACTTTGTACATGTGGAGTTTGCTGGGTTAAACAACATTTTAAATGCAAAGAACCATACAAAATATAATATAATATAATATAAATGCAATTCAATAAATGACTGTGATAATACTCTACTTTAATTGTATCTGCTAGTAAATATTGTGGAAAAATTAGGCTACAGGGGAAACAGATAAGCTAATGTTGCTAACATGACAAAAAAAATCATTACGTATGTCATATAATAAACATGTAAACAAGAATGAGGATATTATGGAATTAAATTAAATAATATGAAATTTTCTGCTAGCAACTCGTGTGAAACACCATAATCTGAATATGTGATTCAAAATGTAGTCTTTACCTTAATTACATATCAACATTGCGTCATTTAAAGAGGTAAAATCAGCGTGTGCACAAAGTTTAATGACTGTCATTCCTCACTAGTTCAAACACGAATAAAGATAGTTTTTTAAATAAACGAGTGACACAGAAAGCAGTGTATTTGAGACAGAATCAAACAGTTCCCCTTCAAGTGATAGTAATATTAAAGAAAAGACAACACAGCTGAGAGTAATTAACTTAGTAAAGTGAGGGTAGGAACAGATGCAGAGTCCTATTGTTGTGGCGGAGGTATGTGTGTTGACACACAGGAGCAGTTTCTACGAAACTAGCTGGAGAAAAAAGCAACAGCGCAAGCGTGTACGATGAACAACTGTGCTGCTACTGTTTATGTCAAATATAATAAACTTCCACTGAACACCAAACAGTTTACCTCTCATCCACTCCACGACTTGGGTCGGCGTCCACTTCGTTATCGGCTCCATGGTTTCTTCTTCAACGCGATAGTTGAGAGACAAAAGAAGAAATAAAGACCAAAAAAAACCTGTGCTAAACTTTCACGTAAGGAATGAAAAACAAAAAAAGAAACGAGGAAAGTGCTGTCACATTCTTCGTAACTGCTCGGTGCCGTTCGCTTGTTCGTGTCCACTCACTCCACGACTGTGTCCACGCATGACTGGAGTGGAGGTGGATATGAAGTGAAATCCCCCACAGACGCAGCTCCCGGTCCGAGACCCGTGCTGCCTTCACGTGCTGCTGGTAACACTCGGAAAAATGTACTGAGCTAGCAAATACTGAAATAAGCTGCTTTTTGGTCTGCTGTTTTCATTGTTATTAATATTAAACTAAAAATTCAATGTTTAAGATCAAGTTTTTGTTTTTTTGAACAAACCACCCGCACAAATACCATTCAGTGTGTAACTATTTCGTATAAAACCCGGGATTTACGTGGAGCACTTGAAGGCAGCGTAAGATAGTAGGTAGTTTCTGTGTGTTCGCCGCCCTCGTTTGAAACTGGAGGCGTGCAAACTCAACACAACAGTGTTTAGTCACTCCTGAAAAAATATGGATACACATGGATTAATATACACTCAGCTTGTCAGCACGATTTTAATCATTTCCATTTTAACAGACATTTAAATATCAGTTCACACTTTTGCAGCCTGTAAATGGTAACAATTAAAGTTCCTGAATCACATTGATGCTATTTTACACTTGCATGAAATCAGTCACAAGTGTAATGTTAATAAAAATATATATTTGCAGTCTTAATCGCTCAATATCAACTTTGACTGAACACTGCCCTCTGCAGGTGATTTGCGTCCATGCACGTCATGTAGTTGGCTGAGAGTCACATTCTTCAGGGACTCATGACTTGCTGATTGTATCTAATCTAGCAGTTTAATCATGAAACTAGAAACTAGAATATGGCTGGCCAAGCCACAACTACCTGGCTGAAATATAATTTCCTTAGTTAAAATAAAAAAAATATTGTTATGTCATGCGATAATTATTCAGTCTTGTATAAAGTACAAGTATGTTACCAGAAAATGACTTTTTCAAAGTCACTTTTTATAATGTTACTGAAGTAAAAGTCTTAAGGTATATGACATTTACTGTATTTAAAGGTGCATTATGTAATAAATCAAGCAACTGGCCATAAAATCCTCTTAATATGTCACAGAGACTGAGGAATAATGTTCATATAACAAACTGAACTCACCAACAACAACAGTACAGCCAAAATATTTACATTTAAAAAAAATATTTTGCAGACTTTGCAGGTATGTGGCGCCACCTACCGGCGTCTACCAATCATTGCAGTCGGTAGAGTCTCAGCCGCCGAGCAACCACGGGTTGCCAGTTACGTCAGAAAACGAAACCTAAAAGACCTCGGTATTTTGAATTTGAATGTAGTAACCGTTTTTGGCCACATTCTTACATATGGCACCTTTAAGTATCAAAAATATTTTTCTGATACAAAACATGCTTAAGTCGTAGAAGTAAAAGAATTATAAAAAAGTGAGGAGTTAGGACTGAGCCATGGTAGCTCAGTGGTAAGGTGAGTTGTCTTTCGACTGGTTGTGGGTTCAATTCCTGGCCCTGCTAGTCTATACATGTGCTTGAGCAAGACGTAACAAAGATAGTTATAGGGGAAATGTAGTGGAGTAAAAGTACACCATTTATTAATGAAATGCAGTGGAGTAAAGGCAGAAGTTGCTAGAAATACAAATAACAAACTAACGTATGTGCATTTTGTAACCCTAACCCTAACCCACGTCACTGGTGTCATTTAAATACTAGGAAAGCCATGGTAACCTCTGATAATAAGGCAAGTGAGAACAATTAAAACGTAAAACAAGCAAAGGAAAATAAATAAAAAATCGACTTGACTATGGGGCTATATTAGTTTCACTATCATGTTGTTTTCAACATTCTGACACATACCTTTCACTGGAGAGTCCCAGCCCTTCCCATGACTCAGCTGGAGGCTGTTGCACTGTATACACGCCGCACTGTAATCAGCTGCAGATTAAAGCTCAGCTGTTATTAAACTTCTTGGGTGATGCATCGCTTTGCTTTCAGGGCAAAACAAAAGGAAAAGAAATTATGAATATTTTTTTCTCTCCCTGCTCTGTTCCAACACGCCGCTTTGCCGAATTAAAGCAATTTAATTATCTCGACAAAACAACTTAAACGAGACTTAACGTCTGAGCCCGAGCCGTTTTCTTTAATGATAACTGACAGGTTGACATGAGCTTGGTAACGCAGCACTTATACTTGGCAGAGACGAGGAGACAACTATGTTGTATTAAATAAAGGGATCAGGGGAAACTGTTACTTATGATGTGGTTCAGCTCAGTGGAAAAATACCTGTCTTGAGTTGACTAATGGGGCTTTGAAGAAGTAAAACATTTAGCCTCCATCGACACTATGAGAATATGTTGGACTCGGAGTCACGTTCACTTCTCATGGGAGTGGGGCTGGATTGAACAGGATTTGGGTGGTGTGGAATTCAGGGGAGGTCCTCCCTGATAGGATTAAATGAATCATGGGATTGTTGTCGAGGTGAGGCGGAGGGATGGAGGGATTGTTTGGTCTGCTTGGGAGGAGAGGGCCCGAGCTTCAAGGCTGAGAGCAACAAGAGACGGGGGTTGAGAGCTAATGGCACGAGCTATTTTTGCTTTCCTATGAGGTTAATCGCAGAAAAAAAAGGGTCCACACTTCCTCATCCAAAAAGGTCACCTTTCTTTATTTTCTGCTTTGTATTTATTCTGCTCCCAAAAATACAGGAAGTCCAACCTCGGCCTTGTGTATTATTCCAGGGCTCTACGTTTAAGATCGAGGCTACTGCAGACGTATAAACAAAGGCAGGCATGTGAAACATCAGCACAGGAAGTTATCCACATGGCTATCTTAGATGACAGGATATGAAGCGCTAAATATGTGTTGTGATAATATAAACACACGCCACTTCCTGCCACTGACAGGTTTACTTTTTATACATTGAACAGATTTACTGTGGGTAAAACACAGTTTTCAGATCTTTCCTGTTGCAACTGGTACAGAGCACGTGTCTGAAGGCTTGAGGGGAATTGTGAAAACAAAGCACAGTGTAGCGTTTGGACAACTCGTGGTCATGATTTCATCCCTTTTTCCTAGCTTTCCTATTCCCCTCATCTCTGATACAAGCGGTGAAGATCCGTCCGCAGAGATCAGCCATTGATCAGGACAAATCTTAACATAAAGATCTTTTTTAATCAAAATGAAACATCCACTTTGCAGTTGAGCAGTAAATGCCAGTCTTTAAAATATTACTAATATTATTACAGTGAGATTTATAACAGAAATAGAGTTGCATGCTGGGAGTTTACAGAACCCTCTATGGGTTTGAAGGGAGCGGTGGGTCCGAGGGTTCTGGAGCGACGGCTGGTCTGGTGTTGAGGTACTCCAGAACGAAGACCTGTATGATCTTGTTGAGGTTCCGGATGGTGGAGCGATCCAGGTTCTGCTCGTTGTCGTCAAACGTGTGCCACACCGACGGGAAGGGCGAGGGGATGAGGTGGACGACGCGTACGCCTGACAGAGACGCAACAGAAAGGGAATCAGCCAACAGACTCGACGCGTTTTAACACGTCGTCGTTTCGTCGCCGTCGCGTGCGTCCTACCTTTTTTTAGAAATGGTACGTGATCGTCTTCCACGCGTCCAAGTGAATGTTCAGGCCAGAAATACTCCACTCTTTCCGGATGATTCTCCAGCTGGTTCATCAAGTGAAGACGTATTTCTGAAGATTGCATTGGAAGAAGAACAAAGACGTTTAGCCAAGACGTTTTCCAACATTCTTAAAATCCAAAGAAATCCACATTTCTATTCATGGTAACGGGCCCATGTCTTTTTGTTTGCCTTTTAAATCAAGGATAACTTCAGTATTTAAAAATGTTAGATCGTCGTACCAATGTTCTGCAGTCTGGAGAGCCAGACTTTTGTGTTGGGGAAATGAGTGCCAAAGCGTGGGTCAGCAGCTCCAAGCAGATCCAACAACACAAACAGATCCTGAAGAAGAAGAAGAAGAAGAAGAGGGGAAGAAGGGTGTGAATGATGCTGCCGAGCTGTCTCACATTCGTGATGACAAACCGACACTAGATACTGTTTGCTTTATCTGAGCCTGTCCACACGGGAATGTCTCCATGTGTTGATAAGCTCAGTAATCTCAGTCTAGCCGGGATAGGGAAATAATATACCAATTAATGTTGTTATCATAGAATAAACGATGCGTGATATCATGACAATAAACGCTCCTAAGTGAGTTTAAAGGCACCATATGTAAGAATGTGGCCAAAAACGGTTACTACATTCGAATTCAAAACACCGAGGTCTTTTAGGTTTCATTTTCTGACGTAACTGGCAACCCGTGGTTGCTGGGCAGCTGAGACTCTACTGACTGCAATGATTGGTAGACGGCGGTAGGTGGCGCCACATGCCAAACCATGATTTCAAAACATAAACATGATTTGCAGTGTGCAAAATAATTTTTTAAATGCAAATATTTTGGCTGTACTGTTGTTGTTGGTGAGTTATATGAACATTATTCCTGAGTCTCTGTGACATATTAGATTTTATGGCCAGTTGCTTTAGATTTATTACATAATGCACCTTTAAGTATGAGTAGAAGTGATTCATACTATGCCGTGTAGTTGGTTGGTGTCAGTGGCCCCAGCTGGGTGAGGGGTGTGTTCCATCTTATGGGCCAGGTGGCGAGAGCCGTACAAGGAGTCTATGGGGCTCCAATGGAAAAAAGCCTCCTCGCCATCGAAGAAGATCAACTGCAGGGTCAGGTTGCCGTTGGAGCTCTGGATAGTTAGAAGATGAGTAAGTGAGTGAGGTAGTGATGAACCGTTACTGTGTCACTTTCAATCCAAGGGTTTTGCTGCCCTCCAGTGGCAGAAACAGTGAAATACAACGACCAAATTGTGTTTTCATCCATTCATTGTGTACTACTTTATCCTCCACATCAGCTGACATATGGATGTCCAAACTTTTTTAACGAAGGCCGGATTTGATCATTTGATTAGATTTCCGGGGGGGCCAATGGTCCCTTCAGACCTTTTTTTAACACTAAAAGTTACATACAAATACTCCGTTTTATAATAATTATATTATCATTGTCATAACTATCACTTTTAAATGGCAACGCAACCAAATCTATGCCATACACAAGTGGAAAAAATGAAAATCTGGAGTCAGATATCATCTTTCTCCCCACTGTGACAGACAGCTGAGTCATCGTCTTCCCCATAGATATAGGGCTCCAAGCTGTCACACAGAGTGACAATTCAGAGGAGCTCCGTGAATATTAATAAGTGTTTTAAACCATGCACAGGTAAACACCGTTGATGGCAATTTTATTTAAATAAAAAAAAAAAAATAGGGAAGACGTAACAATTATTATGTGTAGATTAAACAGACTAAGGATGGGAATCGGTATCAGAATGAAACCCTTTGGACTATTTTGCCCATTTGTCTTGGTTATAGGGCTTTTTCATTACTAAACAGATCCTCCTGATGTGAATCTATCTTCTCTGTGTGTTATTCTTCTTAAAACTAGAAGCCCAGGTAGTCAGGAAAAAGCTAAGTTTTACAGCTGGAAGGATCAGAGCGCCACAGATTATGAAAAACACAAAAATGGCCTGTGTTTTCATGAGTCATTTTGATCAAAACAAAGGCCTCAGACTGTGCAAACCTCCACCAAGGCTGCTCAGTTTATGACCACCAAAATCTAATAAAATCTTCATTGGGCCATAACCTACATCCCCAAGAAAGCTCCTTCCCTGACGGAGTTAAATGTAGAATAACCAGTCAGAGAAATATGCTCTATAGGTACCATCTTATTTCCCCTCAGCTTGAAATGATTACTTTTTCCTACAGTGAAGTTTTCTAGGATCTGGTCCAGTCTACCACATGTTTGGTTTTGCTATTCCAGAGCTTACAGCCTATGCTGTTGTACGCCTCAGCTATGATTCACAACCACACAAAGTCTACCTTTAACTAAGACTTGTATTGCATCATATCATAAGGCCACACTAGTATATCATGTCAGTGCTACCTTCTGATCCTTCAGTTCTTCATCCAGAGCTCGCGCCAACTCCAACATCATGGCACAAGGGACGGCGGAGTCTGTGGCGCCGAGGAACTCCACCCCGTGCCACTGCGACGGGTAATATTTGCTGTCGTGGTGACAGGCCAGAACCAGGCGGCGTTTGGCCGACGGGTTGAGGGTGGCAATTATGTTGGTGAAGGGCTGATTGCCGTAGGGCGTTTGTGACATGAACTTGTCCTCGGTGACTTCCCAGCCTGCTCCGAGGGAACCGAGGGTGGTTTTGATTTGCTGAGGGGAAAGATTGACACAGACATAAACACAGACACACAAATCTGTTGTTGCACGCGAGCAAATCAAGAAAAGAATCAACTTAATTCACTTTGGTTGTCCTTAATTGAATATACTAGTGCAGTGCACGTAGGAAGTATGTTTTCCTTTAGTGGGATAGATTGAATAGACGCAGACCAAAGAATAGATTGTGTCTGCGTCAATATAAGGTACGTCTGGATAGTGGAGACGCTCAAAGGTCCATCTCGTCCCAAACTGTAAACAGAAAAATTTTTGAATGTAGAACATACACTCTTAGAAATAAAAGTGCTAAGTAGAACCATTTAAGGTTCTTCAGCTTGTCCTCACAGGAGAACTCTTTTTGGCTTCAGGTAGAACCTTTTTTTTCCCCACCTGGAACCCTTTTAAAACCCTTTATTCAGGAAATGGGTTTTAAAGGGTTATCTGGATAAAAATGGTTCCTACTGGAACCATTAGGGTTACCAAGAACCCTTGAAAATCCTTTTTCCGGAAAGGGTTTTTCAGATGGTTCCAGGTAGAACCTCAGCCCTTGTAGAAGGACCCTTTTGGAACCCTTATTTCTAAGAGTGTACCAAAACATTAGTTAAGCATTTTACACTCTCGTTTGTCAGGAATCACCGCAAAACAGCCCAAAATCAGGTGATAGCGACTGCTTATCTTTGTCTTGATTTGCCGTGATGCTGCAACTAAACTGAGTTATTATAAACTAAGTGAAAATAATCGTGCTTTTTAACATTTTTCTTGCCACTTCTTATCACCTGCTGCACGAGGAGGCTGCCCTCAGAGCCCGGGTACCTGGTGATCAGCAGCGGCCTCAGATAACTCTGCCACATCGTGTTCAGATCAGTGTGAGACAGTGCCGTGCGGATTTCATCTTGCGTTAGCGTGATGGCTCGGTGCTGGAGCTGAAACACACAGGGAGGATCAGAAGAAACAGAAATGGCACTGGTTTCAATCAGTCAATGCAGTGTTTTACCGAAGCCACCTCTTCAGTGAGAGACACAAGAGACAATTATACTTTAGAGAGATCGTCACCTTAACGTTGACCAATGCTTTTTGATGGATTTGGATTCATAGCTGGAGGAACTGTGTGTGTGTCCAGTCCAGTGTGTTCACAACTGCAGTCACAGGTTAAACAACATATTGATCCATCTCTATACCATGGCTCGTTTTTATCTATTTGGTCTCAAAGTTCAGCTGCTTAGAGCCATTGTTGTCGTGGTAACAACCGGAATGGAAAATGGGGGAATAAGGACTGCACAGTCAATGCATGTGTGCGTCTCTCTCGTGGTCAAAATAAGAATCAAAGGGAGGGAATTAGCAGCTATTTTCATTGTTAGTCCAGGTTTCTCAATTAATCAGTTCATCTCTTTTTTCCATTAAGCCCAGATCTCATTCAAAAAACATTTATTTAAGTCCAAATCTACAAGATACTGAAGTTACTGTGCTATATTTAGCATTTTGCTTCATAAAATAGTGATCACGAGCTACTCTGGAGTTCTCAGAAGGAACTTTATCATTCCGGGAAATCATTGGCTGCACTGTATAAGATGTCTGTTCATTTCAAACAAACAAATCCCCTTTCAGAAATATGAGTCAACATACCGCTATTGGTCGACTCATGATTTGGACCTGTAATTACAGCATGGCCCATACGGTATCATTATGTGGTCACAACACGGTCCCTTAAAGAGCTGGGGCTCACTGAGCTCAGAGAGGGTTATGGGGGGGGGTCCACTTAAGGTCTATAAATATCAAGCTCTGCAATTGGAGGATCAATGATGATGGCTGTGCTGCCATAGCAACGGGGGGAAAGAGACGAGTGGTAAGATGAACATAAATGAGGGGACATTAGTGGCCAGGCATACCCAGGTGCATCCCAGGAGATTTATACAACAACAAGCGCCAAGAAACTGTGTGCAGAGGATTGATTGATGTTCAGCGCTATATGACATTCATAATATACTCCTATATACTATATAGGAGCTGAATATGGAGACCGAAAATACTGCAGTGTGATGTTTTAAGAGGAAACATGCAGAGATCATAGCAAAGTTGAATTTAACAAGCTATATTTCTATTTAAAAAAAAGTGGATATGTGTGCATTCCTAGTGGTATTTCAAAATGAGTGTGACTTAAGCAATGCATCATGTGAGCCCTGACTCAGGCAGAGAGGTCAGCCACGCCGAGATTCACAAACATAACAAGTTCAAAAATGGTCCCACACAAACACACACACACACACTCGCTCTCTTTCTCTTCATTCATGTTTACCTTTTCTTGAGTCCAGGGAATGGCATCGGAGAAGTGGATGAGTGTCACGCAGGCGGCCAAGGTGGAAAGCAAGCGCACTGAAGAGAAGGAGGAGGAGGAGGACGAGAAGGAGCAGCTCCGCTCAGCCATGGCTGCTCTCCACATTCCTGTGTGAGAGTCTGTCGTCTCACAGAGCATCTGATTCTGACCATGTGAATGCAGGAGGCAGGTCTCAGCAACGCGTCACTGCATATGTGTGTGTGTGTGTGTGTGTGTGTGTGTGTGTGTGTGTGTGTGTGCGTTACCTCCTCAGGACCTTTTCTGGCATAAACACTGTCCTTGACCAACAGTCACCAAGCAAATGGTTAAATACTGTAATGCTTTGTGCAAGCAAATGAATGTAGTCAATACAGAGCTGTGTGTGTGTGTGTGTGTGTATGTGGGTATTTCTCATGTTGCGGGGACCTACATCTGTTTAGACAGGGCTCGTCTTCCTTATTACAAGATTACAACACAAGAGATTACAAGTAGTTAGTACATAAGGTTAGAGTAAAACTCCAGGAAATTAATGGATGTGTTGTTTTTTTTAGGGTTAAGACCTGATTTTTAGGGTTAAGGTTAAAATTGGGTTTAGGTTAGTGTTAGGGTAAGAGTTCAGGTTATGTTATATTTCTCATGTTGTGAAAACCTATCTTTGTAAGGACATTTTGACTTGTCCACACAACTTTAACAGGCTTTTTTTGAGGATTAAGATCTAGTATTAGGCTGTAAAAGCAGCATCCCTCTCTCTCTCTCTCTCTCTCTCTCTCTCTCTCTCTCTCTCTCTCTCTCTCTCTCTCTCTCTCTCTCTCTCTCTCTCTCTCTCTCTCTCTCTGTGTGTGTGTGTGTTTAACTCACCAACATTTGAGGGTCACATCACATGACGTTCATTTAATCTCAATGAACCCATCACATGCTTTTACTGCTGATCACATACAATTTTACCTGGATTTAATCTAATCTAATCTAATCCTAATTTTCCTCATTGTTGCTACAAGTACCTGTTACACTTGTTAAGAGTCTGAGTTTAATTTTGTCTGCATGATCAATGGCTAAGTGAGTAAACCATATAAATAAACATGTATCTAATTTAATATTTATTATTCTGTAATGTTATTCCTACATCGTTCTATATGTTCTCCCCAAATACAGATCTTGATTTTATTTCTTACTTTATCCATTCATAAATAAAGTAAATATAAGAAACAATACAAGAGAAAAACACACACAATAAATACGTGCAGTACCAGCGCTTCTACGTCATCTACCACGTGGTTACGTTTCACGCGGTCAACCCGGAAGTGGGCTGCGAGGGGGCGGTGCTCTATCCAGTTCATATTATACATCCATGCTCACGCTGCAACGCTTGTAAACATCCGTTTCCGAAGAAAGTGCCTCTTTTTTGACACTTACACGTCATTTTTTGTTTTATTTATTGCGGTTGTTTTGCGTTTGTGCTCTCTGACAAACATGTCTCAGGAGGTTTGTTGTCTGAAAGCGAAACTCAAAGAGCAAGAGAATGAGATAGCTGCACTGAAGAATACATTGGCTCAACTGGAAAAGGTCTGGAAGTTTTACTTCATGTCAAGTTAACGTTTATTTAAACAGCAGTTTACATGTATATAAACCGCCTGCACCTAAATGTGTTATTTTCAAAACGGCATTAGTGTTACACGTCGGTATTTCTTTGCATTTGACTGTTACTAAAAACAAAGGTATTTACCGTTAAAAAGCTACCATATGATATCCATATACCATATATAACTGGACACTGTATAAAGAGAGTTCTCTAAATGTTATAAACAAGGCTGATAAATCACTTTGATATCTACTAGTGTACCGGAAATCAGACATTTTTACTGTACATTTTTAGAGATATTTCAAATTAAAAGTCCCTCAATGGCACTTTTTAATTGAAAAAGAATTTCTCAACTTTGAGATGTGCGAATGCTGGACAGTTAATTTGAAATTTCTCAAACTGTACATTAGAAATATCTTAATTTACAGCATGCTGGTAATCATAGACGTCCCTGACCTTTTCATTGCATCTCAAAGTCAAAGTGCAAATGCGGGACTTGTACTTGCAATTTCTCTAAAACTGTGCAGTCACACAAAATGAAGGAAGTCAGTGTAATTATATTAAATCAAACTCATTTCTATAGGTCAAATTTACAAATCGGTTTGCCTCCGGGTTTTTTTACACTGTAACCTGAACGATAGCTATTTTAATGAGTCTTTATTATACTAAATGAATATACAATTCTATATCATACTATTATTATTATATAATAATAATATCCATCCATCCATCCTCTACCGCTTTATTATTTAAGGTCAAAGGAAATGTATCATTAATATGCCATACTAAAGGCTCAAATCTGCAAACTAGTGTTTTTTATTCAATAATAACTATCCATGGTTTGATCACAGCAGAGTCATACCTCAGCTCCGGAGCTTCATAACAAAGTGACGCCTCTGACCCGACTGAAAGCCACGCCGGCCCTCAGCAATGACGACATCATGCGCTACAGCAGACAACTCCTTCTACCCGAGCTGGGTGTTCAAGGTATGTCTGCTGAGCACAGACGGTGTAAACATTTTGGTAACGCTTGCTTCACGGCTCGACTGAACACAACGGAGTAATGTCTTCACTCTGCACAGGTCAACTCAACTTATCCAAGACATCAGTGCTGGTTGTTGGCTGTGGAGGTCTAGGCTGCCCCCTGGCACAGTACCTTGCTGCAGCAGGCATTGGTAAGTAAATCATGACCTTGTGCCAAATTAAACAACGTATTAGACCTTCTGTAATTGCCCTTTATTTTGAAATCATGCATACTATTGTCACAAATATCATTATTGGATTTTCATAATGGAATATCATGATGTAATTTGAAGCTCAAATGACCTATCTCTACTGAGCAGTTGGTTTTTCCCAAAAAAAGTTAGACTGGCCCCTTCGTGACCAGACTAGACATTCAGTGGCCCCCAGGAGACCCCTGCTTTAAACTATATTTATATATTAGGTGTGAGATGCCAAGTTTTTTCTAAAATTAACTGTCTGATGATGATAAATAAAATAAATGTGGCGGCAAGGAAGAGGTTTGTTACCAAAATAATGTATTTACTTTCCTCACACATAGAACATGGATGTATATATACTATCCATGTTGTGCTGTTTAATGAATAAACTTGGGTGTACTGTCAATAGTAAGAGTGTATTCAGAGGCTATATTTGTTTAATGACTGGTTTTCTTTTACTGCAGAACTAACTGGGGAAAGAATTAAGCCTGGGGGAAAGAATTACAGCAACGGTTTAGTTTAGTTGTAAATGGATTCAAAATGAGACGAGGCAATGACCAGGGAGTGTGGATCAACACAGACCGACCTCTGTCTGTTATTCTCTGTCTCTCCAGGGCGCCTGGGTCTGCTCGATTATGATGAGGTGGAGCTCAGTAACCTGCACAGACAGGTGCTGCACGGCGAGGAGAACCAGGGCTGGGCCAAGGCTCTGTCTGCAGCCGCTGCAGTTAGAAGGTACTAACCGGTATTTGTACACATGTCGTTTCAGACAATATACAGCACATATAAGTCAAAAGTAATTATGTATCCTGTTGGAGGACATAAGTGTTGGAAATCACTTGTTGGAGACATTGATTTCTTTTCACTTGTGGCAAAAACAGCTGTATTTATGTGCACGTTGGCTTGCTGTGCTGTGCCATGTATGCTGGCGCACTCCAGTCTCACCACAGCTTATATTTGGTTGTGCATTTCTCCTCGGTCTGCAAATATTGTGTAAACATGCTATTTTAGAGGGCTGCTTCTCTCCCTCACAGTGGGCCTACTGTGGTTAGCACACACACACAGTGTAGAGCAATGGCCACACGAGGGCGTCATTTCACTGACTTGCACACAGACACAGTATTTTGAGGCTGTGTCCCACTTATGTCATGATACACATCCTTTCTTTCCTTATTGTTCATTTTTTCCATCCATGATTTTGCAATTTAAAAGAAAAATTGTATGTGTTTTCTGGTACAGGTTGAACTCCACTGTGGAGTGTATTCCCTACCACCTGCAGCTATCGCCAGGAAATGCCCTGCAACTCATTCAACAGTATCCTACTGTGCTGAGCTTTTTGTCACAGATATTCCTCACTGCTGCCGTCGACCATGTCCTATTCAAGCTTACCGTTGCCTATCGTAACACCAAAAGAGCAACGATCCGTCAGATTGATAAACTCTGTGTCGACGCCTTAACCCCGCTGACCTCATGTATGACATTGTGGCCGACTGTTCCGACAACGTGCCCACTCGTTATCTTGTGAACGACGCCTGCGTCCTCAGTGACAAACCTCTGGTGTCAGCAAGTGCACTTAGGATGGAGGGTCAGGTAAGTAAGTAAGAAAGGGCCCTTGTTTTTCCTCATCGTTTCCTCGTAAAAATGATTCATGCGTGTGTTTGTAGCTGACGGTGTATAATTATCACGGAGGCCCCTGTTATAGATGTCTGTACCCAGTGCCGCCACCTCCGGAGACGGTGACCAACTGCTCTGATGGAGGGGTATTAGGAGTGGGTGAGTCCTTTTCTCTGACTTATGCACAGAAGACAGAGTCTTTGTGATGATTGGTTCTTTGTAACATCGTGCATTTCTCTGTTAGTTCCAGGGATAATGGGCTGCTTGCAAGCTTTGGAAGTCATCAAGATTGCATCTGGACAAGGAAGTATCCTTTTCTTTGCGGTATTTGAGCGACCGCATTACATACAGTATCTTCCTTGGACAAACTTTATTAATAATAATAATAATAATAATAATAATAATAATAATAATAATAATAATAATAACTAGATAGATTTTGTAGCATTGGTGCAAATTCGCCAAAAACGCCTCCGTTCAGACAGATCTAGACTGCAGGCCGAGGCCAAGTCCGTTAATATACGGCTTCCTCTTTGTGCATTTCAGTTTCGGGTTTCATTTCCTGATGCAGCAATGGACTATGTAAAGTGGCGATGGCTTTCTAAAGTACCATGTAGCAACATCCATCACATAATAGCATAGCAGTTTCTCTTATAGCACCTCCTGAGGGCCCGGATTCCACACAGTTTTTCCCTTGACTCCCGTATTAGAATATTTTCTAATATCATGGTCTGTAGATGGTGAAAGACGTGTAGTATCTGCAGTCTTGTGTTGAGAAACTAAATGTGAAATCCAATTTATAAACAAACTTTCATACCACTGATTGCTAAAACAAATTATTTCTGAGTGTGTTGCAGCCGTCACATTTAAAATACAATGAGATTAGTCAGTGAAAACACTGAAAATATAAAAATCAAGGTTCAGATTTTGTATTTTGTTGTATTTTGAGGACGCGTCACAATTTTTCTAAAGATGAGGTTTGTATTAAAGAGATTACGTTTGTCTTCCGATCATACAAAAGACCTCAGTGCATCATCCATCTTCTACCTCTTTATCCTCCACATGAGGGTCACAAGGGGGCGCTGTGCCAATCTCAGATATAGAGACAACTAACCATCCACTTTCACATTCACACCTACAGTCAAGTTTAGCGTATCCAATTTCTAGTTTGCACTAAAAACCCTGTTTAAAATGAAGTTACGTAGTGATACTTTAAAAAAAAGTAGTTTTTTTCCTTGATTTTGATCGTTCCAGCTTCCTTTGGTCAGCAGCTGCTGATGTTTGACGCCCAGGACGCGAGGTTCAGGTCCATCAAGCTGCGGCCCAAGCAGGCAAACTGCGTCGTGTGTGGAGAGAACCCCAGCGTCACCGCGCTGGTCGACTACGAGAGGTTTTGTGGGTCTGCTGCCACGGATAAGGTCGGTCGCAAGAGATGAACCTCTTTTCTTTTCCTAGGATTTCCTAGGAAAATGTTCTTATTGCCTGGTTTTCCGTGTGTTTCAGTGCCGCAAACTCAACCTCCTCTCCAGGGATCAGAGGATCGCAGTGCAGGTACGCAATACGTCCTCTAGAACACTCGGGTATACTGCGTGACTCCCCGTATTTAGTGCAGTTTATTGTAAGATTACTCCCAATTTTCTCCGTTTTTTATGTGCATTCATAAACTGATTAACATCTCGGTGCCCGACCCAGCCCCAAATGGGAAATGACTTCAAAAATGTGCCTGTAGATTTTCTATGGGAAAGAATAACATGTTCTATTTGGCACAGAGAGCAGTGGCAGTGGATTGCATCTGTTTATATTTCTGCAGAATTGGCGCTTTCAAACCCGCTGAGTCGTTAAGCGCAGAGATGGGGGATCATGATTGATTGGGCTGTAATCGAGATTGTGTAAAGGGCTCCAGATAGAAACGACGCTTGTTTCCTGTGATTTAAGCAAAAGCAGTCAAAACGGTCATATTATTCTAAAAAAAAAAAGAAAAATTGGAATCCACAAAGCATTTCAACGTTTTTGGTTTTCCTGTCAAACTGTGGGACATAAATCAAAGACTTTGAATAAAGCCACATTTTGAATTTGATTGTATAAGTGCTGTTTTTTATTATAATTCCAGGATTATCAAATTATACTGGATAATAATGAGCCCCATCTTTTGTTGGACGTGCGCCCTCTTGTGGAGGTGGACATATGCCACCTGCCCTCCTCTCTCAGTATCCTTTGGGTGATGGAGACACAACCAGTCTCACTATGTTTGTCCAGTTTCGGTTTCTTGTCCTTATGTTGGTGCCAGACATCCCGCTCTCACGTTTAGAGGAAAGAAAGGGCGAAGACATGCAGTTATTTCAGGAGCAAATCACTCGGTTACAACAGCAGATGGCAGGTGACCGCCGACCTCCAGGTAACGTGTCGAAAAACACACCATCTGTACGTGTTGTTTGAAAGCAACAGAGAGGAATTTTTGCATATTCACTGTCCACTGTGTAGTCTGTTATTCTGGACACCTAGTAGAAGGTTGTAATGACGTTGCTAGGTGACATCTTTTTTTTTCCAAAACATAGAATGGTCAACCGGAGCAGCTGGCCTGCTTTAGAGCAATTAATAGTCACAACTTTATTTCGGTGGTCCACTGGATTAACTGAGTGGTGCTTGCTTTGTCAAAGAGCTAAATTTAGATTTGGTGAGTTTTAGTTAATGCTTAATTAACAAATGTGCAACAATGCTGTGCCTTGATCAGGTTAAAGGTGCATTATGTAATAAATCTAAAGCAACTGACCATAAAAATAAAAATGTCACAGAGACTCCGGAATAATGTTCATATAACAAACTGAACTCACCAACAACAACAGTACAGCCAAAATATTTGCATTAAAAAACATTTTTTGCAGACTGCAAATCATGTTTATGTTTTGAAATCATGTTTTGGCATGTGGCGCCACCTACCGCCGTCTACCAATCATTGCAGTCAGTAGAGTCTCAGCTGCCGAGCAACCACGGGTTGCCAGTTACGTCAGAAAACGAAAGCTAAAAGACCTCGGTGTTTTACATTTGAATGTAGTAACCGTTTTTTGGCCACAATCTTACATATGGCACCTTTAACTTCGATTTACTTTTCTTTCCTGGTGAGTTTTATCTCGCCACAGCCTTGATCCACTGTTATCTTTCACTCAAGGCTGCGTCATCGTAAGCATTTATCTCAACTTCTTGCCTGCAGTCTACTCTTGTCGTCCGTCTCAGTGTGAATCGGACGATTAAGTGGTGTCTTAACTGAATTCATAATCTAAAGCTCGGTCGTGCGTTTTGTCCCTCTGCGGTTCCCCTCCAGTCTATGTGATCTGTAAGCTGGGGAATGACTCTCAGAAGGCCGTGCACGTTCTGGAGAAGATGAGCGGATCGGAGTTGGACAGTATCGCAGTAAAGGACATCCGTGGAGGACTGATGGCGTGGGCAAGGCTAATTGATCCCACATTTCCACAGTATTAAAGGGTTTGTTTTGCATGTAAATTGTGCCGTTTCTTGTCTGTACAGTGCACCTCGCATATTAAATGTAACACGGCAGTTTTTTAAACGAGTCATCTGTTGTGTGTCAGCAAAGAAACACAAGCTTACACATTGAAAACACAAGCGTTTTTGCAAAATCAAGTCCCTCTTCCTGTGTTTTCATGCATTATGACCTAGACTTTTTAATGTCAAGAGTCCTTAAAGTGGACACAATTTACCCAGACTCTTTTCACATGTCCCACTTTTGCACGGGGGAGTCCCTCTGGGAATTTTGTCAATAAATACAATACAAACAAATCACATTTGTTTCTGATTAACTCATTGGACTGAACTGTCACTGTTCAGGCTCAGGCGCAAAGACACAGAGAGAAATCACAATCTAATGTTTCCCTTCAGATATTTGTGTAGCTGCACTACTAATGACTGTATCCTCTTTCTTGTAAAGGCTGGACAAACGGTAACTGCAGCCTGTAGGTAGCCACTCAAAAGTAGTCCAAAGTTGGTGCCAGGGATTGGAAAAATTTGACTTCTAGGCTACCCAGATTGTGTGTTTTTGTGCTCACTGCAAAACCAGCACATGATACAAAAAGTCTTCAGCAAATGAAACTTGCAGAGGGAGCACGAAGGAGCGCACCTACATAGATATAGAATCATTTGCATACAGTATAGCACCTTTAAGCCAATAAGCATTGTATTGCTTTGATTTTCTGACAATAAGCAATACTTTTTATTTATATTGCACCTTTCAAACCAAAGTAACAAGACGCTTAAAGGTAAAACAAATAATGCTAATAAGTGTCAAAGGCTAATGTAGATAGTCAAGGCTGTGATATTGGTATCACCAAAAACTACCAAGACTCTATATCAGGGGTGTCAAACATACGGCCCACGGGGCAGAACCGGCCCACAGGGTTAATTTGTTGTTTAAATACTATACTAAACTACCTGTGTGATGTGTAAATGGCACATTTAGGGATAATATTAGTGAAAGTTATTTTTCTCATATTTTGTCAAAAAGATACTTCATTAAATGTAAAAGAAAATGAAAACAATTCAGAGTTCTTGTTGATCATAGGTTATTATGCTATTATTTTACTGGTGATCAAATTGTGAACAAAAATGCTCTGTATGGTTAAAAAAGTGGGTTTTAAGAGGAGATTCTACAGATGATACTGAGTCTGAGAAAGGTCCAGGTTCACCTTCAGTGTCTAATGTGGATTTTTTGGACCATTTGGATCATTCTAGTGGGGACACAGAGCATATGAAACCCCTCAGGGCCCCTGAGCCCCTGGACTCCAGTGTGGAAACCAAACCAGGTCGTGTGGGATAACGATTTTCTTTTCTTTTCTTTTTTTTCTTTCTTGGCTTGGCCAAGTTAGAATAACGGAAAAGAAAACGCACATGCGCATTGGTTTGCGCTCCATCGGAGGCGCCATTGCTTCACTGGGACTGTAGTTCAAGTTTTCCTGCCCACACATGGAAAGTCAGTTACGCGGAGGTAATAAAAGGACTTCAAGCCCCAGCCCACAGTCGCTGCTCTTTCTCTCGTCAGGCACGGGAGGAGGAGGAGGAGGAGGAGGAGGGGGGGAGTAGTCACAGCTGGAAGCATAATAAGATGCGCATGAATTTACAATCTGGAATAAACGATAAGAGAGAGAATATACATGGAGCGCTCGGGAAGTGTCTGCGCGCCTGGGTGTCAGAGAAAAGTTGGCGTTTGTTGTTGTTCGTAGGACGCGACGGTGCGCTTTTTACGCGCTTCCTCCACACACACAAGAAAGAAAAGGAGCAGAATATTAAAACTGCTTTGCAAGTCGATGGAGTTGAAAAGTTTCTTCAGTGCGCTCACGATGGAGAGAAAAGCGCCCTTCGCCGACTGTGAAGGTAAAGTTTCTCTCTTTTTTTTTCCTGAAGCGTTTCTGTCGACGTGTTCACGCACACACACACACACACACACACGGTTCTCAAACTTCTCCAGTGTCCACTGAGAAGGGTGAGTATTGTATAACTTGTTTTGCTGCCTTTCTTTGCACTCGCCTCGTCTTCTGCCAGAGAGCCAATCATAAGTGGGAGGTGCTGCAGATGTTCACAAGCTTTGGCTCCAGATGTTTGTTGAGTTTGAATTCTCGTAAACACGCAGGATAATCTCACTTTTACGCGCCTCTGTGTTGTTTTACGCACGGAGACAACGGCTATAGTAGCCCTATTTTATTTTTATATATATATATAATGTTTACCAACAGTTTTAAAAGGGTCGATATTGTGCGGTTAAAGCTAATGAGCGGGCACGTAATGTTTCAGCGGTAGCTAACACAGTCTATCATGCTAGGACAGAGGGGGGTTAGCCTGGAGCTAACTCTGGGAAGTTAAGCTAAGCTCATTAGCACTTTATCATAATGTGATAAATATGATATCAATGGCATTGACTCATTATTACATACGTACACAGCTTCTATATGAAGGCTTCTTAGTTGCACAGACCATACATGTCAATGTTACTGTAAGAAATAAGTTAAAGTGGTGTATTGTGTCAGATAAAGGAAAAATAAATCAATACAATCTGCATTATATATCAGTTATTGGATGCCCTGATTTCTAAAAATCAGTATCAACCATAGAAAAATTATTTGCACCTCTTTAACTTTAATCGCTCACATTTGGGTGACATAATGGTGTTTCTTTTATTACAACATGTCGCCTGTGCTTATTGAAGTATACTTGTTTTTGTTTTACAGATAATATGAAGAATGTAATTTTCCTTTTTACCCCCCTAAATAAATAATCCAGTGATTTTCACCAGAATTGGACCAATACCGACCCAGATATGAACTAGAAAAGCACTCGGAGAGCACAGACCTCCGCCAAGGCAGCTCAGTGCCTACAAAATACTGTACACCGTGCCGGCATGCAGCGTGTATGGATCACACCCAAAAATGTAATCAGTCGTTCCTGGTCCCACTGTGGACATTTCGTGAAGATTTAATCCGAATCCGTCCGTGACTTTTCGAGTTATGTTGGTCACTAACAGACAGACAGACAAACTCCAGCAAAAATGATTGAAATTGAAATTGTATATCATATTGCAGCAGAAAAAAAGGTAGGCAACACTTTAAAATAATAATATGATGTCTTTTTGACTCAAGTGCTTTGATTGTATCGGCTGAATAATTCTCTACTGTGTTCACGTTGGTGAAAAGTAAATTTTTTCATGCTAAAAACAACCCTCTGTGTTTGTCTGTGTTTGTGTTTGTCTGTGTGTGTGTGTTGTTTGTGGTGACAGGTTTCCTGTGGTCAGAGTGGATTACTGACTTCAGTAAGAAGAGGGAACGCCAGTCCAGGTTATGAAGTTTGCGGCAGCAACTTTACGGCACACGCCTGCGGACTCTTCCAAGACTTCTACCTTCTCCTCGCTGAATGAGTGTGCGGTGTGTGAAATCCGGTGGGCTGATCCTCCTAATTCTCTTCAAAACAATGTCACTTTTGACAAAAACAAACAGTGCTTAGTCACTGTGACAAGAGTTTATCCTCTGAGGTCCAGCTGTGCTCCTCTGGATGACCCCTCTCTGAGTCCTTTCACTATTCAGCGTTTCACGTTGCTATTGGAAGAAAACCAATGTCTGCCTCCTCTCCCCCGTCCTTACCTCGAGCCTTCGTCCACTCTCTCCCTCCGCACCACCCGTCGTCGCCGCCGCCGAGCCTGCCCGGACCGCTCTACACGCGGCTGTCCAACGGCAGTCACAGCGCCCCCAGCCCCACCAACTCCCGCAGCTCGTTCCATGGAGTGTCCTTCCTGCTGCAGATCGGACTGACCAGAGAGACGGTGAACCTGGAGGCCAATGACCTGTCGTTGTCTGCCGTGAAGGACCTCGTGTGCTCCATAGTGGACCAGAAGGTAATGACACCTTTAATATGATTCACAGTGATCAAGCTGTCTCTCTCTCTAATATCCTCTGAACAGTGGCGGTTTCTGGTCTTTGAAACAGGGGAAACTCATTTATAGCCCAGTTATTTCTACACTACCATTCAACAATTTGGGGATACACTTATACATGCAGTTGTAGCTCAACTTCCAATTGTATTGGTTTGAGAAATGAAATTTAGTGTATCTCTCTTTACGCACCGAGTATCTCACTAAACGCACAGAGTATCTCACTTTACGTAATTAGTATTCCACTTAAAGTACAGAGTATCCCACTTTACGTACCGAGTATCTGACTTTACGTACCGAGTATTTCACTTTACGTACCGAGTAACTCACTTTACGTAATTAGTTTTACACTAAAAGTACCGAGTATCTCACTTCACGTACCCAACATCTCACTTTACGTACCCAATATCTCGCTTCATGTACCGATTATCCCACTTTACGGGCCGAGTATCTCACTTTACGTACCGAGTATCCCACTTTGCGCATTGAGTATCTCACTTTGCACATTGAGTATCTCACTTTATTACAGCGGGATAATGGTTGCTGGTCTTTGAAACAGGGGAAGCTCATTTTCATTCTACACTACCATTCAACAGTTTGTGGTCACTTAGAAATGTCCTGATTTTTGAAGGAAAAGCACTTTTTTTCCCCCAAAGAATATAACATTAAATGAATCAGAAATACACTCTATACATTGTCAATGTGACTATTCTAGCTGCAAACCTCTGGTTGTTAATGGAATATGTACATAGGTGTATAGAGGCCCAGTTCCAGCAACTGCCTCTGAAGTGAAATGTTTTCCGCAAAACACGTGCAAATTTCCTACTGTTGCCTTGTCATCAAACGCAAGCGGTAATCCTGGAGGCAGTTACAAGGTGTAACATGACGATGCGCTGATTTGTTTTGCCATCTTTTATCCTGTGTGTGTGTGTGTGTGTGTGTTTGGGTTTTTGTTTCCAAAGCAGACATCTGGGCCTCGTGCCCCAAAATGAGTCAAGCGCCGCAGAAGCATGTGCACGATGACACAAGATGATACAGGACACGAGCTTAGTAGTATCAGTTATTTACATGGTGGTGTACAGTTACTGCACATACATGACGCGTGAATGCATGTACACACGGGTGCTTTTTGCTTCATGTGTTGTAATAATTTCCCCATAAGAATTGGCTTTAAACACGAACACAGGCCGCGGCACGATTTTGCTGTGTAAGTGTAAATCAGCTTTAATGATGTTGTTCTTGTTCAGTTCTTGTTCGTACAAAGTGAAATTGAGCCTTGAACAAGACATTTTCTACTGTGAAGTGGCCTTGTGTAATGATAAGCACTGTACGACTACACCGCATGCGTAATACTTTTTATGAGGAAAGGGGTTTACTCTGGCAGAGAAATACTGTTCGGCAATAAAAACATTGCAAGAAGGTCCGAATCTCGGTTTGATCAACTGTAGGTGTAGGTGTTTTGGCGAAGTTTCTGTGTGTTCTGAGTTTTACAGGTTTCTTCCCTTGTGTCAGTGTGTTCTCTCCAGGCACTCCAGCTTCCTCCGACAGTCCAAGGACATGCAGATTGAGGATTAGGTTAACTGGTCACTGCAAACTCACCATAGTTGTGAATGCGAGAGGTTATTTTCTGAAGGACTGGCGAGCTGTGCAGGGTGTACCCTGCCTTTCACCCTCTGTTTGCTGGGATTGGCTCCAGCTCCCCACTGTGACCCTCAAGGGGATAAAGTGCTTAAAATTGAATTAATAATTTGAAGCATTTATGACACCAGAGACATAATGTGTTTTCTGAGAAGGGGTTTTTCTTCTGGTGAAGAAATATGTTAATTTCTCTGCTACAAATGGAGAACAAAATAGTCACTTTGTTTTGACTATTGACTACTTTACGGACCAAGTATCTCACTTTACGTCCTGAATATCTCGCTTTACGTCCTGAATTTCTCGCTTTACGTACCGAATGTTTCGCTTTACGTACCAAATATCTCGCTGTACGTACTGAATATCTCGCTTCATGTACCGATTATCTCACTTTACGTACCGATTATCTCACTTTACGCACCGAGATACGTTTACGTACCTTACGTACCGATTATCTCACTTTGCGGACCAAGTATATCACTTTAAGTACTTCGTATCTGACTTTACGTACCGTGTATCTCGCTTTATGTACTGAATAGCTTGCTTTACGGACCGAATATCTCGCTTTACATACCAAATATCTCACTTTACGTACCGAGATACGTTTACTTTTCAGTCAAGTCAGATATCTTGATTTATCGCTATATGATGGTCTTGCAATATATCATATTCTATCGTAACGCATTGCATCACATGGTACCCTGTGAATCCCACACCTAGTGTAAAATATACTAAATACTTTATACATTATAATTTTGGTAATCATTCTGTTTGTAGGTGCTCTAAACCTGTGACACAATCATCTTTGATCACTTCATAGTTGTGAGGGATTAATCTTGTGCAAAGCCTGTTAGAATAATGAAATGGCTCTTGTGTGCGTCCACATGTTCCTGTTTTTGTAACCTCTTGTGAATAACGATGATTACTCCATTCGTGTCCGTAATTATCGTTGACTGTATAAAAAGGAGGTGATTAAACAAAGCACTTTTCATCAGCCTCCGGGCTCTGAACATTTAGGTCGGTCAGAGCTCTGTTATTGCGTATGACGGGACGACAAAAGAGTTACGGAGCAATGAGAATAAAGTTGTACGATAGTGAAGGAGCTGCGGTGTCTGTGCTGAGTCTGTGTCCTCTGGTTCCATGTTGTCCAAGTTTGACATTCCAGAGGAGCGCGGTAATGTTGTTGTTCTTTACGAGGTCTGCTGATTCTCACTAGCTAGTTATGAACAGTTCTGGTCTGCAGAGCAGAAAATCTCATCACTGCGTGTGTGTGTGTGCATATTTACTTGGATCTCGTAACACTGGCACGGTCGCAAGAATCCGGAACAGGAAAAGAGTGTGAAATGCAATGCGCTGAAGATGAACCTTAAAGAAAAGCAGCAGTGAATAGCTGCTGATCATCTGCCACAAAGACATCAGGATCCCATACTGTGTGTCAGTCTATTACTGTGTATCACATTCATTTATCTAAAGATGCCTTGGAGATATGAGCTGCTTCATTTATGGTCAACAGTCGTAAAGGCTTAATATATAATAAACATTATGAATATCAATAACATACGGCCGATTTGTCCACGTTATTGTGCATTTCCTCTATTAGACTCCACCGAATGCAATGCACTGCATCAACTCTTTCATGAAACACAGCCATGTGGCTTTGATATCAATGGAAAATATGACTGTATTCCTTCTGCACTCTCCAGTCCATCTCCGCCCCACTTCTCGCTCTGAAATATGTATGACAGTGCTGAGCCTTTTACAAAGTCCACTCATGCCAGACGACTTATCCAGCTGAAGATCTCTGACCCCGGCTTAGCCGCTGACAGTCGTCCCAGGAAGTCTCCACTCAGCAGAACCTCAGGTCTCTGTCAGCAGAGGGGGAGGCCGGGGAAAAAAAAAAAGGCTTTAGACTTTATGTGGTAATATCTGTGTGGAGATGAAGTCTGGCTGGAAGTGTATAACCCCCTTCCCTTTCGTGCTGCCGTTTCCTCCGCTGAAAGCTGGCCTGCATCACTCAGTGACTCACCACTCAAGCACGCAACAAACATGGATGCTTTATCCCCGTTTATCCCCAGTCACTGTCAGGTTTTCTGCTGTGTCAGCTGTTTAGAATGGGGGTTTAGTTATGGGTAAACTGTGTTATTAGAAATACTGATGGCAAGGCAAGTTGTCTGTCTTGTTGAGTATCACGGTTTGAGTCACAGCAGTCAACCTGAAAAATTTAATTTTGTCCAATGTTATCCTGTTTTAGTGCTTTACGTACCGAGTATCTCACTTTACTTACTGAATAACTCACTTTACGCACCGAGTATCCCACTTTACGTACGGAATATCTCACTTTACGCACCAAGTATCTCACTTGACGCACCAAATATCTGACTTTACATACAGAGTATCTCGCTTTACGTACCGAGTATCTCACTTAACGTACCGAGTATCCCACTTTACGTATGGAATATCTCACTTTACGCACCAAGTATCTCATTTACGCACCAAGTATCCCACTTTACGCACCGAGTATCTCACTTGACGAACCAAATATCTCACTTTACGGACCGAGTATCTCACTTTACTTACTGAATATCTCACTTTACATACAGAGTATCTCACTTTACGTACCGAGTATCTCACTTTACGCACCAAGTATCTCACTTGACACACCAAATATCTCACTTGACGCACCATGTACCAGCCGACACAGCAGAAAACCTGACATTTTCCTTAATAAACAAACAAACCACTACTTCTACCCCTCACTGACCAATTATTCAAGTAAAACTGGTGTTGTAGTTAAAAAATACCTACTATAAGTGCCATCAATCAGTGTAGCTTGTAATGTACGGCAGTGGATTTTAGCCGTTCATCATCTTAATTAGGTTAATGTGTTGTGTTACACATGATCAGGCCACATTGTGCATTAAGTAGCTCGTGTAAACTGTGTTTGCTTCATTTACTTCATGAGAGACAAGACTATCGCAGCGCTGACACCTTGTTTCCTACAACAACAAATGTAGTGATCCGAGTTATTGAAAGAGATGTTGAAACACAAGGGCAGCACACGTGGTGTTTCCTTTTCATGTGTAGTTCCATTTTCCGGTAGGCGAATGCCAGCTTCAATGCTGTTTGTTGTGTAATCTTAAAGTCTGCACATCTACATGTGTGCATGGAAGCACGATTGCAGCTCAGAATCTACACTTCTTATTTCAGAGAACACTACAGCCCTGTTTCGACTGCTGGTATCTGCAATATCTTTCATTCGCAATATCTTCTTTTCAAAGCTTGTGACCGTAGCTTAAGGCTAGAACGTTTTTTTCCAGTGAAGTGAGTGCTCTAGATCTGCTGCACTGTTGCTTTATGGTTATTTAGCTGAGATGTGTGACGCCTTTAGGTGTAAACGTGTCAATAGCTCATATCCATCATTTTAATTGAGCCTTTTTATCGACGACGTAATGCAGAGAAATACTTTTTACACGCTGCGAATAAAAGCGTCTCTGCTATAGCAGATGCACTCTGAATGAAGTTGTACAGCTGTAAAGTTTCCAGATGTTTGCGTGCCGCGGTCTTTATGGCTGCAAGGTTGACATTTCATATCTTTTCTGAACCCTCTGCTTTTGAATCGGTCTCATTGTTCGACGGCGAGCCGTGAAGCCTGTTGTAATAGCTATTGCATTGTATAGATTTTGCACGGCTCATTCCTCTTCCTGCTAAAGGCTCGACCACATGACTAAGGCAGAGTCCGCAGACTAGATTTGCTTTCTCTCCGTTTCCTGCGCTGATCTGAGATTAGTGTTGATAGAAGTGGTTTGGACCGCATTCGCCTACTTTTGCGGTTCAGGTCAATTGTAGTCCAGGGCAACTTGATCCTAAGGCCTCAGTCTTGTAGAGCAGTTGTGGCAGTGACTGTTCTTAAAATCTAATGAATACTTATAAAAGATAGTGTGGCTGTTTTAATGTAAAAAACAATGGCACAAGGGGATCAACTCTTGGCTAGGCTCCTTGAGGACTGTGAGAAAGGATGAAAGGAGCCAGTCAGTGGCTGGTGGAGACTCCCTCCAATCGGGTACCATCTAGCCCAGATCTAACCCATGATGGCCCATTGACGGCTCCTTGGTGGCAGCCTTGTTTCACTAGTCACGTTTTCAACTACCCTGTCTGGTTTTTTTTGGGGCCCTGATTAATGGTGCGAGATAAACATCCAAAGCTTCTACTTGTTGAACGTTTCCTGTTCGGTGTGTCGCCCAAGTCTTCTCGTGCGGCCTGCGAGGGAGCAGCGGGGGGACGAAAGTTCACGGCTCCCTGAGAATGACTCCCAGTTTTGCCACTCCAGTCAGTCTGGACAGCCAGCAAGCTACACAACATTCCTCTTCACCCAGGCATTTTTGGAGGATGATGCGATGCTGCTCGAGATGGGGTGGGATTGGACTGCTTGGGAAATGAATGATTTGAATGGAAACAAGGTTTTTGGTTCCTTGGAACAAGAATATTTGCTGAAAATACTGACGTTATGAACATTTCGTTGCAGCATTTGTCTTTAGGATGTTACTGTACATAGACACTGTAGCTGGAAAAGCAGATGCCTTAGCCACAGGTTTCCCTAGTCAGTGCTTGCTGTAACTCCCAGTTCTGGTTTAGGGCTGTACATCTGCCCTTGTAATTAGTGAGACAAAGACTGTTTTGAGTTTGAAACAGGCTAGGTTGAACAATTTATAGTAAAATGGAGCATTTTAAACAATCTGGAGTAATCTCACTTATGGCATTAAAACTTTTTTTCTTTAAGATTAATTAGACAGAGTTGAGGAGAAGGCTTTTGTAGCTTATGGTATTGTGTTCACTTTTCATCCTGGTCTGGGAATAATTTATCAACAGAAAAAGTGCATGTGAAAATTTAAGAGTGAAGCAAAAATAGCCTGAAAGCAGGGTGCAGATGGAAAATGGAGGCACGGTAGTTACCAAAGCTAACTGAAACACACGGTAAATAAATCAACACCATTCTCCCTCCCTCCCTCCCTCCCCCTCTCTCTCTCTATCCTTCCCTCGTTTCTACAGTAAGGCCACATCTGCATGTTTCCTATGGAGCTGGCAGCCATATTTCACCCCAGAGGAGATCCCAACAGCACAGGGCTTTATGTGTGATATACATGGAGCCAGACGTTTCCTGGAAAGCACATTCAGCTCCTTCTGTAGAGAAAACAGGTCACCCCCTGAATCAAAATAGTCACTGTTAGTATTGGTTCTGAATACACACTGTTGTGGCCTCAGCCTTTTTTTCCCACAACTTATTTGGTTTTAGACATATTATTGGTGTATTCCAAAAGTCATGGAGTTGACAAAATTGATATCACAACTGGGAACGCTGAAATAACGTCTTCCATGTACAACTTAAAAGCCTTCTTGCACTAGGAATCTATCAATTTTCTTCAGATTTGGAGTACTTTGTGGAAAAGAGAGAAGGAGGGAGAGAGAGAGAGAGATAGAGAGGGGGGGGAAAAAGAAGTTAAGTGAGCTTCGTAATTTCTACCATCTGCAGTGCACATTTCTGCCGCCTCGCTCTCCTTCAAATGTAAAGTGGCAAGGCAGAACGCAGGGAACCCGGCCACAAGAGTCAGAGAATGATAGAGTGGAGAGAAGAGTGGTCCTCTGGGGGGGGAAAAAAAGGGGGCTGGGGTTGGTTGCATGGGACCGGCCTTGTTGGCAGGGCCTCACATGGGACACAGAGGGAGGGGGGAGTTGTGTGGCCACCTCGCTCTCCTGATGTCTGATGCCAAAACCATCAGTACAGGGCTGCTCCTGCCACCAAGTGTAGTGTAGCTTTTGCTGTGGAGCGGATTTTCCCTTCTTTCCAGTGCCTAAATGCCCTTCACCATACTTGACTTTTCAGCCAGTGACGGAGGTGATAATCTCCATCACTCCAATCTGGGCTAATGCCCCGCCGAACGGGGCTTTGATTGTGATTATATTGAAGTGGAAGGCGGCAGTACTTTAGAGCCATTTAATACTCAGGGATCCTGGTGACTTTGTCCTTGTGAAGCCACCCACATGTGGTGATTTAAGAGCACTTCAGGGGAGGCTGAATTTGCGACTGTAGCACAACACGGTTCAGTGAAAGAGGTTATTTCTTTTACCCCTTATTAATTTACTCATTAACGACTTGAGTTTTTCTACCTTGAATGCATTCACTGACAAACTCGGCGTGCTCGGAAGACTTCAGCCATGACACATGCTGAGCCAAGAGGGGTTAAACTCTTTAAAATGTCAACACTTTAAACACCAATTTTGCTTTTCTGAACTGAAGAAGTCACAGGAGGATGTCAAACCAGGCCAGTGTTCTGCAGTGAAGACCATGCTGTACACTCTTAGAAATAAGGGTCCTTCTACAAGGGCTGAGGTTCTACCTGGAACCATTTGCTTCTGAAAAACAAGGTTTTTTTTCAAGGGTTCTTGGTAACACTAATGAACCATTTTGATCCAAGGGGTTAAAGGGGTTCTTGGTGGAACCGTCCAAAAGGGTTCCAGGTGGAACCTTTATAAAAAGCTTCTACCTGGCGCCCAAAAGTGTTTTCCTATGAGGACAAGCCGAAGAACCTTTTATGGTTCTACTTATCACTTTTATTTCTAAGAGTGTAGCTACACTAAAAGGTGTCAGAGGTATTATTGATCCTTGTAGTGCAGCTCAGTTGCAGAATGTCTTATTCTGCGTTGTTTTCACAGCCTTGTTAGCCTTTTCCTGTTTTTGAGCGTTGAAGTTTGATCTGTCGAACTGATAGGAAGGTGGCAGGGGAAGTGCAATTGCACAATGATACAACCGGCCGTTGATAGGTTCAGAAACGTCGTGCGTAGCATAGGCAAATGGCACTCGCAGTGTCGCCCTGATGAGACGCACGCCTGTTGTTGGACCGTTTTTGAACCCGAGTGAAACAGACAGCCACTCAGCATGACTCCTTTTGTCCCTGTGCGTCTTTTCTCCAGCTGCAAACTCACTGTTCACTTAGTTCCCCTCAGAGCCGCTCCCTGTTTCCATATTCTCTCTCTCTCTCTCCGTGTTCTCTCTGCTCTTCAATCTGCTGTGGTTGGTGGTGCAGCTCTGCCCGTGAAGGCTCTATGTGCCTGCGCTCAAATGGCTTTTCCTTGTCGATGTGCTTAAAACTTCTTAGAAACTGCGCCTTGGTGTGTGTTTTAAAGAAAGCAACAGCTCGGAATTCGGGGCAGTACTCTTGGTCTAGTTTATTATTACACTTGTATTTCAGTGAAACTGCAAATCAAAACAAGAGGAACCAGCTATTCTTATTATTAATCAGAACCCAGAGCTATTATTAAAGGTGCCATATGTAAGAATGTGGCAAAAAACGGTTACTGCATTCAAATTCAAAATACCGAGGTCTTTTAGGTTTCATTTTCTGACGTACCTGGCAACCCGTGGTTGCTCGGCAGCTGGGACTCTACTGACTGCAATGATTGGTAGACGGCGGTAGGTGGCGCCACATGCCAAAACATAATTTTCAAAACATAAACATGATTTTGCAGTCTGCAAAATATATTGACTGTACTGTTGTTGTTGGTGAGTTCAGTTTGTTATATGAACATTATTCCTGAGTCTCTGTGACATATTAGGAGGATTTTATGGCCAGTTGCTTTAGATTTATTACATAATGCACCTTAAATGTTTCTGCCGAGCAACGTTCACGCCCAACTTCTGACCCTCTGCTCTGCCGGAACAAGAGAAAGTGCCTTCGCCATCAATCTCATGCAAATTCCCCCCACATTCACCTGTTTATATTTGCCCCACGAGAGCGCCAATCTGGTGGCCGTCCCCTGCTAATCCAGGCCTCAGAGAGGTAATGAAGTGTGTGCTGCAGTATATCTCTGAGGCGGAGGATCGCAGCGAGGCTGTAACTCATTAGCAGCAGTAGTAGTAGCAGCAGCAGCAGCAGCAGCAGCAGCAGCAGCAGCAGCAGCAGCAGCAGCAGCAGCAGCAGCAGCAGTGTGCAGGGGCCTGGCCAAGCGTGTTTTAGATCACACTGCTCTCTTCCTGAGAGGCTTCGGATCCTCAGCAGTCCTCGTCTCGGGCCTGGCCTCTGGACACTGTTATTACATGCTATACTCATGCATCCACACGTATGCAGGACGTAGTCAGTGATGTATGTTAAAGAATCGGCGCTCCTTTGCCCCGAAAGCCACCTGGCTTTCATTGGAGATACAGTGGCTGGTAACCAAAACGTGACCTCACCACAATTACCCCTACTTCACTTCAGTGCATCTGCACTGCAGCTCCAATTACTAGACTATTGTTTCTCCAGATTCAAATAATCAAGTGGTGAAATAATTGAGGGATTTTCTTGATGTTAGCTTTGAAATAAGTTTAAGATGACAGGTGTAGAGTCTACTAACATGTATCTCTATATAATATTTCTTGGCTCTTTTTCCAGACCACTGAGTGTCATATGTTTCCAGTAAGCCAAGGTTCCATGTTCGCACGTCTACGGAACATGCACCGAGAAAATTGAAGCTTTTCAGATGTTTGGTCACGCGATAAGTTGCTCTGTCATCACGTTGACCGACTAGACAAAAGCGAGCAGAGTGGCCCGTGCGAGACAGGAAGGGAAATTGACTGGAGCGCCGGACATTTTTCAACTAGTGAAGATTTGTTTCACTCTTGGCTGACACTTGGCCTGTAAGAACCATCGCTGTTATTCGTGCCGGATTTATTAGTCTTGATGAAGAATGCACCGTTGCCGATACACGACCCTAACCCTAACCTATGAATGAGCTATGAGGTGCACTCCTGCCACATGGAAGGAAACAAGTTAGTCAGCCTGTGGAGTGAGAAAGTCACAGCTTCTCTTGCTGCACTCCTAACCGCACAAGTTTCCTTTCTGCTGCTTGAGTGGGTTGCCCTTAGTGAGAGGTCTTCCTTCTGTGGTGGAAAAGAAGCCGACTTGACTTCAGAATATTGCTCTTGTGGAAGATGATAGGAAGATGGTTGCTCTGTCCTGCACAAAGATGCTTGCCTGATATATATCTATACATATATGTTTATGTCATTTCCAGGTTTAACAAACACTGACACATTTCATGGACCGAACGATTAATCGAGAAAATAAACGACGGATTAATCGATAACGAAAATAATCCTTAGTTGCAGCTCGAGTGAACATTAGCCGCATTAGAGCGGTGCATTGTCGTTCCCCCGTCGTGCTCTTTCTGCATCCAGCTGCCGTGTGTTTGTCTTGGCTTGTGGAGAAAACAGGCTTATGTAATGCATCACTGAAACGAAGCAGGACTCTCTGATTTTCAGCAAAAGGGAAGCATGATCTCTGGAGTTATAGTTGACTAATCGTGGGCTGTTGTGTATTGTGATGTCTTGCATAATGATCTAAGATGTCTTGCTTTATCAATGACAAAAGGTTACACTCCGTTATAAGACGTTTTATCACAAGCGGAGCCAGATTTATTACCGAGTGGGTTTGATTATATTTTGTTGCATCAGGCTGAATGGCCAAGCCAAAGTACAATTAAATTCAAAAGTAGGGCTGTACACTCTTAGGAAATAAGGGTTCCAAAAGGGTCCTTCTACAAGGGCTGAGGTTCTACCTGGAACAATTTGCTTCCAGAGAACCCTTTAAAATCCCTTTCCTGCATAACGGGTTTAAAAAGGATTCTTGGTGGAACCCTCCAAAGGGTTCCAGGTGGAACCTTTATAAAAAGGTTCTACCTGTAGCCAAAAAAAGGGTTCTCCTATGAGGACAAGCTGAATAACCTTATATGGTTCTACTTAGCACTTTCATTTCTAAGCAAGAAATAGAAATATGTGTGGTTATATGGATACAAATGGGAGTTACAGTACGGAACACATGCAAGGTGTGTGTGTGTGTGTGTTTATGTCACGCATAATTTACAATCTTAAACTTTAAAAGGTGAGCCTGTGAAAATAAGCGAGGAGCCATAAATCAGCTGTATATTGGTGGGAACAGTGTATGTAACGGCGTATGATCCTTGGACGCCGGCACTAGCGTCGGATTGATTCCGTGTCTGGGACAAGTCCAACAAAAACAATGCTTATTCACTCTGTAGCAATGATGTTAGGTTTGTGTTTCCAGGCTGCTCTGGTACAAACAGCTCAGTTGTTGTTTCATGCCGTACACGCTGTAGTTGCGGGGTTTCAGCTTTAATTTGATTTATTGGCACAGCCACTTGTTGTTTCTGTATAAACGACTTGCGAACCAACATCCATACCACATCGTCTAAAGTGATGTTCTTGAGGAAAGGACAGTTGACATTACTGAATTGATGGCACAACCAAAATAATTTTACTAATCATTAATCATTACTAAATCTGATTGAGTTTTTTGTGTTTTTTCCTTAGGCCTAATGTCCAGTAAGTATAGGTGCACCATTAAAGTGATTTATTAAGAAATCATGCAACCACATTATATGGAAATTGCAAAAGCAGAACCGAAAACACTTCATGTTGAACGAAGACGGTGGAAAACTTGAGTGTTTTCAACGTGTGCCGCTGTGATACCTCACTTGAAGTGACAGAAGTATTTATTACGCTGTCACTGATGCCGGCGTGTAGTCATACTTTAATTCGCGACACATGTATTTCTCATACCACGCTGTGTGGAAAATCCACTGGCTCGGAATTACATTAATAATATGTAACAAAAACAAATACAATTCCACCGTTGACTTTAATAAATTAACACAGTTTTCCACGCGGTGTTTGATGTGGCCCTGAGCAAAGTTAATTACGCAGCTTTTCCCCCCAAGGTTAGCGTGAGCGCGTAATTGGATTTTCCAACGCGTTGGTTTTGACGAGGTTTTGAAGTGTGTTTCCCTCTGTTGTGGGCACCGACACGCACCTCAGAAGTCAAATATATGTTCTCCCACATTGTTTTGACATAAAACGGCGCTTTCCTACGCGTGAAAGCCGCACCGCGCTCATCGTAACTTCTGGTTTCACGACTACGGGCGGCACATGTTGTCTATTAAATCTTCTGTGCATGAAAATAATCAAGGAGGCGGGTTTACCAAGTGTGAAAATATGTACTCTTTTTAGGATCAACACACAAAAAAAAAAAAAAGGAAATCAGCATCCTGTGTCTCCTGATGTAGGTGTGATTTGGTGAATTAGCACAATTAGATAAATGCAGGATTATTAGTCAATGGACCTATTTATCTGGTGAATAAAAAACACCTTGTATAATTCTGATCTTGTGACTTCTTGTTTATCTCGCCACCTCAAGCTAAATGAAGAAGAAGCCTCCTCCCTCCTGACTTGATAAAAAGAATTCATGTTAAGTCATTTGTAGTGATATTGCTTTATTAAATCACTTCTGCACATACAACAGGCATAGTTTTGGATCTAGTTCCTCCTCACAGGTAACTCAGAAGAGTTGCTTATTCACAGTTTCCCCAGTTGGACTTTGGATTCAAACTGGCATCAAGACAAGAACATGTTTAAAGTTTCTCTTCGAGTTGTTAGAAGTGAGATATTCAGGATAGTTTGGGGCCAAAATGAACAGGTTTTTTAAGTCAGAGTGTGATTAAAGAGCAGCATAGAGAGGAATTCTGTATCTGTATCAGTTCTTTCCTTGTCCTGGTGTTTTCATATGAATCCACACTCGTGAGTGTTTCTGAAAAGCTCCATTCCTGGTGCACTAAAAAGATGCATTTTGATTTACTAAAGTTACAACAATAAGTCTGTTACACAAGTTGTTGTTTGGGGAAATTTAAAAAAGTTTTAGGTGGTGTGGCAACAACTTGTGCCCAAGTTTTCAATCTAAAACAAATGTCTGTCAAATTAGTTCACGCAACAACGATGAAGCCCATCGACTCCGCGTGAGATCTCGCGTCGCCTGGTGATATTCCTGCGCTGCACACAGGAAGTGATTTGTTTCGAGACAGACGGAGGTAACAGTAACAAAAGTTTCAGAAGTAAAAAAAAATTAGTTGTAGGATAAATGCTTCTCGACCTTTGACCTGCGCCTGCACTGCTGCTGTATACACACGGATGCTCCCTCAGTCAGGTCTGATAGTCAGTTTCGTTGTTTCTGTCCATGAAGTCCAAACAAACACTGAATATGCATCCGTTTTAGAGTTACAACTAACAATTATTTTCACAATCGATTAATCTGTCGGTTATTTTAACGATTAATCGAGTAATCGGTTGGTCCACAATGATTTCTTTGGTATGTGGAGCGAAAAAAATGAAGAAAATATTCACATTTAAGAAGCTGAAACAATCACAAATCTTGTTTTGATCATGAAAATAGCTTCAAATCGATTAATCGGTTATCAATATAGATCAGCTCGAGGCTGCCATCACCTACAGGATACCCTAACCTGAAGCCCATGCACGAGCTGCTGTCGTCCACATCTGTGTGGCCCGACGCCAGACTAATAAAGGTGTGAGGAAGCCTGAGGTCGAGCAGCATACTTTTTCCCCTTACTGTAATCACATGGCCATCTGTCAGAGCCTTTGCACTGCTGCTCTCAGCCCTGCTTCCTTTATGCCACCCACTTCTGTCTCTCTCTCACACACACATCATTGCATGAACCAAAAAAACGTTGTAACCACATTATCGTGTGCACGCTATTCTATTTCGACATGAGTCCTTGTTGTCCTCGGTGACTGAGCCTCATTGCCCCTCCCCTTGTGTTATACTGTCACATTTATCACTGGGTGTAAACAGGAAGAGTTATTATCCTCATGATTGATTCCTCTCATTTATCATTTTTTTGAACTTTGTAGTACAAATGATCGCAACGCCAAGTGGCACTGTTGGTTATTGAAACCAGGCTGCAAAACCCGCCCCTCCCAACCCAACCCCAAATCATCTTCCCTTCTTTTCTCTCCACTCACCCTCTCTCCTTATAACAGGATTTAGCATATCAATGGTGGATTAGTGCGTTTAACAAAAGCTTACTACTGCAAAGCCCCTTTTCCACTCGTCCCTCCAGCCTGACTTGTGGACCTCACACACAGCTCCTCCGCGCCCGGGGTCTTTGGTGTGCGTGTGTGGTCGCGGCTCGCTCCACTGTGTGGATTTGTGTTTTCGAAAAAAAAAAAAAAAAGCGACAAAAGACGGTGCTTAGTCACCATGGGCTTCAAAAAAAACATATTTTTTGGGGTGATGGTGCGGGTGTGGGTGCATACGTGAACGGGAGCATGGTGGAGGTGAAGAGTTTGTTCTTATGTACACTACAGTTCAAAAGTTTGGGGTCATTTTTTGTGTTTTCCATGAAAAGTCACACTTTTATTCATCCAAAGAGTTGCAAAATGAATAGAAAATATAGTCAAGACATTGACAAGCTTTCGTCGAAGAACCGGCAAAACTGTTTTCAGATGTGCTAACATCATTGCACAAGGGTTTTCTAACAATCCAATAGCCTTCTAATGCAATTAGCAAACACAATGTACCATTAGAACACTGGAAATGGGCCTCTATACACCTATGTACATGTTCCATTAAAAACCAGACGTTTGCAGCTAGAACAGTCGTTTACCACATTAATTATTGTTAAATGTTTATTGGATATTACTGGATACAGACCAATAAGTGTAAACTGCAGAACTGCAGGTCATTACAATTATTACAAATGGGATTTCTTTCTGTTTTTTTTCCTTTGGCGGCCCTCAATCCAATGTTGGGTTCCTAAATTGGCCCTCAGGTATCAAAACTTTGCGAACCCCTGGTGGACAGGGACAGAGAAAAGTGTGTTGCCCCCACAGGTTCGTCATCAATTCTCATGTTTTATCTCCATGATCTCAACAACATAATATTAAAATGTGCCCTAAACCATCTATTGTTCTGGTATATCTGGCTTCCTCTTGCTTTAATGGGCCTCGGAAAAAAAGAAGTGTCCTCTGGCCTTGCCTTCATTATGTTCTGGCCTGCAGATGCTCCTGCTCTGGAATGGGACCCAGTGTGTGTGTGCAGTGGAAAGTGTTGCACGAAAAGGAGGTGACTCAGCTGGCTAGATTTGGGCATGGATCGAAATTTATGTGTGTGTGTGTGTGTGTGTGTGTTTGAGAGGAAAACCCCACCATGACACTGCAGCCGCCTCAGGAAGGATGCACAACAATCCACAACCCCCACCACCTCCCAGCGCCTGCCGGCGATGGGGATGGTGTGGGTCACACAGCATTAATCACCTCGCGAGGAGACAGGATTTAGGATGTAGCCGTGTCAGAAGCAGCGGGCAGTGAGTTGGAAATGTTCGCGTGTGCCTATGTGTGACACATAGAGCTGAGGAGCCTCCTCTGTAAATATAACTGACCTTCTCTTTGTGTCCACATTAGTTTTGATGCAGCTGAGATCATCTCTGTTATAGAAGTTATTATTCTTCCTGAAATGATGCAACTTTATTTGCACACTGCATCTTTCATTTTGAAACGCAGTTGCTGCCGATTCAATTACGGACATGGATGAATGAGAATCTACATCAACGTCTGTCAAGCAATACTATCAGACCTGACTGACGGAGCGTTTGTGTGCAGAATTTTTCAGCAGCAGAATTCACTGGAACTTTCTGTGGGACCTTCTTGGCATTGGTCACTCATGATTCAACATGTTGCTGCTGTTGCCTTCCACATAATATAAAATGATTCACTTCCTGTGTGCAGCGCTCGAATGTCGGTGACACACGATCTAATCACCACTACCCTGAGAAACACAGTGTTTTGTGGAGGCTTAATTAGCCTTGTGCAAACTTGTTTGACAGTGGTCTGGATGGAAAGTTACACCGTATATACATATATTGGAACCAAAGTGCGTATAAAATGATGACAAATACCTCCTTTGACTTTGTCAACCTGCAGAAAAAGGTGCGACTAACCACTTTAGCTAATTTGAATGATTAAAAAGTTACTTAAGTATAAAAATTAGACTTCAAATCATGTAGAATTCAGTAGTAACATTCTTTTCAGTGTACTGAATCATTATAACCAGTTCAATGGAAACATTAGTTGAGTATTTCCTGCATGACCAGAGCACAGACTTCACATATTGAACTAAAATATGGCGGAAGGGGTTGCGGTTCTGCTCACGATTGCCGAATTTCCGCAGTGCTGTCGCTAAATACACAAGGCTCCTCTTTTAAATATTGAGCTTTTTGAAATGTCCTTGCAAAATGTTGGAGATGAACACATGTTTTCAGGATTTTCAAGTCTTTTTTAACCGATCCACAGTTCTGAATTGAGTTCTCAAGCCAAGCCGAGTCATGCTAGAGGGCACTAAATAACTGTGTGTGTGTGTGTACACAAAGAAATACTGTTTCTCAAAGTGCATGTTGTTTTTCAGTATACGTAGATCCGAATAGGTCTGGTGGTGCTTTCAAAGCTCATTTCTGTACATGAAGTCATGTTATGATGTACTTCTGATCCCTGAAGGGACATTGTCCTCATTCTCGGGGGAACTCAGCACCAGCATCTTTGATGGAGAGTCTCTCTGTGTGATCCTCTCTAATGCCTGAAGTCACTGTAGCTGTCATGGTTTTTTCGTCCAGAATAAGATTCTGGCCTCGCGACGCGTCGTTTTCTCCGACTTTGTTGATGCAAGTCGTCCCAATGTAACCATCTGTTATCTGTGTTTCTTGGCACGTAACGGGCTGCAGGTGTCTTGCGTGTCCTGTGCCCAGACGCCGTGCCAACCTCGTTACTCCTGGGCCACAGAGGCATTGTTTTTTTTTGTGGCCCATTGTGTGTGACCCTGGTTCAGAAGGAAACAGCTGGTGGATCCTTCCAGTACCAGCCTCCTCTTCAGTGCCAACCAATCTGAACATCCTTTCTTAGTTTTAAGTTATGGTTTGTGCATGTGTGCACAGTAGATGTTTGCATATACAGCACCCTGAGCATCATTTTTTTTGTATAGCCTTATACTTATGACAAGAACACTCTCTCTCACTGATCTGCCCTTAGCACAGGAAGTGACTCAGTATTGACTGGCGCTGCACTTCCTGTGCGCTGATTCTCCTCGACTCCTCTCAGGATGTTTACGTCCTCCTCCTCCTCCTTCTTCATGTCACATTCTCCCACCCTCGTCTCCGCCCCTTTTCCTTGATCATGTGACCTTATGTCAGCGCACTCGACTCCAGTTCATGACCTGGTTTGTCTCGGTTTGTTTTGGCCCCAGACGTTTGCAGCGAAGGAGACTTCCAACAGATGTTGAAATGTCTTGGCCACGCTGGAATGGTCAAGACATCCTATACATCATATAAGTGCAGCAATTTTTATAACAGTGTCACGTAGAAGACTCCTGAGGTCTTGGCTTTATGGCTCCATGAGTATAGGATACTGATTTTCACTGTGGCGGGAAAATGTTTACCACTCTTCAATGGATTTTTTGTGTCCTTACTCTATAGCACGTTTGTTTCTTAAGGGAACAAACAATAATGGAGGATCTCTGTCCTGAGCCGCAGGTTTCATACTATTCCTCATACTAATTGGAATGTGAGCCCCAGGAAATGACATAACGTCTATTTTTGTGTGTGCATACATTTACAGGACGTTTACTATAGAAGACATTGTGAATACAAGTCAGACACACAGTGTTTTTATGTATCTTTCAATGTTGAATATCAGATTTGTTGAATATCAGGGTTCGTATCAACTTCTTGCGTCTTGGTCACCGTCTCTTGATTGGTTGAATTGAAACCGTTGAGCCATTAGTTGATTTTTAGACCAGCTACAGTATATATGATACTAATTCCCTTACTTCTCCTCAGTTCCCAGAGTGTGGCTTCTTTGGCATGTACGACAAGATCCTGCTCTTCCGCCACGACCTAAATGACGAGAACATCCTGCAGAGGTTGACCTCGGCAGAAGACATCCACGAAGGAGACCTCATTGAGGTGGTGCTCTCTGGTATGTAACCACCACTGTAATTATTGTGTCAAAAAATGTCAGGTTGTGAGAAACGGGCAAAACAACCGAGTGGTGCTGAAATAAATAGCTGCTGAGCATCTGTGTGAAGGAAACTGTACAGGATGAACAATACACGCTTATCATCAAGTCAGTTGTTCCTCTTTCCAAGGTGATTTTGGATTCAAATGTTTGCTTTTTAACATTTCCCTCAAGGGGGATGGTATAAAAAGTGAGATTCTAGAAACTGGCCACACTCAGTACATTTACATGCACAGTTTAATGGAGCTAAGGCCATAGTCCGACTAAGACAGGCAATCGGACAACTTGTCCAAACAACCTGTACAAATCTGAGTCGATTTATTCCTTTTGACCTTTACGTCACAGAAAAACAAACATTGAACTGTTGCTTGAAGATGGACGTTGAGATGCTGTAGTAACTCCAAGTCTGACTAAGCATATACATGCAGTAATCAGACTATGAATCACATTAATCAGGTATGCTAATCTGACTAAGTCTAGCTTGATTTTTAGTCAGACTAACTTAACATGAAATTAAGAAAACCAAATTATTGTCTTAGTCTGACTATAATCAGACTTTTAACATGCATGTAAACGCACTGACTGACGTCTCTTCATGTGTCCTATTTATTTTATACAGCGTCTTTGTTTGTTTGCACAGCTTTGTTTCAGTCTGTGTCCAACGCAAAACACATTTAAGGTTAACGCTCCTTCACGCTTCCAAAAACAGAAGAAAGATGAACCTGAAATTCCTCCAGACAGAACAAAACCCCAAGTGTTTTTATGTCTAAACAGTTGCCTTAAACTAATAAACTGGAGGACACTTCACTTTTAGTCAAAGCAAACACACCTTCTACCAAACACACTGGGTCAGATACTTGCTGTCAGTGCTCACTAAAACCTCCCTGAATCAAATGCAATGTTATCTTTGCCTTGACTCATGACTGTGAATCACCCAGTACTACACCCCTTTTACTTGCTTTTGATAAGTTTCATTTTCTTATTTTGTGGCTCGGTAACTTCAGGTTTTAGCCTGTTTTTTTTTGTTTAGGGTTATGATGGTGGTGGAGCACATCAAAACCTCTTAGTAACCCACCCACTAGTACAAACACAAAACACAACTTCAAGAGAGCGCCATAACATTTGCCACACAGAGGTCTGTAACAATCTGGGGACGAGTGACTGGAGAACCAGGAAATAAGTAGGGAGGTGCTTGATGATTAGATTGGGAGCAGGTGTGCTTCCACCACAGGTGAACTGATGAGTGCAGGAGGCGGAGATGAAGGCGGAGCTTGACAGGACGTTTCCTTTATTATTTTGCAGCATTTTTTCTTAATAATTTGGAGGTTTGTTTTTTAAATCAATCAATGGGCTTGAGAATTTAACCCTATGTGAAAATAACAGGGTTATTTTCAAGTCAGCATCCACTGGACATAAAAAGATCATGACATAAACTGTGGCATGATGGTCAGTTCTAGTATTTTGTACCAGTATTAGTTTCAGGAAAAAGCCATATAACAAAGTGATAGATTGTCCGCCATTGTAGCACCTACACAGGTGTCTTTCTTTGCCCGTTTCCTGCGATGGATAAATCAGCTTCCTGTGTGGTGGGCTTAGAGTATCTGTTCTGCATTAATCTGTCCGCCTGCCTCCATCTGCGAACACCTGACGCCACCTGTGCCGAATTTCTCCTCCTCTCTATATCGAGCCGAGACTATTGTTTGTAGGGATTTAGACGGGATGATTGTGTAGGTTCAGGATCTGCTGATGCTTCAGACATCAGGGCTGAGGAATGTAGACGAAAGACTTGGAGAACTTCCTTCTTTCTTTGTTTCTGACTGTCTGTTTGCCTTGTACACTCTTTTGTGTCAGTCTCTGTTGCTTTCCCTCTCTCCCTCTGTTGTGTTTTTCTCATTTTAATCCCTCCTACCTCAACAAATCCATCTGCAGGTGTAAGCTTTGCCAGTTTATGGTCCGAGATAGAATTAATTTAAGTGTCATAGAAGATTTGTGATATGCTACATATGCAAGAAAACACCGCGTCTTATTTTATGTCGTCTAACAGTCAATAAACTTGGGTTTTTTTTTCATTAGAGGAGCTTTATTATGTCAGACACTTGATCCTTGTTTGAGAAACACAAGCAGAGCGATCCACACTGCCAAGCCTTTCATTTGGCTCGGAGAAAAAAGAAAATGAACCTTTTTTCCCGGCCCGCAATTTGTCTCCCCGTCATCTTCCGCTCAGCGCTCCTTAACCGACCTGTCGCTGGATTCCGCGGCTGTGGGAGAGGGATGGCCTCGGTGTCTCTGGCGCTGTGAGAGGGAGGCAGAAGTGGCTTTTTCTTGGCCGCGGGCTCAAAGGCAAGGGCTTGTTTATCCTGCAGTAAGTGATTGTAGTCGACCCGGGGAGTGTAAACACACTCTGATGTGCAGGGCGGCCCTGGACTCAGCGGACACTGCACCGGCCATCTCGGCCCATGAGGTTGGAGGCTTGGCCTGACCGATTGTCCCTTTGTTCCGTTTTCCACTCCCTGAAGGTCCCGCCCACTTTCACAAGCTCCTTATTCCCCTCCGCTGCTGGTTTTATAATACTTTCTGTCATTCTTTCTTTTATATGGCAAACTTGTTTTTCTCACATGTGGGCCGCCAAGTGAAGCCTAACGTGAGCCTCTCCACTTGCGTCGGGTTCATGTTCGCCTTTGTTTGATGCTAATTAGCACAACCAGCATTGCATACGTGTGTGAAAAAGCCCCTCAATGCAGCCCCTTCATAATATGTGTTAGCGTGAGGAAGCTTTGACATGTGACCCTGTCCTGTCTTTCAAATCAAACCCACGAACCAAGCGAACATGAGCCCCGCCAGCCATCGAGTGGACAAAAATGTGGCCTGAGTTTTCGCAGACGATCCCTGCGTAATGTCGTCGCGGTGATTAAAGGCGATGACATAACATTGTATTACTTTCCATTCCCATTTTTCCTCGTCTTGTCACATCTGTGGAAATGTCAAAAACGAGGAAGATCCGATTGGTTTAGCGTAACTGTGTCTGTGTAATGCATTTTTCCGTGGCATCTTTTTGTTTTATTGCCTCTGAATCTTAATTGTTTGTTGTTTTCGCCCCGTCATTTTGAGCATGTTTTTCCTCTTTATTTTAAATGAAGCATGTGGAGATCAATTTCTTTCTTTCTTTCTTTCTTTTTTTTTGGACATGTCATGAAATGTCATATTTTGTTGTGCAAGTTTTGCGTCTCGTCACGGCAACAACACCAGCTGAGAATGTTGTCCTCGCTTCAGAGGAGTCACCTTAAAGGAAACTAACACATACACAAACACACGTGACATCACCACAACCACACAGGTTAACCTGAGTATAAGATTAATTATTCCCCCTTTGTGGTCACTGGTGAAATGATTGCACTGTGCTGCCTCTGACACACACACACACACACACACTTGAACACACATGCACGCTGACTCATCTTCTTTGATGATTCACAGCCATGACTTGCTTCCAGCCATGAGCTCAGCGAGTCTGTTTGAAATAAAGAGAGCAGGGAAAAACTGCAGAGAAGAGAGAGAGCAACACAGACGCAGGGGGTTGATGTTTATGTGCATAAGAACAGAGATGGATTGATAGGGGGAACGCGATCACGCTGCATTGCCCTGGTGTCTTCTGGGTATCGCTCTCGATTCAAGCGGTGACGGAATTGAAGTCGTGCCACTGAAGATGTGACGCCCTCTAGTGCTGCAGCGTGTGCACAGCACTGGTAGTCAGAGTCTGCCTGGCTCTCTTTTGTTTCCTGCTCTGAAGATAGTGTCTGGAATAGTATATAAACTGGTAGAGCTGCAACTCTCGATTATTTTCTCGATTAATTGATTAATCGTTAGGTCCATAAATGTTAGAAAATTCAAAAAAATATATGTTGATCAGCAGAGGCGATTCTAGAGTCTGTAGGGGCCCTAAGCAAAAATTCCCAGGGGCCCTTCCAAACAGTGTTCATCACCATTATGTTATAAATAATCTGACACAAACGAAAAATGTATGAGTTCAAAATATATATTTCTTTTGGAAAAACCTTGTAATTAAATTAAAGTATGTGAAAATATAAATGTAAAGAACAATAAAATACTGTAAATAGCTTTTAAAAAACATATATAAACTGAGTAAAAAAGATATGCATTACAATGCAAATAATCCTTTTCATTTTCCAACTTGCAGAATGATAACTTCACACAGGTTAAAGTGAGGTGGGGCCCCTTTAGGGAGGTTTCCTACTGATTTTTTTTGGAGCAAAGAAAGCAGAAAATATTCATATTCAAGAAGCTAAAACAATCAGAAAGCTTATTTTAAGCTCTAATAAACGGCAAATTGTTGCTCTTTTGTCATCTCGTGTGTGTTGTCGTTTTTAGCTCAAGCAACAGTTGAAGACTTCCAGATCCGACCTCATGCCCTTTTCGTCCACTCCTACAAGGCCCCCACCTTCTGCGATTACTGTGGGGAGATGCTGTGGGGTCTGGTGCGGCAGGGCCTCAAATGTGAAGGTTAGACACACACACACACACACACACACACACACACACACACACACACACACACACACACACACACACACACACACACACACACACACACACACACACACACACACACACACACACACACACACACACACACACACACACACACACACACACACACACACACTTCTTTTTGACTTCTCTAAGACCTTCTACTGTATCTCGAGGATAAACCTCGTTGTACCCACAACATCTCTGACCTCAAAAATGTATCTGGGAGATAAACGAGCAAACAGGAAAGATTTGGTCTCTGGGCACTGTGGCCAGTGAAATGCTTGACATTCAAATCCCAGAGGAGTTATGGCTAACGTCAGCTCACTTTCAGTTTTTGGAATGTATTTTAAATCCAATGTCCCCCGTTTCATCACACAGTGACACGTACTCTCCGTTAATTCTCTCATACGACCGTACCGTTTTTGTCCATTAAGAATGTGGCTTGTTTTTGTTTGTTTTAAGGATGTGGCCTGAACTACCACAAGCGCTGTGCCTTTAAGATCCCAAACAACTGTACCGGCGTGAGGAAGAGGCGACTGTCCAATGTCTCGCTGCCGCCGCCAACGCCGCCGTCTCTCTCCGTCCCCCGGCCGGCACCTGCTGAGAATGCCGTGGTTGTCCTGGAAGAGGTGAGGTCTGATTGGAAATATAGTATCATCCTCTGAATAAAAAGGTCAGGACGGTGGTGATGTTATTTTATTTCACACATATCAAGAATGTGAGGCATCCACTCAGCGAATTCATGCCTGTGTAAATCCCTGGGGTCCTATAATAGATCACCACTGAATCTGAAAATTTAATTGAGCTTTACAGAGGTCAATCTTCACTGAGGTCTTCTAAAAACCTGACTTTGCATAAACCCACAATGCGATTATTCTCCTCTTGTCTGTGTCCCCACAAAAGGTCAATAGAAAATATAATTATGCTAATGACATTACAAGTCCACTGCTCACGTCTGGGCAAAAAAAACCGAGAACAGCTTCCTTTCCATTTCTGTCAGGAGCTTCCAGACTTCTCCATTTATTCATACGAGAACGAGAGTAAATTCACATATGCGGTGAAAAATGACAAATCTAATAACATTGTGTCGACCACCAGGATTGAGAATGCTACGCAGACTCATGCTAACTCGGTGTGACAGATTTCTTTTCCCTCCTTTTCCACTGACTTCTTTCTCTTCTTCTCCTGCCATGTGATTATTCACTCTGGCTCCGTCCCTGTCATTTGGATACTCCCTTTGAGGACTTCATTTTTCATTTTTATTCCTTCATGCTCATGTTTTTTAATCAACTTTAACATCAATCCGTCTTCCCCTCTTCCTCCATCCTTGCACACTACAGCAGAGGACTCATCAGGAGGCAGGGAAGCGGATCCTGTCCTGGAGCGGTCGGCCTATCTGGATGGAGAAGATGGTGCTGGGACGAGTTAAGGTGCCGCACACCTTTGCCATTCACACCTACACTCGGCCCACTATCTGCCAGTACTGCAAGCGTCTGCTCAAGGGTATTTTTCGCCAGGGCATGCAGTGTAAAGGTAGGGCAGAAAAATGTCTTCTTAAAGTTGTAATCACCTAACTTTTCAAATATGTACAAAATGTCAACATGCATCAATCTGCATAGAGCTGTTCCTGCACTATACAGCTCCAAATTTCAAGGTCACGATTTTGGTTTTCTCACAAACTCACAAACATCAGAAGACTTGAACAACTGCCCGAATATGTGCCTGCATGTGGCGATTGCAGCCACTGCTGTTCCTGCACTATACAGCTCCAAATTTGACAGTCATGATTTTGGCTTTCTCACACTCACAAACCTCAGAAGACTTGAACAACTGCCTGAAGTGCCTGCATGTGTCGATCGCAGCCGCTGCTGTTCCTGCACTATGCAGCTCCAAATTTCAAGGTCACGATTTTGGTTTTCTCACAAACTCACAAACCTCAGAAGACTTGAACAACTACCCGAATATGTGCTTGCATGTGGCGATCGCAGCCGCTGCTGTTCCTGCACCACGCAGCTCCAAATTCCCCGGATGAAGTGTAAATGTAACGCAGAAAGAAATATAGAACGTCTTGTGCAGCATAAAGCGAAGGGCTGTGTCTGTGAGCGAGAGAGTGAGGAGTGTTTTGATATTTAGAAGTCCACAGGGGGGCACTAGAGGTTCCACAGTGGAGAGTAAAAACTGCGCACTTCTTCCATTGTCATGATAATTCTGAAGTTCAATGTTTCCGTCTTGAGAATTTAAGTCTGTATATTACAGAGGTTTAATTACCATGATATATATATATATATATATATCTTCTGTTAGATTGCAGATTCAACTGCCACAAGCGATGTGCGTCGAAGGTACCAAGAGATTGTTTAGGTGAGGTGGACTTCAACGGAGGTGAGCTCTTCTACTACCGACTCATTTCAAATTGATAGTGACTATTTATCTCATCGTATTTGTCGATTTCATGATATTTGCATATTTAATGGACACCTGTGCAGAACCAGCCAGTCCAGGCCCAGATTCAGACACGACCATGGACACGATGGAGGTGGACAGTAACGATATGGATGGAGGCAGAAGTCTGGACGACTCAGAGGAGCCGTCGACGCCAGAAGAGAGGATTTTTGACATGGACTCTCCTTTTTTGGACAGAGAGAAAGATGAAGAACCCATCAAGGCTATTAGGTATAAAGATTCAGATTTTTGGTTTTCTGGTGATGAAGTGCAAGTTTCTGTTTCGTTTTGCTTCCTCATTCATGGTGGCTGTGGCCTGCTCATGTCAACGTCCAGTTCTGTTGTATTTTATTCGTTTTGGTATCAGTTCAGGTAAACAATGACGTGTAAGCAAAGGTCACCTTACTAATTCAAACCGGGGACTTTGTGGTCGTGTCTTAAACACACCACTGACCGAAACCTGTATTTATTCTGCACCAGCAGTGGGCGTTTATGTTTGCACGAGTGTTACCGTGTATACAAACGACAGAACTATGTCACAATCTGTGAGACTAAACGCTGACTGCTTAGAGAAGAAAGTGAAAATGAATGAATATTTTATTATATTCTTGTTATTAAAACCAGTAATTAATTAAATAATTAAATATAAATATCTTTTTTTTTTTTGTCTAGTCCCTCCACCAGCACCAACATCCCTCTCATGCGGGTGGTCCAGTCCATCAAACACACCAAGAGGCGGAGCTCCACTCTAGTGAAGGAGGGCTGGATGGTACACTATACGAGCAGGGACAACCTGGTAAGACTGATAACCCCAAAGGCTCAACAGAGGAGCCCAGTCTGAAATGGACTGAGCTCTTGCCTATGTGCTGGGTTGAAACTCCAGTTCGCATGTGTTGAATTCAGCACAGAAGGTATTTTGCCTGGAAAAACTAAACATTGGACTTCTGCACTGCAATATTTTGCCTTTCAGACTAACTTTGGTGTTTGTTTCCCTCCCCCCCCCTTTTTTTTTAACAGCGCAAGAGACATTATTGGAGGCTGGACAGCAAGAGTCTGAGTCTCTTCCAGAACGACACTGGAGCCAAATTCTACAAAGTAAGCGTGACACTCTCCTCCCCGCCTTGTTCTTGAATTAAAGATATAATATGGAACATTTCTGCATTTAAAAATCTAAAACATGGTGAAAAGATGGTTGAATGCTTGAAAGAGTTGGAGAAACACCTGTACCCCTGTACATAGTGGGAGTGAAGTATTGTTTTTAGTGGCTCTGTTTGTGCTTCCACACTTGCACTTGCCAATATGACCGACAGAGGCCGCCAGAGGCTCGTTGCGTGAATGGGGTGAAGTCTGCCATCTCAGATTGCCTTGTTTTTAGCCTGTTTTTGCACTTCGAGAGACAAAGAAACACAGAGAGGCTACAAAAAACATAATTGTAAATATGTTTTATACTGTTCAAATTTCAAATTTAACATGTACAACCTTAACTGTTTGTTAAAACAGTATTTTAATATGCAGCAAATTTGCAAATAACTGCCAGATATTGGAAGTTATTCTGGAAAAATGGCCAAAAAAACTTAGTTACAGGACATTCTCTTGTCCTTTAACACGTGTGGGTGTTAAAGTGTTACTGTCGGCCTTTGACCTCAATGATGATTCCACCTGCAATGGAAGTCCATGACCTGACGAACAATATCTTCAAACGTCAAACTAAACCTGAAACTTTACCACTTCCCTAATCTAAACATCTGCAATATTGACAGTGAAGTCGTCATGTAGGGGATGTTTTGTTTCATATTGAAATATCAGAGGTGTGCAAATGAAATATAAGCAGTGGATTCCCTGTGTGGTTGTTTGAATAGCAACTGTTAACTACCTCAGCTCTTTAAAAGTTCCCCTGTGGGTTTTTTTTTTTATACCACAGTGCAGCTACATGAAGTGAACACATACAGTCGCTAAGATATGTTTAGCTTCTGTGCATCAGGTCAGATTGGATATTTGAAGGGGTTTTGAGGAGAGACTAAGGGAATCTCCCTATGTAAAAAAAAAAAATAGGGGGGGAATGTTTATGGAAGAATCTAAAGTAAAGTGAAATAAATAATTTATACGGTCGGAATTTTTTGTTAAATCATATTTAGTCATATTGCACAACCTTATCTCCAAGTCACCAGAGATTTTCAGTGTGTAAAATCAGTTGTGGAGAGTTGTGTGACACTTCCCACTTGGTGCCAGCTCCGTAGTCAGTCATTACACTGCCGCAGGGGCTTAATAGCACAGTAATTACACGCTGAAGTCGGAGGGAGGGAACTACAGGGCTGCTAGGTAAAGACTTCCACATGTGTGCTGGTGGTTTTTTTTTTTGTGTGTGTGTGTGTGTGTGAGGGAGAGAGCGAGAGATGGGGCTGTAATCATCTTATTGTTCATGTTGCTCAGTATGTTTTCGGGACACCTCCTTTAACTGTGGTCAAAGTCAAGTTGCAGTGTGTGTGTGTTTGTGTGTATCGTTGCATTTGAAACCTCTTTAACCTTGTCAGGACCAGTCCCTCATTTCAGTCAGAGTTAAGCATCGACTGGTTACGGTCAAGGTTGCGGAGAACAGTCCTAAGACGAATAGCTGCACAAGGTTAATAATACTTTGATTAAGGGTTAGGTCAAAGGTTAGGGAAAGGCATTTAGTTGTGATGGTTAAGATAAAGGCCAAAGGGAATGCGTTTTGTTATGTTATGTACACTACCCTTCAAAAGTTTGTGGTCACCTATCCAATTTGTTTGTGTTTTCCATTAAAAGTCACACTTTTATTCATCAAAAGAGTTGCAAAATGAATAGAAAATATAACCAAGACATTGATAAGATTAGAAATAATGATTATTATTCCAAATAATAATTTTGCCCTTGTTTTCAGCCGTTTTCAAGGGTTTTCTAATCATCCAATAGCCTTCTAACGCAATTAGCAAACACAATGTACCATTAGAACACTGGAAATGGGCCTCTATACACCTATGTACATATTCCATTAAAAACCAGACGTTTGCAGCTAGAATAGTAGTTTACCACATTAACAATGTATTTCTGATTAAGGTAATGTTATATTCATTGAATAAAAGTGTTTTTACTTCATAAAAAGGACATTTATAAGTGACCCCAGTGACTTTTGAACAGGCACGCTCCCTTTGAGCCTGTGACGGTTTCGCAAGCAGCTGCATCTCCAGTCGTCCCTTTCTTCTCTCTTACCAACTCTTTATTACACTTGGTTGTGAAACTAACCTTAGAAAAAAGAAAAAAGAAAAGCTTAATTACTTCGCCCTTCTCCCCCAATTACCCTGTCACACCCTGCAGACTCTGCCACTAAAGCCTCAGAGGGGAAACCTCAGTGGGGACCGATTCCTCAGGGTGTGTTTACAGGCAGCTTTATGTGCATCGACTTGGGCTTCGTTTAAAGACCCTCAGGAGGGTAATTGAAGGTCTTCACGCTCGAAGATTTGCATGCTTTGTTGCAAAGATGTGATAGATAACGTGCGACGGCGACGATGATGATGATGATGATGATGGCCTCCTGTATGTGCTGCAGGAGTTTCTTTTCCCGAAAACCACATATTTCTCCATCTGCATCCGTCTTGGGCATTTTCCCCTTTTCATTACCCTGAAGTTTCTTGTCTGCTGCTCATCAGCGTGCGGGCCGCTGTCCCTTTTTTTTCCTCCTCTTTACCTCCGATCTGATTAGTCGTGGTCGCGTGGTGGCCTCGCTTGCCAGGCATGGCAGCCATTTTCACCATTTGGAAGCCATAACGGCTGCGCGTTTGAAGACGAGACCCCTGTACTTGTGGCTTTTCCTCTGAAGAACCTTTTTATGGGGTGAGGGGGCTTCTCTCTGTCTCTGCCAGATTGAGTCCTGTCACAATCAAACGCACACACACACACACACACACACATATACACACAGTGCCCCCGTTGAGGAATGGTAGCTGCCGTGTCTTTCGTCTCAGTGGCTCGCGGTAGCGCCAGCGGCTCATGCTCAGATGGGGCCTCTGGCTGGTGCTGCCTTGTAATCAGGAAACCAGAGCGCTCCGGCCGCCGCAGGGCCTCCACTCACATGACCTGGCCCCGCTAACCACAAGCACTTCATCTGATACTCTGTGGTGAGCCACGCGGAGGGGACAGCGTGTGCCTCCGGGAGCCCCCATTGGCTGGAGCTTCTTTGTGTTTTTTAATTTCCGAACCCTCCCTCCTCTCTCTTTGATTTGACAGCGAGTTTGAAAGGGGAAGGGGGGGATTTTTAAAGTGTGCTACACTACCGTTCGTCCTGTATGTGCTCATAAGAGAGAGAAGAGGAAGGGAGGAAAGTAGAGCTTGGATTATCTCATCGGCACCGGGTGTTGGAGGCAGTGTGTGTGAGTGTTTATGTTTGTAAATCAACGTTTTAAGTGTCATGTTTGTGTAAAGTGAGTGCTGCATTTGTAGGTTTAGTGTTTGTATGTGTAGTTTATTGGTTTTAAGGAGTATTTGAGCACTTTTTAAAACCACTATACAAATAAAATAGTATCACTGTTGTTATTAAATTCACAACTTGTAAAATGTATAAAATAGGAATAGATAAACTTGTTTTAGGATGTCTTATATATATATATATATATATATAATCGTCCATTTAGATATTGTAGTATCTCCTGTTTTCTTCAGGTTACCTCTCTTTTAAACGCATCCCAAGCTCTATAATACTCGTTTTCCTGCCAATAACTTGTTTATTCCTCAGGTACGCTGGTTGTACATAAAAGGAATATTCAAAAAGAATTAAAAACAAATTCCCACTGAGCTTATTCTGTGGTGAACCCCTGTGTTTCTACAGGAAATCCCTCTGTCTGAGATCCTCCAGGTGGAGCAGTCCAAAGACTACAGTCATCTGGCCCAGGGCAGCAACCTCCACTGCTTTGAGATCATCACAGCGACCATGGTCTACTACGTGGGCGAGAACAACGGCAGTCACTACCACAGCCCGGCTCTGGCTGCCTCCGGTGTCGGCGTGGAGGTCGCCCAGGGCTGGGAGAAAGCCATCAGACAGGCCCTGATGCCCGTCACACCCCAGCCGAGTGTGGCCAGTGCTGCCGGACAGGGCAAAGATCACAGTAAGTCACATACACTACCATGCAAAAGTTTGGGGTCACTTAGGAATGTCCTTATTTAATGTTAATGTCTTAAACGACTATTGTAGCTGCAAACGTCTGGGTTTCAATGTAATACGTACATAGGTGTATAGAGGCCCATTTCCAACAACCATCTCTCCAGTGTTCTAATGGTACATTGTGTTTTTTAATAGGTTAGAAGGCTATTGGATGATGAGAAAACGCTTGAAAACTCTTGTGCAATGATGTTAGCACAGCTGAAACAGAATAAACAAATAATATTGTTTTATTTTCACACGTTTAAGCTGAATATTTCAGCTGAGGAAGGCTTTCCTTATGACTCCACATATTTTAATACATATTTTAACCCTAGAACACCATTGCTGGGAGCAAATACATTTATGTGATTTTCATCTAATTTTTTTTTCTAATTTTCCAGTAATTTTGGAGCATTTCTATACGGTCCCCTCATGATGCTTTTCTTTCATTTTGTTAGACATGACACAGGTTAAGATAAAAGAACGCTATTACACTACTACACTATAACACTATTTGTGATCATGTTTTGATATATTTTGATGACGAGTACTTTTTATTGGCTGTATTTATTATCTCGGGGTAAAAATCACCCAGCGTTAGCGATGGTGTTTTGAATTTGAGCGATAGTGTTCTAGGGTTAAAAAGGACAGACTGCTTGGATAATGTGATACCCCCCCCCAAAAAACACACTCAGATGACTGGAGTCATCAGTTTTACAGGCAGAGAATGCATCACTTTCTCGAGGCCAGCAAGTCAGTTATGTGACAATTGCGAAAAATGATCTGGCGAGACTGTGCAAAAAACCCCCCCAAAAAAACCAGAGCCTCACTCAGGGACGGAAGTCTTATTTTTCTTAGATCAAAAACAGGGAATCAGAGCCCGAAACTCTGTGGCTCCAAAGTGAATAGAAGATTGAAGATCCACATGTGAGTGAAAAATCTATAAAATGTGTGTTAAAACTACTTCAGCACACTGTATAACACTGTGTTGGTAGTAATAGTAATATTAAATGTCCTAATAGCATTTATTTGGTCCTTTCAGTTGCAGCATTAAATAAAGTCACACCATATTTAGTGTTTCCCTTTATCTCGCTGTGCAACGCATACTTGCAGCGTTCAGTCACACGTGGCCTCTCAGATCGATGTTGTAGCCTATTTATTGTGTAATAAAATGCTTCATTATGTGGGCCTGTGACTTATTGCGTGCAGCTGCGATAAGAAGGAAGGAGAAGAAGAAAAAAAAAACATGCGTGAGCTGACTTACTGTAACTGCTTCATGCATTGGTAAAGTGACATTTTTCTTTTTCCCCCCCACTTGTGTGTTCTGTTTCAGAAGAGTTGTCCATCAGCATATCTGTGTCCAACTGCCAGATCCAGGAGAATGTGGTGAGTGTGGGTCGTCCTCCCTTTTTTTTTTTTTATGTTGTTGTACAATTTCCCAGCACATGCATTCATTGTGCTTGTAAAGTAGCTATTGTGGTGACATCAGAAACTATATTATACCATGCCTTTCACTGAAACCCCCCCCCCCCTCCCCCGGTGGAAGCTTTAATGCTGCACAAATGGGGAAGCTGCCGACTCGTGTGTCTTTGTTGAAGGGATTTTTTTTTGGTTTGTTTTACTTCTGCTGCAGTTGAGCGAGAGTTTGGCAATGTTAGGATTTAAGATGACGTAACCGATACTGATTTAATCTAACAATAGCAATAACGGAGCAACGTTATCTCTGTGCAGGACATCGCCTCGGTGTACCAAATATTTTCTGATGAGGTGCTGGGATCGGGCCAGTTTGGCATCGTGTACGGAGGTAAGTAACTCAATTTTGTACATTATCCATCTATTACACCACAAGTAACAGGCGGGATATTTAAAGTTATACATTTTTTTTCTTTTACACACGTTAGGCAAACACAGAAAGAGCGGCAGAGACGTGGCCATCAAAGTCATTGACAAGATGAGGTTTCCTACCAAGCAGGAGAGCCAGCTGAGGAATGAGGTGGCCATATTACAGGTAAGAAGAAAACTATATATTGTTCATGTTGTGTAAAATTGTTATTTTTGCAATTAGAGATTTTCCAAAAACTCCGCCATTTTATTATTATCCTCAAGGGGGAGTTTGTGTCACATTTGAATATCATCATTGCCATAACACAACAAATGAATAAATGCAACAATAGAATGAATATGGAATCACATTTAAGAACATGTAACAACAGATTTGCTAAAACAAGAGTCAAACTAAACTAAAGTGGCGTCGACTTGCGATAAAAATACGTACGCTCAGTTTCTTATCGATCACAGTAGCGAGATCCTTCATCACAGAGGGATTTTTCTACTAAAAATCAATCCACGTCTCTTTTGTTTTATCAACTTTAATATATATATATAAACACTACCGTTGAAAAGTTAGGGGTCACCTATACAATTTGTTTGTGCTTTCCATTAAAAGTCGCACTTTTATTCATCAAAAGAGTTGCAAAATGAATAGAAATGGACTGCAGGTTTTTAGCAGTAGCCCTATTTTACACACACACCATTCCGATCCAGTTCCATTTCTTCTTTACTCATCACGGTGCGCGTGTCCTTCAGAATCTGCACCACCCCGGCATCGTCAACTTAGAGTGCATGTTCGAGACGCCAGAGCGGGTCTTTGTCGTCATGGAGAAGCTGCACGGCGACATGCTGGAGATGATCCTGTCCAGCGAGAAGAGCAAACTTCCCGAGCGGATCACCAAGTTCCTCGTCACACAGGTCTGTGTTTGCTTCTTTTGTTTCCTTAACTTAACGAGATTAAGTTTCCAGCTGCCACATGCTGACTTTTTCAACAGAATTATCCGTTAGCCTTATTCTCTGTGAACGAGTCATGGTCAAATAAGAATTTATTATATCACCTCTGCAGCTCAAACATGTCAGTTTTAGATGTTTCCCTTCAGGTGTGTTGAAGCAGTTCATTACCCTGAACAATAATATGGATTTAAATAATGTTGGAAAACATTGGTCTCGTTATTTTAATGCAAATTAAATGTTGCACAATTTATCTTTAAATGGAATGGTTCTGTAGTTCCTGTTATTTGGTGTTTTTTTAGCGACTTCTCCCTTTATAGTTTCCCGGCCTTCACCCTCTGTTTTTTTTTTGGGGGGGGGGGGGGGGGGGGGATGTTTGTTAGCCCACTGTGAGTGAGTCTGAGCTCCAGCTCCAGGGCCTGTTTATTCTTGTGGTGAGCAGATTTGCGTGTCTGTCAGGGTTTGGGTTGTTTACGGGATCGGTCTTACATGGCATCGCGGCCTCGTCCCTGGCCGGGGATTACAGCGCTGCTTTGCGTCGTGGCTTTGGGGGGCTGATTAGAGGAGCAGCAGGCCCCCGGGTCCCCGAAAAACAGGAGCGGAGCCATTAACAACAGCTGCATTAGCTGCGGCGGGGCGCCGCGGCTCTGATGTGGCCGACGAGGGCTTCTGTCAAAGCCAGGGTCAGGACAGGGGAGTCAGTCGTGCTGTGGTTTTGGTAGAGCGCCGTGGGCAGACATGCGTGCGGCGCTAGCTTACGCCAGTACTCATGAATATAGATGGGATGATGAGACGGGATCATATGTCTTGATGTGATGGTACTCGTCAAGATGGAAGTACTTAAGAGCATTAGCGTGCTTATGCTGCTGTGATTTTTCCACATGGCAGCGCCGTCGATTCTATTGGACACATTATACAAACATTGCTCTGTATATATAACATATATATTGTATACATGAAAACATTTTGACGCCGACTTATTGTCGTCTGGCTTTAAGTTGCTAAATATGTACTTTTTTGGACGTTGGTTTACGACAGATCCTGGTGGCCTTGAGACATCTGCACTTCAAAAACATCGTTCACTGTGACTTAAAGCCTGAGAATGTACTACTGGCCTCTGCAGAGCCCTTTCCTCAGGTAAGAACACAGAGGTCCTTTTGCTGTCCTAACTGGTGTGTGGATGTGATGATGATTGTTTTTTTTTTTAAATCGTTATCCAGGTGAAGCTGTGTGACTTTGGCTTCGCCCGCATCATCGGCGAGAAGTCATTCCGGCGCTCTGTCGTGGGCACGCCGGCGTACCTCGCTCCGGAGGTGCTGCGCAGCAAAGGCTACAACCGCTCCTTGGACATGTGGTCGGTGGGAGTCATCGTGTACGTCAGCTTGAGCGGCACGTTCCCCTTCAACGAGGACGAGGACATCAACGATCAGATCAAGAACGCCGCCTTCATGTATCCACCGACTCCCTGGAAGGACATCTCCGCAGAGGGTAATTTTGACGCTTAGAACACATGTTGACATCCGCGCTCATTGCTACGTCACAACGAAACATTCCTTGGAATTGTTGTGTCGCGGAGCTCTGCTTTGTCCCTAAAAAACGCGAGAGTGCACTCGAGGGCAATAGTATCCGGAAGAGCGGAAGTCCGCAAAGTGTTCTATTCTTGGCTGCACAGTGCAGCACAGAGTTCTACACAAACTTCCAGCCTCAGAGGATTTTACGTGTCCAGTTGATACGTTTTATATATGACGGCAATGTGCCGCCGGCAAATGATGGCTTTTCCAATTGCTAACTGCTGTTAACTGCCGGAGCCTCAGTGACGCTGACATAGTTTCATGTGGCATTTAAAGAGACAGGCACTCAAAACTGAAAAAGACGCGGAGTACAGGCACCGTTTACCAGTTAGCTCCGTTAGCTTTGTTAGCTCCTTTATCGCCGTGAGTGCGCCTACGGTCGTCTGTTTATTAAACGAAAAGAGCAGCGCAAAATGAATCGTAACTTTGCCCTGCATGGTTACACCTGCATGTGTAACCATGTGTGTGTGTGTGTGTGTGTCAGACTGATACTCAGACATGTGACCTCAGTGCTGCCCTCCCCTCCCACACGTCTGAGTCGTCTGAAACTGTGTCTGTCTGTGGTTGGAGATGAATCGGTTTTCAAATCTCCCCCAGCTGCCCGAGCTGTAGCTGTTATTTTCATGTTTTCATTTCAAGATCACATTAGTAACATAGTCTGCCTATTGTTTCTTCCACAGCCACAGATCTGATCAACAATCTCCTCCAGGTCAAGATGAGGAAGAGGTACAGTGTGGACAAATGTCTCAGCCATCCCTGGTTACAGGTGACATATTTGTTTTTATTGTTTTTCCCCCCTAAACCTTTAAATGAACAGTTAATGACTCATTGTTATAGACAAAGTGGACATTGTCTTATAGTTTTGGTTGCAAAAACAAGTTATTTTCAATGGACGTCTATTGGAACTTGAATTATAACTTGTTTAATAACATCAGTAAACATTTTCCTGAGAAGTCTATGGTCTCAGACCTTCTTCAATAGAACATTATGTCAATAATAGAGGAAAATAGACGATATTACAGCACATATGAGTGGACACAGACTCAACATGGCGTCCCTGGAGGCTTCAAAATGGGAGTTCAGCTTCTTATTGGTGATGTCACAACATATTGCCACTTGGTTACAGCTTATGTTCTTAGACTGAACACAGTGCAACATTTAAGCTAATAAAAGGAATTAAAAACTAATGGTTGAGATGTAGCCTGTCCTCTTGACGACCATGTCTTGTCATTCTTCCTGCTTGAATGTCAGGGATTGGGATTTTTTGGGTGGGATTAAACGTGTAATTGTAATATTTCTGTTCTATTCTATTTCCCCTCAGGACTATCAGACGTGGCTGGACCTCAGGGAGTTCGAGACGAGGCGAGGCGAGCGCTACATCACCCACGAGAGCGACGACGCTCGCTGGGAGGAGTACGCCGACGAGCACAGCCTCGTTTACCCCAAACACTTCATCATGGCTCCCAACCTGGACGACATGGAAGAGGATCCCTAGTGGCTCGGGGGATTAAGTACACCCTAAAGGAGCTTTGGGAGCGCTGGATTTTTGTTGTGGAAAACAGGAAACAGAAGCCGATCACATGGAGAATTACGCTCCGGAGGTTTTCAAAAAAAACCCAGAACGGTGGCTTGATTGCACTGCTACGAGCATCAGGCGGAAGGCGGAGCAACAGAAACGCATTAAAAAAACCAAAGATGTCCATTCCATGGGTTTTTCTCAAGAACAATCACAAGCCAAAACACACAACTATAGTTAATGTACATACAATTTAGGTTAACTTTAACTACATGGCTGTGTTCTTTCTGTGAAAAAGGAGATCAGAGACAGAGTGAGAGCTCATCCCGGGAGTAAAGGGCACCTTTCGCGAGGGATCGACAGTCTGAGGATCAAACTCAATCGAGTTTTCTCCCCGTTTCTGAACTGTTGGCATGAAACTGGAACTATCCCGTGTAATTTTCTATGTCATGTTGTTTTTTTTTAATGTATTTAGTAATTGTGGTAGGTTTTTTGCACTATATTACCAGTGAACAGAGTGAATGAATAGAAACACTATTCACTGCTACAGAGAGCGGACGCAGCTCACGCAGTAGTGACGTCAGGTATTTCGTTCATTTCAGTGTTTTCCAAACTATTTATCGCAAAAAATGAGCGTTTATGTCTGAAGGTAAATGCAATAATAAAAGGGGCCACGACCTCTGTTCAGCATGAGGTTTAAAAGCGACAATAAACTATTTGTGTTAGAGCGTTTCTTTCAATGTTCAGAAAGTATTAAGATAAGGTTTATGTTGCAGCTTTAAGCTAAAAATCCTCAGTCTACACACATAAAGCCAAAGCAGAAAAAAAGAGATTTTATATACGTAAATTGTGTTAAAACATGAAGGGTTTTCAATTCTTTATGAATGTACTGTATGTGATCCTTGTGCTCTGAAGGTATCTCACACACAGCCAACCCAGAGCTAAATAACTAGGGTCCATTTTCTTGTTTATTACGTTGCTGGGACCATTTCTCACAGCCCCCCCCCCCTTTGTCGTTAGAAAGAATTCGGTTCACATGGGAGTTTATAGTGCTACGGTTTTATAGTTCGCTTTATTGGTGTGTTTTGGGAGTACATTCCTGTTTCCTGTTGTCCTTTTCCCTCGTCTGTGTTGCCGCTGGATTGGCAGGTGTCAGTGTTTTGTATATTTCAGTTCATACCAATGGAATAAAAAACAAATTTCTTAAGTGAGAATGGAAGTTTTCTTCACGTTCACGGCTGTTTTTTGGATTTCAGCGTGCGTGCATACTTAGCTCGGGCTTCCACGTATGTTGCATCATGATGTGTGTGTGCATGTGTGTGTGTGTAGTGGTTTCACATGTCAGATCCCATCCTCAGCAGCTGGATGTGATTGTTGCACCACACCGTGCAGCCCGCAAGGGAGTAATGACACAGTTAAAGAGGGAGGTGGTGGAGGTGGATGTGGGGGTTTGTGGACAACTTTGAAATCACTCAAAAAAAACGCTATCGTGGATTCAATTCCGGGATCAAACGCGTGTTTAACTGCAGCTCCTTTTGAATAAAATGACATATTCCTGGGCCACAGATCTGAATATCAGACCTTATTGTCTGTTTCTCTCAATGATTTCAAGATGTGACCCTTCTTAGCGAGACCTCATGACCCCGTTAACCCCAGATTGGACCGACGAATGGAAAAAATACAACAGCACTGTTCGATTTCACCGAGTCTATCCTCACATCAAGCACAACAACAAAATAAAAGCATAACATAATCAAAGGGAACATGGGATAAGCGGCTCAGTCATTTATAGGAAATGTGGAGCAATGTCTCCCTCCTCTGGTTGAATGGTATAGTGTCATAATTAGTAAGTAGTTAATGCCATCAAAAGAGTTGCTAAATTAATAGAAAATATAGACATTGACAAGATTGGAAATAATAATATTTTTTTGTTCCAAATAATAATTTTTCTCTTGTTTTCGGCTGTGCTAACATACTTGCACAAGGGTTTTCTAAGGGGTTATCCAATAAACGCGATTAGCAAACACAATGTACCATTAGAACACTGGCCTCTATACACCTATGTACATATTCCATTAAAAACCAGTACGTTTGCAGCTAGAATAGTCGTTTACCACATTAACAATGTATAGAGTGTATTTCTGATTCATTTAATGTTATATTCAGTGAAAAAAAAGTGCTTTTCCTTCAAAAATAAGGGCATTTCTAAGTGACCCCAAACTTTTGAATGGTAGAGTATATATACACATGTGTGCAGACTCCTCATCATGGCCCGCTTCCATGCAGAAAGAAATTCTCTATGCTGCCAGAAGGTGTCACTCGCTGTGGGTTAAACTACTAGGGGGGGTAAACGGTGTATTTGGTACAGTTAGAAATGTATTTTGGCCCCATTTTAAAGTAAAATACTTATCAACTCTGAATACCAGAGAGCTGATATGTCATTTACACGACCTGAAACGGCGCTGTTTGACAGAAACAGCGCGTGGTGAAGGATCAGAGGCAGCCAATCCGCCTTTGTTGCCCCTGATCCTGAGGCCTGTGTGTGTGTTTGTCGAGCAGCTTTGCCTGGTAGCTTCTCTGCAGGTCTCTCGTCACCTCACGGGGAGGTCTGAGGTGTGTGTGTCACGCACGCTTGTCCACCACCACCACCACCACCACCACCACCACCACCACCGCATCCTCTATTCCTCTCCTCTCCCATGCTGGGTATCCATGAGCTCCCAGACCAAACAGGCAAACAAACAGAACAACAGAAAGAAAACCCATCACCCAAACAAGGTTGGAGCGAGCTTGGAGGCGAGAGATGGAGAGAGATCTTGTTTGCTTTCTGGGCCTAGTGTCATTTCACTGTGACGGCAAAGAGGAGAGGGGCCTCCCAGGACACGGCGACCCACACTTCTGTTTGACTTCCAGCGGGGATCAAGGTGGTCCTCAGTCTACACCGACACATCATCTTCTGAACCCAATACACAGCTGTGGCTGTGTCTGCGGGGCCTGTAGCCTTTACCTAAGCTTATCCTGCCTCTTCCTCAGCTGTGAGCCTGGCCTTTCTGTGAGTGACTCGGTCGGTGTGGCATTCAGCCCCCGTGGCCTTTTCACACTCACAATGCTGCCTTTGCGTCATGACCAGTAAATAGTGATTCATGTCCTATATACGGGCGCTTTTAGTACACACGAGATGGGCTGTGGTAAAAATCGGGGAAATCTGTCTGCAGCCCAGCACTGTGTGACTTTTTTATTTCCCGGGTTCTTGACAAAGGACGTACGTCGAAAAAGGTGTTCAAAACATGACAAGTGGTCAATCTTAGCTTTTAATTCCCCTGCATGTGAACCTTCTGAATAAGGGCCTAAATAACTGAGGTTACATCGTGTAAAATTGCCTGTTGTGCTTTAAATTATTGTCATTTATGCTGCTCGGCGTCTCTCAATCAAAACAACTAAAGACAACTCAAGTTTCTTGTGATGGATCATGGGAAGTGGTTCCCCCTGTGTGTGTTTTTGCTTTATGGGGACGGCTTCGTGCGACATTTCCTTCAACAATCTGACGTCTCACAGAAATACCAATATCTATGCATTTAAAGAGGGATGGGAACGTCAAGTACACTTGTTTTTTTTAAGTTAAATGTGACATATTATACACTATACCGTTCAAAAGTTTGGGGTCACTTAGAAATGTCCTTATTTTTTAAGGAAAAACACTTGTTTTCCCCATAAATATAACATTAAATGAATCAGAAATACATTGTTAATGTGGTAAACGACTATTCTAGCTGCAAATGTCTGGTTTTTAATGGAATATGTACATAGGTGTATAGAGGCCAGTGTTCTAATGGTACATTGTGTTTGCTAATCGTGTTAGAAGGCTATTGGATGATTGAAAACCCTTAAAAACCCTTGTGCAAAAAGCTAAAAACAGTTTTGCTGGTTCTTTGACGAAAGGGCAAATGATTATTTTGAATAAAAATCATTATTTCTAATCTTGACTATATTTTCTATTAATTTTGTAACTCTTTTGATGAATAAAAGTGTGGCTTTTAATGGAAAACACAAACAAAATTGTAAAGGTGAGCCCAAACTTTTGAATGGTACAGTCTTAGAAATAAAAGTGCTCAGTAGAACCATCTTCGGCTTGTCCTCATAGGAGAACCCTTTTTGGTTCTGGAACCGTTAGGGTCACCAAGAACCCTTTTTAACCCTTTTATTCAGGAAGGGAGTTTTAAAGGGTCAATAATGGTTCTTACTGGAACCATTAGTGTTACCAAGAACCCTTGAAAAACATGGTTCCAGGTAGAAACTCAGCCCTTTTGGAACCCTTATTTCTGAGAGTGTAGTGTATCTTGAAGAGTTTTAGCCTGTGTATTGCAGGGGAAGATGAGGTCAAAGCTGCATGTGTGGTGCCTGGTCGGCACGCCGACTCTTTTCTTTTGTAAAAGAGAGGAAATGAAAGCTTGCGAGATTGGTTTCCTCATCTGGGGGAAAAAAAAGAAAAAATGCAGATGAGCCGTATAGGTACGTTTGATTTGACCGACTCCAGCTGTGCCTCCGTGGAGAATTCCCCCCTGACCCGCTCTGTGGCTCGGTTGCTGTGTGAAGCCACACGAACCCCTGTTGCAAAGGAGGCCGGTGCAATACACACTAACCCCCTCCATCACTGAAAGCACTGGCCATTGAACTCTCAGGCAAGTGGCAATATTTGCTCACCTGAAATACACACATCTGGTCAGGGTGGGCTTGAGGGGAACTAGAGAAGGACCCCTTGATGCAGCTGTGGCCCTGGAGAAAGACCTTACCAGGAAGTTTTGTGACAGCAACGGAGGCGGGGGGCAGTCTTGGCAGGGGGCTGTTTAGCGGCGGTGGCCCTATTGTCTCTTTAAAGAGGCAGGGGCCGTATTTGTTCGAAGCTGCAGGAGGCTGATGAGGTGCTAATCTGCTGAGTGGCCGTGTCATAGGGCCTCTGTTCCCAATGGTCTGTTAGCTGTCAGCGCCTGTAAAAAAAAAAAAAAAAAAAAAAAAGGGCCACAATTTACGGGGGCTCCTGGCCAGGGCTCGGCCATCGGCGTCCGCGGGTAAGCAAACACAGATTGGACACTTATGTTGTTGCTCTGAGGGCAGGCTTTAACCACCGGGCTCCTGGGGTGACATAGGCAGCCCCCTTTTCAGCCACTCTTCACGAGATGTCAGCCCCCTCTATGCTGCTCTGTAAACACTACAAATGAGTCATCTGCATATGGATGGACACTCAGGAAGGAGGGCTGTCTGGTCCAAGGTGGAATATGTGGTAAATGCTCCACTCTAATGTGGAAGAAAGAAAAAAAAATCCCCTCTATCAGGTTTTAATTTCTATTCTCATGCATAAAAAACAAAGATAGTCGGATAGATTAAGACGCAGGGATTTGACGGCAGTGAGTCTCAGCTGCTTTTTTTTTTTTTTTTGCCTTTGCACGGTCGCTTTGAGGCAGGGGGATAATGAAAGTGCCGGGGCCAGTTTGTCTGAGATGGATTTGGGTCAGCAGTCAGAGGTAATCCCAAACTTGAATTTCCTCATCAGCCAGGAATACAGATAAGACGGCAGCAGATATGAACCCCACACTCTCTCTCTCTCTGAGTGACTGATGGAAAAAGGAAATGGGAAAAAGAAGCCTCTCTGAGATGTAGAACTGAGATGTGTGTGTGTGTGTGTGTCCTCTCAAGAGGCCTCTCAGAGATTTGAGGAAATCGACCGGTCGTCGTAATCACCGCATTAAACGGCCATATTTCATATCAGTTAGCAGCTGATTAATTAATTTAACTGTCATGGAAAAGGGTGTTTGTGTTTTATTCCCACGTCCCTCGAGTCATTTCGGATTAGAAAGACCATTATAAGGACAGAGATTTTCTTTTAATCATCAGACCAGGTTTGCCCTCTCGTCTGCCCTGACGGGGAATCTGACAGCACGTCGAGGCCGAGAGCAAACGAGCAATAACTCATCATGGATTATGGCACGGGGCTCGATTGTAGTGATATTTAGACACGGGAGGACTTCCCATGGGAGCCTGGCACTTTAATTAGCATAGCTACTACTAGCCCCCCTCCCGTTTTAATTGCCTCCAGTCTGTGATTAAATGTGTATTGACTCTGCAGTTGGTCCACTAATGAATAACAATGTGCTGATTCGATGATATTAAATCGTTGGGCTCTAATACACAACGCGCTCTAATGTTGCTTTGAAAGTTACAGACAGACGTTACAAGGAACCGCACTTTTACAGCTAATCCATATTAGCCGTAGTTTTTCTTTTTTTTTTTTAGCTTAACCCTAGAACAAATAAATTCATGTGATTTTCATGGAAACCAAGTTTCATCTTTATTATTACATTTTTTGTTCCCAAATTCCAAATTTTCCAGTCATTTTGGAGCCTTTTTACATGATTTTCTTTCATTTTGTTAGCCACGACACACTTTAAAATAAAAGAACACTACTCAAATTTGTCATGTTTCCATATATTTTGATGACAAGTACTTTTTATTGGGTGTATTTATTATCTCGTGATGGTGTTTTGAATTTGAGCGATAGTGTTCTAGGGTTAAATGAACCTTTAATTCACATTGAGAATGAAAGTATACATATATCTAGTCACTTCTTTCTACATAACGATCTGTAAAACTCCATTTAAATTAGGTTATATTCTGAAAAAGTGTGTCATCTGGTTGTGAAATCCCCTTTTGGCAAGTGTCGATCACTTCTGTTTCCTACCAATGCTGTTATAAATGGTGGTAATTCCTTAATAAATGCTCTGCGGTGATAAAACACTAATACGTTTTGACTGATTTCATCTTTTTAATGACCTACAAAGCATTATTGAAAGATTTTAAAGCTAAGTTCGAGTGTTTTTCGAGGGTCTTCAGATGCCACCTTCTCCTCCTGTGGTCTCATAGATAAACTGTCACCTTGTTTGATAAATGAACGGCACTGGTCAACATAGGGCTCCTTTACCATGACAATCCTGCAGCGTGGGCCTGGATACAGTCAACATAAAAACATATCGAATGGCATCCCTCGTCCACACATTCCTCTCAATATCAAACGCTGCATATATTTGAGGATGTCCTTAGTGCGTTTACGTGTGTGTGTTTGCTCCCTGACCCACCCGGGGGGGCGGGGGGGTGGGTGGTGGGGAGCAGTGCAATAACTTTGGACTCCCTCCCACTGCCATCTTCCTGCAACGACCGCAGACTCGCACTTTTTTTTTTATTTAGCCCCGGGGCTTGTGTGCCTTCCCAGTCCGGCCGCTTTTCAGATTCATTTCCAGGTAAACACAGCGTGGCCAGCCACAAACCTGTGGGCCAACAGGCGTTGTCACAGCTGTGGCAGATAATGGCAAGTCCAAACTCCAGCCTGGCTCTGGAATGTTTACTGTCACCACAGGCAAGTTGGCAGCAAACATTTTTTTTTTTTTTTTTTTCCCAACCTGACCACTTTCTAAGTGGAATACGCTCTCGTTATTAATTTATTTTGATGAATCGCATGCTTAACCCTTTACCCTGTGTGTGTGTGCATTCAGGGACACACACAAAAGGACAAAAAAAATCAGTCGGGGCCAAAAAAAAAAGAAAAAAAGAAGAGGCCTTACTTTGAAAGTTGAAACTTAAAGTTAACACATTCCTGCCAACAACTTCTGGGTGTTTGAAGGAATCCTCCAAGAGATCCGCCTTCCTCTTACAGAGCACAGAGAGAGCGACACCACCACCCAGACCCCGAAGCAGCATCTGTGCCAGAAAACCAGAACATCTGAGGTGTCTTGTTCACACTCGTGTCACTGCTTTCACTTCTTTAAATGACCCATTAAACCTGCAACACTTCAGTGTTTGCCGTCCCATCATAATCAGTGAAGGAAAAGCACCTGAACGTGTGAAATGTGACACGGATCATCATGGAGGCTGAATGATGAAGCACAACCGAGCCTGAGGGGGAGCAGAGAGATGGGTATATAAGACGGGGAGGAAAGTCAACTTTGCACGAAGAACACATCTAATTTGCGGTGGTACACTCTTGGAAATAAGGGTTCCAAAAGGGTCCTTCTACAAGGGCTGAGGTTCTACCTGGAACCATTTGCTTCTGAAGAAAGGGTTTTTCAAGGGTTCTTGGTAACCCTTTAAATCCCCTTTCCTGAATAAAGGGTTTTAAAAGGGTTCTAGGTGGAACCTTTATAAAAAGGTTCCACCTTGAACCATTTGCTTCTGAAAAACACTTCCCCAAAGTAAGGGTTTTTCAATGGTTCTTGGTAACCCTTTAAAACCCCTTTCCTGAATAAAGGGTGCCAAAAAGGGTTCAGCTATGAGGACAAGCCGTAGAACCTTATATGGTTCCACATAGCACTTTTATGTCTAAGAGTGTATCGCGGGAATGGGAACGCAGCAGTTTGTGCCTGCACGTGCACTGTGATTACAGATTTACAGCTCAGATTAAAACATAACAAAGAGGACGATCAGAAATTATGAATGACTTAATTTGAGTGTGAGGGTTGTGTTTTTTTTACTATAAATCAATAAAAATAATACTTGTTCATTTAGTTTTTTGCTTAAAAACCTAAACAAATATTGTTTGTTTCACACCGATTTCCAGAAACAGCTGCACAAACTCACTCTTTTCTTTATCCACTCACAGTTAAATACAAGTTTGAACACTGTTCCTGTATTGAAAAATAACCTCATAATTCCCATCTTTTCTGCATTATTGTTATTAGACTACTTCTATGTATTCCTCTTTTGTCAGTCGCTTTGGATAAATGCTATTGTAAGCACACATACGGTGTGATATTTCTTTTATTTATCTCGCATAATAAATCAAATCAGATCAAAACGTCAGCCTTAAATGACCAAATCCGTGGTGGCAGCAGCCAAAGGCAGACGCTGTTCATCATCGCCACGTATTGATTGCACAAACAGAACTCCCATATGTTAAAATCACAGACACATTTATGCGTGCTCTGCTTTGCTGAGGGTCTGTTACCATGGACGAAAAAAAAACGGACGCCAATTAAACTATGAGAGATTAAGGACGAGGAAAACAAAGATGACAGAAAAAAAGGAGCCATATTTCATGTATTTTCATGTGACCTTGCAGAGAAGGACACAGGACGTTGCTCAACTTTCTTGCACTGAACAGTTTTTTTCATGTGTGGTTTCAGGTGAAATTAGAGTCACAATGACATTTTTTTTGTTGTTGTTTTTTGACTCAATCCAAAAAATGTGACCTTCACCCATTTGGAGGTGGGAGGACCCATGAGGCATTGGTTGATGATTAACAGTGGAATTAGCTCCAACATAATGTCGAGCGTGGGTCAAGGACTATCATGAGAGGGTTTGTGTTTCCCTAAAACAACATTTTAGGACACACACACACACACACACACTTAGATGCATAATAGAGCAACAGTGTAAGCTCACATTCACCATGCAGATATTTGCTCCAGTCACACAACATATGGTGTAACACACACACATATATAGATTTAATTTAAATATTTTTTTTCATTATTATTATTTAAATACATTATTCATGAGTGCAGCGTTTATTGTCATTTCATACATGCTCTGCATCCCTAATGCATGCTCAACAAATATACACCTGATTATTAAATAGAATAATGAAATATTGCATTAATATAATTAAATATGCATTTTTCCCTTTTTTAAAGTAAAAATGTGCAAAGTGAAGCGGGAAAGATTTTGACGATCCCCAGCTCCACACACACTGACGCAGTCCTCAATCCTCACACACACACATATAGACAGAGAGGTTTTTTTTTTTTTTTTTTCCTCATGATCTCATTTCCAAGTTAAGCAGACTCTGTTAGTCCCTCGTCAACACCACAGGGTTTACTCGCCTTTACTAATGGGGCTCTATACTGATAGTTATGCTCGTGCGTAAATATGCAGTCAAATAGATGTACAACCAGTGACACGTGGCTGGCACCGCGGACTGCAGCCTCACCTTGATGTTTGTGTCACACAAATATACAGTAGAAGGAGTTTTCCCACTCTATTTGAAGAGCGTCCTCCCCGTATATATTTGAACAAAACTCATTTAAAAGCATTAGGGTTTATAGAAAGTGTACATTCTATTTAGCGAGCAAAGACGTGGGTAAACACACACGGAGTTTGCGCGTTGGTAATGACGGCTTAAATTGTTTATTTTAATGCAATTAATAATAATTAATAAAACAATTTTTTTTAATTTAAATGAATTCGGATTTTTTTTTATTTAAAAAAAAGACAATTTCTTGTGGCACAAACAGCCCCCCCAGTCAGTTGCAGTCAATAACCGAGAGAGGGCGCTCTGAAGCTGTGTCAATGCCATATATTCAACATTAATTAAAGCGTTTGGAAACAGTAATATGCACTCGTCCAGGTTAGAAAAGCAGAACAAAGTGTCATCTATCAGCAAATATTAGAGACATCATTCAGGGGGGAAAATACGGAAGGATTTTATTTATTTATTTTTATTATAATGGAGCATAAATGTGTAGAATCAGTGGGAAAGTGATGATATAATATAATATAACTGGATTATCACACATTTTATACCAAAAACGTGTTAAACTTCATTTCTTAAGGCCTATATGTGTTTCCCCAAACACTCAAATATGCCTAAATATACAAAAACAGCTATATATTTAGTCCAAATAATGATTTCTTAAAGCTCATTTCATTTATTGTGCGATTATTTGACGCAAATGTTGTTAAAACTGTAAATAATGTGTTTTATATACTAGAATATAATAAAAAAAAGAAAAAAAAAAGGATTATGATGATGTGTTTTTTGGCTCAGATGAAGTAGAGGAGCGACACATTCGTTTTATGGAGAGAGAAAAAACACACACACACACACACAATGCGATTTAGTTTAGAATGAACGCTTTTCATATGAAAGTGTTCTTTTCAGTCAGCGAAGGTGTACAATTGGGGAGGTGGTGGTGGGTGGGGATGAGGTGGTGGTGGAGGGTGGAGGAGGGGGGGGAAGCTTGAGGAGTCTCACATCTAGGTGCGAGGAGATTATTCAAATAGGGCCCAAGGCGTAGAAGTAGGGATTGGAGGCTTGCCTGGCGCACAGAGCTATATCACAGCGCCAACACGCAGCTCGGAGCGTCATTTGAACTCCAGTCCCACTGACGGACGCGTCTCGCTGCTCGGGGAGCTTGCAGGGAGGAAAAAAAAAAGAGACGCGCATGCACCCGCGCACATCCTCTCGACGACGGGACACGCCGACGACACCACCACGCGCGCACCCAGTGGTCCCCAGTCACCTGCTGTTTTTGGGGAGACTTTTGGCTTTTCCTCAGCTGGGACACGCTTTGTAGAAAGTCCTCCATGATGCTTGGAGCAGTTAAAATGGAAGGACACGAACACACCGACTGGAGCACCTACTACGCAGAGCCCGAGGTTGGTACCTTAAATATATAGATATATTTTTGTTCCCCCCCTCTCTCTCTCTCCGTCTAAAGCCGATCCCATTTTATACAACTCAATATTAGCCCTGAGATAATATTAACTTTGTGATCAAATATTGACTTGAAGCGCCTCCAAATCCTCCCCCATCTCCACGCAGCGCACTATCCTAACAAAGTTGCTTGACATGTAAGAGAGGAGGAGGGAGGAGGGGGCTCTTATTTATTTGATTTATTTATTTTGAAATATGGGATTATAATATCTTAAATCCAAAAAGTCTATTTTCTACATAAGGTTATTATTATTATTATTATTGTTGTTATAATAATAATTCCCTGTTGGGCGGCGTTTCCACTCTACAAACATCATGCGTTTTGGTGCGGATGTTATTTAAATATCAACAATGTTGTATTATTTGTGGAGCAGATTATTTAAACTGAATTGACTATGAAATTGTTTTATTTCTGATTCGAACACCATTTCATGTAAAGTTATGGAGAATGCGTAATATATATAAAAAAAACATAATTATAACAAAAATTAAATAATATAAGGATGCGTTTTAATTGTGCCAGATGAAACTGATGAGTCTCTTTCTTTCCCCCCTCACTCTGACAGTGTTACACCGCTGTTGGCAACATGAACACAGGCCTGGGAATGAATTCTATGAACACGTACATGAGCATGCCCGGCATGAGCACCGGCGCCAACATGACGGCCAACTCCATGAACATGTCCTACGTCAACACGGGCATGAGCCCCTCCATGACCGGCATGTCGCCGGGCACCGGAGCCATGAACGGCATGGGCGCGGGCATGACGGCCATGAGCGCGGCGCTCAGCCCCAGCATGAGCCCCATGACCGCGCAGCCCGCGTCCATGAACGCGCTCACGTCCTACAACACCATGAACGCCATGAGCCCCATTTACGGACAGTCGAACATCAACAGGTCCAGAGACCCAAAGACCTACCGCAGGAGCTACACGCACGCCAAACCCCCGTACTCCTACATCTCCCTCATCACCATGGCCATCCAGCAGTCTCCCAGTAAGATGCTGACCCTGGCTGAGATCTACCAGTGGATAATGGACCTCTTCCCTTTTTACCGGCAGAACCAGCAGCGCTGGCAGAACTCCATTCGCCACTCGTTGTCCTTCAATGACTGTTTCGTCAAAGTGCCCAGGTCGCCGGATAAACCCGGCAAAGGCTCCTTTTGGACGCTGCACCCGGACTCCGGGAACATGTTCGAGAACGGCTGCTACCTGAGGAGGCAGAAGCGCTTCAAGTGCGACAAGAAGATGGTGAAGGAGGGCGGACGCAGCAAGGGGGGAGACGGCGGCTCCTCCAACAGCAGCTCCGAGAGCTGCAACGGCAACGAGTCCCCGCACTCCAACTCCTCCTCCGGCGACCACAAACGCTCTATGTCGGACATGAAGACGAGCCAGGCGATGAGCCCGGAGCACGCTGCTGCTGCTGCTGCTGCTGCTGCCGCCGCCGCTGCAGCTGCAGCCGCCTCCGCCGTCTCGCCGGTGTCACAGGGGCAGCACCTCATGTCGCAGCATCACTCGGTCCTTGCGCACGACGCGCACCTGAAGCCGGAGCACCACTACTCCTTTAACCACCCTTTCTCCATCAATAACCTCATGTCGTCGGAACAGCAGCATCACAAAATGGACCTTAAGACTTACGAGCAGGTGATGCACTACTCCGGCTACGGCTCCCCGATGGCCGGGGCTTTTTCCATGGGCTCCATGGCGGGGAAAGCCGCTCTGGATCCCTCATCCATACCTGACTCATCTTACTACCAAGGCGTGTATTCCAGGCCGATCATGAACTCCACATAAACTGATCCACCATCTCAATCCAGATGTGGACTTTCTCCCCCTTTCAATTTGTACATTTGTATAAAAAAAACCAAAAAATATAGAGTTTGTGTACAATATGTATTTCAGATATTTTTTCGATGTTTCCCACCGTTTTTAGTTGTCGAGTTTGTTAGTAGCTTAATTATTTTTAAGAAAGGGTGTTGACGATAATGATGATGATGATGATGATGATGATAATGAAAAAAAAAATAAAAAAAATAATGATGATAATGTGACGAGATCTGTTCAGAGGTCAGGCTGTTCAGGAGTGGACCCAAAGACAAACACAAAACTTGCTGTAAAAAAAAATAATAAAAAAAATAGCCTCCATCTGCATATCTGGAATTTAAATGCCTCGCAGGATTTTCTTCAATCATTTGTGTGATTCCTATTTATGGCTTGTATATGTGTATTCTTGTAGTGACAAGAACAGAATCTATATTAAAGTGTTATTGGTTTTGTTTCCTGAATATGACTGTTCGACCTTTATTATTATTATTATAATAATAATACAATATAATTGTAAGCAGAGATATTTCACATTAATACTCATTTAAATTCGTTTATAATGAATAACACCTATATTTTTCAATAGCAGCTTCTTCACAGTAACACATACTAACAGAAAATACATGCATAATATAGTAAATAACAAACAAAAACAGCAGCAGCCGCCACATTAGCAGGAAGACTCCTGACTGTCTCAGAAGGATTATTATAGATAGATATATTCTAGTCATCAGTTGTTGCTTTGCGCCGTTTCGACAAGGCGCATATTTTCAGCAAGGATTAATAGATTTGTTGGACAACACCGAGCACAATGCTCTGCAGTTTTGTTCATTCTGAACATGTCAACAAAAACCAGAAAACCAACACACTCCCATTAATCCCAAACAGAAATGTGGGATAGTTACAGAGGGGTTAAGGATAAGTTTATCCAGCACATCTAGTCACACTCTATATTATATAGGAAATTGGTGCAATAATAATAATAATAATAATAATTAGAAAAGCCATATTTAGTAGAAGTTAAAACAACAATCAAACATATATGCATGATCCCAAACATATAAAGTGATGATTATATTTAATCTATAGGTTTCACTGACATATTTTTGGAACTAAACATACAAAAATGAACAAGGGGGTAAATAAATAATAAAAACAAGTGTGCAATCAACACACAACATAAATGCGCACACATATATGATGTTATGCATGTATAATTTAGTGTTATAATGCAGCAGCAGCAGGAGTTGGTCAAATTAACCTTTTTGGAATTGAGCATTTTAATCCACACACGCACACACACACAGACACACACACACACACACACACACACTGCAGTTTAGATCAGTGACTATAAGATTAAGTGTCATTGTCACATAAAACAGGCTCCCGCGGCGCAGGAGAATGGCTGCGGCAAAAGGAGGCTGATTTGGAGAACAGAGCCGCCTCAATGTGCTGCTCTAACTTCTATCCCCACAATCTGGGGGCCCCATTGTCTGCCGCCTATTTTAAAAGTAGTCGGGCCCTCCCCTCTTGTTAGATAAGATAGGCTTGTAGTTGTCTCCCAGATGAATCAGGAGACACCACCCCCCCCCCACACACACACACCCCACCAAAAAAAAACCTTCCTCATCCTCCTGCTCCTCCTCTTGCCTGTTCTTCCCCGCTGCGCTCACATCCAAGGCCAGGAGAGTTTTTTTTCTGCACCTCTTGCAAACCCCACACACACACACACACACACAGACACACACACACACAAACACACACATGACACCCTGAACACGTAGCGGCCTAAAGTGTGCGTTTATTCTCCAGACCCCTCTTTACAGATCGCACTTTAAACAGCGTGATCTGCGAATAAACAAAGCCAGTAAACAATGGAGTGGAGGCTATGCCCACATATAGGGAGAGTACACACACACACACACACACACACACACACATACGCACACGCACACATACACACACCAAATTGCACAAGTGTAAACTTTGAATAGGACGCAGCGGCTCTGTAAATTTACACAGACATTAAATTTCGTTCTATTCATTTTAGACATATAATGCTAAGCTGATTTTTTTTTTTTTTTTTTTATAGCACACTGATCGATATCTCTGTAAAATAATCATTTTTTTTAACTAGCGGGGCAGTGAAATCTTTGCTTTGTGCTAAAGTCAACAGTGACAGAGTTTGAGCTCAAATAAATGCCGTGATGTCTGGAGCCCTTTGCAGAAGGCAGAAGGCGAGCTTCTACAATGGGCTCCTGTGCGGCTTGCCAGCAACAAGCACCGGCTATTTTTGCGCAGGTATGAAAAGCATTTCATTTCTTTATCATTTTCATTAATCTTCTTCTTTTTTAATATATATATATATATGAAATAACTTGGATGTGCTGCATGAGATGGTCTCTGTGGGGCATGAGGAGGAGGGGGTGCAGTGGATGTGGAAAGGGGGGGCAGAGGCTGATATCCTAAATTCATGAGAGAAAGGAAACGTATTGGATTTTTTTTTTTTTTTACGACAGGGTGGCGCAAAGCTGCACGACGAGATCTGCGGGTTGATTGTGTGACTGCTTCAAGTTTTTCTGCTTCTTCTTTGTGTCTCCTTGAGTTGTGAGATGCTTCTGCACTGCACAGAAAAAGATGGACATTTTAATTATTATAATAATAATAAAAAAAAGGAAATTATCGATTTTATTTTCTTCAGCAGTTTGAATAAAATTAAAGTTAAATAAAATTGCCAACATGCAATTCCACGCGAGAAACTACACACAGCGCGTGTTTTAACTTGCTCGGTGAAATATGAGACTTGTTTGAGATTGATTTTTGTTTTGTTGCAGTGCAGGCGGCTGATCGATTATCATTGCTGATGCTTTTAAAATACACATTTTTATTATTTTATTGCGGAAATATTTAAAATGGCATTTTTAAAACCAATTGTTTGACGCTTTTTAAAATTTTAATCAAAGTAATATGCTTATTTTTTCATTGTTCATCAATTGGAACATATTGAAATCAACTCTAATACTAATGTTCATTGCTCACTTTTAAATGTTTTAATTATTTGTACCCTTTCAAATTATTTGTTAATATAATGTATTAATATATATTCGTATTGTGGTATTTTCATAATAATAATAATAATACTATTATTAATAATAATAATAATAATAATAATAGTTATTATTATGATTAGTTAAATACACTATAATAATGAGAATATTATATTATTGCTAATAATATAAACGATAATAATACAATAATAATAATAATAATAATTTGATGCTGAGGTAATATTCAACAGGCCGTTAGTGTTTCCTCCAATTGTCCATTTGCCAACATTAAACTGTTGTATCCTGACGCGTCAGCTCTCCTGTGACCCTTCACTGGTGCAGAATAACCTCACTGGGGGTGCACACTGATGGGAATGGCCTTCTGGAGCTTTATCGGTTCAAAGGTAACCCAACCTCAATCTGTAGTGGCGGACAAAAGTTCGCCAGAGGCCACGTCACATCACTGTAGTGCACCTTCCCCATATCTCCCCCAACTTTGTTTTTCCCATCAGAACGGATGTTACATTATATTATATTATATTATAGAGGGCTTCTTCTTCTACTTCTTTACCTCTGCAGGCTCCATGCGCGCGCCATCATAGACGAGCACATCTGTTGTTATAGCAACGGAATAAAAGGACAGTCCAGCCTGTTGATCCCCCTTTTAGCCGCGCTAACCTGATTTCTCTGCATTTCTTGTGTGCGCGCATTTGCATGTTTCTTGATTAAGGCCTGGATGTCAGCGCGCTTTCTCTCCATGTCTCTCACACACATAAAGTGAACGATTGGCTCTGGTTTTTGGCTGAAAAAAATCTATTATACCTTAAAAAATAATGTGTCTTTGTTAGACATTAAATAATATTAAAGCCTATATACAAATCAAGTTGTTAGGCCTGTTTAATCTATTTTAATCCAATCTAATAAGCGATTTGTCTCCCCCTTTTTCTAGTTCACGCCTTTAAATAATTGTCCTGAGTGAGAAATCGTACCTACAGCAATGCATTTTCATGGCAAGGCGAGTTTGGGCCTCATTGTTCAATGAGTGACTCAGTACAGTATAAGCCATACGCGCATCCACCCATGGGCGTCAGCGGAATATAGTGGCGTTTTACGCATCAAGTTTTACGCATTAGTTTTACGCATCAAAGAGATTTAAGAACAACCAAAATCTAATTGTTGCATGTGGAATATTCCCTTTGCAGGGGCCCACGTGAGTGTAGGACAGTGTGGTAATCGGGGCCTGCATCTAATAAAGACCTCGGCTCATCTGTCTGCACGTGTGCATAATTATTAAATCAGGTGTAAAGTCATTGCAGGGATTCAGATGCGGTGCTGTGTGGAGCAGGGTGTCTCTCTCCGTCTCCCTCTCTATCTGCTGCACCTATAGGCCTCTGCAGCGCTGCAGCCTCGCGGACTGGAACACCCAAGTAGATCTGTCTCCAAGGCGACAGCGGGACACCGGTCCAACAAGCTGTAATTCTGTCTCAGCCTTTTGCAGGGGAGGGACCGTCCACACTAGCCCGTCTTAACTCCCCTTTCACCAGAAATACTCCTAATCCCATATCTTAGCAAGGCAAACTGGCGTCCCTCAGTATATTAAAAGGACCACAAAGTCAAAACTCAAAAGCCACCCATGGTTTCTCAGCAGGAGGCCTGTCCCGGTGAGACGCTCCGTCCTCCTGTCCGTCCATCCATCCGCGTCTCCCATTTTATTCGCACTTGTTCACTCAATAAATCTGTCAGGGTGTTATTGCTTCTCTTCTTTCTTTTTTTAAAGACACAGAAGTGTGTGAGGGGATAAAAACACAGACCTGCAAATGTGTGTTAATATTACATTTAATACATTTAAATCCGTTTAATTTATGACAGTATTTAAAATAATAAAAGTCTGCTATATGAATGATAATGTTGGCTTATACATAGGCAGAAGAAAATAAATAAATCACTATTATTAAATTGTCCTTTATATCATTTATAAAGACTCTACAACCCTCAGAAAAACTTTCTGGTGTCAATATGATTGTGAAATTTATAAACGTGCATTCATTTGACCTGAAATGCAAATTTCAATCAATATAATTAATTAGAAATATAGAAATCGATATATACATATTGCACTGCAACATTATCTTTGTTGCACACGTTGTTTTTATTGATTCTGCTATGCAAAACAAACTGAAACAATTGGAAATATAGTTAAATACATCAAAGTGGAACCATGATTAGGAAAGTGCAAATACTTTCTTTGATTTCCTATAAAACTATCATTACTTTTTAGTATATATACACCTTTTTTTTAAGTTGTAAGCAAACAATTTGTGAATTTTGCATTCCCAAGTTTAATGCAGTTAATTGTTAGTCTGTTGAATCTTGTGATGGAGTATTTTTTTCAACAAAGAGGCCTGATCTTCTGAAATATTCTGTAAAGTGGGATTGACAGAAGTCAAACATACTCTTCTCATTCACAGAAAAGTGTGACTCTGCACATTTTTAATGGGAGAAACAGCATGTTTTTTTTAACAATATTTCATCTTTACTAAAGATGTCAAATTCACTATTCTGAAGAGTTTAACAGGAAGTGATGTGGCCGTTAATATGAACATGAATGGACGTGCAAAGGGCCTTGCAGGTTAGAGAGCGCCGCTGTGATGGAAAAAAAAAAACGCTTGTGCGAGCTCATGAGAGACAGAGCGAGAGAAGGATGGCAGGACGGACAGGGTGAGAATGCGGCCAATGGCTGTGATGTGTCTGCGCTCTTCTGACACGACTGTGTGACATTCCAGTGCAGGACTCCTTCATGTCCTAAGAGAGCGAGAGCGAGAGAAAGAGAGCGGTCCATCAACAATACCCATTGAGTACTGTGAGGCAGCAGCTGGTGGGATGTGCACTGACCTAAAGGCAATCTATTCAGGCCAGCACGGGTGCCTCTCACTACCCTGCTGCTTTTATATGCCTGGAAGTGGATGGATGGCCAGTGTTTATCCTTGTAAAGTATTGCAACACAGGTCTGGCGCTGTGCAAATGGAAGGGGAAAAAAGGTCTCCAACCTACTTGGCTGACTGGGGGTTTAATGAAGGAGGAGGCAACAATCAAGGGGTCATGGAGATAATGTAAATGTCTGATGAGCAACTTTCCATATATTAGCATGAGACGGCGACGGAAATCAAAGCTGTCTTTCTGTCACAGCAACAGCTGAAGTGAGACTCGGGAGGACGACGGGGAGATTAGATTCTCGAGGAGAAACATGGAGCGTGAAGAAATAACGTGGACTCAGCCAGGTAGAAAGATACTATATTGAATGGAGATTAAAGATACTCAAAATATGAAGTCGGGTATCGCTTGGGCTGATTGTGGGGAATGTTTGTGTGGATGCACACGCACAAAGTGTTTCAAGCCCCCCCCTGTTTTTGGTAATTCCTCAGGCATTTCCCAGTGGGTCTCATGCCTGTCGTCGAGATCAAACCTTGTTGGGCAAAGCTTCCATAAAGTGATATGTCAGTCAGCTGTGGTAAAGGGAAGCCTGTTTGACTGTGATTGATCTTCCAAGTTTTCTTTATTCCCCTTGAGGCTCAAACACCCCCCCCCCCCCCCGCACCAGGTTTTTAGATTCACCCGTTGCCAGTGCTGATGGATATCTGGGGTTTTCTGACCCATTTCCACCCACTGTGGCACATTCAGCAGCACATGGCCATGACATGGAAGCCAACACACTGCAAAAAAAAAAAAATCACCCCCACTTCCCCCCCTCAGCTGCAGTTCCAGGAAGTAAAGGCAAAGCTTTGCCAGCCAATCGCAGCGAAGGACACCCAACTCATTAAAAGTTAATGAAACCTATAAACGTGGCGCGCCAGCGATTCATTTAAACCCCCAATCCAATCTCCTCTCCCAGCAAAGGCAAACAAGCCCGGTGCCCCCAGCGATGTCCTCGGAATAACAAACTACGGAATATTTTGTCCTGCATATGTTCTCCTATACAGATATGTGCGCGGCGATAGGCCGATCGTACAATGGGACTTGTCCAATTTAGTGAATGCCAGGACGGTGTTCTGCAGGGGTGAATTTCTGTAATCTGTGACCGAGCTGAATTTAATGCCCTGACTTTACACCGCACAGCTTGTCGGAAACGGCGGGCGTAGAGATATGCCATTTCAACATTCATGAGAATCACTGACATTCAAATAATGTGCTCATTTTAATACCGTATGAGTGCGAGCCAAATCTGTGTGGAAAAAAAAAAAAACCCCCTGCATATTTACTTCCTCAGTCTTCAGCGAGTGTCAGGAACTCGTCCTGATCCATGCAGATAGACGAGGCCAGATGTGAGGGTAAGCCTTCTTCCCCCCTCTCCTTTAAGATAAACCCCGACTCTCTCACTCATGGTCTGTCTGCTCTACTTCAGGATGCTCTCATCCAATAACACTGGCTGCTCTTGATTTGATAACATCCCATCAACAGCAATAAAAACACCACCTTACCAGTCTCCAAATCTAAAGAGAGGAACAATATACCCCCTTGTCTTTAAGACCTCCATTTCAACGCAGCCCCCCCCCCAGCGGCCCCATAGTGCTTCCCTTGGGGGGATACAAATTAAATTCTCCCCATGTATACTGCCACTTTCAGCCCACTAATGAATTCCCATACCCTGACTTGAATCAAATTAATCCCCAATTTAATCCCATATAAATGGCCGCGCTATTTATAATGGAAAGGCTGATGCCTGGCTGGAGGATTGAGGGGGAGCTGGAAGGTGTCTATAGGGTTGTTGACCAGATTATGGTGAAGGATGAAGCGTCTCCGATTTCCACGCCGCAGAGTAGTCCCCTGATGCACACTATTTAACCCTCGGCTGCTTGACGCTGACAGAAGCATCGCGCGGCGTTTGTCACTTAATATCCTTCCAGATTAAGAAGTCAACTGACATATTTATTGGTCAGAGCTTGGAGGGGGAAACACTTGTGTTTAAAGTGGCAGCCAGAAGGAGAGCGAAGATCGTCGCGTAAGTCATCAGCGACGGCTGCGGTAACAGTTCAGACCCGTCTGAGGTCAACGCGTCGGTTGTGTTCCCGCGTCGATGCAAATGTGACGCCGACTCACGGTCATATGCAAAACACTGAAGGGAAGAGAAGTTGCGTATTTGATGAGAAATATCATCCATCCTTTTTTAGATCAGAGAGCCTTGAATGACAGGTAGTTTGTTGAAGGGCTTATTTACACAAATAACACAGCGTCATCCTTCACGGTGAAATATCACTGCAGCTTTTCACATGCAAATACAACGGCCCGCGATCCAATCACGTGCATTTTGAGTAAAGAAAGGCAAAGTCCAGATGGCGTTCCAGGTTCAGTTATTGATGTGTGGACTGTTATTAGACCGACCGCCCGCCCGCCCGCTCCTTGTCTTGTTGTTGGCCTGAAAAATGAAAGAGTCGCAAAGAATGAAAAACACGACGTGCAGATATGCCAGTATGATAATATTGATATAAACTGCAGTTAATTTTTCTTAACCCCTCCAAAACAAAAAGGAAAATCTGCAAAGGATAAATGGGATATTTACGATTGATACACGGGATTAAAAAGCGTGTGAGCAGCCAAACATTAACAGTTTCAACTGTGCTACTTTTTTTTTCGATAGCACATTCATGTCACGTTGCGTTAGCTTGAACGCTCAAGATAATTACGAGTTAGGGTTAAAATAATGACTTTTATTGAGTTAATAGTTAGAGGTAGGCATCGGCATTGAGCGATGTGTTTGACAGACGCTTCTGGAGTCACTTTGGCGGGTTCAGAGGACAGTTTGGAGCCTTTGAAGTCCCGTCCACCAAATGTCTGAACAGCTATGGTTTATTGAGGCATCTGTAAGCTTACTCATTTTATTGCCAAGCTTGGCTCGTGCACCTACTGTCAGGGAGAGGGAATGAAAACACACACACACACACACACACACGTACACACACACACACACACAAAAGTTTGCTGTTTGCCTTCATTGCACCAAATCCTTGACAGCCGCGCTATAGCCCATCACTATTCATACCATTGTGCTGTCACAACAACTTAACACGTCATTTGTGTTGCAGAAACTCATCCTGTATGTATCCAATACCAAATGTTTGGCGACGGAGACGAGGCAATGGCGGGGTGGGGTGGGGGTGATGGAGGGGGGCGGGGGGCTGCATAATTTGCGAGGAAACATTTTACCGAACATTTGGTGATAAAAACGCCGGCGTCGGCCCCGAGGCTTAAAGCAATTAATTCAGGATCCTGACATAAACTCTCCAATCCTTTGACAGCTTGGAGCTGAAATAAAAATGCTAGTTCTCCTGGGAACGGCAGGAGATAGCTGGCTCTTTTCTGGACTGTTTGCTCACTGGCCCTGAGAGCAATCTTCCCCAGTCAGAATGAAATGCAAGGACACAAACAATGTACCGGCGAGAGAATGGGAGATGGGGAATGAACAGTTTGGACTATTTGCTCAGCAGAAGGGCAGCCACAATGGCCGGCCCATGGCTTTCCCATGCATCAAGCCTCTTAGTCTTAGGCCTCCCTTTGTTGCCTGGTTTCTTCTTCCCCGGCCAGATAAGAGCCCAGCTGCCCTATACTTTTAATTCCCATTGTACGCCATACTGTATGGTCATTTATCTGTCCACATTCTGCCTGCCACGACGCCGTCGTCTAATTGAACGGGTTATCGCACGTGTATCTCCGTTCACCTTAGCATGTGTACTCGTTTAGGGATTGAATCGCATCCACTATGCCATAAAAGGCAGCCGTGGAGGAGGAGGAGGAGGAGGAGGAAGGGGGGGGATAATGGCTGACCCCTCTTCTCTTCTTCGAGGAGGCAGCACAAGTCAAGCACACAAGCGCGATAACGAAACCCGAGTGGGTTTTTTTTGCCCGAGTTGACACAGAATTGTCATTTTATTTCCATTATTGGAAATAAGGAGGGAGTTTTGGGTTTGGAAATTGAGGAAAATATCAATTAAGAGGAATTAATAGTGAGGAGAGGCGGACAAAGATGCACTTTTCCAGCCAAAGGCAAAGAGCTGCTGAGGGCTCTTGAGAGAGAAATGAGATGCGGTCATTATATGACCTAATGGCAACTCCAGCCAGAAGAGAGGGCAAACAGAGCAAGTGTAGTGGCTCTGGGCGCAGAGAGAGACAGAAAAGAGAGATCCATATTGTGCTCTTTTGTTTTGGTTTGTTGGTTTGTGTTTGCATTTACTTTGACTCCGTTCGAATGCGTATTCGCAGTCGGCACATGTAATGTTGTCTGCGTGGGCAGGAAATGGAAGAAGGAGCGTTATAGCTTCCACCGGTCGGGGTCTGCCGGGAATAAAATAACAATGGTAAATGTGTCTGAAACAGACAAACAAACAAACAAGACTGGTGGGATGTCGCAGGAGGATCAATACACATAAGATGTAGGAGCATATTTATGCATGTGAGCAGACACTTGCCCAAACACACACACACACACACACACAAACCCACACCCATCCCCCTCTGCAAAGGTTGTGGTGTCAGGGACCCCCTGGGTGGTCAGGCTGAGGATGATTTTCGACAATGATTGAATAAATCATTCAAAGAGAATATAATAATTGAACGATTATATGTGCGACTATGATGATAAATGAGAGAATGGTTAAAATAAATGATGCAATATTAAGAAAAGTTACGATATGATGTTATGGAGAAAAAAAACCTTCAAATTAGGGAATAATTACTCAGCAGTCTTATTATATAACCACTTACAAACATGTTTACACATATACATATCTCTCTATATATGCATATATATGTATGTATATGTATATAAATATGTTCATGTATATATAAATGTTTATGTATATATATATAAATATGTATATGTGTGTATATATATATATATATATATATATATATATATATAAATAAATGTTAACATTTTTTAAGTAAAAGCTGTTATGTGTACATAAAGAGTAACAATCCTGCCTTAAAGAAACTCCAGTAAAAAAAAACTGTTCTTTTTTTTCCACCACAGTGAAAACATAACCCGTAATGATTCCACAGTGGTTTATTGTAATAGCTAAGCCCTTAATCTGTCAGATCACATTTCAAAGTGCCAGTCGCTGTGCCAAGACAGGCCCCAGGAAGGACAGCCCTTTTGTTTGGGGCAGAATTTTTGTAAAAATTTAAGATGAGACTTTTCATTCACATGGGCCCTTTATTCACACACACACACGCACACACAATAATAAACGGTACGCGGCCAGTTACGGAAGCAATACCCCCAAAAGAGCAACATCATTAAGAAACAGTAAGTGCTCGTTTCCACATCCGCCTTTTGGTGCACCATCAGCGCTTTTGCCTGCATGTCAGACACTCAGGTATGGCGAGATAAATAGCCGTCTTATGTTGTGCCTGTGAGAGCCCGAGCTCCTTGTGGGGTGGTGCTCTCAGCGTCACGCTCCACTAAAGCTGAAATAAAGCTCTGTTCGAAGCATTTCAACACTGCTTAAGGTTGTCCGTGGCTGTGTAATTTATGAGTTGAGGACTTTTTTTTTTTTTTTTTTTTAAGTTCACTGCAGCCAGCATTCATGGGTGGAGAAAAGAGCTACCGTGAGTCATAGGAAACTTACAACACTCCTCCAATTACCTTCAACAAAGGTGTTTTGAGTGATACCTGTAGTTTTCTTCTTCTTCTATCTGTGTGGTTCAGCTGCCGAGTCTCAATTTGATGTGACCTGAAGTTACTGGACGCACACACGAACACTGTGAGGTGTTTTGTCACCTGTAGGTGCGTCTAAAAGCTTGAAGTAGGAAGTGAGACATGTGCACTTCATGTTGCACAGTCTCAGTGGGTGGTCACATGTACGGACAGACTCGTGCTTTATCCTCTTGGCCTACAAAGGGACAACCTCTTGTGAGGTGACTGTGATGTGGTTCTTGGCATTTGTAGTGCAATGAATATCATTTTAAAATTCCTGAAAATCAAAATGCTAATTCTAAATAATTATATGAACAGATTTTCCACAAATGTTCTATTAAAATACAATTATAAATCACAGGAAATACCTTTTTTTTGTAGAACACCAAAAGCCTCAATTCAGCCGTTTTGCTTGGGTGAACATTTTTTTATTTATTTACAAATCCAGTGTTTGCTCGTCGTTTGCAACGAGTGGATATACGACTGGGATAATTGTGTTTTATTGCCGTCGCATAAAGGGAAATGAAACCACACACTATCAAGCTAATTTTATCAGCGGTATAACACGTTAACTCCCATCGTGAACATTTACGATCAGGGTCATTATATTTTGTTTGTTTACTACGACGTCAAATTAATGTCATGTAAAAAGCAAAAACAGAAATAAAACCAATAATAATGAGTTTTATTTATTTATTTTATTGTTTTATTATTATTAATCCAACAAATTATCACTAACTTGAAACCTATACATTTTGAAAATGATTGCACAGGCAAAATAAGTAAATGTGCACACAAAAACAAAATTATAAAACAAAACTACAATTATGCATAAACACCATATTTTATTTAGTATTATAATATATTTGAAATAACAAATGAGTAGTTTGAGCAAAAATAATTTATAATATTTTTTTAAATATATTGTTTATAATTTATTATTTATATGTTTTAATAGCACATATTTTAGCACTAAAAATTAGTTTTTGAAATAAATGAGCAAATTGTGAATTTCTAAAAACCAATATTGCTTCGTATTGATTGTGATTCCGGGGCCGCAGCTCGGACAGTTCAGACAGACGTGGTCGCACTCACACTTTGCCTCTCTGCCAGTGTGTGAACGTCAACACCCTGTAAACACCTTTGACACACATGCTTGAATGTGACAGGCGAGCTCACTAAACATTCCTGGGTGTTTCTCATAAAGGTCTCCCCCCCCCCGCTCGTCCAGCAGAATGCAATGACCCATTTCAAACTGCACTCAAGGAAAAAAAAATTACCCATGTATGTTTTTACACGCAACACGTAAATATCAATAAAAACATGATTTTATACAATAGAAATTGCAATAATTCACCCATGTATCGCAGCTTTATTTCTACCCATGCGTCTTCAAATGCAACGCACCGCTGTTCTATAAGGATTTGGGAATTTGGGAGTATAATTCCAGCCCGGGGCTTATCGCCGCACCCAGACTATTTGAGTGTTTTGAGATGCGGGCTCCCTGAGGACGGATCGAAGGCGTCCTAGTAGAACTGCACATCAAATAAATGGGACGATGGGATTTATATGGGAGGCCGTGTCTCTGTCAAACAGGGCTGCTGCTGACTGAAGTGATCCCCACGGCCTGAGTGGAGGAGAGGAGGGAGATGAAGCCTTGTATAGGGAAGAGGAATAACTGCAAAAGAGCCACACACACACACACACACACTCAAACACTCACACAATGTCCCTCTCAGTCTTGGGTTGTGACCGGCCCATGGCATTGGCCAGGTATGTCAGCTATGTTTGCCAAGCCATCCATCACCCGTGCACCTCCACTCCTGAAACAGGAACTTTTGTTTGAAGCACACACTTGTTAAACCCATCCTTTGACTCTTGTTCAACTTAATTTATTTCCTTATTGCAGGAGACGGAGGATTTATTAGCACATATGTTTTTGTCCTTCATTTTGCTCTTATTGTGGGTCTGCAAATGTGTTGGTGGAAACATGGGCGTGCTGTCACAAAGAGAGATTGCGAGCCACAGTTTGGGGACACCAATGGCCCTTATCATCGGTGACCAGGGTTAGCAAATAAACACACTGTAGAGAAGTCAAACTGCACGTAAGGAAAATAAAGATTTATGGCCGCGTGACGCTCATACGTGACAATGAGGGCACGAAACGTTATCAATCTCCATCACGCTGCGTGTATTTCGATTCGTGCTTATGCTGATGCTTGAAATGTTGAGTTAAAAAGCCATTAATTCAACCACAACAAATATAAAGGGGGGCCACAACGTTTAATGGCAAAAAGGTCGAGATGTAAAAAGGTTATGAATCGGTGGTATACAAATAAAAAATGGAATTCAATAGAATCCAGGACGACATTAACGCAAACACAGACCTGAGCCACTTCACCATTGTTAGCCCAGCTTGAGAACACATTGTCCGAGTGAAACTCTCACACGGGCACCGACAACAAACACCTCAAAAGAAACCTGCGCGTGGGTCGGATTGTTTGCCAAAGCACCCAAGTCGGAGTCTTTCTTATTCTCCGAAAAAACACAACCTTCATTTATCTTTTGACTTCGACTCCGACTCCGGGAGAGCGTATCACTAAAAGCGCTACGTTAATGATTGACTCCTGGCGCAACAAGAATCCTGAGTTGAGTGGCCACTTTGCCTGCTCTTGTGCTGCATTTTCAGCCGTAAATGTTTGTGGTCCCCCCCCCCCCGTCCTCTCCAAGTCCCATACAGTATTATTAGCACTGGGGTGAGGGTGGGGTCGAGACTAACTTTCAATAAAGAACTATTGGCATGCTGAGGTAAATGGGAGATAAGAGTTTGTCTCTGACCCTTTTAGTGCTAAATAAGTATGTGGCTATGCAAACCTAATCTCCCCTTAAGATAAATCGGGCCCTGCTTTATGAAAACAAGTTCATGCATTGCATTTCCCCCCCCCCCTCCCACGCCTTCCTCCTCTAAAGCCCACTTTGATGGGACTTTTCATTGACAGTTCAAGATGGAGAGCAAACTGAGATTAGTGCATGGTAATTAATTGTGATGCATGTACGTTGGCCTCGTGTCCCATGGAAGACTTGCACAACCTGGCGATCAGTGACAACGTTGTCATCATGAATGCTTGTTTGTGCTAGTGTTAGTTTTTATGTAGCACTCTTATTGATCTTTCAGCATTTATCGATACTCAGAAATGTCACTTCTACCAGTCAATAACGCCATCGCGATGACACTGTAAAACTCATAAAAGTGCATTGACTGCTGTGTAAAATTGACCCGTGTGTGTTCTCCCTGTCCTCCACAGATTGCACGTGGCTTTCCCCCCCCGTTCTGGACGCTTTTTCCACCGTCTTCTTTCCCCAACGTGTGTCAAGTGACCTAAAAGCACTTTCCTGTCGCTGTACTTGGCTATATCTACGTCTAACCTGTCTTCCATATGTAATATCAAAGCCTCTGTCAGCGTGGAGCTGAATGGGAACAAAAGAGAGACCTCCATTAATGATTAACTGTTCTAAAAGCCCCGGCTTTTGTATTCCCATGGTGCCCGGGCTATCTGGCCACCATGTGACATGCTCGCAGCATTTTTCGAGCAGATTGGGGGAAAGCTAGTGAGCAAACACAGGTGCTTTGGAGCAGCGTTGCCGACGCTGTCAGGGACAACCACAAACAAGAGCAGCTATGCCTGGCTAAATGAATCCCCACCCCTCCCAGCACCATCACCACCTCCAACCCCCCATACCCTTCCCCTTCTCTGACACAAGCTAACTTGTTTGCTAGCTCCATATAGCGTTCTCCCCCCCCCCCCGATCCACCACGGGGTCCGGTTGTCCGCTCCACGACTTCTCACACCCTCCAAAGAAACAAACAAATAAAAGTGAGGACGCCCGGCCACTTCTTTGAGGTGATGGCATTTGCTGTGGTCATGACTAGTGGGAGAGCAAACAAATTAATGGTGTTCTGGTTTTTTCACTTTCCAAACCAAACTTAAACGTCTTTTAGTTCAAGTGGGGCAATTCCACTGACCCTGGTGTCAAATGCTGTGTAAGGGTTGCACACTCTTGCACTTGAAATGCCCAGAGGAGGCCGTTAGAAATAACACAGGCACTGCATTATGCGCCTAATGTGGTGCGACGTGTTGTCAAAGTGTCAAATAAATGGTGCATGTACAATTATTTCTGCAGTATTTTGACCACAAACTTTACAGGGAGGTGTGGAGGTGTGTGTGTGTGTGTGTGTGTGTGCAGCGTTTAACCTTTTCATCCAGTCTGACAGATTATTCAGAGTGACCGCTTTGATAAGACAAATCAGATGATAGGATGACGTTATCTTAACACGGCTTTTCCGTCTGGGAGACAAATGAACAGTGCTGCGATAACGGAGGGGGGAACAAAAAAGCTTGGCGCGCTGCTCATATGAAAGGAAAATTATCAGGGTGGGAATTTCACAACAGGCGATTTCAATTTTCTACTTGCACCAGGTCATAAGAATATAGGCTCCCCCCTCCATCACTCGCTCACTCAAATATTTATATTGTGTCTCACATTGGCCTTCTGGTTTCCCAGTCTGCAATTATCTGAGCCTATAAAGCAGTTATCACGAGACGGATGATAAAAACGCTTTAAGACAAACAATTTAAATCAACAGGAGAGGAAATGAAGCTGTAAAAAAAAAAAAAAGTGTAGCAAAAGTATGTTGAAGGGGAAGAAGAATGGAGAGAGAGAGAGGGATAGAGAGAGATGGAAACCCGGTGAAAGAAGAAGGTCAGAAGCAGCTTCCACAGAGAGCGTCAGAGTCAGAGAAGGGTGTGTATACTCAAGGATTCACTCAGGGTTTTGTTTGCTCTATTTCCCAAAAAAAATGATTGGAAAAAGTATTGGTGCCCTGGCGTGAAACGCTGGGACTTCGTTGGAGAGGAGAGAAAAAACAACAACTTTGAAACTTTGGAGAAATTGCATAAATAAAACATTGTCTTTATTATGAAAACGGTGTGTGTGTGTCATTTGACAGATATTAATAATAATAAAAAAAAAACTTCAACAGGCTTATAAATATTTTTCCCTAAAATTAGCATATTTTAAAGTCGAATGTACCAATTCCTCCTCAGTCTATCAAAGGGGCTTTAAAATGGCAGAGATGTATTCCGAGGAGCTCATCTCCTGTTCTGCCGCCCGGTTCCCTGCAGGGATTTAGCTTCTGCTGGTCGTGAGCTGAGTCTTATCAGAGGAGTTACAAATCCTCACTTTTAGGGGTCTTACTGTAATTCACATGCCTGTTGGACCACAGTAAAGTGCGGGGGCCCGGGCATCTCGAGAGGGATTTGAGACAACATCTTTGTTGCCTTCCTCATTGTGTGTCGCGCTGAAAGTCGTCCCTCGGGGCCCCATTGTTCCCCCCGACAAACTCCGCTCAGACCTCGGGCTCAGTCGAAAAGAAAAGTTTTCCAGTAATGAGGTAAGACATGAAAGCTGGCGGAACACAGCGACATGTTGAAAGGGCCCCCCCGCCCCCCCCCGTTTGATCTCAACAGGCACAATGGTAAAAATTTTGAAAAGCGCAAAGTGTCCTTTAAGCGGCAATGCACCGCATTAACCTCTTGTCTTTTGACAGGCCCACACCTACAAAGGAGAAATATTCCCGTCTGCGGAAAATGTACTTCACCGGAGGGACCGCCTCCTCGAGGGGGGAGGAGACTTGTGCTTATTCTACCTACTGCCTTTAAAGGTCAGCTGATCAAGAAACAGAGATGGCCTCTATTCAAAGATTTCCACCTTTTACACTCTGTGTACTGTATTAGACTTTAATAGCTTACAAAGCAACACCACAGTGAGTCAAGATTCCCAATCAAAGATGAAAGAGCGGTATTTTAAACATGCCGCTCTCATTTTATGAGTAAAATGTACTCGTGCAGCCGCTAGAATAACCTTCAGCCTTGTGCAGACACCACCAGAACCCTAAGGTTTCTCTGCTTCTGCCCTCGAACACCATCATCCAACCATGGAGCACAAAGAGTGATACCACAGAGAGATGAAAGCAAGAATGATCCGAATGTCCCTCCAGTCATATCACAAGTCTCTGTAGCACCGTTTTAGAATAAAATAGAATAGAATAAAATATCAAAATCGTCCCCAGAAATTATTGGGTAAAGGATATTTTGCTGGCAGTCGAGTTGGAAATCTAATAAAGCTGCTGAAACTGAGAGCCAACCAAATTTCCTGATATCCCAGAAATATTTTCAATGTCCTAAAGCCAGATTAAATAAATGAAAGGTTTTGTTTTGGTGTTGGTGATCAGGAATGACCATTTTCAGCCTCTGTGAAATTTGCCCCTCTTATCTTGTGAGAGGTATTTAGGACAGAGGGTTGTTGTGTCCCCAAATAGTTAGTGTTCAACATTAACCCAGCTATACTATCTATCGCAATCTGACCACTGTAGCTTTTATCAGATCCTTAAAACTGAGTCAAACGACTGATTTAGTAGACATTACGACGAGAAAACATCATTTTTTTTTTCTTTTTACTAGTACTGCAATTTGACATGCGGTATATTTGTTTAAAAGTAGGTCATCGCTCACTGTGTACTAGATTTAAAACATGATGTTGCATCACTACAGGCAGACTTTGGAAGAGTGAGGTCACAAAAACAGTTCTACATTTTCAGGTCATGATGAAAATGTAATTCTCAATAAATATTGTATCGAAAGTTTTCTTGTAGATCGCACCCTGAATTACACAAACTGGACCTTGATGATGAATTACTACGCTCTTAGCAATGCCAAGTATAACCATATAAGGTTCTTTGGCTTGTCCTCATAGGAGAACCCTTTTTTGGCTCCAGGTGGAACCTTTATACAAAGGTTCTACCTCCTACCTGAACCCTTTTAAAACCCTTAATTCAGGAAAGGGGTTTTAAAGGGTTCTCTGGATCAAAATGGTTCTTACTGGAACCATTAGTGTTACCAAGAACCCTTGAAGAAAGAGTTTTTCAGAAACAAATGGCTCCAGGCCCTCAGCCCTTGTAGAAGGACTCTTTTCGAACCCTTATTTCTAAGAGTGTACTAAAATGTAGGTATTATGTTTTGTTGTGGTTGCAAAGAACCGGGAAATAAAAGTACAAATGAAGCTTTTGTGATTTGCCTTATTTAAAATTTTCAATAATAACACTGGGTTATACGTCTTTTCAACTGAATTAGGACCATTTTGCACCACTGGATCCAAAAATGACATCAATTTTTCTCAACCAGGTCAGGTCTTTATGCTAACTTGATTTTGAAAAATCCGATCTTCTGACAAATTGATTACATTTTTGTGACATTATACCACATTTAATACCAAAATAAGCACGGTAAGCACGCTTTATGAAACTTGTGACCCATTAGGAACAATGGTGTATTCACCGCAGATGTAGCAGAACACGACAAGGCTTATTTTTGCAAGATCTTCTAGTCGAAGCCATTTCATTCACTTGTAATATATATAAAAAACACAATTAGTCATAAGTTGGCACATGCAAAATCTTCAGAATTTGTTTTTTGCAAGAAATATAAACGTACACGTATGCGGCTTAAGATGGCCACCGTTATCACTAATGCAACATACCTTTCTCTAATACCATGAAAGGCTGGTTTATTGTATTGATGACTTGTGAGGGTTGATAATAAAAGTTAAAAAATAGTCCATTTCATTTGACAGGTGCTGCTTAGATATTCAAAAAATACTGACTAGTTTTCTCAAACCCTCACATACAAAGAAACACTGGTGCACAGGGTGATGGTGGTGATGGTCCACTCTGGTAATGGAGCGACACAGTCTGCTCAGGTGGAAGACCTCTGCGCTGCCTCCGTCACGCCTAAAATGCAGTCCAATGACAGACGTAAAAGCCTGATGCCTCTCACTCACAAGCCCAAACCACATTGACCAAACAGCCCGAAAGCTCTGTGTTCCCATACCCCCGTCCATTCACCGTCTACCTGAGCTCCTTTATGATTACAGACTGTCCCTCGTGTTCAATTACCTGAGTCAATATGGATGTATTGAGCCCCAACATATGAGTCAAATCATAAAGTGTATATACAAGAGCAGGCATGTTATGGCTGTATCTCAGCGGGGGCAGTGAAATTACATCGGTTATTTGCAGCCCAGGAAGTAAACAACGTGGTAATATACGAGGGTAATAACGCACAAATATGGCTCCGAGTTATGGTGAGCATCTGTCCAGCTGTTGCTCTTCACCCGCTTGAAAAAAAAAAAAATGTATTGATGCACGTCGCATCGTAGGATCTTGTGAGCAAATTATACTATATAATAAAACTCTATACGCCTGTGTGAATGGGTTCATACGAGACCATGTGTGCATTGCGTGTGTGAGACAGCTGCTGCTTTTTGGCACACACACACACACGTGCACACGCATACACACACAGGTAGCAGCTGGCCAGGCTCACCTGTCATATTAATAAAACCAGACAATCCTTTCCATCAACAACACAACAGCAGAGACCAGACAGAGAGACACGGAACAAAAGAGTCGGCGACGTGACGGAGGAAAAACGAGCAGGATGGAGTTGGTAACACTGGACTATAGCGTCCATATCCGCGGTACAGCACGTTAAAGATGCTTACATGAGCTGCTGTAAGCCCCTGTAATGTATTGTTGTGTCTGAAAGTGAATGAATGAAGACATTAGCACATAGCTTTAATTCTTTAAGGCATACACAATATATGCATGCAGGAATTATTCTATTATTTAAGTGCAGGTTATTCCACATCCTCAGACCTCAACTATAAAACTACTAAGTCACAATCAGACAAGAGGATTGGCTGTGGATGACAGAGCGATGACAATGCCGATAAGATAAGAAAGCCCTTTTAGAGTCTTTCTGATTGTGTGTGATTGTTCTGGGTCGCTCTTTATGAGAGTGTGTCGATGCGAGTGCTGCGTGTTGCTGCTTGCTCGTGTGTGTGTTCTCTTGGCATCAGAAAAAGGCCATGGACGGTGTGAGGAGAGGGCCCAGGGGAGAGGAGGGAGAAGGGGGGGTGGAACAATAACGTGGTGGTTAAAAATGACAAGCCGGGTGAAGGAGAGCTTCCTGAGAGCCTCATGTCTCACAGAGGAGGCTGTGCCTTACACAGAGACCATCCGCCTCCTCCTCCTCCTCCTCTTCCATTAACCCCTGAAGCTTCGTTGCCCAGGTAGAGCTGATTCATTGACGCCGACGACTGCTCCATGGGTGGGATCCAGTGTGTTTACTTTTACCTGCAGACTCAGAGGACTCATCCTAAAGCCAACAAAAGCTCTAATGTGTCATAACTGACAGCAAAATAAAAACACACTCACGGAGCCACAAGCTCATCTGACAACCCGGTGAGATAGAAGTTGATTAAACTAAATCTATTGCTGTCAGCACAAATAAAACACCGTATTTGCATGTAAAAAAAAAATTAGTCGATCATACATGTGTGCCATTGTGGTTTAATTGTTCTATCCTGGCAGCGTCAAAATCAACAGTGATTCAGCCGATTACCTACATGGGTGAACTGACAAAAAACGTGTCTAAGGGGAAGGAGTAGGAAATGCCCCATAAAGAATCTTTTGACACAGACTGACAGGGACCAGTGAGTGAGCACCAATTTATGGATGAAGGCACAAAAAGGAAAGTTCCCAGTGTTCATCGGAGGCCAGTGAATCCAAAATGAACTCTTTTTATGAGGCTGACTTTGCCTCCGCGATGGCGCTCGCACAAAGCAGCCAACAAAGGGCGGCAGTAAAGGGGGAGTTGTGACAAGATAGCGGCACAAAGAGAGAATCAACTTTCACGTGGCTGAATGCAGACAGGAGCCCCGGCCCAGCTGTTTTTAATGACGACGCATTGACAGGAGGGCAGGCCTATTTTTTTTTAATCGCGTGCACTTCTTTCAGACGCACACACACAAAACCCCCTTTTTTACTCAGCTTTGTCAGTAACCTGCGGTGACCCTGCATTCAAGCCTGCGTCAGGGTCTCCTGCACAAAAGATAGGAGAGGGGAAAAGGGATGTCTGCAGCTGGATGTCCAGTCCAGGGCCAGGGCCAGGAATTCCCCCCTTTTTACACCACCACAGACCAGGAAAAACTGCCGTAAATAACCGACATAAGAGTGTGTGCAGACACATGTGAAGCCATAGTCAAGTTAGCGGCAAGCGAAATAAATGTCAAGCTAAATAAATGTCTAAAATTCCTCTGCAAACACACATGCACTCGTACAAAGAATGTACAAACAAGTCGGAAAACAAAAGGCTCTTGTAACAGGGCTGGGGATCTTGATGAAAAATTCAAACAATATTAAATGGGGAGTGTCAACAGCAGACACACTTCTGCTGAGGGCCCTTCAAACAGACAGGGTAACTCTGCACACACATTACACCACCACAGTTCAACCTCTTAGTGTAATGATGATGGTGGCTTTAACTGAGGCACAGCTTTTAAAATCTCCTCTCCGGCAAACACTCTCCTGAAAGCCGAGGGAGGAGCGAGGAGACTCTGTGTCCGGGCATGTTATTTACCGCAGATTTACCTGCGAGCGAACGTCACGGGTCACCTGGATTGCCTGCCAACCCCTCCCTCCCTCCCCTCTCTAGTGACCACTTCATCAGGGGGTTGCACTCCTGAAAGATGCAGATTTAGATATCAGCGCGCAAAAGGATTCCAACTGTCCCTCCTGCACAAGACGGAGCAGTAATGCCTCCTGACAGCAGAGCTTTAGAGGCCGGGCCTCAGATTCTCGCATCCATCAGTGATCCCTCATCTCGGCGAGGTCGGAAAAAGAAACAAGTCACATAAATATGTGGACTTCAGTGCACACGTGAGCAAAAAAAGTGCATCGGGGGAAGAGGAAGTAAAGTGCAGAGCTCGTGTGCTTGCATGCAAAGATGGTCGTACTTATTTCAGACACAGGACAGGACCCATTTTAATTCAAAGCTAATTTTATACTTGTTTTGTGCATAAAATATGCCTAAATAAAGGTGTATTTGTATGCTTTTCAGTATATCTGATGTTATTATTGTCTCTAAGGGATGATTTATAAGCAGCGATCAATAAATGTCCCTGCCATTCCTGAAAAAGTATTGAAAAATAAACTTTACATAGTTGCACAAGCAAAACATCAAATCTATATATAAGATATTGGAATAATGGGTAACTTTCACTTCCTGTTGTCGTGGGAAAAGTGAAGCACGCATAAGAGAATTTCAGGCTTTTAAATGTGACATCAAGGTTGTTTTAGACCATTGGTTCTCAAAGTGTGGCCCGCGAGTCAATGGTGGCCCGCAGAAACATTTCTGGCGGCCCGCAATGAATACAATACAGTTGATAGTTTTAATCCAGGAGCTACTAAGCTTGTTAAATGTTTATTGGACATTACTGGATACAGACCAATAAGTGTAAACTGTAGAACTGCAATCTGGTCATTACAAATATTATTATTTATTAAAATAAAGAAATTATTATTATTTTTATTTTTATTTTTTTCCTTAAGTGGCCCTCAGTCCAACGTTGGGTTCCTAAATTGGCCCTCAGGTATCAAAACTTTGAGAACCCCCGTTTTAGACTTTGAAAATCTCCCTGCAGAGCCACATAAGACATTAAAACAACTGGGAAAACTGAAAAAACTTTTTCATGGCCAGTGAGGCAAAATGTGTGGTTAGTCTTAATTTAAGGCTTTATGTAAAAGTGAGTACTGGTTCTTCTGAACAAAAGTAACGGAAACACACAAAAATCTAATCAGATAATATGATTATGTTGAAAAAAAATGGAAGATAATTAGAAAGCTTTAAGGAGAGTGTACTAATTTAAGGTGAGACTTATTATATAGAGGAATATTTCACATATAAATAGGTAGTAATTATGTGTTGTATCTCAAAGTGTGATTGTACCATGCTCAAACATTATATACTGAAAAAATTACACAGAAAAAATTGATGAATTAAATATTTGACAACAAAATAATGTACCCTCATTGAGGAATGGATCAAAAATTACACAGAAATATCACAAGAAAGGGTTAGGGTTACCTAACCTTAATCAGTGCATATTTCACATTTTTATCATCATGATATTTACTTTGAATTATTTCCCAGCCTGAATGCTATAAAAACAATCACAGAGTCATGATAACAATTTGCTTTTAAGTGTGTGTTTTGTGTGGAACTGCTGCTCCGCTGCCACCTGTAGGTACACAGCCATGCTCGCTGGGAGGGGCTCGACTCGACTCGCTGTGGTCAGAGGCAGGAAGCAGAAACAGCAGGTGCACTGTTATCACCTCTATAGAGAGGTAATGAAGCCACATCACAATCAGCAGGAAATGAAAACGGCACAGCCGAGTCCGTTGCAGCCGACTCCGAAACAACATTTTAGTCGCGCAGAATAGACCGTGAGTGATCTGACATCAACATCACCTTGATAAGGGGCGAAAAAAAATCCCCAACTCCAGTGCCTTGCAGTTGTATCCCTTTGTTTATAAGTGCTCCGCGTAGACTCAAAGTGGTGTGACATTTACAGGTGCCTGCTTTGAAGAGGAGCCAACTGCTCTCAAAGCAGTAAAAGAGCCACCTGCCTTTCCTCACCTGCCCTTCTGTAAAGGCTTAGAGAATATATAAAAAAAAAAAAACTCCCAAGTTCCAGTGGCGGCTAGAACCTGCCTAGTTGCTCCTGTACGCCGTCAAATCCCCCTCAATTTTGGCTTTTGCAACAGACAGGAAAAAAAAAGGTTATAAAGAAGGAGGGCTCTTTTCTATTCTGCGTCTCCCCTCGGCTAAGTCTGGGGTAAGCCCGCTAATCCCGCTTGGTGTGATGACTCACAACGGGTGTGGCCAATGTGTTCCCAAAGATATCTTTTCCACCGTCTGAATGTGAATAGGAATGTTTATGCTGGCTTTGTGAACCGTGTTGTGTGGCATGTAATACTTTCTAATGGCTGCCAATCACCTTTTCCTTACACTTGTGCATCTAAATAAATAAATACAACGGCTTAGTCCCATTTTCCAGATGTATGTATAGTGTTGTATGAGCGGTTCTGACATGTGTGTCTGTATGTGTGAGAAAGAAGAGGGAGAGAATTGGGCCAGTCCCACCTAATTGTTATTGCGTCTGTGTTTGGCCTGGAGACAGTCGATAGGAATCAGCAGAGAGCCTGGCGGTGGCAGCGAGGGGGGGGGGAGGATGTTATGGAGGGCTGTGTCTTCCACTTCCCAGTGTCTTAGTTGTAATGCATCCCTCCACTAACAGGGATCAAGGTATTAGGGATTCAGGTTATTTGTATTGATTTTATGTGCTGTCATGCCGGAGCTCGAGGACGCCCTCATATTTGTGGAAATTGCAAATTCCACCTCGGAAATGTCACCAGCGTTTAATCTCTCCTCGAGTGGTCAATATGGGACCCTCACTCTGGTCCGAAACCACGTTTTTATTAAACAGAGACCGAGCGTTCCCTCGGTTACCGTGACACCGCGCGCCGCGGCGCCGGATTGGTCGAGACCAGATGGTAACATGGGAGTGAGGAGAGTCCAACTTCAACATTAATAACTTTCATTAAGATCCGTGTCAATGGTTATGAGAATGTACACGGAGACAGAAGTTGACTCTGGATTAGGTTCAGCACATATATACTGTACGCCACTGAGGTCAAGGTCTGCAAACTTACTGTGATGAAAATCATAGACTTTCAAAAAGATTTGATTTCCTGCAAAATACACATTAAAGGACTCATATTATACCCTATTTCTCCAAGTTAACCTAGTTCTCTGGTGTCCTAACGAACATGCAAGTCTGTGACATGCTTTGGTTAAAATACCTTAAGGATGAAGCACCACAGCAGTTCAATCACTCTGCCAAAACAGCCCTGTTCAGAACGCTCCGTTTTCAGTGCCTGTCTCTTTAAATATGCAAATGAGACACAGGAAACTACGTCAGCGTCACTGAGGCTCCCGAAGCTAACAGCAGTTAGCATTTGGAAAAGCCATAATTTGCCGACTCTAGCCAGCACATTGCCATCATATAAAAAATGTATCCACTGGACACATAAATCCAGTTTGTGTAGAACTCTGTGCTGCACTGTGCAGCCAAGAATAGAACACTTCGCAGACTTCCGCTCTTCCGGATACTATTGCCCATCGCCTGCACTCTCGCGGTTTTAAGGGACAAAGCTCAACGAGACAATTCCAGGAATGTCTCATTGTGACGTAGCAACGAGTGCGAAAGTCAACATTGCGGGTTTTATCTCCTGTACCACAAAAAACATGAGTCATCTTTTTTCACACTTTGCCTACTCATAGGGCCTCCAGAGCCCCAAATATAAGAAAAAATTATAATAATAATTAATAAAATTATTAAAAAGTTTTGCATACTATGGCCCCTTTAACACTCTTGCATCGTTTCCGACGAAGAGCAGCGTCACCGAGTGTCCAAACTACCGCCAGCGTCATTATTCTACGAGGACTCTTCAAGGTCTGTAAAAGCAAACTGCTCCCGTCGCATCTGCCAACATTTGCATGCCATTATCATCTTTGCTTTATCCGCGTAATAGCAAATGTTTCTCTTTCTCCAGTGTTTACAGGAATGGCCAGGCCACCCCTCCTCTCTCTCTCTCTCTCTCTCCATTCACCACAATCAAATTTACTCTGGCTTGAGTACACGTTTAGTGGGGACCATTTGTTTGAGGCAAACACTTAGGGCCCTCGTATGTCATTGACCAGTGTCTACAAATATAATCCTATCAAGTTCAATCTTAGGATGTTCTACGCTGTTGTTTTCCTAATGCAATAAATGGAAATAATCCCATCTGGCTTGTTTTAATATAGACCTCTCCTTTTTTTTGTCGAGTGTATTATGAACTTCCTCTTCTGTTTGTTTCAGTGCCAGACTGAACTCGCTGATGAAATCATACCGCCGACATCCACCACGCCTGAAGTATTTACAGCACAAGTAGAGCAACAGCACAGCTAACAGACGTGAACCTGCTCGGGGGTGGACGGCGTGCACCGCATACCCTTTTCCTTGCTTTGTTGATAAACCCCTGCTTCTTCCAAAAGCCCTCAGTTGACATGTACCTACAGAGAAAGCCTTAGCAAAACAAGCAGGACCCTTGTAAATATGCAGTGTCCAACAGTGGCACACGCAGTGTTGGCTTACACTCCGCTTGTGGCGTTTTTTCCTTTTTCTTTTTTACTTCCAAATTTGCTCGGAAAACTAATCATGGTCTGATAAAGCCCACGGTAAATATGGGTAAGATCGACACCCACATGTCAAAGTTTACATAGCCGAACCAAGTGTACATACAGGGCCGGGAGAAACTGTGGAGCTGAACTGGCCTGACCTCAGTGAGCCCATACTGGTGAAACGGATACTTTGTAAGAGAGGAAGATTACTGAAAGAGATTACGCAAAGATTGTGTATAGATAAAGATTCCGTCCTCCAAAGAACACTGAATATCAAAAGAGAGTTTTTATTTATTTAGTTTACCATGTATTGTGGTTATTATTAGCGTTTTCTGCAGGTTTTTTCCCCTTGCACCCCCCCACCTTGAAAAACACATTAAAATGATGACTGTGGATGGGCTTTTCTTCATGCCCGGTTGCTGTCAGCCATCCAATTGCTTGATAATCCACAGCAAAGACAGTGCAGCTAACAGAAAAGGTTAACCCCTGACTGATGTGTCTGATGTTAATCTATAGATCAATTAGGGAGAGGCGCACTGGGTCAAGCTACAGATATTGCAGTGGCTATTAGTTCCTCTATCTGCCATTATTACACAGTCACATGCTCAAACATTGCACCAGGTTGGTATGCTAGGCACAGATGCCTAGGGTAAACAGACAGGCCTACAAGGCTTGCACAAAATATTGATCTGACAGCAGATGGGAACCTTGATATCAGCCATTCAGTTTCCTTATGCCTCTGTATTCCTATGTATGCGTTATAATCATTGTAGCATTTGTTTTTTTTTTGTTATTCATTTTTATTTTGATCCAGAATATTTCAATTTTACAATGCTATTTATTTTTTTTTAAATTTAGTTGATGTACTTTGCAGGTGAGATGCTCCGTTCTCTCCTTTTCAATAATCAAGACATTGAGGGACTTTTTCCCCCCCTTTCTTTCAAAAATACCAAACAAAGCATGCAACACATGCATCAGCTTCTTTTGTGGCATTAAGCTGCGTCTAAAAAAAAAAAAAAAGAAGAAAAAAAGGGAAGGGTGAGTGAGAAAAGATGGATTGAAATTTTCCATTACTTCACTCAAAGCTTCCCTTTCAGTTTCAGTGAATGAGCTGGATGGGTAAAAAATAACCGAGGAGATGAAATGATACCTTGTCTATCAGCTGAATGAGCGGAATAAAGGTCTTAAATCCTCTCTCTTTGAGTCTGAACTCGTAGATATTTTTTTGGGGGGGGGAGGGGGGGGGGCGGGTGTTCAAAATGGCTCATGCTGGGAAAAATGTCAAAAGCAATGACCCATTTATTGGCAAGGGATGGTGCCTTTCCTTTTCAAAACGCTGTCAGTAAGATTGAAGCGTCGCATCGTAATGAAAAAAAAAATGCAAGTGCTCTGAATGGTTATGAAAAGGTGATCTATATATATGAAATTTGGTTTTCGAGAAAGGGTTAGGCTGGGTCACATTTTTCTTCAGACTTTCCCCTGAACGCCACAATGCAGCCAGCTTGTCCAAATAGCAGTGATGGGTAATCCAACATTCCTCAATCCTAAAATCTCAGGATCATCACAGCAGGGGCATGGAGGCATATTCATGACTAATTATGTTTCTGTCTTCCTTCTCCGCCTCTCTATGTTCAGAGCTCAATAGCGCGTTCTGGCCCTGGGGATCAATCACTCTGTGCTGCCTGGCCAAACACCACTGACAAGGCGGACGTGATGCAAAGATGGCCCCGGCGCCTCCATGGCATACCACCATTCAATTAGTCTTGGTCAGCAGGAGGCATGATTATTCCAAAATTAGCGATTATTTCCCTGGGTAAACAGGCCACAACTGAGATGTGTCATACCTTGTGTGCCTTTGCTGGTCACTGGGCGTCCATAAAGGAGGCCGAGGCCAAGATACAGAAGACCGCGTCTCCTGAAAAGGGCAGCCCGCTTCCCCTTCTCTTTGCTGGACCCCGTGGCTTGACACAGCCCTCCCTGATAAAGTGGTATTGCCCGCATACAAAGGAGGCTTCGGGCTTAATCCTCAGCCAACCCACACCCCCTTCTTTCTTCCCAGCAAGACAGCACAATGAGCGTGAACCTTGTCTTAATCCAAAGGTGGGCTATCACAGTAATCTGATAATACATGCTGATCAAAGTCTATTCAATGCTAATCAGGACAGCAGATCAGCATTATGATCTAATTAGGGACACCCTATGTGCCACTGAAGTGAAATGTCAGAGCATTGTAAACAGTACAGGGATGGCATTGATATGCTGAAAGGCTGAATGAATGAATGAATGGCCCACAGCTACAGCCAAAAAATATCAAGTTGAATGAGACAGTCTTGAATTCATTTCAGGATTAAAATGCATATTATTTACAGTGACCAATGCAAAAAGGCCTGATTTTGGCCATCGCAGTCTCACGCTGTAGCAACAAGGTAAACAACAACATTACGATTGGGACAAGGCACACTCATTGCGTTCTCCTGGTAGTTTGGACTTGTGCGGACCCATTCTGTACTTATGTGTATGTTGATTTTGCCACTCACGGCATGCCCAATTAGCCAGCAGCGATTAACAAAGCACCAAATCAATTACCCACTTTCCTTTCGGAAGTTGATGTTCTCCTCCGGGAGACGCATCAGTCACGCCTTGGCTGCAGAGACATCCCCTGCAACTGCAGAAATGTGGGTGGCCGTGGCTCTTTCACAACAGCACAATACAGCTCCTACACTTGGATAAACTAAGTCTGCTATAACAAGGCTCCTAGTAATGGCTAATCCCATCAAAATGGACTCCTTTTTAGATCGAAAAAAAAAGAGCAAGAGCAAGTGCACGCTAATGACAGTGATCAGTTTGGCAAGGAATGCGCGGAAGACAGAAATCAGCGTGTGATGAAAATTCCTTGTGGTGCAACCAACATCCCTTCCACCTGGGCCTAAAACAACAAAGCCGTTTTCGAATTTAGCACTGTTTAGATACTCCTTAGCTACGAAAATAAAGGCCAGATGTGCAGGCAGCAGTCTCATGTGGCTACACGCAGACTACTTGTGCAGCCCTGTCAACAGCCATTGCTTTGCAAACTGACTTTCCCTTTCAGACAGTGTACAAAGAAAGGTTTAACCCTTTAGTGCGAACAAAATGTACAAACATTACTGACACTGTAAGAGTTGAACTTGGCATTACTTCAGTCATTCCCGTGTCAATGGGCGTGATTATATCATTTGGACGACGTTACGTTTTTCTCCCCGAATGGTGACATGTTTCCACCAAAAATAAAGTGAATTCGTCATCGTTTCAAGCTGATAAAATTCTAAATTTAAAACTTCTTCACTTAAAGCCCTGTGCGAGCTTCTGCGTTTCTTGAACTTTTTTACACGTTGTCCTGTGTGGGTCAGCACAAGGCGCTGTCCCCACCCCCACCCCCACCCCCCATCCTGAGTCCAAACTCCCACACACAGGCAAGAACAAAAAGACCCACCTCAGTGTGGCCCTATCAATGTCACCGCTTTGTGTCGCGCCCTTTCAGGGTACATGAAGTGTCTTTAGCCACAATGAGATCAATAGCGCGGCCAACTGTGCAGCAGCTAGTGGCAGCAGCCGCACAGAGCTGTAAGACACAGAAGATAAAGCTGATCACATTGTCAGATCTTTATCTTTGATCTACTTGTGCATGCTCTGCTTTTATACAGAACTTTTTTTTTTCTTCTTTTATCCACTGTCTCTTTCCCAGTTCCCTGTTTAGGAAATTAAAAACTGCACTCCGTGTGCAATATCGATGTGCCATATCTCCATTTAGTTGGAAATGTCCCAGAGGACCTTTCAAAGTTTTCTGTTTACTCTGCTGAGCCAGATCTTTCCTGACAGTGACCTCAGTCAGCCTATAGGTACACTGGCTTGGACAGGTCAGTCCCATTGATTTCCCATTCCCTCTTGGCACAATAAAGACTGTCAACGAACCACTGAGATGTGTCCTTGACCAAAGTGTAACATATGCTGTTTTATCACGTCTACTTTAGAGATTTTAACTCAGTAAAAGGGCTTATTCAGAGTGCAATGATCCATCGATTAAAACACAGATTTAACTCTCCATTACTGAGACTTTGATCGTTTCCCCTTCTGTGATCATGTAAACTGCAGATGAATATATCATTATGAAGAAATGGAGACCACCATGTTAGACGTTGGAGTTTTCTCTTCGTTTTCCCAACAGAAAAAAGCCCGAGCCTAATTTGCCATCATCAGCTCCTTTTGTTCAAACAGGGGCTGGTATTTGAGAATAATCCTCCCTCCATAGATGAAATAGTGACTCGACAGGCAGCAGCAAGACTCTGACAAAACCCTTTCCAGAGGCGAAGCCTTGTGAGATCTGCAATGTTCAAGGCTAAAATGTCTTGTTAATGACAAAACAAGTGATGTAAACTTGCTACCTGGCTTTAAAGACAGGAAATGTGCAATTAAAGCTCTGGCAAGTCGCTGGATGTTTGCTGTTGTACTGAATGTTTATCCTCTAAAGAGATTTTTTTAAATATATAAACATATGCTTTTCATTAATGTTCTTTTTTTTTGTTGAAAAAGAGGATTATCTTATGAAATAAGCGCCGTTAATTTTAAATTCAGCTTCTCGTTATCCTTTCAAAATGCCACGCGTAATGTCATGCGATATCTGACAAAATGACCTTAATTTAAAAGGGCTGCCATTGATGTCAACACCAAGTAAATACCAAGTTGCAAATGCGCTATCGATTGTTTAGATGCTCCAGGTGACACCGTGCCAGTAGAGACAACTTTTGTTTACCGCTCAAATTTCACAGAATGTTGAAGTGGCACTAAAAAAGTTATTGACATAAGCGCTGAAAGACAGATTGAATAATAAATCTTTATATGTCAAAGTGGAATCCTTTTTTATAACGCATGCGATGCTGTGAGTGAGGTTTAAATTCTAAGTGCCCAACATTTAAAGGTGCCATATGTAAGAATGTAGCCCAAAACTGTTACTACATACAAATACAAAATATCGAGGTCTTTTAGGTTGCGTTTTCTGAAGTAACTGGCAACCCGTGGTTGCTCGGCAGCTGAGACTCTGACTGCAATGATTGGTAGACGGCGGTAGGTGGCGCCACATGCCAAAACATAAAAATGATTTGCAGTCTGCAAAATATTTTTTTTAATGCAAATATTTTGGCTGTACCGTTGTTGTTGATGAGTTCAGTTTGTTATATGAACATTATTCCTGAGCCTCTGTGACACATTAGGAGGATTTTATGGCCAGTTGCTTTAGATTTATTACATAATGCACCTTTAAATGTGTATGTTGAGAAATATATAGCCTCGCTATTCTTCTGGCTGTCTCATCAACCACCGAGCTGGCCAGTGCGCACGGTGCAATTCATTAAGGAAATAAGATGCAAATGGCTCCATACGTCTACGGCATATTTTCGAAACGTTATTCAGTGTTTTGATCTCGACAGCTCCTTTTGTTAGTTAAAAATGTACAAACTATTCAAAAGATGTCTTTAGTCCGCCACCTTTGTTAGAAAGTGGAGGAAATATTTGGAATGCATTAAGTTCTGAAAAACGCCCGTCATGGCCGACAATGAAGGGTAGCCTAATAAATGTTAGCATTGATGGCGAACGGGGGACAAAAAGAAGCAGCTCTCTGTTGTTGCACAAACTGCCTGGCACAACTAAAAATGAATCCATTTACTTCAGACTGTTTACTTTGTACTTTTGGCTGTATAGGCGAAGAAAATAAATAAAAAAAACCCCGATTCATGAGGTGCAGGAGCCAAGGCCTCAACTCCTCTTTCACGGGCCACGTTTTTTTCAGCTTTTCAAAAACCTCGCACGCCAAGCGCCCCTGGCAGCCAGCGCTGACAAGACGCAGGGAGACAGAAAAGACAAAAACAGTAGCATCTGCAGCCGCTTCCAGCCAGACAGTTTGATGTGAAAAACTCCGCACTTTGTGCCCTGACCTTGGCGAACAAAGGGTGGAAGGGTGGGGGGGGGATGCCTCAGGAGTGGTGCGGGACACCCCGGGAGGCAAGCACCCATTGAGCGTTTTTTTTTATTTTAATTTTTGCTGAGTTATTGACTTTTGCCAGTGCCACTAGAGCATCCAGGCACTACATGGACTGTCATAGTTTCATCAAACATGGCTGCTCGTGCAGTGTAGGAATAAAATGGCATTTTCTCACCAAGCCTCATGAATGAAGATCAGGGTCAGGCAAATAACTATACGAGTGCCTATTTTTTTTAAATAGAAATGGGTGAATTTAGAGATAAATCAGTTCAAGGAGGCGCAGATGAATATTTATCAATCCTGTCCAAAGATGCTAATAGATGGAGAGATTTATTTCATCTCGGTCCAAAGTTAGAAAAGGCAAATTCTTCTCCGTCAAATCAAAGGAAGACGCAACAAAGCAACTGTGTACTTCAAGACTTAAATCTTACAAGTTCCTAATCCTTCTGAAGTCCACACGGGACCTTCGGTCTCCATGGCAACGGCAGGGCATTCAAGCAAGTGATTGCCTCCAATGAATTTCAGATAAGACAAAATGGAAGAGAATTGATGTGATTTTAATGCAGAAGTGAGCAGTGGAGGGGAGGTCCACTCGGTTCATATTTGAATAAAGCAAACAGAGCAGACAAAAGGCTGACAGCCGTAAATGACATTGTCAGTACAAAAATTATCAGCCAGTTTACAATCTGTTTGCTCATGTAGAACAAACAGAATGTGTGTGGCATCCCCGGGCTTTGTGAACGGCAGGGCCGGCAGCCGGCGGCGAGAGAAAAGCAGATATCAGCTCCCCCTGCAGCCCTGCAACAATTAGATAGCAATTTGACAGACACACTCAAAATGTGAGTTTGTTGTTCTCATCCAAGGGCACCACATATTCTTCTTCTTTTTTTTTTTTTTTTTTTAAATCAAAAAAAGGAAATACATAATTGAGGCATTGGGAACAAAGACAAATTGTGTGACCTATGGCCGCAGGACTCGCAGGGTGGGATATCACAAGAGGAGAGAGACGCATTCCAAACATAAGACCCTCAGTTACCTAGCAAGGGCCAGAACCAAGGTCCCTCTTTTCTGCCTTGCCCTCCTTTGGTGGTATAGGGGACCAACACTGGAGATCTTCCCTAAAAAGACAGCCCTGTTAGGCTCCGTTCTTCCCTGCTGCCCTTTGTTGTATTTTGTCACTTTTTTTTTCCCCCTTTTCTTTTGAGCTTGTTAACTTCTCTATAGCTGCATGGACAAGGAGCAGCTGGTGAACTTGCAGTGGGCTGCAAGGCATCAATTTTATCCTGGGACATGTAGGGGGAAAAAAACACAAAACAGGCTGGGCTTGCATGCGTTTGTCAGCACCTTGACTGTCATGTCATGCATCCATGTTGCCAAGCAGCCATGAGTCCAGATTAGTGACTATAGTGACCATACGGTCACCTGTCCTTGGTAATGAAGCATTTCAAAATCAGTAACATGATCAACAATTATGGTAAATGGAGTAAAAAATGTACTATGTTGGGTTTTATGTGCAGCAAAGGTGTGAATTCTGCTGCTCTGGAAGACGTCCAACACAAAAGTCAAGTCCATCCGAGCACCGTGTTTTTTTTTTGCTGATGAGAAGTAAGTGGCCTAATGTGCACAATGCTGTGGCCTTGTGGAGCACAGCTTGCCCGACAAATCTGAACGCGGCAAACAAAGTCGGCGGAATCTTCTTGATACTGTGTCAAACTTCTCGTCGCGAGGAAAACAGCATGTCGGCGTGTTAATTGATATTCATTCCAAGATTCTCCTCCCTGTGCTGTGAAGCCCTGCTCTGCTCTGCTCTCCGGTGCTGGAGATGCTGTTTAAGTCTTATTAAAAAGTTGTTTGATTAGCCGGGCCCTGGAATGGAGGCTGTGGAAAGGTCTGGCAGCAGCAGATAAAAGGGGGAATGATAAATAGGCGAAAAGCCAGCTGATTGCCAGTCAGCCACTAGAGCATCAAAACACATCCATTTCTGTGCAAAGTTGATCCAATTATTGTCAGCCGCTCACAGATAGCTACTATGCTTTTACTCCTTTCATTCCAAGCTAAATTGCTCTTTTCCCTTTTTCACCGATATGGCAATCGGTCATAAAGGGGCAGCCATCATTAGCGCTGTTTGAATTGGAGCCCTGTAGTGTTTGGTTAAGAGGGTAAATGCAAATTTGATGAAAGAATAAGGCTGCATTTACATATCAGCCTCAGCTCACATGGGGAGAGTAAACATTCTGTTTATCTCAAGTGTCAATTTATGATTTCGGTCGAATATAAAAAGCGACCTTGGCCCAGTTGGAGCAAAAAAGACCAAGGAAATGCACTGTTTGAACGCTATTGTTCGAGGAGAACTTGTCAACAATTCTTCAATAACTTGGCAAATAAAAAGGAGATCAGGGTGCTTTAATTGATTAATGAATCCTAATTTTTACCTCATATTTTCCACTCACAATAAAGCCACAGTCGGTGGTTATTATGGGTTTAGGGTGTTTGATTTGATATCAACAAATTAAATTGAAATGGTACTGTGTTCATGAACACTTAATTTATTAAGGCACATACAATTTGTCAAAAATAAACAAAAAGAAAAATGATATAAGGAAAATCTGTCCACACTGCTGACATTTTATATGGCTTAAGTATATTTATACATATATATAAAAAAATCCCAAAGGATAAAACCGTGTTGGGTGTGTAATTTAGCACAGGGGAAAAAAATAAGAGGTATTAAAATCACCTTTTTCAATTATTAAGCGTTTTATTAATTCAAGGACATTTCTGATTACTATTATAGAGGAGATCAGGCAAGTAAAATCATATATAAACCACCCAAAATATAAAGTCTTTCACTCCAACAATATTTCTTTTCTCCATAGCCCCAGAGCTGAGTGGCAAAACACTGCCATCTATGGCTATGTTCCGAGGACTGCCGAGGTCCTGTGCACCCAGCACAAAGACAACCATCTACTCTGAGGGGGGAAAGAAAAAAACAAAACAAAAAAAAAAAGGGTATGGCTTGATATTTGTAAATAAGATTAATAAAATATAATTGTAATCATAAAATTGTAAACACATGCCTGACAATTCGGAATCTAGTAAAGTAAAAAAAGTGCTTTGGAACGGTGTTCGCACCAAAGTTTCTTGCATTGCTCACAAAGCTGACACGTTTTTGGCTTCCAAAATTGACAGATTAGACTGAAACCTAGATTTTCATCCAAATGGGCATCTGGTGGCCATATCCTTTAAGCAACGCAATTCTGCACAAATCAGGGGTTCTGTCAGAGATTTTCATACCACCTGCCGTGTATCTTCCCCTCAAAATGATTGAGCCTGCCTTTATTGTTTCATCATAATTTCATCTTTACAGTTTGTTGGCCAAAATGCAACACACATTGCACATTTTGTACATAAACGGGCCATATAATGTGCGTCGTGTACTATACGCCAGTGCAGCTTACCATATAACGGCGGGGAGAAATCTCATATTAAAGAAATTGATATTGGCAATAAAAACACATATCGGGACTGAAATTTGAACGCGATTCAAAAGCGAATTAAGGCACAATAATGAAGCATATAGCTGCCAGACTGGGGTAGCAGGTTGGCGGTGAAGCATAGAAGAAAGCCAGATGTCAGGGCTTCTATAGCTTAGGCCTTGACCAGGCCTTCGTCTGCGGCGGCCCTTTATGTAGCTCTCTGTGTGATGCACTGGTCCCCTATGGGAGCCCCAAGGCTTTATTGGTGATGAGACACGATCTGTCCCCGTCTGTCACCTCTCTCCAAGTTATTCATACGCCATCCATACAGTCAGTCCTCCAAGGCCTCTAATCCTCCCGTCTCCCGAGGTGGAGTACAGACAGGGAACCAGACAGGCGGGCAGGTTGCAAAGTCTGTTCATGGGATGTTTGACACGCTGAGCATGACGGAGCATTTCACATTTTAAAGGGTTTTCATAAAAAAAAAAAAAAAGAAAAAGCGGCGTGAGGCTGCAAAACCCACTGTTGTAGCTTTCAAGTGAGAGTCTGGTGTGATGCACAATGGCAGACGCTGTGGAGTGCATTTATGCTTAAAGGTCAGATTGGAATAGTCCTTCAAATTCTGTCTCCCCACCCAAATGTTTTAGTGATCATTTTAAATTCTATCTAGCTGTTGTAAAAATGCATGATTCTTCATGATTTTATATTTTTAAAAAAAAAAAAAAACCCTGCAGCAAGCTGCTCCACAATGTTTACAAAAGCATCTCAAATTGATGAAAAACTGAGTCGGAGGGAAATCTTCGAATGGCAATGTGCACGCGAGTCCCTGGCTGTTATGAATTGAAGCGACTTCAGCACCCCCGTGACCACACACACACACACACACACACACAAGAGTAAATTTGCTCAGCACGTCATCTCCTGATGTTTACAAACAAATACAGAAAGGAGTTTATGTAATGCATTTATTTAAACAAGACCTAAGAAATGAGCAAATAGATCATTCTTCGGGATTCTTTGCTTTGCAAACACGCCTATTATAGATTAAAGTTTGACAGTATGCCAAAGTTATCAAGGTAAACTCAAACTGTGACTGACAACCGAGAGTGGTTTCTCTTTGTTCCAGAGTGTGCGTGTGTGTGTGTGTGTGTGTTTGAGAGACACAGAGAGAGTCAGCAAGAAAACCCATATATAAAGAGGTCTAGCAAGTCTCTCTGTGTGGCACTTATTTTTACCGCTCCTCCTTCCTGGAAGCACCATCAATTTACTGAGGGACAACTTGACCACTCCCTTCAAGGATCAGCACAAAAAGACTGACCTGGGACAGACACACAGGGTTCACCTCAGAGCCCATTAATCAAGTGTCACGGGTTTCGGATGAGGTCAGATTCTGGCATGTCGTGTTGCAACTGCTAGGTCATACACGGGGCAACTGGATTATACTCACAATATCTTAGAATAACAATAACGAAAGGGGAAAAGACACATAATTGTGTTGTTGGTGTTTTCCTGCCGAATATTGATCAGGAATGTTTGTCATTGTTTTTTTTCCATACAGAGATGAACCTGTTTAATGCAGATCACCCTTTGAGGTTGTACCGCGTTATATTTTGTAAATGTGCGAGAGACGACGTGGGCGAATGAGACGACGTGTGTGCTTATGTGAGACAAAGACCACCTGTGCAGTGGAGGGAGCCAGTGAATTTGGAGCCAGAGCGTGCTCCGTCATTTGGCATTTGATTCGTCACTCAGCAGACTCGAGGCTCCGGCCTAATCACTTAGCAGGCCCCACCCGCTTTTCTCCATCTCGACTTCTCTCTCTCGCTCTCTTTGCCTTTCCCTTTTCTTCTCCCTCCACACAAGGTGTATCCAAGGGTTCACCTCCAGGCCAGCACTGTTGACACACATACCTTATTGCGCGTGGCTAACACCCATGTCTTTCAGAGACTTGTGTTACAGCTGCGGTTGTGGAAAAACCATCACAGAACATAAACTCTTCACTATCACGATTTGGCGTTGATTATTTCTTTTGAGGAACATCACTGCTGTAAAAACTCTCTTTGTACATGCCATCCATCCATTATCTACCGCTTTATCCTCCACTGGAGGGTTGCGGGGGGTGCTGTGACAATGTCAGCTGACATAGGGCAACAGGCGGGGTACACCCTGGAAGCCAGAGAACCCGCCCTTGTTCCGAAGTTGTTCCAACCGGGGCTCCAACCCAGGAACCCCGGGTGTTCTTGCTGCAAAGGCAAGAGCGCTAACCACTACGCCAACCGTTGTACATGCCAGTAAAGGAAATTTACAGGACCACGCATTTCTGCACTGCGGTGATAGTTAAGTCGTCCCGAAATGAGATATTGCTTAACCAGGGCTTTTATTTAATGCACACCTTCCAACGTGGAGCGTGTCTGAATGTGAAATAAGAGGACTGCAGCATAGGTATTAGTAGAAGCCACATCTGAGCAGGACTGAAGGGATGCAGGTGGCAGACAGAAGCTCAGAGCGGTGAATGGATACCGCTTTTTGTAGACACTGATGTAAGAAGCTCTTAAGAGGCCAAATAATAAAAAGGTTAATATGCACAACACTACTTTTTAGCTTCACGGTTATTCAAACTAGCCAGAATGTTCATTTTGCTATATAACATTCATCAACCGAAAGCGCTCGAGTAGCACAGTCATGAGTAATACGGCATTAGTCTTACAAAACAAAAGACATGTCTAAGAATTCCTGACTGAAGTTGCTACAACGGGTTCATTCACGACGGCTTTTTTTTTTTAAGGGTGTGGAGCACAAAGCCAAGCCAACCACATCAAACACTTGATTAACCGATGGGGGGGGGTGCAGCACGCACAACGTTAACACAACCTCAGTGGACTGACCCAATTTTTGTCCGTTTCGTCACCGCAGGAGCCTCGTCCCACGCGATGCAGTGCCGCACTCGATTCCTGTTAAGGAGTAAAACGCCAACAAATAGCCCACCACTCCCATGAGCAACAAAGCACATCAATCTGAGAGAGCAGAGCGGTGTGACAAAAGGCACAAAGCATATATGTGTGTGTCGTACCAATGGGTTTCAGAGGTGAAGTCTGAATGAGCTGAAACCTCTCCAGGTCAGGTGAGAGTAAGTTTCCCATGAGATAATTCTGCCAGACGAGTGTGCAGTTGTGTCTGTGGTTATACACGACTAGTCAAAAGTTTGCGGTCACTTAGAAATGTCCTTATTTTTGAAGGAAAAGCTCTTTTTTTTCAATGAATAAAACATTAAATGAATGAGAAATGCATTGTTAATGTGGTAAATTACTATTCTAGCTGCAAATGTCTGGTTTTTAATGGAATATATACATAGATGTATAGAGGCCCATTTCCAGCAACCATCAGTGTGTTTGCTAATTGCGTTAGAAGGTTATTGGATGGTTTGAAAACCCTTGTGCAATTAGGGTTTGAATTATTATTTGGAATAAAATTATTATTTCAAATCTTGTCAACGTCTTGACTATATTTTCTATTCATTTTGCAACTCTTTTGTTGAATAAAAGTGTGACTTTTAATGGAAAATGCAAACAAACTGTACAGGTGAGCCCAAACTTTTGAACAGTAGTGTGTAAAAAAAGCTACACACCTGAAAATGTGTCAGTTTGAGCTTGTTTAAAAAAAAACACAATGGTCAGTTTTCTCCACCTGTGGAGACAAGCACGAGACGGAGGTGTCCATTGCAGCATAAGCAGCCAATTGACACGGCGGCTCGGACAATAGGATGGGTGCCACCCGGTCACATTCCTCACATGCCAGTCAGTCTGTCAGTGACCCTGAAACGGAGCCCACTTTCCCAATTAGGGTCATTAGAGTGAGCCGGTAAGTGCCCCAGTCACACATGGCTGCAAAGCAGGCCTGCTGTGGCATTCAGGAGAGACTCGGAGTATAAGAGCACCAAAAAGGGGGAACTAGTCAGTACATTTACATGAAAAAGAGGAATTATTGTACTAGCCTGCACTTTAAAAATACACGTTAATCTATGGGCTGACGGAAGTTGTACTAAACCGAATTTGACAGTCAGAATAGCACGCCAAGAAAATACGACTGGGAGCCGAATTACTACCATATGTACACCCTTAGTTGGACTCAAGCTGGTCTGAGGACTTTATGCATGCACCACAGTTCCCACCACCAGGCTTAAAACTAGGGTTGGGCCATTTAAATGTACCAAACGTCATATCCTGATATATTTAGGCTGAATATCGATATGATATATCCCGATATTTTTCCCCCAAAGTGAGAGCTATGAAATTAAATGTTCAGTCAAAATGTGACATGTATGACAAGCAGTTTTATTGAAACCGGCTATGTCAATGAACAGTTGGAAAACCAAGTGAATAAATTACAGGTTTTGTTTACCTGGTTCATGAATAAATCCTCAGCTGTTATATAAATAATAATGTAAACTATACCACAGGAGTACCTTTTGAAATCAAAGCTCCGTAAGGAACTATATCGATATATCTTTTATAACATATCGCCCAGCCATATAAAAACAGAAATATTGACAAAGGTGGTATAAGAAAGAATAAAACAAGAGCTATGAAATATTTGGCAAATTTGTTGGACTGGAGAATCTAAAGCAACTGGCCATAAAATCCTCCTAATATGTCACAGAGACTCAGGAATAATGTTCACATAAACTGAACTCACCAACAACAACAGTACAGACTAAATATTTGCATTAAAAAAAATATTTTGCAGATTGCAAATCATGTTTTGGCATGTGGCGCCACCTACCGCTGTCTACCAATCATTGCAGTCAGTAGAGTTTCGGTTGCCAGTTACATCAGAAATTGAAACCGAAAAGACCTCGGTATTTTGAATTTGAATGTAGTAACCTCTTTTGGCCACATTCTTACATATGGCACCTTTAAATATTTTAAAGTTCACGGACGGTAGGAAGACTCGGAATGGCCCTCCGCATGCTAACAACTAGCCACCAGCTAAAAAACAACAACTGAAATTAGGCCTTTTACCACTTAGTGAAGCAGAGGCAGACACATTTCATTCAATAAATCAATTCGCTGTTAGTGCTTGGTCAGTATATCGGCACAAGGACAGTCCAACTGAACGGCTAATCTGAGCTACAGCCATAGCTCGACATAACCGTCCATGTAAAGTTACTCACTATTTCCATCAATGCTTTGAAATGCGTCTCTCTACTACTGATTCTTTCAATTGAGATGAAATGCTGCATTGATGATTGGGCGCCAGGTTTCTGAGAACGTTGGGCAGTGCAACGCCTCCTAATGGCCGAGTAATAGGAAACTGGCTGGCAGTTGTGGCAGTTGCTTCTTTTCTCACGGTTGCAAAAAAACATTAGACCACAAAAATAGACCGTGCTACCGTTTCTTTTTAAATGGAACCAGTAAAATGGGCCTCCCAACTGCCGATCCTCGCTGGACAATCTGTGTGAGCTCGTCGGCCTATTATCATTCTTGCGTCGTATGGAAATAGACAACGATTCCGTGAATGATATTTTCCTACTCCTCATAATGGTCATCGGAACGACGGGTACCGCGTTAAAGCCAGTGATGGAAGGCATGGAGGCATTTGAATCTGCGGTCACATGTTTTTGTCGCCTCGGGGGGGGGGGGGGGGGGGGGAATATTGCGACGTTAAAAACGTATTTGGAGACGTTGATGGCGCTCATTTGACTCCTACTTTGGTTAAGAACTTTAAATGCAGCTTTGAAACATCCGTTTATGGATATGAGGAAAATAGCGCGGATGGGCCAGCGTCATCGGCGTTTGCGCGATGTGATTGGCCGATATAGGAACACACAGTGACGCCCTTTGTTGTGGACTCGTCACCTGGGCTCGTTTGGTAGCCTTATTCAGTTTCTTTTATTGCACAGGTAAATATGTATCGTTTTATTGCCTTATTTTACTACATCTGAATGTATGTATTGCTTTTTATGCCACGGCAAAGTTCCACTGGGACGATACCTTTGTTTTTTGCTTGAATACCAAGGAGAAAGTGCTTTTTCTTATTTCTGCATCATCACAGGTGGGTTTGCCAACGCTGCTTGGACTCGGATGCCAACCCCTTTGTGTTGTGATTGTTTTATTTCCTGGATAATTTCATGGGGTTTATGCAACAAACTTGACTGCTGAGACTAATCTAGTCTGATATAGCAGGTAGACTTAATGTTAAGCTCGTTTGCTTTTGTTGGACAGAATTCCGCGCGCATTCTCCTTTACAATACATACAGTCTGCTTTAGGTCTGCGTCTCTGGAGTAAGGATTTGTTTTCTCCTTGTTATGATTTGCATTGAACACTGTGCACCTGCATTCACTTCAACCATTAACAGGCACGCTGGCTTTCATCTCGAAGATAAGGCCCACTGGGAGATCTGAAAAGGGGGCAGAACGCTACAACAGTCAGTCTTCAACTTTCACAAAAACAGCAAAGTGAAACGACTGAAGGAGAAAAATCAGTAGAGATTAGCAGTAAAGCCGTTGCCAGGTTTGTCGGCGAGAGAAACCTCTCTACGGTTGCAGATGGGAGTTTGTGCAGTTTCGTCAGGTGAGACTCGGGTAGCAAGGTGCTGAAAGTTGCTAAAGCCCTTGCAGAGAAGATGGCACCTCCCTTTGCGCTGTATAAACACTAAATGCTTCTAAATACTACAAGTGTCAAGGAAAGGAATAACGTCGGCGCCTTATGATGTTATCAAGGTCGAGGAGAAGATGGAGGGGAAAATGTACACCTGTTTCTGACCCGTTTTTGCAAATAGGAAAACGTTATTTGTTAAGATAATAGCACATGCATGTGCAAATGGACACATCTCAGTGGTGATTGATAGCGAGCTCTTATAGTGTACTAATGTCAATAAATGCTCTCATAACACAAATCAGATGGTACAGAGTGAGTGTACTCAGTGCCTTTAGTGTGTTTGTTTGATGAGTTGTCTGGCTTGTAGTGTCTGAAGCCACTCACCTTGCTCTGTCATAAAGAGGCTGTTTGCACAGAGATCCTCAGACTTACTGCACCTCGCGCCCCGAAAGAGAGGAGCACTCAAAAAAAGGCTAGCCGTTGATCTGTTGATCTCGAAGGCATGTTGGTAAATCAAGGCAAAAAAAATAATAATCAGCACAGCTCTCTGTTTGTATAACAGCTAAGCTGACCAAGCCACGGCAAGTGAGCGAGTACTGTGTGCAAGTCCAGCTGTGAAACCTTGCAGATATTCTTAGCACAACAGGGGAGCCATTGCTCCATGCAAGCAGTCAAGTAATAGCCATATACATATTTCCCCCTCTTGGTTTTTAATTTGTGAGGGTTTTGAGTCACAAACATTAAAATGACCATATACCCCATTGAATAAATTAAAAAGGAATGATGAAAGTGATGAGAACAATCCTCTGAGTGAGCAATACTGCCTCCCAGTGGAAATGCTGGGTCAAGCCACACGTCTGGCTTGCTATACCCTTACACTGTAAGAATATTAAAAACACACCTTTCTGTAGACTATAAACAACACAAAGACCACACTAAATGAACACAAACGTCCAAGGCAGAGACTTTATCGTCATATCCAGGGTTTGCCAAGCTACCACTACACACACACTCCCTCTTATTGTCTTATCATAGCTCAGACAGGTGGTCTTACCTGGTGGTGGCTGGGAAGGAGGCAGATATGAAGGGGATGTGTAGGTGCAATAAAGCCATAACCTGGCTGGTTGTATGGAGGGGACGTTACATACAGAGCACCACCTGCTAGATGTGAGGGCTCTTTATCACCAGCTGGCCAGTGTTTTATAGCACCCTCTTTTACAGTGGCTGTGATTAGCAGCAAAAAGGTCAGGAGGGTGGAAAAAAAAAATGGAGAACCTGTCATCATTTGGATGTATAGTAGAGCTCATATCTGATCACAAAAAAAGAATAAAGTGTTGTGATCAAGCTATTGTCTGTATGGGACAACACAGAAACCCATTTTTTTTAACCTCATGCTGGAGAAGCAGACACAAATGCCTCCTTATTCTGTGGCACCACCTTGTGTTTGGTATTGTGCATTGCAGTAACAATACAGAGATTGTACAGGAGTGTCTGTTTCATACATATTTATGCGCTCTTTAATGTTTAGACGTCATTTATTGTGAACTGCAACTGTGTGCTTTAAGTTATACATGAACTATTCAGGGCAGTTTTTCTCCTGACTTTGCAGTCTCCTACATTTACTGTGGTTTTACCATCGACTACATTTTCACTTTAAATAACCCATAGTTTGCTGGACTTTCGAGCAACAGCAAAAAAAAAAAGCCAGCCTTTAAAGGTGCTATATGTAAGAATGTGGCCATAAAAGGTTACTACATTCAAATTCAAAATACTGAGGTCTTTTAGGTTTCGTTTTTTGACGTAACTGGCAACCCGTGGTTGCTCCGCAGCTGAGACTCTACTGACTGCAATGATTGGTAGACGGCAGTATGTAGCGCCACATGTCAAAACATGATTTCAAAACATAAACATGATTTGCAGCCTGCAAAATATTTTTTGAGTGCAAATATTTTGCCTGTACTGTTGTTGGTGAGTTCAGTTTGTTATATGAACATTATTCCTGAGTCTCTGTGACATATTAGGAGGATTTTATGGCCAGTTGCTTCAGATTTATTACATAATGCACCTTTAAATTAGTGCATTCTCCAAAAGATCTTTTTTCCATCTGATTCAAAGGGAGATGTCACCCATAATGTTGCATTACTGCCTCCTTCTGGACTTAATCACACATTACACTCTCCCAGGTGCCTCACAGTCCCTGCCCCCCTCAGTTTTAATCCTTCAAAAGGTTCCTGCACTCCCACACAGGTGTGTTCATTTACTATTTGGGCTGTAATCTGTCACAGATTGGCTCTGTTTGCTGCACATAATCTCCAACGACTTGGTACCTTGGTATTTTTGTTCTGCACCAGTGGGACAAATATTAATTGTATTTCTGTCTGTGTTCTCTCCCAGATGAGGTTTTTTTTCCTCCCACTGTTGTTCATTAAACTCTTCCCATTGCTTCTCATTCTCCCGTTCAGTGAACTTCTCATTGACTGAACTAAAAAGCTTCATGTGGAGTACATTCTCACTAAAAGTGATGCCTTTTCATAGCCTATAACTCTAAACACTCAGCAGCAAACATTTCAGCCTTCAGGTCTCCTTGAAGACCAGAGACAAACTGACACTGGCACTCATTTATAACCTAGGCCACTCCCACCTGACACATGTGCTTGCAATCCCCATAATTAGCCTCCAACTGTTGGGAGAGAGAGCAATCTAACATGGGCAATTTGATAGTTTTACACATAGAAAAAAACAGAATTCCAATTCAAAAAGTAGACCTATCTTTGCCAACATATGAACTGAAAACCTTTGTTTTCAACAAGGACACATAATTAATACACATATACACCACATGACATGTGTTTTATATCCACAAACATAGTGTCTATGGGTAGTTTGATTCCACCGTCATTTTTGTAACCTTTATATAAGAGAGGTTAATTTATTCTGATTATAACTTAAAACATTATTTTCCATGGAAAAGATGTTTGAATGGTGTTTTTTTGTTTGTTTAAGATTAAGAATTATTCATTTATCTTAATTCCTGTTCTGAATATCTGTCGTTTACAAGGGATTATGAATAATTGCCTTCTGTATACATAGCTCTGTCAGAAAATAATGCAGCGAGGACTTCTTCATGAAGAACTGTTCACTAATCTACGAAGAAATAAAGCCCCAACAAAACCAAATGACCATTAGAACAGAATAGTCAGAATAAGGTGCAGAACAAATTGGCATAAACATTGGCATATACTCCAATCTGTTGGTCAAGTCATTAAACAACCCCTAATGCTTTTCAACACACTGAGAGACAGAGTATTCACATTTATCTTCCTCTTAACCAACTCCAAAAGGAATTATCTTATGTATCTGCAATCTAACTATTTTAAAACACAATTTACAGAAGCACAATTCAATGCATCAACCATTTCCTCTCTCAGGTATATTGCTATTTAAAAACTATCCCTCCCCCCAAGAGCAGGACATGTGGATGTTTTACTTTCACTTTTCAAAATGTAAAAACTCACATGGATTAAACTATGACTAAAACTGTTTTTTTTAATATATAATGGACATTTTATCTGCTTTAATGTGTGTCTACACCTATTATAAATCCATTTTTTTTGTATTGGTATATTGGTATATGTTTCTATATGTGAAACTGTCAAACTAACCTTGGTTGATTGCTCCCTCCCAACAGGTGGAGGCTAATTGTTGGGATTGCCAGCACATGTGTCAAGTGGGAGTGGCCTAGGTTATAAATGAGTGTCAGTTTGTCTCTGGTCTTGAAGGAGGACAGAAGTGAGGGGTTGTTGAGGGGAATGTGTTTTTAGTAAAAATGTATGCCCATGTCTTGTTTGTCACCGATGCTTCAAATATTTTTCATTTTTGGGTTAAATGGGAAAGAAAAACAAACAAATCAAAATCACATCTTAGTCTCTATTTTACATCTGCTGCTAAATGACTCTGTGGCGTCAGAGGAACATTACGCATGAGTGGGATGATGTTGATGTGGAGAAACCAAACTAAAAGGGAATAAACCATATATAAAAATACACATTTATATCTAGAAAGCAATATAAGACCAAGTTGTCACTCCATTAGTGTTATCTGACAAACATGATGTATTAGTCTATTTGCAATGTCAGGATAAATCGGGCTGAAATTATAAGCCATATGTAAAGGTATCTCAGGCTGGGAATAAAACCTGTTCACCAGAAAGAGCTGACCCTTGTCCTTTCCTCTGAAGTTAAAAACAATAATTAAAACAATTCTGTTCAATTCCTCCATGTGAAGACCACAGTTTGAATTTAACTAATTCAAACGTGAATGTAGCTGTGTTTTAAGCAGCATATTTAAATGATAATCAGTGTGAGGCAATTAAAAAGCTCTTTGCTTCTACCCATTTTATTTTTTTCTCCCTCGACATCTATGTTCTGCTAATGGCTTTGGATCATAGCTAAGCCTTACTGCAAATTGCTCTTAATCCAGTGGGCCTGCGTTTGGTTACCTGAGGGAAATACTATCCAGGCTCTCTACGACCCCCACTGCAGGCGTGCAGATTAGTCCAATATATATTAATCCCCCCATTTATCTTTGTCAACTAAGGGCCAAAAATAATTTGAGAGCGAGTAAATAAAAGCGAATGCAATAAGAGAGGCATGCCTCAGACAGGAGGCAGGTGCTTGCCACCTCCTGCAGCTCGTCACTGGGATTGGCTCTCTAATGAGCCTCCCTGAACGGTAAATATAGCTCCGCTCATTTTGCTCATCAACATTTCATGGCTTAGGTGATTATCCTTTTTCGAGCAAACAGCGGATGTTTCAGAGTTTCTAAAATGGAAAAATAGTCATCAAAAAACATACGAGCGCCCTTCCGAGCGAGGAGTTGTTTGCTCAGGAGATGAAAAGTGATATTTAGAATAAAGATCCAAGACGCCGCTGCTGCTTATGAACGACACATAGGCGAGAGGTTAATCATTGCACTGGGGAAGGAGGAGTGACGTCACACGCTTTTGATTAGCTGAACCTTGATGTCGGTCAAACCTTTTCTTTTTCATGTGCTTGTACACGCCGAGCAGCTGAAGGCAGTGGGACGCGTCCAAAGTTCTGACATTTACTGTTAGGTATGAGACTAATAAACGCAAGAGCAGATTATATCACAGAGGGAATGTGTGTGTGTGTGTGTGTGTGTGATGTTTTGCCAAACAAACGGAAAAAGATTTTATATTTCAGACGTATTTAAAACAGAGGAAGCGGTCTTCAGGGACTGCAGCTATACAGACATTTGCATATTTTTTCGACAGATGATGTTTTTGGGGACAACTGCAAAATGCATTAAAGTACTTCCTGTTAATGGAACTCATTATTAGAGGTCTGTCTCTGCAAACGCGCTGACAAAGCCCAGGTTTCTTGACATGGTGCAGACTCGGCATCAAAGGCAGTGAATGATGTATTTAAAGAAACTCACTTCCATGCAACTGGATTTCACTTTTCTTCCTCAGATGTTTGTTAGTGGTTTAAGTTATGAATAACAGTTTAGATGTGCACTGCTTTTTGCCTCTGCACCTTCAGTCGACAGAGTTGACAGATTGTTAGTCGTCCATTTTTGTTCGGTCAAGAACATCCATCCATTATCTACAGCTTTATCCTCCACATGAGGGTTGCGAGGGGGACCTATGCCAATCTCAGCTGACGTGGGGGCGAAAGGTGAAGTCACAGCCTGGACAGATATAGAGACAAACGACCAAATCACTCTCACCTGTGTCCAATTGACCTAATCATGGGGATTAGGTCAATTGCATGTTTTTGGACTGTGGGAGGAAGCCAGGTCATGAACCCGGGTCTTCTTGCTGCAAAAGCAGACATGCTAACTACTACACCCAACCATGTAGCTCTAGTGCAAGTTAATTCAGGAAAACTACACTTCATTATCAGCTGCTCATCATCAGTCTTGGCGATACACGGCAACAAATCTGTTAACGTATCCGATCTTGCCCGTCACCTTTTAATAAGTATATGTTCTTCCTGTTGTATTAGATTCATGTTGCTATAACAAGAGGCCTTCACCTCCACATCACTGCCTCGTCTTTGCAGTATCATAAGATCTATTAGTCGTCATTCAGCAGCTCATTAATCACCACCGCCATTGTCTGCACTCCAATGAGGGGGTTTACCTTTAATCTGCAAGCACCAAATACTTTTTTCTTCACTTTATCATCACATTTCATTTGTACAATCTGTCATAAATAATAATAACTGGTATTCACTCGTCTATGCTGATTGAAATAGCTCTGATTAAACATGATTGCACAACTCTGTCTAGCTGGTCAACATCATGGAGCCAAAGAGCCAAACATTCTTTTCTAGTCTTGATGACTACTTTGCCCGTACAGTATTGCCATTCAATAATTCACTCACACACTTGTGCATACATACGCATCTTTTACATCCACTCACACCTTCCCAAAGGCTCTAAAGCAGGGGTGTCTAACTCGTTTTCACTGAGGGCCACATAAGCATAATGGTTACCCTCAAAGGGCCAGATGTAACTACTCCGTAGCATATTGCTAAATAACTTTCTGTATTTATTACTTATTCAATTTCACTCGTCGCATGATGAATAAACAATGATACACTGCGATCTAGTGGTGGGATGCCGTCTCTTTGCGGGTAACGCAATTGCCATGCATTGTGGGAAATGTAGTTTATGGTCAACGCACGCCTTAAAGCAGCATAGACCTATTTTAACACAGATAATGAAGACCAATTAATCACTCGCGGGCCACATCTGGCCCCCGGGCCTTAAATTTGACACATGTGATCTAAAGGGACAGAAAGAGGTTGATGACTTGACTTTGATACATCAGTTAGACTCAAAATAATAGTACTCATGTTTTCTCATGGTCTGCTGGATATAGAGTTTGACTCTATGCATTATATTATATTGATGCGTGTGTTGATGTGTATGCATGTAGCTTAGAGACGGAGGGATACGCTTTATTCAGATCTTTCAACAAAGCAGATTCTATAGATTAGTTATAGCTGCAAACAAAAAGATAAATTGTATGCGAGTGGGTCAAACCCCAGGCAAGTTCACAGGGTGAACTGCAACTAAAAATGACTGAAACACAGAAATATGTATTCAGGAAAAGTGAATCAACTTCTTTTCCTGGAATAAAACCACCATTGGAATTTCTTTCCCAGGTTGTGGTCAAGTCCCCGAAGAGTAAACAATTTTCCATTTTGGCAGCGACGACGCTCCAAAAAACATCTTTTGTTTTGATATATGTTTATTTTTTGATCCAAGATTTATACGCTACCATCTGTCTGCGGGCTATGCTCAGCTGGATTATTTACCCAAACGAAATATAGTGGTGTTAAATTCACGTCTTTGTGTCAGTCTGACCCGTGGTCATCTCCTGGCTCACTTCAGCTATAAGAAAAGCCCCTTGTTGAGTGATGTGGGTTGGAGAGGAGGTGGGCCAGACGGACATCTCTCTGCAGCCTGTGACATCCCCTCCGACTCCATTCTCCCCTTTTCACCACATCAGAAAAATGGCAGCTGTTGACAACCAAATGTATACCCTCTCTAAAAGCGCATGTTATTGGAAAATAACCTTCATAGATTATCACTTGTCTTATTTTTACCATTTCAGCCAGCAATTATCTCACAACTGAATGTGTCATATTTCTTCTGCAGCATAATAATTCATCTTATACAAGATTTTATTAGAAATTCTAATTCAAACTGATTACCAAGGTGATGTTGCACTACAGATTCAATGTTGTTCCATTACTCGCCACGGTACAGATGTCGGGATTCAAATCCCTCCAGCAAGTCCCCTTGACTTCCAAAAGGCAATAACTGTCAAGTTCATAAGGAAGTCAAATATTCCATGTGAGGAGTGAAAAGCAGCGCATGTGACTGGCTCGAGGAGGGGGGGGGGGTTTGGGCCTGCCAACAGATTAAGTGGTCACTGAAGCCTGCATGACGTGTTCCGTGTATTTCATATGAAAACAGTATTTCCATAATCCTATGTCTCTCCGTTAACCGCTTGTCTAAATAGTCATAAATCACTAAATTGCTGATTTTTATTTGAAAGACGCTTTCATCCGGGGCTGCTGTATAGGAGATCTTCAATGGAAATCACCAAATGATCTGCTAAACAACAAAACACTGTACTGTACTGCATTAAAAAAAGGTAGCCCCTAATTATAGAAAACATGATCTGTTTATATAACATTCATTTACACGGCCAAACCAAATCCTTTATCTAACCGTAACCAGCTGATGCTTAATAGACCCTAAAGCCTAACCAAATATACATGATAATATCATTTGTTTGTAGTATACAAATTCACTTTTTCACACTTGTCAAATGTTTATTAACCCATCGTCCGATTAGATTGTACAGGTTTTATTGTCATATGCCCATATTTTCTATTGTTATACACCATTAAAATTACAGGAGGCCTAGTTTTTCTCCTCACATATTGTATTGCAGAGTGTGCCTCCTGAAATAGTTGTGCAGTCTGATCCCAAAGACAACTCAAACATTCTAAGACATCACCAGCCGCAGTAACCTCCATGCATACCTTACATCTACAACACCTTAACTGGGGACTTCAGAAACGACTATAAAAACATTTACAACAAACGAAGTCCACAGAAAACAAAACTCTGTGCATGTTTTACATTGTGTGTCAACTTCTAACTAGCTACATCCAGCTAATCCAATGTTTTTGTGTTGCTTCCATCATTTTGATTTTCCAGGTCAAGGTTCAGCTTTGAAATAAAGTTGAATTTGGAGGCTGTCATTGATTTTAGTATATCATTCAAATTTACCAATGGGTTGCTGAGATACTGCTCCGAGTCGCCAGTGTCTGTTGTGCCTTCAGGTACCTTACACTAGGAGCTAATACAATGATTTCTCTGAGGAAAACCATTATATTAAGAATGGAAAGGATACTTAAATGAGTTTTGCAGTTAGAAACCATTTTGGCACCAATTGTGCCAAAGTATTCCACATTAAGTTTTGTTTTACTGGAACGTTTCTCTTCTAAAAAAACTAACTTTGCTACGCTTCACTTTAAAACCATGAAATAGATTGTTGCAGATATTATATTGGAGACTATATCATATAATTCACATGCTCATACCTCTGTAGAACTCTTACAAGTGTTATCTTTCTATTAATACTAAGCCTATTCATATAGGCCTTGTATTTGAGGTAGAGATGGCATTTACAAGTGACCTGGGTGGTATAAAGACCAGAAAAGTTAACACACGCAGGCTTTCTTAAGTTTTACAGTAATATCCTATGGGAAAGGAAACTGGCCATAGGTAGAAGAGAAGACTTACTGAGTGATCCACTCTTCCCCCTCTATAGATGAGAAAGTGAATAGGTTATACTCTCGTCCACAGCTGGGATTGTCATTTCCTCTCCTGCTGACCTGCACATCACATGGTAGACTCTTACAGGAATCAGGTGAAGAACAAACATGAATGCTGAAAACTAGAAGGTTGGACCCTGCTTGAGGTCTGTGACTGAAAGGGATGTGTGGGACTGGGCCTGCACTGCAGAAGATTGGAAAAGTCATCAGTCGACCCCTAGGCCAGGGCCCAGCTCAAACAGGGGTGGCCACCAACACAAATGTCTTTTCACGATGCGATCGCTATCTGAAGGAAGGGCGAACGCAACATAAATGGCACTTTCCTGTTCGGAAAGAGAAACGGTGGATGATGTAATCGAGCTGTTTAAGAGTGGCCAGAGAAAACAGATGCACGTGGGTCTCTGTTTGTCTGCTGCCCAGGCAGGCGGCCGCGACCCACGAAGCCTTTCTTGTGTTTTTCAAAGACCCGTCGTTGAGTGCCGTGCTTGTAAAAGTTAGAAATGGCTGAGCAACTTTCTTCATGTTCGCGGAGTAAAAAGGTGACATCAGCGCGTGTAGTAAATGGGAGGAAACTGCTGCAGTACAATGAAACACATCCACAATGCTTGTTTCATTTATGCCATTTGGAGTGAACTAGAACAATATCCAGCCTGATTTATTCATATGGATGATTTGGTATTGGATTGACTTGTGCCAGGAAAATACAGAGCAGCTTGTCTATGGTTGTAATAAATGTAATGTTTAGACCTGGCTCCGGTTCAGTTCCCTTCAATGTGACCCATGCTTTGAGACTGACAATAAACTTGACTGCGTAGTTGACTTTGTGCAACAAAATTTTTTAGATCATATGATTTGTAGGCTGGGGGTTGCCACAACTTCTGCCCAACATGCCAAATATTGTGTGGTGCAGCATACTTAACCGCTGATGTAAACCAGTTCCACATGTGGAATAAATGCAGAGACCACTAGAGGTCGCAACAGACACGCAGCAGATCACATGATCAGGCAGCACCACAGAGAGCCAACACACTGGACTTCTTTATAGGTTTGTCTTGCAAACATTGCCAAAGAAAAAAACTTAATTTCACCCACCTGCAGCCATATGTTGACTCCCCCCTTCTCCTCCAGCTGAAACACCCTGTAAAGACATGGCCCTCTGCTTGCTCTTTGTGGTTCATGTACCTGACCGTTGGTCCTCGGGTCAAACCGGCCGTCTCTCAGGAGGAAGGTCCTCACCTCGCACCCTTTAAAACAACAGCAGTGGCTGAGTCAAAGCTTCTTTTCTCAAGATGGCCACAATAGAACAGCTGCAGGTAGAGAGCTAACCACAGCTGGTGCACAAAATATTAACACTGATGTCAATGTTTTCGGAACTAATTCATGCAAGTGTTTCTCTTAATATTCAAAAACAGGCAAATGCATTACAGAGTGAATAAATAGGTCACTGAGTGAACCTGACAATTTCCAACTTACTCATTACCAGTGTTACTTTCTGTCTCACACACGTGTATACACACACACATGCAGACGTAGACAAATATGTTCACCCTGCTCTCTCTTATTTTTGGAGGCGCAGCGAGATCTTTTGCCAAATACAGCTTTATGCTGCCTGGCCTCCCATCCAAATGGCTCACTAACAGTTAAGAAACCTCTAGGGCCCACAAAGACCAAAACGAAACAGAGGAAAAAGCGCAATTGGCAGCCAACCACACACATTCACTGAGCTCATCCCACCAGGCAGCAGTAAATCACTATGAAAGCATAGGACATAGTGGTCGATGCTATCATCTAAGACCAATAAAGGCCCTATTTGTACGAACAACCTCCTCACATATAACTGTCACAAGCTGTCACGTCGGTAGATATTTCAGCATGTGGCTGTCACGGGCTCAACACAGTTACGGGAAAAAAGGACAAAGGTGCAACAACTGGAACAATCCTCATGTAAACGACGGATAAATCAAAACACTGTTTTCTTAGATTCAACCCCTTTGGGGGTGTTGAGCCAACGAAGAGGGATTTGTTTGGAGGACGTTTACAGTCTGTCCCTGCTAGAAACAGACAGGGAGATTATAAATTTGTTCCAATAATGGGAAGCCGGACGTCTAATGCTGGTAGCGCTCATCCTTCCATTCTCTCGAATGGAAATGGTGAAATGATTTTCTGTGGGTAGAAAACAAATGTGGTCTTTGAAGACATCCTGTAAGAGGCCAACTGGCTTGCTCTTTTCCCTGCTCCTGGGATATTATTCCCCCTTGAAAATTTTGACGTCCAAACAGCCCAAATAAACAAAGAGAGGATATGATTTAAGTGGTTCTGGTATGTACGTAGACACAAGAGATTTGATTGCTAGTTCACTTGTTTTACTCCAGTATTTCACATGATGGAGTTTCAATAAATAGCATGTTATCTGAGTGCGCAGCACCCTCCCATGATGCACTCTGCCTCACGTCCTGTATTAAAGGGAAGAAAACCAAGGGCGTCATCGTGTGACATGAGCGTCAGCAGGCACCTCATTCCCTCTGGGCCTCGCTTTGCAGTTGGCTCCAGAGGGGCGTGGGCGGTTTTGTCTTCTGCTTGGAAGACGCAGGGCTCTGCCAAGTTCAACCCAGTCCAGAGACATCGACTGCTATTAGCTGGCTTCCCTAACCCGTATTGGGTGACTCACAGTGGTGAGGAGGGGGGGGGGGGGGCTGGTGTGATCGTCCTCTCCGCCTCAATCCCCTGCTGGAGGCAAGATGAGATTGCAGAGCGCCGCCGTTTTTTGACCACAGTTTATTCTGTGAGCGAGAGAAGGGGGACGTGGCCACGCAACAGTATTTACTTCATCACTGACTTCATGTGGGTGGTCCCCCCCCCCCCCCTTTGCTGGAATACAATGGCTGCACCAGACACTGCTCACTCACATACTGTCCTGCCTCATTGGAAAAGCCATAAAACACGAGTCTTCCAGGGCTCCCAGGCTGTGCATGATATATTTTGACTTTTCAGTTTCCTCACAGGTTACCTTGCATTTGCTGGGCTTTCTTCCAGAAGATTTATCAGTCTCCGTGTTTTTTCCCCTGACATAATTTCTGCACAAGAAAATTACATCTGACAAATTGTTCTCATTAATGACTACTTAATATAATTTATGGCCAGTGGGTTTTTTACGCTCTACAATTTTTCCCTCAAGGAAAATATCCTTCCAAATCTATTTGCAGCATTAGCCCACCTAGCTTCAATAACCTGAAGACATGGTGATGATACCAAAACTTGCACAACACAAAGTGATGTGATTTTGTCGAGTTGATAAGAGTCAGGAACAAGCTCTGCAGAGCGGTGTGTGTATGTGCATGTGTGAGACCTTGCTACATGACCTGAGGCAGTGGAAATGAAGCAGACCAACTTTGTAATTTCTCTGAATTGACATCTGACCAGAGAGGAAATCTATTCCAGTATGGCTTAAATTAATTCACTTCCATTTTTCATGCCTCACTGGAGGTGGGAAGCTGCATTCTAAGCCAGGGTCAAACCATTTCCTCAATCATGTTAAACATTATCCAAAAGTGTAGCTGTCACTTGTATATTAGATGGAGAATAAATCAAGACTGTGTCTATGTAAAGATTGTCCCATTGATACAGTTCTTTAGCTGATTTCCTTCAACAAAAATGCATTTAAGCATTACATTTTCACAGGCTTCTAACTTATTTCCCCCCATCCTTTTTTAAGATAATGAAAACACAAGTCCGACATATAAACACAAACACACATGTATGCGCAGTAATGGAGATGTAACTGGAAGAGTTCCTGCGGCATATGGATGCCATTTGTAAGCTGCACTGAGAATGTATAGGTCAGTCTTACCCTTTGGTATCTCTCTATCCATCTGTTTTCACATTACTTGCAAATTATAGTGTCCTCCAGACCCAAATGAACATAAATCAGGCCGGTGAAAGTGCACAAGTTTTCCCATCTGTCATAAAACAATGATTTAAAGTATGGGTTGTCAAAATATGGCGCTGTGAATTCGCCCCGCTCCCCAGCAGAAGGAACACAAAGCACCATCTCATCGGAGTAATTTATGGCCTCTGAGGGAACGCAGGGTGATTAGGGCCTGGGCCACCAACAGCCAGAAAAACAGTAGGAGCTCCAATAAGGATGGCTGGAAAACTTTGACCGAATTTATCAAACAATTCAGCGAAAATCTATTTCTGTTTTGAGAGGAGAGCGAGATATATGGCCTGTTTAGTATACATGGTACATCACTGGAACATTTGGTCATACTGCATTTGTGAGTTTTGGAGATTCTACATTAAATAGTCGTAGCCCCGGGACATGTGATGTGCTGGTCAGCTGAGGTGGCTGAGGCCAAATCAAATATACAAAGGGACGTTCTTGGATTTTGAGCAACACATTCGTGTAAATGATGTCACCCGGTCTTCTTTTTAAAGGTGGACTTTGAGGTTGAGAACGGCTGTGTTCAACAGTGGTATCCACAAACAACTAAAAATAATAATCTTGTCTTAACCGCTTACATCGTAAATGGCCTTTTTTTAAATGAAAGCATACACAGTAATTAAAACTGCACAGTCCGGACATGGCTTCCTGTATGGGCAGTTGATATATTATGATTAGTTCAGTTAGAGCATACGCATGGAATAACAGCCAGATACTGTGAGTGAGTTTGGGTGGCTCCTATTGATGCTTTTATGTCTCCCTAAACAAATATAGATTTCCCGTGAACCAGAAATTGGTGCAATAAAACGATCTTAGGTGGTCAAACAATTACGAGTTGACCACATTGATATGCTGTTGTTCTGCAGACGATCACAAATTTCTTAATTTACCTCCAAACTAAAGTGGACACGTATCTACATCATTCCAATTCATCACCTGCCGCTTTCTCTACATGGGAGGCAGCTTTCATGGCTGGGCAGGTATTGTTTTTGCATCTATTTTTACAACTGCTCTTCTAGGTCCCTGGCCAGTCATCAGCTCTGTGCGGAGGGAGTCGTGCCCTCGGCCCCCACACAGCGTACAAAGCTGGGAGCTTGTCCTCGCACAGCTAAAGATGTTTTGCTAGCACAGCCTTCCCTGCAAATATTACCACCCTGATTTCCAATAGATTTCTTATTGTAATGCGAAATGTTTTAAAAATGCATTGGTACGGAGAGAAGAAACGGTGAGGCCGGATGATTTCTGTTGTGTTCTATACTATAATTTAGATGCTCAGCATAGGCAAAGATGAAGCAATCTAAATGTGCTGCTGCCTGGCAGTATCCTGAACCACCCAGGCATTTGCTCCCTGGAGGATGTTCTGCCTGTCCACTAGCCAATCAGCAAACTGCTTCTGCATCGCCGCTGGCGGTCCACCCTGTTCTGGCCAAGTAGTTATTTCTCAGGAGAACTGAAGTGCCCTCACTGGGACTCTTAAACATCTGACAATGGCGAAGTTCAGGGGCCTTTGCAGGGCCCTGCTATCTGTTAAAACAGCAGGTAGTCCCCAACTCTCTTCTGTTTGTGTCCGTGGCTTCCTCCTCCTGTTAGAAGGGATTTTCCCATACAGTCCATCGTTCCGAAGGGGCCCTGTTTTCCAGGATGGAGCTCGATGGAAACAAAAACACAGTTTACAATACGTGCCAGAGAAATAACCATTTGCGTTTATTCTTTGCAGCACAAACGGGGATTTTAGCAGATGGTAATCGGCTAATTTGATCTGGTCAAATGCAGCCGTATATTTGCACGCACAGTTATTAACACTATTTAGGTTGTTTCTTTAAAACAACAAATACTCTAATTAGCAAGGCGTGAATACTTTAATTGAAAAGTTAATTTCAGTAAAACAGAAGGCAGAAAGAAAAACATCCAACATGTCTGGGAACGACTGTGTACATCCCAACAGGTCTCCTCCACATCAAGGAGGCCTCAGCTGGGTTTCTATTGCATCCCACGTCAACACCACTGACAGCAAAAAGCACTTAGGGACCATCAGATCACTTTACCATTCCTCCAGCAGAAAGAGAAGCCTCGAGGTGGGTGGTGGGGGGTCTGCGTAAGGGGCAATAGGACTGCAGGGCTGCACACTGCCAGAAAGTGGCCACTAGGTGGGAGTACTGCTGTGAGTTTATTGTTCCACTTCTGGAGTAAGTGAAAATGTGCACAGAAGAGGTTCATGATCATTACTGGTCAAACATAATTGCTTATTATATCACATTGTTCACATTTCAGCCCATGTGAAGTGTCATCTCCTCATTTTGTTATTATAATATGATGAATAAAGACTAAAAAGATGTCTGGGAAATACCCTTCATGTGAAACTAAAACGTGTGCGGCGTGTTCAGAAACATCAGGTCAGCGTAGAGATCATTATCTCTTTTCGAAAAAGGTCGTCTCGCATATTTTGGTAACTCTCCCGTCATTTCGTTGCTTTCAAGTTAATAGCTTAATTGCCCAACATTATGGGGTTGCTCTGGGTGCACAAGTGGGAGACATTATTTCATTTCAATGCTTCATTTGCAGCTAGGTAAATATCAAAACACCAATTAAAATATTTCCGGGCAATGCGGGATGTTTTGTCCATGAGAGTGGTGAGGTTTTCCAATGAAATGGGACAATGCTAGTCTAAATTCAGACTTGAGTCATATCCTGAACACTATAAAACAAGCCTGTACTGATTATTTAACTTAAAAAAGCATTGTTTAAATGTATGAAATGTAATTCAACATTTATACTTTGAAGAAATGTAGTATTAAAGCAAATCCATCAGGCTCGTGAACAAATGGAGAGTGCTGGAGTGTTTGTATCTGGCAGCGCTCGTGTATATACAGTGTGTGCTTGACTTTGGTTTGACACTGGTGAAGTAATGCAGCCAGGTGAGACGTAGGCGCCAGCAGAAGTGACAGTCTCACCTCCTCCTAAGCTCATCTCCGAAGAAGACGTCTTTTAACATGGCGAGATGTGGCCATTCACGTCCAGCCAAGCGTTTCAATGAGCCACATTAGCAGTTGCGCCATTGTTTCTCAAAAGGCAGCTCAGAACTTGCTTTGATGACCGGGAATTTCACTTTGTCAATCGGATGAGTCTCTTTTCATTCTAATCTGCTGAGTCTTACAGCCCCCATGATATTGTAAGATCCTGGCTTTGAATTGTTTTTAATATCTGAAAATAATAGTGCTGGAGCAAAGATGAGCCGTGCACAAATAAAGATAATTTTCAGTTTTAAAGGTGCCATATGTAAGTATGTGGCCAAAAACGGTTAGTACATTCAAATTCAAAATAACAAGGTCTTTTAGGTTTCGTTTTTTGACATAACTGGCAACCCGTGGTTGCTTGGCAGCTGAGACTCTACTGACTGCAATGATAGGTAGACGGCGGTAGGTGGCGCCACATGCCAAAACATGATTTCAAAACATAAACATGATTTGCAGTCTACAAAATATTTATTTTAATGCAAATATTTTGTCTGTACTGTTGTTGTTGGTGAGTTCAGTTTGTTATATGAACATTATTCCTGAGTCTCTGTGACATATTAGGAGGATTTTATGGCGAGTTAATTTAGATTTATTACATAATGCGCCTTTAAATAGTGATGTAAAAATATATTTAAAGTCTTGATAGTGAACCCAAGTTGTGTTTGATTGTACTGGGTGGTTGGGTGGGTTCAATCCTTTGAGGAAAAATGAATATTCCACAAAGTGGATGTCAGCCATCTCAAGTCCTCCGTCACTCAGGCGCAGCAAGTCATTTGTAAATCACACTTGGGCTTTGAAGGGATTCAGGGACTCACTAGAGAGGAATTCCTTCTGAGGGCAAAACTCCTCCAGCGGAGACCTATGATTATATCTATATTAATGGCTCTGTACGTCTAGAAAATGTGTTTTGTCTGCTAGATCACACAAACGGAGCTTTTTTTTTCACAAAGAAGAGGGTCATCTTAAACTGATTATGTTGCAGAAATATCAGGTTCTTTTGGAGAGCCTGCGCTGTGCCTTTGGTCTTGTTGTGCAGACACTGGTGCCAGATGCAATAAATTATTAGTCTAAATCAAACCAGAATGCCAGCTTTACATCAGGACAATGATCCATGTCGAGGAGGAAAAATGGTACGTTTGAAGCACAACGACCCCAGTGTCAGGGTCTATCCCCACTAAGTCCAAGGCTGTTATTTACTAGTTCACATTGTTCATGGATCTGGATTTGGACTGGCCCTGAAAGAGTGCACTGTAACGGAGCTTTGTTTCGTAAAGTCAGACATGGTGTTGTGAAGCCAAGAGAGAAGAACAAGACCAATAACTTGGCTGTTTTTTCTTTAATCTAAATAAATAAAAAGGCAAGGAATTCAACTTTTTAAAATATATCATAATATCTCAGCTTCATTTGCGTGTGGACCCCAAAAAAACCACATACTCATTAAAGATATATAGCCACAAATCTCTAGCTATCACAATCATATGGGCCTTATCTAAAGAACTGTGTCATTTCCAATACATCAGCAAACCATTTACTAGCTCTACTCTTGTTATAGCCACAGCAGCGGGGGGGAGGTAGCAATGGGAGATTTATGTTTTCTTTTCGATGTAAAACCTTTATCTAAAATCCAGGCTTTCTTCCATTCCTTTGTTCTCTGTAGGAGCTTTAGTGGTCTTAATAATATAGCGTGATACTTAAAACTAGTGCGCACCCAATTTGACTTTGCCAGCAAGCAAACTATAATTTGCATTCTGTAGAGCACATACGACAATATACAATGGTATACCTGCAGGAGTTAACCGTTTAGCGCCAAGCACACATTCCTCCTACAACGGTGTGTAACAGAGCATGGTCATGCTGGTGTGCAGCCTCAGGATCACAAGTGACTCGACACAGTTGGGTGACGCCACACTGAACCTCCCTATTCTGTAGAACTGCCGGTGTCTACACAGCAGCGATGTACAAACACTGCCTGTGTTACCAAGTGTCATCTTTGCAACCAGGATGCATTTCCATGGAACATGGCAGCGCTCCAGGATGTACCCTTAGCGCCCCATGGGAGCTGTCAGAAGTCAGCAAGGACCGGGCAAAGAAGGATATACGAACAAGGTTTCCAATAAAACAAGGCAACTCTGACCAGCATGCGAGCTGCAAAATCAAAACCATGTGGTTCCTGCCCATGTTCAGAACTATCAAATGAACACCAGATCACGCTGCCGTTTCTCTTCCTCCGCTCAGTGTGCTGCTAACAGACAGAATTGATGGGCCAGTTTGAGCAAACACTTTACCTTGTCAATGTGAAGGAAGGATAAGTGAAAATAGACCAGTCGAAAATAAAGATTTCTCACTGTTGTGCTCAGCCCAAGGCCATTTCGTTCTCAAGCAGACCTCCATAAATGAAAATACTCTGCCACAGCACAACACACTCCTGTTATTTGCTCCTTTTAACCATACAGTATATCATGTTAAGGCTGTGGCCTTCAAACATTTCAGCAAATATGAAGAGTGTTGCTATCACTTGTCCCAATCAGGGGAAATGTGATTTGAATAAGGCAAGGTGAACTGTTTAAGTGATCATGCATTTGCCATGAAATACGTCCTCGTTAAGGATGAAAGATTAGGTTACCTCTTTGCAACGAAAACCGTAAACACATTCAAGAGCGCAGTCGGCCTTTCAAATGTTTTCCTGCCAGGACTGTAATGCAATTTTCTGCACTGGAGAGGGCCATATTCAGAAATAACCCTGAAGACATGCAGAAAAGACACACACACACAAGCACAGAGCAACGTTTAGCTCGGGGTCAGGAAGGAAGTACCTTGCCACTGAAAAGTGAGTTAGGAATAATGCAAAAATACAAAAACAATCGGATGAAAACTCGGTGCAAATGTAACAGGAAACCGTTAGAAGTTAAGGACTGGGCTTTCTCCTTTTGAACCCCCTGAATAAAGGAAGACAACAGACAAGTACCACAGATGTGACCCCCCCTTTTGAATCTCACGCTAAAAATACTGCAGAAGTCGGCATCGAGTGTGTATGGTAATGTTGCCTCGTGCTGACAGCTTTTTAAAAGAGCTGCCAGCCACAATGTAGTTCACGGCCACATCATTCTCTTCTGTAAATAGTTGCCATGTAGTGATAATGACACCATTTATTTATTTATTACAAAAGCAAATGTGCTAGTTGATGACATTTATGTAGACTTGTTAAATTCTGTAATATATCACATAAGTTACCACGCTTGGGTATTATCACTTACCGTCGAGCACCCGTTAAGTCTTATTATAATGTCATGCTGCTGAGATATGAAGCCACTTTATGTGCTGCGTGTGGTTATTTGAAGAATAATATTGTTTTTATGTCATATTTCACCAGACCAGGTTAATTAATGTGTCGGCAGAGGTGGAAAGTAACGAAATACATTTACTCGAGTTACTGTACTTTTTTTGTATTTTTTAAGTACAATTTAAAATCCGAAATATCCTGTGTTGTGCCGGGCGTGTGAGCTCCAAAATAGATTTCTGACCCCTTGTCATATTTCTACTACCCTCACACCCCACGCAAAGTAACTAAGTAACTTTTACTTAAAGTACACTTTAAATGAACTACTTTTTACTTCTACTTGAGTAATATTTCATCAAAGTATTGGTACTTTTACTTGAGTACAATATTTTAGTACTTTTTCCAACTCGGTGTGTCGGCATTTGTTGTGGTAGTATCTTTGTATCTGCTACATCTATGGATGATAATCCCAATTATCTAATATGATTTAGCACAATAACCATGAATGGATTATGAGGCTTCAATGAATGACCAACATCTCCCGAGTCAAGAAAGTTTTTATGCTTTTTGTTCATCTAAAATAGTGTTTCACTAGAAAATACTTTTATTTTTCTAAAGACATGTTGTCATTGTGGAACTCCCCCGACAGGTATTTTGCTGTCAACTGTCATAATAAATTATGTCAACAAATTCTTCCTCGGAATTTAGTGTCACTTGTTCCTTATTTGACTTGGATGACTGTTCCTGAACCTGTGTGTGTTGCTGCTTTTGTACCGATGGCTTTGAATAACTGAATTGTATTCCAGACAGGATGTAGGAGAGGTACCCCGGAGCAAGGTGAAAAAAAAAAAGAAAAAAAAGAAAGAGCAATCAGATTAGGACGTAGTGACATCATCATCAAAACAGTTTTCTCATGGCTATCACCGAGTGGAGCGACGCAGAGCGCACATGAAAGGCCCGTGACAGCATTTTCTCATTTGAAGTAACTTAAGCTGAACTTTCACCTCACCAGTTTGTGCTATTGGCTTCACAAAAAATACCTGTTGTGAGTAAGTCTGGCACGGTCTGTTTGTGGTTAAGTTGGCCATGGATACCCCCCAGAGGCAATTTCATGTATTTCCCCTCACACTTCTGCTAAACTTTGGAACATGTGACAGATTATACCCCCAAAGAAGGATTGGACGGAAAAGCAAAACTGCACCTAATTTAGAGTTAAAATTAGACTTTTTAAATCAAAGACGTTTTGTATTCCTATGAATTCTCAATCCTTCAGATAAATCAGCTCTTGTCTTCAAACCCTCTTATTCTGCCATTTTAAAAGATGACTATTTCTGCAGCTTTTGATACGGCTTTGGTTTAAACCAAACAAATATTTCAAATAACTTACGCCGACTAAGATGCTAAATCTCCAAGACCCACATGTTGGTACTAATGTAAACTATGCAAGTAACTGGGTAGTTTATGTAAACACAGTGAAAATGGCTGCTTAGCCCAGTAGCAGCAGCAAATCCCTAAGTACTGGAGCCTATGATTAGACCCACTCAACCTTTGGAATAATAAACTTCAGCTTCTGGTCTTCCTTAATCGGACATTTGATCTCTCTCCGTTTCTCCCTCTCGTTTTCTTTTAGATCAGAGTTGGTTCAAAAGCTCCTAACTGTCCTTTAATGCCCTTCAAGTACTTGAGGCAAATGGCTGTGTTTCATGTGTAATAGCTTTTGCCAGCTATTCCTAGTTTAAGATGGAGCCCTGATAAAGCGATGTGTCCGAAATGGGCAATTCAGAAAAATGTTCAGTGCCGACGCCAGTTCACATTCAAGTTAGTTTCAGTGTCAGCGGATTTTTAGTTTGTCTGAAAGGAACATGGCACCAAGTGTTATTACTCAAATAATAAATGCTGTTTAAAAAAAGTAGTGTTTTTCCCAGCATGGCAAAACCACCGCCCCACAAAGTAAAAAGAAAAACCCATCAGCTTAAACATAACCTTTATCATTTCCTGCAGCTGCTCACCATTATAATGATGATTAGTTCTATTGAGATGGGTCCACCTCAGCATTTTTTTTTTTTTTTTGTGCGTCGTTGATTTTGAGATACGTAATTGGTTGCCATGTTTGTTTACTCCAGTAATGTCTAACAACTGAAGAAATATCTGCTGTCCCAGTCTGGAGCAATCAGGGTGTATTCTGTTTGGCACGCATGAGTGCTCTTGAGAGTCCACAGGGTGAAGGGGAACTACACTGGATTTCAGCCCAGCTGGAAAACTGCCCTGTGAGAAGCTCTTCAGCTGTGAAATAGACAGTCTGCATTCGATACAGCGACGTGCACGAGCCCAGGAAACTCGAAAGCGATACTTAAAAGGCAACGTAAAGCTTTTTGAATGTAAAGCAAAAATACTTAAGTGAAGCGCGAGTGGTTTTGTTCCATCCGTATCGTGTTTGTTGACACTGTGATCAATTTTTGCGAGAGTAGCAGTCAGAAACTACAAATTATATCCGAGCGTGAGTGTTCAGCTGGTCTCGATGCACAGATGGGATCATGGGACATGTCTTGGACGGCTGCAAAAAAGGAGGCCGTGGTGGTCTGCTGCAACGCTCTGTGGGTGGGAGCACGCTACGGTGTAAAGGCAGCCCCACAGCTCTGGAATAAGGAGGCCTCGACCTCGTGGCCCGCGACTCAGTGGTCCAACGGCGCCTGTCGGCTGAGCCCAAAACACCGTTTCTGCAACAGATGTATTTCGAAGATCTGGTAGTGCAACGACTTCAAAGTCCAAATTGATTGTTTTTGATTGTATGATTATTCAGCGCTGCCGTCTTTTTCTCTTTATTTCTGGGGGGAAAGATATTATCATTCAACCACACTTATTTAATTGCAGCAATTGGAGCCACTCTAATTGAGCCTTGCCTTTCATCTGTAATGGTAATGATTATGCGATTTGTGTTTGTGCTGAGCACTCTAGTCTGATGAGTACGAGCGGAATGACACGGTTAGCCGTTATTTCATCAGCTTTTTTTGAATTTTATATTTTAGCGTCCTTCTGTGAACTATATTGTGACTTCCTAACGCTTGCGTATATTTCTGTTTTTTTGCCAATTCCCACGGGCGCTCGCATTGTTCCACATATTGGTGTTGTGAAACCGATTGAATCTTTGTAATGGACGTCTTAAATAAGTAAACACCGAATGCCTGTTCACAATATCAGCGGGCTTTTGTCAGAGCTACACAGACATTTAAAAGAGCATCTTATCGTGTTGATTTAAGCAATTAAACATGAAGTTGCCCTCTGCAAGCTCCGACTGACTGCATCGTCTTAATTATTATCTACAGACCCTTATCCTCAAAGCATTTTCTGTGGCCACGATAAAGGGAACTTATCACCGTGATTACGTGGTTAAATGTCTGGCTATTTGGGGGGGAAAAAAGGGTTTGAAATTGGTAAGTGTAAGGCACAGTACAACCTAGACCTTAATGTGTTTGGGCATTGCAATTAACAAATTCTTCCAGGGTCATGTCTGTTAAATCTAAAATAAAAGTAATCCTTTTGTGTGACAAGCATAACAGGAGATAAACTGTGATTTGACCCCGGAAATCTTTATGATTATAGAGTTCACATCATCAACTCTTACTATTTGTCGCATTTTTACCCTTTTCCCATCCACAACTCTGCAGCGACGGCTGTGCACGAGCATGTGACTGCAGTCTTTTGCCCCGAAGTCAACCACAACCAGATCACGATCTAATCAAATGTGACAAAGCATCGCAGGGAAAGATGGGCAGGGATCTGGACTCTGCCCATGCCAGTGTAGAAGCTGTTTTGACAAGGATTATCGCCTTCATCAACAGGTAATTTATAACAACCCCCAGCTACTCCAAGAACCTCATATCTCTTCTGAAGAGAAATGTGCCTACAAAGACGAGAGCGATGCAGGTAGCTCGGTTTCTCACCTTCTGCTGAAATATAGGAGAGAAAAAAAACCTCCAAACATTCAAACATCACGTTATCTGTGGCCCATATTGCAGGCTGACTCTTGTGCAAAAGCCCGGGCTGTTAAGTGTCTTGGCGGAACAATCGCCTGCATAGTGATGCAAATCCTAAGGAATTTATCCATATGTCACCATAAGTCATCGCACACATTTGACCCGTTTTGCTATCTCTTTTTTGCGTATTTTTTTTGCTGTGTTTTTGTTCGACATACTCCTTCCTTTAGCAAAAGACGTAATGACATGCACACATGTTCTTTATGTCACACATGAGCATAACACATGCAAGTGTCATTTGCACCACACTACAGCAAACACTTCGCGGAGAATGTGAATTACAAAACTAGACCATGTATTAAAGGCGCCATATGTAAGAATATGTGGCCAAAAACAGTTACTACACAAATTTAAAAATACCGTTTTCTCCGCCATTGTAGCTCAGACATAACTGGCAAACCCGGATGTAGCATTATACTGAATAGCCACCAGGGAGCAAAAAGTCAATTTGAATGGAAGTCTATGGGGAAAATAACCCTTTTTCAAGTTAGTAAACGCATTCATGTTACGTTAATCGTCTCAATCACTAGTTTCAGGTCTTCTTCAGTAAAGCATGACGTAAAGTTAGTGAATGTTGGTCCCATTGAATGGAAAAAGATAGAATATGGTACATCAATAAAAGCCTGGTTGCAGGCGACGGCCAAATCACAGGAGTCCAGATTCTTATGTGCAAAGTCTTAACTGGTTCCTGCTGAACTGCTTTCAGACACAACTACAAGGAGTGTTTATGATGATAATGATGGTGGTGTGCCATGTGTTTATTTTGTACGACACATTTTCACCGCGGCGCTATCATAACAGCATCTGAAACAACCAACCCCGCCCTGTCCTTTTAAAAAACGCTGTTACACACAGGTAACCCCAACTGCACTGTGGCACCATGGTCTGCAAAGCTAAATGCAGAATAAAAGGAAAAAAATGATGCAGCTTTGAAAAAAGAGACTATGCAAAGAAATCGGCATGTTATTGATAAAAAAAATAAATAATTAACAGCTATTTGTTACTGTGGTTTGGGCAGATTTTTGTCAATTTCTCAATAGATTACTTTTTAATGTTAACATTTGCAAGATGTCGACTACATTTCAGATCTACTCACCACAGAGTAATAAAACTCAGTCCAATTGGGTCCCTTGTAGGAATGCATGTTAACATATAATATCCAAAAATCAAAGACAGAGGGAATCGGAGAAGCCATCAACCCATGTTCTCATCAGTCTGCCCGCTTTGGTTAAGAAAGTACTGAAATGACACTGTGCCTAAGCATTAAAGGGGATATCCTACACGTTTGTTATACATCAAATTTAAAATTATCACACACAAACTCGCAAGGAGACGAACAGACAATGAAAAGCGAGCGGCGAAAGCAGAGGCGTCACTAGTTTTTAAGGACAGGGGAGGCTCAGCCCCCAAGCACAAAATTTCACAAACAGCTGACAAAGACTGAGAAACTGAGTAACTGATCAACATAGAGGCCATGACTGTCCCTCACAACAAAGTCATTGTTTGCTCGCACAGATTACATTCTGGGCACATATGTAACTAAAACGGTTGCAATTACAAGCCCTGAAAAATATTACTTCATTACTTAAAGGTGAAGTAAGTAGTTTATAGTGTAGTATCCAGAGGAGAGGCAGAAATGTATAACAACGAACTGCTCCTCTGCTCACCCCCTCCCTTCCCTGAGCGCTACGGTATCCTCAGCCGGTCAAATGTCGTCCTCGTCGTCTTTCTCCGTGTCAGCAGATGAAGTTTGTGAGGTGAGGGAGAGGGCGAGCTACCGCGGCCGTAGCAGACGAAGCGGAGAGAGAGGAGGCGGGACTTCCGCTACAAGTAAAGCGACGCTTGATTTGTTCTCTCGCGTTTGTCTATACAGGCTCCGGTAGAAACATGGCGTCTCGCTGCTAACAGTGGCTATGCAACTGCGGCCCGCAACCATGTTATTTTACATGAATTTTTGAAACACTACGAAAATGAACCAAAAACTATTATACAGCGACTAGACAATGCAGGAGCACATAATATGTATAAAAAAGTGGATTTTGGGTCATATAAACCCATAAATACTACAGTGTCCCTTTAAATTAAAGTAATATTAAGATGCTGTTATATTTGCATCAGGCTAATTTGGCTTTTATATAAATATCTTGGCTTTCTCCACTTTCTAATCATTACTCTCCTCAATGGAAGCTCAAGGTAAATAAGTCTTATATGGTGCACTTTGACTGAAATGTTTCATATCTCATATTCACATTGATTTCCGTAAAATTCCAAGACTGTCTGCATCACAAATGACTCTAACCTGTGAAATCCTTTAGACTCACCTTTCCAGTAGAGGTCTCTCTCCTCTCACTCCCTGTGCTCCTCTCCTCTGCTCCGACTCCTACAGGTCAATAGGGGTGGTGGAGTGATCATTATTAGTGTATTATTATTATTATTATTATTATTATTATCCACTGATGATAATCATACCTGAATGAGCTCAGCTCCTGATGCACGGTCTGCATCCATGCGTAAATTGAGAAACACAGCTGATGCTCCGGAAGTTAGTCTATGGTAAAAAGCAAAGGTGGAAAAAGTACTAAAATATTGTACTCAAGTAAAAGTACCAATACTTTGATGAAATATTACTCGAGTAGAAGTAAAAGTAGTCATCTGAAAATGTACTCGAGTAGAAGTAAAAAGTAGTTCATTTGAAATGTACTTTAAGTCAAAGTTACTTTGCGTGGGGTGTGAAGGTAGTAGAAATATGACAAGGGGTCAGAAATCCAAAACTATTTTGGAGCTCACGCGCCAGGTGACACTAATCATCATTAGCACCAGCCAAAATTGCTTTTCTTAAAATGGTGCTGCGGAGTAAACTGCTCTGTACACAAGAGCAACACTGGCCCACCGCACAACATGAATGACTATTTGTTTTGCAATTACTGCAGGTTTGGGGATGAACAATTGAAAAGTGAGGTTAAAGTGTTAAAAATCTGGGCAAGAGGAGAAAGATGGTTTAATGGACTTCTTCCATGCGTGAAGCGTCGTCCTCGCCTTCACCCTCCAGGGGAGGAATCTCATCTGGGACAGTACTTAAAAAATACAAAATACACAAAAAAAGTATTCAATCCAGTAACTTGAGTAAATGTATTTCGTTACTTTCCACATATGGTAAAAAGAGTGCACTGCACAGTACACTTAACTCTATAAACAACCAGGGCCTTCACAACCCAGTCAGACTACCTAGCTAGCTAATTAGCAGTGTTCTTTTCGAGCTGGAATGTAGCTTTTGACCGCAAAACAACAAGCTAGGTTCTTATTTTTCAAACAGGGAGCACTTGGTTCATTAATTACATGGGACTTTCTGCTGTTAGCTGTTAGCTGTTAGCTGGGGGCTGGAGCTAACTAATCATTACTACCAGCAGTGATGAATACTTACTGAAAATTGAAAAACGTTAAAATGTCCACTCTTCGTTGACGCTATTCTGCTAAGCTGCTGTATTAGCTCTGTGTACTTCAAGGTGCACACACACGCTGCAGGAGTGCAAGCAAGGTCGCAGGGAAAACGTGGACTGGATTTTCAGTGATGCGGGCGTTCTCTATATGAACAAGTGGAATGGATTGGATAACGACGCACTGAAGGGGCTCTCTCTGCCTTAGTGAAGGGAAACGGACACATTTATGATCATATTTAAGTTAATCATGATAGGTTACATCATTATGTATTTAAACTCAGATTATGGCCATTTGATATAGAATCTGTAGGCACTTTTTTTTGGTAAAAATAAATACAAACTCCAAACTATTTAGTGGGGTTTAAGAATATTTTAGGGGGGCTTCAGACCCCCTAAAATAGGCCTAGTGACGCCACTGGGCGAAAGGCAGCCAAAAATGTGGCTGCACGAGATTTTCCTCATTGCTTTTTTGTGCGCTTCAACTATATATTTCCAAAAAGCCACCCACACTTCACCACGTAGTGGAGAAACCGGTCTCAAACTGGCACCTATTTATGGACCTCGCGACTGCCAGACACAAATTCCTCCTCCAGTGAAAAAAGCTCATTGACCATGTAGCTCATCCATCATTCCAAAGCCATCGGCTTTAGAACAGAAGCAGCAAAGCTATGGTTTGGTAACACACTTTGCTTTGATTGGTTACCCCCCTTTTAACTTTTTCCCCTTTTTTAAAATAACCCCCTTTCCCTCTTAAATACAAAATGTTCACTGTAGTTGAAGTATCATGTTCTATATTTTGAGTTTATGACCTTCCTATACTGATAGGAGGGCTAATGGGTGGACTCTTCTTTTACAGTCATTCAGAAAGTTAATATCTTTTGTCGTATTTTTGTTTATTTAAAATAATTCAAAGACGACACTTGATGCAGTCAGATGTCTACTCTTAACCCTTTAAGGTATTACTCAACCATTTGGTCGACCACACTTTAAGTCATTATATCGCATTGAAAAAAATGCATCAAGCTGAACTCACTGACACTTAATGTGTTCTGAATGTGAACTAATTATGAATTATGAAAACCAGGTTTATTATGAACAGACGTCTCTTTTAACTTTTTCCCCTTTTTTAAAATAACCCCCTTTCCCTCTTAAATACAAAATGTTCACTGTAGTTGAAGTATCATGTTCTATATTTTGAGTTTATGACCTTCCTATACTGATAGGAGGGCTAATGGGTGGACTCTTCTTTTACAGTCATTCAGAAGGTTAATATCTTTTGTCGTATTTTTGTTTATTTAAAATAATTCAAAGTCGACACTTGATGCAGTCAGATGTCTACTCTTAACCCTTTAAGGTATTACTCAACCATTTGGTCGACCACACTTTAAGTCATTATATCGCATTGAAAAAAATGCATCAAGCTGAACTCACTGACACTTAATGTGTTCTGAATGTGAACTAATTATGAATTATGAAAACCAGGTTTATTATGAACAGACGTCTCAACCGTTTGGTAGAGGCTTGTATCTGAGATAATGTAATGTCTAATAATTTTTTTTTTTTTAAATATATATATATATATGTATACATTTTTTATTGTGTAGATATATATATATTGATTGTCGTTATTATTATAAGCAAATAATAATAATAAAAAAAATTCCTTTGCTTTTTTCCAGGTGCTCATCACAAAAGCATCATTATTGTTCATGATTTAACTATTTTGTTTTTATTTAATACTGTCCTTAGTGTGTTTGCACCGATTATGTAAATTACTGAGGTGCCATTGTACTGACTTATTTGACTTTCATTGTCTTATTTAAAATGTTTATTTTAATATTTAATTATTGAATATAATATTGATTAATAATTTTAAAATATTTTTTTTTATTATAGTTTAACTTATTATTGTGTCCTGGTCACAATAAATGCATTGTCTATTTTATTGTGTTACTTTTTAGTAGGCTGTCACTGTATTACCCTCTTAGTATTGCACCATTTTTAATACAAAGTAAAACATCAACACAAGACCATAATTCTAAGATGTGTTTATTTTATTTACCATTTAAAATGAAAGCCAATAAAGTCTAGAAGGGGTTTCCCCCTTTTACGGGATTATTTAGAAAGTAGTTTAAAGTCAAACACAACAAAGAACCTAGAAGGTGACTCCTTTGTTGCCGTGGACCACAATAAAGACACAATATGCTGATTTCCACAAATAAGGAAATAAGGGAAATAAAAATTATTTCACAAAACATAAATTGCGTGCAGCGTGTGAACACAGAAGTTTTCCCCCATTATGTCGTGTGAACTCCCCGAGCGGCCTGCGACAGGCTGAGACGCCTGACGTTCCGTGAACTCGGCTTCACCTGCATACGCGGCCGCTCATGCGCGGAAAGATGCCGTGACCAATGCCGCGTTTGCTTTGATGTCAATTAACTAATCTTCTCACCGGGGTTTGACCAGGAATGCAAACTTCGTCGCGCTATCTGTGTGAAAATCAGAGCAATAGTCAAAATGACGTTTATTTAGCACGTTCAAAACCATGGCGGAGGACAGAAAGGTGTGCAGTGTTCTGCAGTGAGCTTTTGAAGCAGTGAATAGAAGAGTGAAAAATATTTGACTGTACGCTCGCAGTAAATGACTATTTATACTTTCAGTTTTGCCATATGACTGTGATTTAACTCTGTTTTACTGCAACTTCACACTAGCAATGTCATATATTATATATTTAGCAGTATTTTCTTTTATAAATACTACATTTTACTCCACTTTTATTAATCACACAAACATAGTATTGGAAATGATGACATTTAAAGGTGCCATATGTAAGAATGTGGCCAGAAACGGTTACTACATTCAAATTCAAAATACCGAGGTCTTTTAGGTTTCGTTTTTCTGACGTAACTGGCAACCCGTGGTTGCTCGGCAGCTGAGACTCTACTGACTGCAAAGATTGGTAGACGGCGGTAGGTGGCGCCACATGCCAAAACATGATTTCAAAACATAAACATGATTTGCAGTCTGCAAAATATTTTTTTTAAAGCAAATATTTTGTCTGTACTGTTGTTGTTGGTGAGTTCAGTTTGTTATATGAACATTATTCCTGAGTCTCTGTGACATATTAGGAGGATTTTTATGGCCAGTTGCTTTAGATTTATTACATAATGCACCTTTAAAGCCTATGGCTTTCATTGTGATGATGGTGTTTTTTGGTGGAAATGTACACTTAAAACCTGTGAAATCCAGACAATAGTCATTTATCCCATTGTAATATGTACAAACTTGGGAATCATGCAGTGTTTATTAAAGTAATGAAGTGGATAATGGCCGAGCTTTTTTTAAAAATAGATCTGTTGGCTATTTTTACACTTTATTTGCCTCAACCAACTTCCATGAGCTTATACTGTCACTTCTCGGTTAAAAAGAAGCGTGCATGGGCTTTTGATGCTGACCACTTCAGCTGTGTAGTCGCATTGTGCCGCAAATAGGGTGATCGACAACATGCAAACATGAAGGGTTTGGCCGTGCCGCGGCCACAGTGAAGGGTTTATTTCATTGCCGTTTCTGTTTTGACTTTTCCGGAGATCCACATCAGTCAAAGAGGGCGGCCAGTGTGTTCACACACACACACACACACACACACACAAAACAGTCTATAGTTATACGTGTGATTTTTGTCCTGTCAGAGATAAGGTGTGACAGACAGACAGACAAGACAAGATCTCAGCGATACGGAGACAATAGCCAGTTCGGCAGAGTTCAGCAACTTGGATAAAAAGAAGTCCACGGTTGTCACGATCGTCAGTCGTGGAATGATTTGCATATAAAAGATGTCTCGACTTTTCCGATCCGTCTGTTTCCGTCATGGCGAAATGCACTTTCCGCGCACAGAATATCCTCTTCCATCTAATTAGGAAGAAGCAAATAAGAAAATTAATAAATACTCAAAGGGATTTTCTGGTCAGCGTTATAGCCGTATAGAAATATCCATCTGGTGATCATAATGACAAAAGTAAATAGCATCTTTAATCAAATGTACATGTTTTAAATTATGCTTTCTACTTCCTGCAAAAGCCGTACGCTAAAAATAGCAGGAGGTACTTCAGAAGAAGTCACAGCAAACAAATCATGTTCAGGGGGTGCACTCGAACACAACATGACATCATGATGGGCTTTATTGAGCATTAGGAAACAAGAATATTATGAATCGATGGAGCTTGAGCCGGCAGAGTCTCGAGTGACCTAAGGAAACAGTTTAATGACCGTTTCTTGACTGCCTTTCAACACTGTGTGTGTGTGTGTGTGTGTGTGTGTGTGTGTGTGTGGGTGGGTGGTCTGACGCGACTGGGCACGGATATGTCCTCTGATGTACAGTGCAGTAAATGGATGATTTCGGCAGAAAAACAAACACATTTTCTCCAAGTACCAGATTAGGTCACGTTGGCGGTGGTGCTTTTAAAAATGGTTTGTTGTCTGAAGAGAGAGGGATTAGTCCTGAGATTTTCTTATAATAATCTTCACGATGTCGTCCATTTGGAGGCCTGGTGCCACATATCTCTTCTTAAACATTGTCCAAGTGTCAATTATTTCATCTGCAATTAATCAGCATAGTCGTGTTTTATTGCAAGTTTGTTAAGTTTTTACCTCGGCTTCGCTCCTGCCAGGTTTATGGTCAAAACAGAGCCGGCCCGGCACCAGAATTTAAGAGACTTCTTACACTCTACGTGCTTTTCAAGTTTTCATTCCCCTGAAACACTCTATAAATAGACGACTGAGCAAAGTTTTACGTGTAGATGTTTCTCTTAAAGGTGCATTATGTAATAAATCTAAAGCAACTGGCCATGAAATCCTCCTAATATGTCACAGAGACTCAGGAATAATGTTCATATAACAAACTGAACTCACCAACAACAACAGTACAGACAAAATATTTGCATTAAAACAAATATTTTGCAGACTGCAAATCATGTTTATGTTTTGAAATCATGTTTTTGCATGTGGCGCCACCTACCGCCGTCTACCAATCATTGCAGTCAGTAGAGTCTCAGCTGCAGCGCAAACCACGGGTTGCCAGTTACGTCAGAAAGCGAAACCTAAAAGACCTCGGTATTTTGAATTTGAATGTAGTAACAGTGTTTGGCCACAATCTTATATGGCACCTTTAAATGTCAATATTCACACACATTACTTTACTGCATGGAAAGAATAGGTTACTTAAAGGACTTAAATAATATGTGCACATATAAAACAGCACACCAGTATTTTGGCAACAACTAAATTGAACCCTTTTGTTAAATTCAGTAATGCAGGATTAAAATGCACCACTGATAAATTCATTACAATTTTATGAACTAAAGCATCAACACTAATTTAGCTTTTTTCTGCAGTGTTATTATTATTTTCCTGCACCAAAACCTGATTTCAAGTAGAAAAATAGAGCGTGTGTAGCTTCACGTCAGCGTCTAAACCAAAGCCATGTTAATTTATTTTCACTCCCCTAATGGAAAAATATTCCCCTAATTACCGTAAACAGAAAGTTGCTATTTCATATGGAATCATTCACGTTTGATGCCTGACTCCGATAAGACACGTTTGAAGTCCCAGTGTATATGTTGTAAATCGTTTCTTTGAGCTCGCTCGAGTACAAAAAAAAAAAAAAAAATCACCCCTGCGTCACCCAGGGGAACGGCGAGCAGAGCGGGGCGCGATACTTCAGCGCTCGGAATCTGGGCCAGAAGTTTCCAAACATCTTTTCCTGGTGCCTAAAATTAGCAGCGTAATGAGTCTAGTGGCTTCCTCTTTCTCTGAACTAATACCCCCATCCCTTTGGGAGAGCATGATGTGGACTAACACTCGAGATCAACAGAAAAAATCTTGCGCTGACACTTGAGGCCGCAGGACAGAGCACTTAAAGCTAAAAAGGATGAATTAACTCTATGCAGCCTCTGCGCTGCAGCACAGACATTAACAAAATACATTGGGAGTGTAACAACCTTCAAACTGCTAAATTTAAAGGTAGCAAACAGAACCCAGACCAGTAAAACCTCCCTCGGCACAGTTTCCAGTGTCCACCTTCCGAAAACGACTTTTATGTGAGCTCCAGGACGGCTGGGGAGAATGGGGAAAAAAAGACATGCTTAAGTAGACTCCACTTCATTATAAAACCCATAGGGTCACATTTAATTGCACTTGCATTAATCTGTTTTATTTCAACTAATGAGTGGTGCCGTAAATTTAACTGAAGGTGAGGAATTTTTATGACCTCGAGACAGACTTTTGATCAGGTGCTGACGCTGTCGGAGGATCTTTACTGTGTACAGTACAGTGTCCCGTTACACACCGGTTTGACTGTCAGCTCTCATTAGGAGTTCTTCGTCGCACGTAATGGTTGCCATGTCGGGTTTAGGGGGACTGCTCAGTCATGTGGAGACGGGTACATGTACCAAAACATGTAGATCTGTTGCTTAAATTCTTAAACATTAGCGCCACAAATGTCTATGATAGAACATGTATTTTTTTTTAGTGACTTCTGCTTTAAAGGTGCATTATGTAATAAATCTAAAGCAACTGACCGTAAAATCCTCCTAATATGTCACAGATACTCAGGAATAATGTTCATATAACAAACTGAACTCACCAACAACAGTACAGACAAAATCTTTGCATAAAAAAAAATAGTTTGCAGACTGCAAATCATGTTTATGTTTTGAAATCATGTTTTGGCATGTGGCGCCACCTACCACCGTCTACCAGTCATTGCAGTCAGTAGAGTCTCAGCTGCCGAGCAACCACGGGTTGCCAGTTACGTCAGAAAAACGAAACCTAAAAGACCTCGGTATTTTGAATTTGAATGCAGTAACCGTTTTTGGCCACATTCTTACATATGGCACCTTTAACAGCTGAATGTGCACTGATGCCAGACAAAGGAAGAACACATTTTTTGTAGCATTGGTGCAAAAACGCCCAAAAAATGGCCGATCAATCAAAGATGGTGGCCTTCCTGTTGCATTTGGATCATGGTCATAATGTAATTCTTTCTTCGTCCTGACCTTATACACGTGTGTAGCGATTTTCGTGCAATAATTGTGGTTTTCAGGGTGAATTTGGACAGGGGGCGCTACGCTTATTGGCCCCTCCTACATCAAATTTATGACGTACATTCCCCCTAAACCTTTTTAAGACGTATATTTACACCAGGCCTGATGCGGTCGCATAAATCTGTGAGTTTTGGGGCATGGGAAAGACCTCAAAAATGCGATTAATTTGGCAGAATAATAACTCCTTCAGTTTTCATAGGGTTCTTGCACAAATGCACCTAAATATCGAGCGTTTTTAACTGGAAATGACTGTCTGCGTTTTTTGCGGCACTGCAAATTCCAAAGAAGAAATTAGCATGTTGTGGCTTGAAGATGAAGCCTGGACAAAATCCTTTGCATTGCAAAAGTTATTTAACCCAAGAGTGAATGCAGATTAATTACACTGGCACTGGTCAAAAAAAAACAGTTTAATCCCGAGATAAACTGTTTTTTTGTTCATCATATAGAGTTTTATTGTACTAAATCACTTTTTTCATCATCTGTGTTTCTTCTAATCATTTTACAATCCAACCATGACAAGGTGCTCATTTTAACCTTTTTATTGTGCCTAAAATGTGACTAAACCATATTAGTTTTGGTACATCTGCCATCAACACGCTCTCACTTTTGTCGATGTTTCTACAGGTTTAATCAAATCTTCTTTATTATATACTCCGTTTCCCTGGTTCAGTACAAGTGGAGACAGAAAGTTGAACGGTGCGCAACTCCAAGCGGTTTCATCACGGATATTCCACCCAGTCCAGTAACACGCAAGCATCTCTCCGTTGAACCCTAGACTTCCTTCAGTCCATTGACTCCAGGACGCCTCCACGAGAACCCAGCATGTTCTCAAAACAAACAGCAGAACCTGGACAGAAGTCCAGACCCGGAACCTAAAAGAGCCAGACACTGCGGATTGCCTCTGACAGCTGTTTCCTGTTATGTAACTATACACAGCTGCCATTTTCTAAGAGAGAGGGCATCTTTTTAGTCTTGTAGACATTTCCAAGGGTCACGAGGAAGGAAAATAACGCCGCTTTAATAGTCGCCAACTATGGACCACCGAGGTTTCCTCCTGCGCTGGCATGCGATTTTTTTCCTGAGTCACCAAATATGTCGAGCATTTATCAAGCATCAGGAGTCGTGAGCGATTGTTGATCGATTTTTGTTATGTATGTGGACGCTGGTTTTCAGGATCTTGTCTTAAATGGAACAAATGGATAGAGAGAACGCCACAGAGGTATTGACGGTTCACCACTAATGATCCACATGCAATTAGAGTTTTGCTTATTTATCTTGGTTTGTGAATGGCACTGCATTGGAATAACTTAAATAATGCAAAAAAATAAAAAGTGCTGTATTAGATTATGAGAGATTACGGCACAGTTATTTCTTTTGGCAGAGTTTATTGCCTTAAAATAGTTTGAGCACTTTCACTTTGTTATTAAGGGTTAGGGTTGACGATGCTTTTTGTAATAAGAAAATAATATTATGGACATTTCATCTTATTTCTACAACAATAACCAAGCAATTCTTTGGTAATATGAATAAAAAAACATGTGTATGGCATTATAAAGGATGAATTTAAACTTAATAATACTGTAATTATGAATGTTGATGCATGTATTGCACTCATAGCAATTCTCATCTCCAAGTTATTGCATAGATATTACTTTGGAAACATGATATTACTGATCTTATATTCTTATTACCACACTATAGCCATTATTATTACTTAAAGGTGCATTATGTAATAAATCTAAAGCAACTGGCCATAAAAATCCTCCTAATATGTCACAGAGACTCAGGAATAATGTTCATATAACAAACTGAACTCACCAACAACAACAGTACAGACAAAATTTTTGCATTAAAAAAAATATTTTGCAGACTGCAAATCATGTTTATGTTTTAAAATCATGTTTTGGCATGTGGCGCCACCTACCGCCGTCTACCAACCATTGCAGTCAGTAGAGTCTCAGCTGCCGAGCAACCACGGGTTGCCAGTTACGTCAGAAAACGAAACCTAAAAGACCTCGGTATTTTGAATTTGAATGTAGTAACCGTTTTTGGCCACATTCTTACATATGGCACCTTTTAACTGGAAGTTACAATATAAGAAAGTATAGGGTTACTCATTTCTAAATAAATCTACGTTCATTGTTGAACAACATCCACATAATGTACTTTATTTTAAGACAGGCAAATATATCAGGGACATATTTTTTTTTTAAGCTGCTCTGTGAGATCCTCAAAAATAATGTCCAAACTTTTTTTTTTTTTAATAGTGCGTCCTGAAGGCTTCAGACACATTAGTCTCATTGTTGACATTTTGCTCAAGAGAATAGAAGATAAATGAGGGAGCAGTAATGTCTGGGAAACGGCCAGAATATTTGGCGCGGGCCGTTCTCTGTAAATATCGTTTCGGGTTTGTTTTAGGTCCCTCCGCAAAATAAACATTTTACATATTGAACAGATTAGCGTACTTATCGTCGTATGATAGCATGTGAACGCGTCTTTAACCTCCCGCGTGAGACTGAGAAAAGAGAGACCACCCTTTTGCACGAGAGGAATGGAAGTCACTTTATGTGGAAATGTGTCCATTTTTTTTTTTTTTTTTAAACGCACCGTTTGTGATGGTTATCAGATGCAGCTCGGTGAGGTTCAACCCTGACCCTGTCGTGTTAGTCGTTACCGCAAAAGATTCAGAGTCACCATAACTTCCCTAAATCTAATTAGCAATAAAAACAACACATCAGCACCTCTTTTTGTGAGATATTTCAACAACCTTCGGAGATTTAAAAAGAAACTCCGGACTGGCCCGTATGCAGGGGCGCAGCTTGTGAACAGGCAAGGCAGGCAACTGCTTGGGGCCCCCCGACACTCGGAGCCTGAAATGTGCAGTGACCAGGCGCATTCCCGTCCCCCTTAAAAAAACAATGGCCGATTTGCAATGACATCCCAGTAGGGAACGTCCCTAAAGTTTATATAGTGTTTTTTTTTTTAAGCTATTTCCAGTATTTTATTGTTCTTTACATTTATTATGTTATTTTATTTATGTCAAAAAAAATTAAAAAATTTTGAACTCTGGTGTCAGATTATTTATAAAATAATGGTGATGAACACTGGTTGGAAGGAAGGGCCCCCCCTGGGAATTTTTTTGCTTAGGGCCCCTACAGACTCTAGAATCGCCTCTGCCCATATGACCACACCACTGTGACAGTGACTCACAATGTTCACACATGAAAAGACTCTGCAACATCACACGGGGATATGCAAATCTCTCCGTACAGATGTTAGTGGAAAAGATTAGAGTTGCGAGGCCATAGGTCATAACTTAGTAGCAGACCTTGTAACGGGAGGCAGTTTGTAGCGGCTCCCGCGGGAGCTGGCAGTGTGTGTAAGCTAAGCTGTTACTTTACCCAATTAGTCCTTTCTTTTTTTTTTTTAAAGTATCACTGCTTCTCTAGGACCTATGCCCACGATTACACAGAAAACTTAACACATCTGCAACGTAAACCTCGCAGTTTAGTCAGGTGTTGACCAGCTCGGCTCCTCCATCACACGCTGGAATGCCTCCATGGGTCACGAGTATTTATTGATGACATCTGTTCCAGGTTAAAGGGCCACAGAAGGTACAAGTACATATGGAAGTCTCTTTTTTTTTTTTTTTTCTCCATGACTGCGGATGTCCAGGCTGTGTTGTCCCCTTTTACCACGTAGCTCCACTTCTGCCTTTGCACTTCAACTCTCCGCACATGTCAAATGACAGCCGTCCTCTGAGATTTATCACGGCAAGATTTATGTTTTTCGAGCAGCCAACGCTCTTGTGTCTTAGTAGCCGCACACTCGCTGCAGGCCGTGTGTGTTTTTCTTCCTGCACATTCTTATTAGTTTAGTTTATTACATGCAGCACGTCTGGTGAGGTCATTTATGGCCAACCATGGTGGTATGACAAACTCGTTTATAACGGCGGGGGTGGGTGGGGGGCTTCGGCACGTCGGATGAGATCACTCGTGCCTTCCTCGCCGCACCGAGCTCCATAGGTAATGAAATCATCAGTTTGTCTGTATATTTGTGCAGGAATACGACGGAGCAGGGATCACTGTTGTTGGTGTGCAAAGCGCTGGCTGGGGGGCCGTTTCACACACTGCCGAGTTTTCTTCTCCCACAGTTGCTGAAACACGGTAGAGATAACACGAGAGAGGTGGCGTGCTATTGATGCTAACAGACGTATGATAGTTGCAACTACTACTAGGTGTTTTTTTTTGCTTTCTTAATTTGTTTTTATAAGCAAAAATGCAATTAATCTTTGTTGTATCACTAGGGGGGAAAAAAAGACGTTGAAGGATAATTAGCAGCTCGACAGCATGTGTTCGTCTCAGCGCAGGTTCCCCGCTGTTATTGAACTCATGACCCCGATCCCTGAGGGAGACGCTCAGACAAAGATAGAGGGCAGCAGAGAGATTTAGACGTGCTTATGGAACCTGTGTGGTCCTAAGATATGCAACGTGCAGTCCAACACACACATTCAGTCCTTTGGCTGAAACTTAGACCTGATTCATACCGAGCATCCATCTGGTAGAATACCCAGCAGTGTTGCGCCCAAGCTCGCTGCGGAGAAAGTACACTGACGGAAAGAGGCACAAAGGAATAAAACTGTCCAAATGGCCCAAGCCAAAATGATGAAGATGCCACATAATTTGCTTATTTTGAAAAGGAAGTTCTTTGCTTCAATAGATGTGTATATTTAACACTTCCAAAATGAAAAATGACGGCAAAATGGGGATTGGAAGAAAAGACTCCCAAGAGTTTTGCAACTAGTTTTTTTTTTCTCGTGAATATTGGATGTCCTATGTATGAAGTCGAACATTTGATTTATCTAATTTTGGTTCAAATATGCTATATATAACAATAAAAATATGTCATGAAGACGTGGCATTCCATCTGTTTTTCTTCTGCTTTCTGCGTCGCACACTTCATATGTATCATTTTATCGGGGATTCAACAATGTTATTAATAAAGATGTAGCGATTAAGATGCATCCCGTGCTTTGTGTTTATCAAAGAGCAAAACAAATGTGCAGAGTCTGCGCATCTCCATTGGTTGCAGAACACGCCAGAGAGTTCTTTGCATCTGCGGCAGCGACGTCTCACCGTGCGACAATAAGGAAATGTTACTCATCGTGTCGTAAAATGTGGCTCACGCCGAGACGCTTAACAGATATTTATGTTTTTATGAAAACCAGTCTCGCAGTTTCACCGAGAGAGTTTTGCGCCGGGGCGTCTTTTACCAACTCTGAATGAAGGCAGCTGAAGTGGATTAGGCTAAATGTCCTTGGAAAAAAGGAGCTCACCACAAGAGTAAAGGGAAAAAATTTTTTGCAGCACAACACTGACCGCTTGGTGTGTTCTAACAGATACAAGCACTAAATCTGGTCATTCTGCCTCGTATGAGGCAATAAAAATAAAACACACACACGCAGCGTTCTACTGGAGGTACAACATTAACTCAGTCTACGGAACAGTTTGACGATATTTTCATATCCGAACATACTGTGGACAACTGCATGTGAACTAGTGCGGTATGTGCTCCGACGTTTGGACAGAGTTGGCTCCTGCACTTTTAATCGGGTTATCTATCTTGAGAAAAAAAAACAAAAAAAAAAACAATCCTTTGCTGGAGTAGAGAAGATGATATCAGGTAAAGAGATAAGTGCTAACAATCCTCTGTGGTCACCTCTGGAGGGCAGCTGTTAGACAGACACTTTCCATCTGCTTTAAAGTCGTCTGACAACAAGGGTCAGCGGCAGCAAACACGCGCACTATTGTGCTCCCCTATAGAGACAGATGTCAAGGTCAGTGTTGGAGTACAGCTGCACTGTCAGCAGCCGGAGAGAGCAATCGCTTTTAAGGTTTAAACGCGGCACAGGCGTTCGTTGATAGCTGAAAACGATAATAATGCATGCATATAAATGAGTCTTTTAGTGTGCAAACACAAGCGGATACCGCTTCCATTTTCTCTTTTACCACCCATGAGGATGTCTTCCGCGATCGCGATACCTCCCTCCATTGCACACAGTCAATGTGCCCCCATGTAGGACAAACCCTACACAACCAGTTGGACCACAGCCTATACAGATTTGTTGAGATTGGATAAAGCACATTTTGGCAGTTTTGCCCTGGCTGAGAAAAAGAAAGATGCTGACAGGGGGAGGGGGGGGGGGAGAGAAAAAGGATAAAATGCATGCTTGCTCCTGCATGGGTGGCATTTTTCAACCGAAGTTTTTAATTGGTATGCAAAACACAATAGTCAAGTTTGAGCTGCTTCACATAATTGCCGATGGCCCTTGAAAAGATTGAAAAAAAAAAAAAAAAAAGCGGGTTAATAGCGCTCAGAGTGCCACTGAGTCACATGGTTTTTACGGTTTGCATCACACACATGAGGAAGGAGTGCTTGAATATCTCAGCTTTCTCCCAGCTGTTCCAAAAAAAAATCATTGTGCAACCATCTTTGCCAAATCCATCCAAACCAGTGGAAAATAAATGATATGAGGACTTGCTGACATGTTGAAGTCGACTTTAATTCCTCGTTTTGGCTCGGGGCTCCATTGTTCAGCCACAGAGGAGGATCTTCGCTCCCATCTGGCGCACTATGTGCAGCACTGAAGTGCGGGCCAGCTCAGTTGGGTCATTACAAAACTAAGTCCAACTCGCAGCAGTAATTGTTGAATATATGATATCAACTGAAGTCAGAAGGGCCCCCACGGTTATGATGCACCGAAATTAGATTTGGGGGAAGATCTAAGCAGATGTTTTAATTTGGACGATCTTCAACCTACACGCAGTGCTGATCTCCTAATCCTCTGGATCTGAAGGTAAACACAAAGACTCTCGGATGCTGAGAGGGGACACTCACAATATTTGGTTAAGAGATTTCAGACTGGAGGAGGGTTACTCACCTGCAGCACCGAGAATGTCTTTTGTGTGGCTGGACAGGTCAACACCGTATCCATTTTCACTCGCTGGGGATGGGAATGTGTTTGCTCAGGCCTATCTCCGGTCTCACAGAAGCTCAAAGTGGTTCATTCTGAACGGATAATCTATCGTCGATAGTCTCTCTTCGAGCAATTTTTCATCCCCGGTTATCCAAAAAAGAAAGAAAAGGAGGAGGAGGACACGTTTGATTTTAATTCATTCTCGTGAATCTACTGCTATAGTGAGAAGCGTGAGACAAACTTGGATCAGTGGAATTACGTTTAGCCTTTCTGACTTTAACCTCAACCATCATTAGCTGTAAAAGCAGAAGTGAAGAAGATCTGTTTAGGGCAGGTCAGCACCTGTCACACCTGATAAAGCTCTTCTCTCAGCAGAACCTCATCTCCTGCTTTACCTGCCTATTTCAACAGATAAGTCGGCCTCTAACGGATATGAGAAACTTAATATTACTATTTTATTAAGTTAAATATAATAAGGGAAATGTGGGCTGATTTAAATGCAAGATTGCTAAATGTTAAAAAAGAATAATGCACAAATAAGTAGCGTTTAGGGGGGATGGAAATGTCAGTCTGTCTGTTGGTTTGGCCACTGCTTTGGTTAAGACACAAATACCTCAACAACCACTGTATAAATTGCCATGAAATTGTGTACAGACATCTGCGGTCCCAGAGGATGAATCCTGATGACACTGGTGATCCCCTGACTTTTTTTTCTTTCTTTTACAGACTTTGTTTTGTTTACAACAGGTCAAATTTTCCCCTTTGTCAAATGTTTTTGATTATGAACAAATGTTTGCAAGACTAAAGACGTTTCCATGAGCCGCAGGACATCGGGTTTGGTGCTAACTAGCAAAATCAGGGCTGGAATAAAAGCAACGATCTGTTTTTATTTTTTGTATACTTTGTCATGAGACTAAAATTCAAAAAAGCAAACACGACAGATCCCTGCGAAGTAATCCTATAATTGTACGAACTGCAGGTATATGCCAAATGTGTTTCAGTAGCAGTTTAAAGTAGATTTTCTTTGGTGTGATTGATTGCAGTGATGAAAGCATCAGCCATGATTACAGCAATAAGTCATTTTGTCTCAATTCATTACACGCCTTTATGGGGTTAGTTTAGAAATTAGAAAACAGAGTGCCGTGTGTTACAACACACAGTCGAAGGGGTTGACGGCCTGTCAAAGTGGGACTGACTAATTACAGCTCTCCTCTACCCCAGGGCAAGAAGAAACTGCAGCTTGTGTTGTTCATGTCTAATTATTTTGACATGACAGGATGAGCAATCCTACAAATATCAGCCAAGTGTGACAGACACCCATTGACTGATGCCTTGACTTTTCTCTGTTTTCTTTTTTCTAGGGGGGGTAAAAAATGCCTCTGCTACTTCTTATCAAAGACCACAAACCTACATTATGAAGCTTAACTGCGCCTCAACAGCTATTAAAGCTCATTTGCAGTATCAGCATAGTATTTTGCAAATTATACACAGTCTACTCTGGATTTTGCAGGCGATAAAGACTCTCCCTGGAGATCGGAAAGGGGGTGGAAAGGGCTCAATTTGGGCCTTTCAGACGCACTGAGTGGGAGCTGTGCTTGTGCAGCAAGTCGCCAGCCTTAGTTGCGTTGGTATCTCCACCTGAGATCAGAACGCTCCAACAAAGAGTCAGCATTCACATCGAAAGATAGTTCCCGGGGCCCGGAGGGGAGTTGTTGAGTTGGGCAAGAATGTCTCACTGGTGCCAGGTTTTTATTTCGGTTGTAGGTCCGTTTGCGAGAGTGCAATCTCCGAGTGTGTGGCATTATGGAGGACGTCCAAACGGTTAAGATGGAATTCCCTGATTGCCATTGAGACCTGAACCCCACTGTTCCCGACGTGATCGCTATCACGCCAGCACTCTCTCGAAGCACACAGCTATTCATTAAAGATGGCTATCGACGGGTCTGAGGCGAGAGCAGGGTTTTCAGGGGCAGCCGACGAGGCGAGATCGTCGGGTCGCATCTAAGATTGGCTCGCTTAGCATTTTTTCTCTCCGTGTTCTTTTACAATTAACACGACTTCAAGGAGTCTCTCAGGTATCCGTTTGCCTCTGTTAGATGTCAGAAAGAAAGGGCCTAATGAGTTACTCGTATAGAACACAGTCACAGGGATATGAAATCACCCAACATCCCCATAACAAATAAACATGAAATACCTCACAGATGCAACAAAAGATCAAGGCAGGGCCACAGGGATTTAGATACGCCAAACTCCCCTTCGGATTCAGCGTAGCGTAGCGCTCCCATTATCTGTGTGAATATCATATCTAGACCTTATATTTTCCATTACCGAGTACCCGGCCTATCTCGCAGCTGGAAATCTGCAAGATTTGTTCATACAGCAGCTTGTGCGTCAGTGTGGTTTAGCTGGAGCTGATCTTTGTTGGTTACTTTCATGGTCGAGTGGCTGCGTGTTTAAGTCAGAAAGCAAGGTTATTAATTTCTCAGGGAACATATTTACCAGAAGTCAGAATGCTTCAGCGGCATGTCAGAGTCATGTCTTTATATCTGTTTTATGTCTTTCAGAAATATTTGATCCCCGAGAAGCTCGCGCACACTTATTGACCTATAATGAAGCAGCAAACACTTCCTGCTTCATTATTCCAGGCAGATACAGACAGAGGATAGTGAGAGTGTGGTGTATGCTGGCCTGACTCAGCAGTAGAGGGCTCCCTTTTCCACCACTCCAAATGATCTGAAATCTCACACACAGCACTATTTATCTTCCGTGAAGTAATCTGTGATGTGAGTTTTAAACCTTTGAGAGTGTCTTAAAGGTGCATTATGTAATAAATCTAAAGCAACTGGCCATAAAATCCTCCTAATATGTCACAGAGACTCAGGAATAATGTTCATATAACAAACTGAACTCACCAACAACAACAGTACAGACAAAATATTTGCATTAAAAAGAATATTTTGCAGACTGCAAATCATGTTTACGTTTTGAAATCATGTTTTTGGCATGTGGCGCCACCTACCGCCGTCTACCAATCATTGCAGTCAGTGGAGTCTCAGCTGCCGAGCAACCACGGGTTGCCAGTTACGTCAGAAAGCGAAACCTAAAAGACCTCGGGTATTTTGAATTTGAGTGTAGTAACCGTTTTTGACCACATTGTCACATATGGCACCTTTAATTCTACTTTTTAATTACAAACATTAAATGCAGGCCTAGCAGAGCAACATTTTAATTTTCGGGTGCTTCCATGCAACAAGTAAAGCAACAGTTTCCACTTCCGCTCTGCACTCCAGAGCAGCTCCTCAGAGCGAGTTGTCTGTCTTGATGGAGTGGGCTGTTTGCCAGGTAGGAGTTCCCCTGCCATTAATCTTACTGTGGCTCTGAGTGACAGACTGAGTTATCAACTAAAACTTTCAGCCACTTGAGACGGCTACTGATGTTTGGCTTTCTAAAAAAAAGAAGAAAGAGTAGGAAGCCATTCCTCTGGTGGCAAAAAGGCAGACGCTGGTGTAACTTAAGCATTGTGGAAGCCCCTCTGCAGCCCTGTAGCATTATCTGGACAAACTAATATTTACTCCGAGACAGAGCAAACACACTCATTGACTCTGGCTTTATTCAGTATCCTGGCATTGTTGATGGATTAACTCCTAATGATGAAATCTAACCTGCTCAGAGTGATCTAAAGGCTTCACTTCTGAGGGTGCTGTGCAGCAAGTGAAATGATTAGAAACAGTTTTAAACAAAGAAGCTGTTTACAAAAGCAGGGGGGGAGAAAAAAAATCATTATTGGTTACAAGCCGATGAATAAAAATTTTGGGGGGATATAGAGAGGTGCAGAGCAAGCTTAGGGGAAAATCATTGCTTACAAATTACCCATCAGCTGCTTCCCGATCAATGTGCACGTTATTCCGAAGACGAGCTCTCCCACAAAGATGAAAACAAAATCAACAACAGTCTGTTTCTTTTTTATCGGCGGTGTTCTGAGGGATCGGAGATTTGCAAGCAGTCTGTACATGAAAAAGGCAAGTAATGAGTTGGTCTGAAGTCTGACCACAGTGCGGTGAATCTCCGTTTGAGTGAGGTCTGCTTCGAATAAAAACTGATTTGCCTGCACCCCCCCCCCCCCTTAAATTTAGTCTCCGAAATTACACACCCTTCAGAGCATTGTCGGAACGGCACCAGACTTGAAGGTCTTCCTTTCTCACCAGAGTGTAATGAGAAACTGCTTGTAGAGGACGCTGGTCCATAAAGGCAAACACCTGCGATGATGAAACTGAGGGGCATCAATCTTCCTTTAGCGCTCCATCAACGCCGAATAGAGAAACTAGATTCTCCTGACCGACCCGTTAGCTCTGTGCAATCAGAGTGGAGACGAGACCTAAGAACCTCAAGATCCTCCACATGAATGTTGAAGAGAGACACGAAAAAATAACACAAGACAAATGTCCATGGATGATGATGATGAGGCCTCAGTTTGGATTGTTTGTTTTTGTGTGTTTTCACCATTCATTCATGCTGTCAACTATATATGTATAAGTGTCATTTATTTGATGAACTTGTTTTTTACTGACAAGTGGACTTGTTATTTTAAACTCTGTCCAATTCGCCTTAAAAATGCCAACACATTCTTGATGTCAACACGCTAACTATTGATATTAGAGGAAGAACTGTTCTTCAGATTCTTTAGTCATCAGACAATGAATACTTTTTCAGTGATACAAAGCTAATGCTTGGGAGCTAGTTATAATAGCTACTAAGGTAAATACAAAATACAAGTTATTTTTTCTTAAAGGTGCCATATGTAAGAATGTGGCCAAAATCGGTTACTACAGTCAAATTCAAAACACAGAGGTCTTTTAGGTTTTTTGACGTAACTGGCAACCCGTGGTTGCTCGGCAGCTGAGACTCTACTGACTGCAATGATCGGTAGGTGGCGCCACATGCCAAAACATGATAGCAAAACATTAAACATGATTTGCAGTCTGCAAAATCTCTTTTTTAATGCAAATATTTTGTCTGTACTGTTGTTGTTGGTGAGTTCAGTTTGTTATATGAACATTATTCCTGAGTCTCTGTGACATATTAGGAGGATTTTATGGATTTATTACATAATGCACCTTTAATTAATTTAATGGGCTATATACATATCAGAGCATTAAATATTCATTGATGGTGTATGCAAGCTTCTTATTAGTGCCTTTTATGGCTTATTGGTAATACTTTGGAACACAGTAAGTAACATTATAATAATAGTATGGTTTTCAAAATGGTGTTCGTGGGTTAGGGTTAGGGTTTCCTCACGCAATCCAACAAGATGCAAAAGTTGGGCATTTAGGCAAATTGGACACACTGTAGGTGCGAGAGGTGGCGGTTACCAGGCCATTACTTGGTGACAGTAAGTGGTATAAAATAAACGCAGTAAACTCAATAGATAAAATAGTAAAAACATAATCAAATAAATAGGTTTTCACTGGAGGCTGATTGTGGTATAAACAGATGCACTTATAGATTCATGCACATAGTGTACACTGTGTGGTGTCATAAATCATTTCTGATTGTCACGTTTTAAAAGATCACATGAAGTGGACTTGCTTTTTCTTGACGTATTTTCATTAGAGTCGACCCTGACAAGAATTTCTCTTGTTTGCGTTTGCAGGTGGACCAAAGACGGCGTGATGTGCGGCGTATCCATACAGTGTCTTGTTTTCAGTGGACAAAGCCTCGGCATTCTTTGGCACGTTTGAAACCTCGACGAATCCGTGTGCGTGTTTATTTGTTTTGTCGGACACACACACACACACACACACACACAGACTTGGATTTCACTTATAGTGTAACGGCAGAGCTTGTTAACTACCCGGTAATGGATAGCCCTGGTGTGCACGGACACATCCTCCTCATTCTTGCGCTGCGGCGAGCAGGAAGAGAAAGACGAGCACTTCCTTTATCACTCTGACACTCACCTTTTTGTCTTTGTCTCTCTCGGAGCTTCTTTATGTGCCGTGAAGGTGGTTAATGGCTTTTCTTTGCCTTTTACCCTGAAGCACATAAAGGAAATATTTTTCCACGTTATGTGAGTTGATGTCGCTGATAAACACGACTGTAATGTACTTTGTGTATAAAGAACTTTAAAATAACGCTGATATTGAACTTTATTTGTGATAATACGTGACATCATAATACACGAACATGTCAATTCGTGTTTATAAGTCGTTGCACAACTCGAGTGTGGGGGAAAAAAAACAAGTTTTCTTTACTAAACCAGTGAAAATACTCGTCAACCACAGGACAAAAACGATTGTGTTTCTCATTAGGGTTTCACAGAATGACTGCAGCTGAAAGACAGACGGCTCACTGGACAATTGAATGCAGTTTAAGCATTTCTGCAGAGGCCCACCTTGCTATTGTGGCTTGGACGTGTGACTGGTGGTTGACTCAGTCGACAGTGAAGGGTGATGAGTGAGAGGATCTGCAGCGCGGCGAGTATAGCCACCCACATGGCTTTATATCTCGTCTGCAGATGAGTCTGATACATTTCATAAAATAAAATAGGACAGATTTGTTGTTTTTAACGCAGGCATTCAGAGTTTTTCTTTCACTGATCAGCCTGTGATTTCACAGTGTGTATACTTAACTGCAGTGCAGAAATACTAGTTGTACATTATGTATTTTTGATGAATTATTACTTTCCTAAATGAAGGCAGAAACTTTTTTTTATATATATATATGTACAGTATATATTTCCCTAAATTTAATATAAATATATTTTAAAAAATACAATTAATTTAAAGGCGCCGTATGTAAGAATGTGGCCAAAAACGGTCACTACACTCAAATTCAAAATACCGAGGGTATTGTAGCTCAAACGTAACTGGCCACCCGTGGTTGCTCGGCAGCTGAGACTCTACTGACTGCAATGATCGGGAGATGGCGGTAGGTGGCGCCACATGCCGAAACATGATTTCAAAACATAAACATGATTTTATTAATATTATTATTTTTTTAATGGCTGTACTGTTGTTGTTGGTGAGTTCAGTTTGTTATATGAACATAATTCCTGAGTCTCTGTGACATATTATTTATTACATAATGCACCTTTAAATATAATTCAACAATTTGTTTATTCTCAACACAGAAACAAAAAATGAAATTGACCTATTCTCTTTTATATTTTGCTGGATCTTTACTCAGCTCATAGTTACTAGTTCTTTTGCAGATGAGCATTTAAGTAAAAGACATGATTAGTTTTATAAAATATAATCATGCTACGACAGATTAAAGCTGATCCTGTATCTCTTATACCAAGCATATTTCTTAAGCGGTCAGACGATGTCATGTTGTGTTTCACTTATTTTGGTGTGGGGTGTTGTAGTGTCAGCTGGGTCTGGCTCTCTTCCCCCCCAGTGGAGTGGCCACATCAGACCCTTCATTCAGTTTTTAGACCCCATGTTTTCGCCATGCCAAATTAACAAGCCACCACTTTGGGTCAATGCCGCGTGCGAGTGCTGAGACGTGGGGAGAGAGAGGGGGAGGCGTGTCCGAGTGAGGAGCAACCAGTGGCGGCAACGTCGTGCACGGTTCTCCACAACTGGCTGCACTCCGTGTTCTTCAAAGGGCCTCGTCCTCTCTTCTCCCCCCCCCCCCCCTCCCCGCTCTCCACCGAGCTTGTTTGTAGCCACAGTCGACTTCACAGCTTCCTCAGACCTCGTTGCTCAATAAAACACGCCAACAACAAAACGCTGATACTGTCGATGCAGGGTAAGGCGAGACGTGTCGTGTAAATGATTAATTCACCCCGGGATGCTGCAGAGGGTTGTGTAAGTTTGTGTTGATTTAGACATTCAGCCCGTCTTGGTCATCAGCCAACAAGTTGCTTCGAAAAAATCTGACAAGTGATAGGGGCTGGCAGCTCTGACTGGTGCCGTTGTCACGAACGCTCAGGGAGTGGCGGCAGCAACAGGGCATGGTCAAAAGGTTTGATTAATGACAGTCAGTGTTGTTTACCTCTGGCCTTTTGTTGCATTATCTCTTCAGTTCTCTACATGGTGACATGTTCCACTTGCATGGGGATCTTGCTGAACACGTGCACTATTCAACAACAGGCTCTGCGTGTTTCAGAGTGTTTAGTTCCTGGTATCTCGTTTGAATATGGAGTTAATGTCTCAATACATAAAGTGGGCTGTTATTTTTCTTAGAATGGGATGGAAACTCATTCCTTCCTCCACACTTGACTTTGGGATTTTTCTCACTTTGTAAAATGTAGGTTAAACTATTTTTATTTGGCAGAAATTGAAGATAAAAACATAATATACCTCATTTTTTAAAGGTGCCATATGTAAGAATGTGGCCAAAAACGGTTACTACACTCAAATTCAAAATACCGAGGTCTTTTAGGTTTTGTTTTCTGACGTAACTGGCAACCCGTGGTTGCTCGGCAGCTGAGACTCTACTGACTGCAATGATTGGTAGACGGCGGTAGGTGGCGCCACATGCCAAAATATTTTGCAGTCTGCAAAATATTTGTTTTAATGCAAATATTTTGTCTGTACTGTTGTTGTTGGTGAGTTCGGTTTGTTATATGAACATTATTCCTGAGTCTCTGTGACATATTAGGAGGATTTTATGGCCAGTTGATTTAGATTTATTACATAATGCACCTTTAAGTGTAAAGCAGGGGTGTCAAACTCATTTTCACCGAGGGCCACATCAGCATAATGGTTACCCTCAAAGGGCCAGATGTAACTGTCATAGAGAATAAATGTAACCAAATACAATGTAAAATAAAGGTAACTACTCCGTAACATATTGCTAAATAACCATCTGCATTCATTACTTATTCAAGTTACAAATATGATGTGTTATAGATGTAACCCGGTCCGCGATGGTGATGCCGTCACTTTGCGGGTAACGCAATCGCCATGCATTGTGGGAAATGTAGTTAAAGCAGCATAGACCTATTTTAACACAGATGTTTAAGACCACTCACGGGCCACATAAAATGACGTGGCGGGCCACATCTGGCCCCCGGGCCTTGAGTTTGACATAATGTAAAGAGTACCCTATAACGATCCCTGTAGGCTAACTAGACTCCACTCTCTCCAGCTTCACCTTGTTGCTAAATCAAACACACTGTACCTTTTTCAACCATTAATTCTGCTTTATTTAGTCACAACCAACTTTGCATAACAACAAGTATAGGCGTATATACAAAATTCAGGAGATTGCCCAGCCTCTTTTTTTTTAAGGCTGTATATGTTATAATAATGAAAGTACATGTTAGCGGTCCACGTTAAATGATTTATGTCTTCAGAAGGAACAAATGGGTTTTGGGCAGAGAGCCACAGAGGGCAGGGAGGTCATAAACTACTGAGAGGAAACATCGTTGGTTTTGGTCTTTTTATGGGATTTGTTTACATTGACAAAAATATAGTATTATAACAGCCCTCCGGTTTTGGAGAAAAGTGAATTTACTCTGACACTAAACATCAGGTAACACATCTCGGGGAGTCGAACGGCTCCCGTTTGATGTTCTCTTTTTAAACACAGAAACATTCATTCGCATCGTTTCACAGCCCCCGGACTGAGCTTAAGGCAGGATTTTGCATCCCCACGCCGACAGACAGTACAGCGGTTTACCGCTCACATTTCTGGGGAGAAGAGTCATCATCCTATTATCACCTAATAAGAATTTGAGCCAAAAATTAACTTGAAGGCAACCCTTAAATCAAACGCTTTTTTGTGTGTATACTGGTAGCATTTGGTGTGTGTGTGTGGCAACATTCAGCACAGTATATATTTCAGCACACTTTAAATAAGTCACAGATGGGCAGTCAGGCAGAACATTAATTCTATAGTCCCCACAAATTAGAGAGGATCCTCTTGTACCAAGGGCTGTTTCTGTCTTTGCCCAGATCTTCACTAAAATAGACTGCGACTACAAAACTGCTGACAAATTTCCATCGTGAAAGTCTGCAGTGGAGAAATTCAAACTCGGTTAGACGTTGATATTTATAACGATTACTGATTAAGACAAACAAATTACAAGCATTCTTTTTTTTTTTATAAACAAACGCTTTCATGCCAGTGCTTTGGAGAAGTCCATTTTAATTATGTTTGCAAACATAATTTCATGCTCTTTTAGTCATCTGTATGTAATAATCAAAGCTTGGCTCGGGCGATTCAATGTGATCCTGTGGTTCTTCTCTTTATTGCCGTATTGCTGTGTCCTCCAAGGACCAAATTTTTTTTTTTTTTTTTTTTAAACGGCGGCGGAATCTCCCAAGAGCAAAAAAAAAAAAAAAAAAGTGAAATGATACGTTTTCATTTAGAAAGCCAAATGTCATCATCATGTCTCTGTCCCTTTTTTTGTGCTTTTAGAGCATCTGGTTGATGTGGTGAGCTGGCAGAGCAAGTAAGAACATGGGAGGGAGGCATTTATCATCCTCCAGACTACAGAGCTGTAACTCTGCCTGCTTGGAAATCCTGTGGACAGTCAAAGGAAGGGGGGAAAAACACACACACACACACACACACACACAGGCAATGGTGATTACATTACAAGGATGACATCGTTACTGAACCACTGCTTTTAGTGTTTTAGTTTTTGGGGAGGGTCAAATCATGAAGGCATCACTTTTTTTACAAATTCCTCTTCATATTGTGTCTTAATTGATCTGTATGTGTGTGTCTTTAAACCTGCATAACTTCCCTCTGCTCACCAAACACAACACAGGCCCGAGTGGCATCTGTACGAGCAGAATTTTGAAGTTATGACTTCGCTGACAGGCACATGTTTGCTGTGTCTCCATAGCAAGTCAATTCATTTGAAATCTTAGACACCGCCATCACCCCCCCCCCCAAAAAAATGTGATACTTTGCCAACTTAACACTTTCTCTCACTCTCTAAAAGGTTTCTAGTGATGTTTATTTTACTTTTTTTTGTGTTCCAAGACCTGTCTGGGCTCTGCCATGTCATCTGTCCTGAGATGCTCTCATGTTGATATTTTTTTTGTGTGTGACTGTGTCAAAGACTCCACCGCCCACCCCCCCAACACAAAAGAGGATAGAGACAATGTCAAATCACACCCAGCGACGTGACAGAGACACAAGCTGCGTCGCTCCCGTATTTATGGCAGACGGATAACCGTGTCTGTTCGGGCTTTTAAGGCGACTTGTCACTGTCGCACTTTCACTTGGATTAAGACTGGTGCTTGATATCATGTCCATTAGGTTCAAGAAGACCAAGTCTTCTATACATCTCTTCAAGTACCTGTTTAAATCTGTGGTATTTTAAAAACCTAAGTCTAGGCATCTGCACACTTGGGATTTTTGAAGTGTAAAAAAATATATATTTTTATAAAAAACTATACTGATGTATTTTTTAATGGTTCTCAAACTGTGGCACGTGTACCACCAGTGGTACACAAGCTTAACCTGGTGGTACATGGAGGAAAATCAGAAATACTGTTCTACTGTTTAAACACCATGGGTATGAGTGGGAAAATGAAACAAATGACAACAAAATAATTGAATAATAATAATAATAATAATAAGAGTTACCTTAGCTCTTGCTAGCACCACTGTGTTTTAACGTTGGCAAAAATGGTGTTTACTTTGAGAGCTCAATATATAATTTTTTAAGTGGTATTTGATATAAAAACCTTTTGGGAACCACTGATCGAAGCAAATGGGAAATGATATCTTGAACTGTCTTATCCAAACCAGAATAAAAAGTTATATTACTCATATTTGAACAATGCATACACTTAATTCTAAAGGCTGTTCTGGGATTGAAAAGTGGCTCCAATTATCTCCAAACACACACACACACACTAAAGAAATATTGTGTGCCCTGTAAAAACAGAAAATATCTATTTAGAAGCAGCCCACCTGCTGCCCCGACCAACACAGAGGCTCTGCACAGGACACAGTGGGGGGTATCACTTGCTGCCCCCTGATTGATGACCATAGGTCCCGCAGGAAGTAACCCCGCCACCATGAAGGAGTGTTTTCTGAACCCCAAGTGGTATCCGGGAAAACACGAACGAGTCCAGTCAAGGGAGCGTGTGTACGCGTATAGGCCATCTTAATGTTTGGATATAGTGAACCTCTGGGGATTTTGCTGCTAACGGGGGGAAATGAATCATACAGTTGAGAGGGCATCCAAATTCCAACTCTGTGTTAACGGGGTGACATCTCAGTTCTGTCTGTTTCGGAAAACAGAGCTCTATGAACACACAACTGATCAATGCCATGCAAGTGGATATCAGAATAGCTAGCAGACGAACAGTCAACTTCAAATAATGAAATGAGTATGTCTGGATTTTATTAGGATGCAAATAACACTAAAAATAATGATTGTGGTGTTTCATTTTGAAAAAAGTTGCCATTGCCAAAAAAAGATAAAAGAAATTGATGATGTTTCTGCAGGGACTTTGAAATGAATTGATCTAACATTTATTTATTTGGATTAAAGAATTACATGCAGCTGATTAAACACAGGTTATACCTTTTAATCCCACTGTAATATTTAAGTTTTTGGAGAGCAATGAATGGTTTGGTTGCTCAATAATCTCACTGGATGAGCCTCAACTAAACTGTCAACTGTCAGTTGTAATGGAAACTATCAAAACTGTGTGGTTTTTAATTCATATGGAGCACTTTTAGCACATTGATAAACAGCCTGTAGAATGACTCAGGCTTAGTGATACATAAGATATTATTTGTCTTGTTGCATTCACACTGAAGCCACTGTTGAGAAACCGCAGACATGCTCAGTCCGGACTCAACCAAACTAAATAGGCCCTGACACCAACCAAACTACTGCATTTCACACCTTTCCTCCCCCCTGCATCAACAACCTCTGTGCTGAATTTAGAAAAGTCAAATCAAATTTATAAAAGCCCCAATTAAGCAACAGAAATATCTTCAAATAAATAAATAAATAAATAGTGTATCATAACACTATGACATCAAAAGGAAGGGTGTTGTTTTATCACTGTTGGATATTAAATATTAAATCAGTGAATTAATTGGTTTGCCAGTTTTGTCAATAAAAACAATAATTATCATACGGTAGAATAAAACTGTGCAGAAGTTACTGTAAATGTCTTAATATGCGATATTTCATGCAAGACATCAATATATTGTTTTAATTTAATTGGACAAAAATAAAAGAAATATACTACATATATATATATATTTTTAAAAAAATGAGGTGTGCGATTATTAAATATGATCAAATATTCAGTTACGCACGGACACTCCAGGTGTGCGCAGGTTTCTCGTTTGCGCCACGCTGTAGAGCGCGAGAGCACAGGCCTGTATGAGTGTAAAGTGTGATTTTTACATGAGAGAGAGAGAGAGAGGGAGGGTTTAAAACATTATTATTATTATTATTATTATTATCCATGAATAAAGTGCATGTGGGTGGATTTGGCCTGTCAGCTGCTCCTCTGCACGCACTGTTCATTAACGCGCTGATCAGGCCTCAGATTTGCCATCATGGCAGGTATATCAGTTACCACTCACACACACACACACACACACACACACACACACACACACACACACACACACACACACACACACACACACACACACACACACACACACACACACACACACACACACACACACACATACACACACACACACACACACACACACACACACACAGAGATAGCATCGGTGCAGGAGGCAACCGGCTTGTGGATGAGGTTACACCTGAGTAATAAAAAAAAACCCTCACCTCTCTCTCAGTAAACAGTTGCGTAATGATCCAAAATGTCCCTTTAATTGTGATATTTTGGATTTAAATGCAGCTGAGAAACGTTTCCACGACCAAAGGTCACTGTCTAAGCCATAGAATAAACCTCAATTCGAATATATGTTCGATTTTAATCATTATAAATGCTATTCCAGTGGAGAAATGCACAGGTAGAAATGGTTTTGGAGACGAGGAGCACACTAAAGTGCAGAAATCCCATCAAAACCGTAAAACCACTCGTGGTTTTGCAGAGAAATTACATCCACCGTATTTCTTTTTTTTATATTTAAATAAAAACAACACACTCAAAACCACCAAAAAAAAAAGCAGAAAAAATGAAAGAACAGTTCCATTCGTACCACTCAGAGTGCTGAAATGACGCATACGCTGAAAGACCATAGTGCGGCAAAATTTGAGAAAGCATTTATTATTATTATTATTATTATTGAATATTTACAATGAAATTAAAAAAATATATAATTAAAGCTTTGGCAAATATTTAACATTTAGACAATTTAGTTCTTGAGGGGGAAAAAAAGTCACTGTGAGATCGAGATCATGGGCCACAAATGATAAGTCTTTTTTTTTTTTTTTTTAGATATGGCTGAAAAAAACAATACAGAATAGCCCTTTTATATAATAAAATATCATTGATAGACTTTTTTCTTTTAAGTCCAAACATGAAAGTGTGTCATTGGAGAGAGAGAAAGGGGAAAAAAAACAACTATCAACCAATGAAGGGGAGGGGGGGGGGGGGGTACATCCATGCAAGCTTACATTCATATGTCCATGAAGGTCTATAAAGCTACAGTATACTGTATTCATAATGCATGTGAATAGGCCTGTGTTTGACTGTGAGCTGTGCTAACACCCATGGGGAGGAGGAGGAAAGGCCATTAGAGTTCAGACTTACTGTTGGAGCTGATGAAAATGAGTTCATTTAAATGAGTCTGGTAATTAAGGTTGGTGTAAGTCCCGGTTATGATGATGAGGTAGGGAGACTGAGTCCATGCACACTGTTCAAGTCTTCATGTTGCTGTTGCTGCTGCTGCTGCTGCTGCTGCTGCTGCTGCTGCTGCTTCAGTGGACTGGGTGGCTTTCTGTCTCCTGCACAAAGAGAACAAAAACAATCGTAATTAGAGTGGACCTGTGCATGCAAACGCCTCATCAAAACAAAATCATTATTTACCACTTCTAACGGCAATCATTTCACCTTTAGTGTTGCAGCTGCCTGAAACTATATAACATAGAGTTCAGGAATGAGTGGCAACACCTTAGATTACAGTTCAGTAACAATATGGTAATAGTATGGCAATATGGGGGGGGGGGGTTATATTATGGTGATCTTTTTATAGTAATCACCAATGACAGTTGGGTAATAACAAGTCAATGATCGTATAGTAATTATTATTATCATGTCATAAATAACCTTCCAATTACAGAATTATTGCCATTTTGTTACTGTTACTCCTCTACTATAATGTAAAGTGCAATTTTGCACTGCCCAACGTTTAATACTTCGAACAGATAACACTCACTAGTATGGTTGCTATGGTATGCCACATGTTATATGAGTGGATTCCATTTGTGCCATATGTGTGTGTAAGTGCACGTGACGCACATGACACACAAATTGTTGTTTTGAATTCATTAAATTAAAATACAGTGAAATGTTCTCCCCCAATTAGTGACATATGATTATAATTAGTTTGGAATGTACCCACATATGCTTCTACTTATTAATATTAATATTAATAATGGTATTATTATTATAGATAAAAATAATATTATATATATATATTTATAATAATAATACTAATAATACTAATAATGATAATAATGGATATTCAGGATCTTATGTACCTTCTCGGGCCTGCTCGTGCTTGAAGGCCATAGCTGAGTGGATCTCCCCCGCGTGCATACCCATGCCGCCACCTGGGTGGGACAGGACGGGGCTCTGTGGCTGCCAGTGGTGATGGTGTCCCGGGGCCACGTAGCCGCCCGCTGACCCGCTGTACACGCCGTACTGGTTGGTGGGAGAGTAGGCGCACGCCGAGACGTAACTGGACAACGTGGATGAAGGCTGTAGATAAAACGCACGGGACAACATAAGCACGCATTTTTTTAATTTATAGCAGTGGATCTTTGTTTATATCCAGTAAACAATAATAAAATGTATCATAGAAGCATTATTCCCCCCCCCAAAAAAAAATTCCCTGACATAAACATATGGCCTTGTGTGCCTCTTTCTCTGATGTAGAAACTTTTCACACGTCTTTTTCAGAAAAAAACAATTATTTACCTAAGGCCTCTGCTGCCCATTTTGGCACCAAACACATGAGGACTCTTCCCAGTAAAGAAAATAAAATGGCGTGTCTATATATATAGACACACAATGTGCAGTCTCTGCCTTAAAAGAAGCGTCACGGGACTGTGCGTAATGTGTCCAACGTTCTCGTGTTATAGTCGCAGGATGTGATTATTACCTGTGCGTATTTTATGTCGGCGTCGATGGCTGATTTGTCGATCCCGTTGATTGTGTGAGCCGCTGGGAAAGCTGCTCTGTTGACGCTACCCCACTCCTCCATTTTTGGTGGATATCCTTCTGCTCCAGCAATGGCTGATTTAAAACACATTAACTTCGTGTTAAATATACAAAATATAATATGTGAGGGCAAAAATGATTCATTAATAACTGTAGAAAATGAAGCAATTACGCACGAGCTCTTGAACTTTCAAATATAACAGTTTAAAAATAGATTTACACAAGTAACTGTATTATTTAAAGTCGTTATTTTAAATAATGACGTGCGTAAATGTTTGCAGTTCTCGTGTGTTATGGCAGTGTTCAACAAATGCATAAAAAAAATATGTCAACGCGTCATTAAATTAAATTATTTCATTGTGACGTGTTTGCGTAAAACACATGCAACTGTTTGTATATAAGAAACAAATATATAATTAATTAATGAAAGGTATAAACACTTTCTCCAACATGTTCCCGGACCCTGTCCTGGTCCAAGGCTTAATAATAAAACACTGCACACATGTGACAAACTCGCTGGATAAAGTAGGCCTAAGGTAAAGAAAGAGACGCCATGTAATGATGGATGGATTATAGGGGATGTAGCAGGTGATCAGGGGTGTTTGCAAATGCATCATGCCGTGAAAAGGCCCACTGAAGGTGGCCTTATTCTGCCATTAGAGGTTATAGAGGAAATAAACAACCATATATTTATAAACAGCTGGATCTAAGGTCAGAAAGTCACATATAGTGTCTGTGTTTCCTCTCACCTGAGGGATCCATGAATGCTCGTATACCGAGGATGTTGCTGACGGTGTGCGCAGAAGGCCAGGCTCTGGATATGCTCACATGTCCCGCGGTCACCGGTACTCCAGGAGCGCTGCTCATCTTGGGCGACATGGTGTTGGGGTAGGAATAAGGATATATGTGGTTGTAGGAGAGTCCGGCCTGCGCCGAGGCTTGCTTCCCGCTCTCGTACTGGTTCGGCTGAGACAGATTCCCAATCTTGTTGCGTAAAATCCTGCTGATGGAGCTGACCGACGGCACATTGTACTTGTCACAAACTCCATCGGCCAAAAGCCTGTCCCGGATCTCCCACGCAAAGATCCCGGGGTCGTTTTGTTTGTATTCCCTGATGTGTTTCACCACGTTGGGCGTCGTGACGCGCGGTTTGCTCCCACCGATGGCACCGGGTAAGATGGAGCCCGTCTCGTTGTACCTCGCTAAGATCTTGCTCACGCAGCCGTGCGAGACTCGCAGCTGCCGGCTGATGTCGCAGGGCCTGATCCCGAGCTGAGCCAGCTCCACTATTCTTAACCGTATGGCGTTGGGCAGAGGTCGCCCGTTGACGAACACGCCGCCTAACTGGTTCACCTCTCCATAGGTTTGCTCTGCAGGGAGAAAAAAACAGACAAGATACACACACTTTACTCGAGCTGGGAGTCAGTTAACCACTCTATATACTGTATTTCCATCCAAGGAAATAGACGCATCACGGTAATAACAGACACATGCGACCTCAACATGCACCAGAATGACACAGGCCGACGCCTGTAATTTACACCATAAATTAAGGCTATGGAGTTGTCAGCCTCCACACACACACACACACGCGCACACTGCTGTTAACCAACAACTTTGGAGAAAGTGTCAAACTCCAGCCTCCACAATCTCCCTGCGTGTGCAAAAAGCAAATAAAACAACATCGAAAATGGCGAGCTTGCTTGAGGATTGGACATGCAGAACCCCCTATTCTCATAGTAATAATGATAATAATTGCCTGGGATGTTTCCATTTAAAGTTTAAAGCTGAAACAGAGCTTGTGTGTGTGTGTGGGGGGGAGGAAAAAAAAATAGAATCCACCATGAAATAAAGTTGACAGAAGAAGATCTTCATTTGCGCATAATAACTTGGAGGGGAAAGGAAGAGAGGGGGAAAAAAAAGGGTTTTCGGAGGCTCATTGTATCTGGATACGATTCCATTATCCCGCCAGACATTGAAGCATGCAGACGGTAACGCAGGCAGCTTACCCATTTGCCTATATATGTTGGGAGATGCCGGGAAATCTATGGTGCCTCTTCAAATGGCCGAACGCGTCCGGGCGAAGGCAGAAAAGCAAAAAAAAAAAAAGAAAAAGAAAAAAGGGGGAGAACTTGAAGTCCTGGAAAGAGGAGACCTCTTCTTTTTTTTTTTCTCTTCAGAATCTCCTCCGACTGCAGCTTGCCTCCTCTCCTTCTTTCTTTGGAAGCAAGTGGCAGAGAGGCACAGCGGCAACTAAAGTGATCTTCATCCGATAAAAGCCCAATTGAAGCCTGTCCCGGGGAGTCTCGCGGAGTTCGCTGGGATTAATTTTGACGCGTCGACTCCACGTCAAATCTTCGCTGTTATACGCCGAGCCCCCCTGCTTCGGTGTCATTGGCTGCTGCGCTCGTGGAGGCGAATGTCAGCCAATGTGAACCTCATCCGGTTGGAGCCGCGCAAACCTCTTTAAATATTTTGCATAGGGGAAGTGGAAGAGAGAGAGAGGAGGACCAGCCTTCTCTGGTTAGAATGTGTACATGACAAGAGGGTGTCAGACAGGGACATTCATGTGTTTACCTCTAACACAAGTCTGTTTGTGTGTTTTTAGCACATTCTATGTGATTTTTAACGTCACTAATGAAGCGTAAAAAGGAACTTTGGTGCGGGAAAAGCATGCTTTTGATCTTTCACTTTTACTGGATTCGCATGAAATGTATATAGGGGGGAAGTTGTGGTGCGTTCACAGTTGTGCACAATGTGGTGAATGCACTTTAAATTAAATTGCATGCCAAAACAACAACAATGGAATCCATATTCTGTTCGTTTTGGGTTTGAAATAGTTCTGTTTAGTTCCATTTTCGTGCATGTTGGACATCTTGCACACGCTCTCTTTTCATATATATATAATATATATAGTCTCGTGTAATCGATACCTTTGTGGATGCTGCACTATTATGGGATATCGACTGGATTCCTGACACGAGTGCATTATCACAGCATGTTTTTTTTTACCGAGTGCAGGAACCCATCGTTTACGCGCTCGCAAAACGTTACTTGTAAAAAAAAAAAAAAAAAAAGTTAACAGTCGACCCAATGGTAACAAGGTGCAGTGTCCTCCCGCACTCTCACCAGCCCACACTCCTCTCCTTGTCTCCTCCTCACTCTCCAACCACTCAGATGTGGGAGCAAGGGCGCAAGGCATGGATGAAGGCACCAGATTTGGATCAAAGGATCTTTCAGGTATAAAGTGAAACAATAGTGACATTTTTTTCTTCTTCCTGCATCTATATATATATATATAGATATCAAAAGGATACATGTTTTTTATTGTTGTTATTGTCATGCAGTAGTTGTGTGCTTGCTGCATGGGTGATGGTGTGGAGGGGAAAACTCGAATATTGCCTGTAAAAAAACTTCCCACACTCTCATTATCGTGTCACTGTCGCTCACTCACTTTCTCGTCACCATCTTCCCTCCCTCCCTCCCTCGACTCCCCTCATCTGGACAACATTGGAATTACATGGCTTTTACCAGCACGTATATGAGACGTGGTCGCCATATATCGTTCAATGGGAAACAAAGGACAAACACTTTTATTCTCTCCCTTGCATGTACATTTATTATCATATATAAACTTCAATGATATTATATATTTATTTTGATATCCGGGTTAATTTCCCTTATCGAATTATCTTTATTTAAAATGTGATCTATATTTATTTTAAGAAAACAGCTGTGCAGTTAATTGTGTTAATTTTAATCATGCTATTTTAATATTCTATGACATATTTACTTTTATAATAATAATAATAATAATAAATATATTATGTGTATTCCATGACCTGATAGATTAAAGTGATTTTGAGGCTGTTGGCGAGATTAAATTCGTTTTTCATTCTAATTTCAGGCTAAAACACGTTGTTTTGGTTTTATAAGGTGGACTCTGAAATATCATTTTTGCTTTATTATTTGTCTTATTTTGTTGGATTTGCACAGGGTTTTGAAAATATGTGTTTATTTTCATAATTCACGCTTATTTCTTTTCTTGTTCCCTGAGCTTCGATGACACTTTGAGAGACAGAGAGATAGTGGGAGAGTCTAAAAAAAAACCGTCTGACTTTGTCATGTGTGACAAAACAAAAACAACCTTGAACGGTTTCCCCCCTCATTTTCCAGGATGCGAGGTTTATTCACACAATATATGCCCACATAAATACTGCAGCAAAAAAACCAGACAAATATAAAAGAGGACGATTTATTCACATTAGTCTATTTTATTTCTATATTTTTTTATTCCCTAAAGTGAATACACCTGGAAATTGAATAGAACCAAAAAAAACAGTGTATTGTTATTCACTGAACTCAGATTACTGTGTATGGCATCGTTAATCTAAAGAGAATTAGTTAATTTAATCTACTAATTTCTCGGTAATAAATTAAAATTATACTGGTGCGTCTATATTTGTATATGAATAAATTACCCCCTTCTTTAAGGCGCTTTCATGAGATTCATTCACATTGTAAATTATGCATTATAGACATTTTATTGTTATTATTTCGTGTCATATCTTGAAATATAAAACACGGTTTATTTTATAATCGTAATAAAAAAAAACAACAAAAAAACCGGCCATTCGTTTCTGAAGAGTCGATTTTTTTCGTTCGGGTTCTGTTTTCGTTGCAAACACGATTTTTTTTTCTTTTCAACTGCCGTTTCGATCCACGTGAGATCACTGACTGTCCCTCAGAGAGACAAAGATCTTCGCTTCTCCTCCACAAATTTGCCTAAGCATCACACACACACACACACGCACGTACACACACACACACACACACACACACACACACACACACACACACACACACACACACACACACACACACACACACACACACACACACACACACACACACACACACACACACACACGCACACACACACACAGGTGAACTCATGCATCGACACCTGACACTCGCACGGTGCAACGACCCTCGTCGGTAAATATTGATGTTGGTTTTGTGTGTCATCAAAGGAGTCGCTTCTCCAAAGTGTGGTTTGTCCTCAAAAGTCCATTTAACGTCCTATTTTCCACTGTGTGTGTGTGTGTGTGTCTGTGTGTGTGTGTGTGTGCTGCAAGTCTCACAAACGTGCAATTAATTATATTATTTGCAAATATTAAAAGCTGAAATTATTAATTTATTCATTTGTATGTGTGTGTGTTTGTACTGTTTATATTAAATCACAAATTATTATTATTATTATTATAAGTATTATTATATATTCAAGACTCACAGTCATGATTGATAATTTGCAGAATTTATAAAAATATGTCTTCTCATCATGTCCAAACACATTTGCATTTCCCTTGTGTATAAATTAGAGGGTTCTAATTTTAGTTGAACCTTTTCAGTGAGTTTGATATCAATGTTCACTATAGGCAAGGTGAATATTTGAGTGGATTTAGCACATTGGGACTAGAACAATATGGGAAAAAATAAAATGGTTGACACACTTAAAAAATAAATAAAAACCTTCATAATTAAAGGTGCCATATGTAAGAATTTGACCAAAAACGGTTACTACATTCAAATTAAAAATACCGAGGTCTTTTAGGTTTCGTTTTCTGACGTAACTGGCAACCGAGACTCTACTGACTGCAACGATTGGTAGACGGCGGTAGGTGGCGCCACATGCCAAAACATGATTTCAAAACATAAACATGATTTGCAGTCTGCAAAATATTTTTTTTTATGCAAATATATTTGTCTGTACTGTTGTTGTTGGTGAGTTCAGTTTGTTATATGAACATTATTCCTGAGTCTCTGTGACATATTAGGAGGATTTTATAGCCAGTTGCTTTAAATTTGTTACATAATGCACCTTTAAAGATTATTATTAAAAAAAAATGCTCCTTATATTACCATGGTCAATCAATTCATAATAGGCTTAAACATAAATAACATACCTTTACATTAAACCTCATGTTCCTCTTATTCTTAACCCTTGTTTATTGATAGGAAGGATGAGGAGTCACTGTTTATCCTGTCAAGATCCAACCAAACCTAGTCTGTAAAGAAACCCTCACACCTCCTCCTCTTCCTCCTCCTCCACAGAAAAGGTTTGTCTGCTCCTATCTGATGCAGAGGTGCTGATGTGTAGTCTCTTTGTTTGCTCCTGGCCGGTGAAGAATCTGCAACGACGACGACGACGACGAGGAGGAGCTCAGTTCTTTTATAGCCGTGCACTGGAGCCGCTCTCTCCGAGCTGCAGAACACGCCTAATGAGGGCGTGCAGCCAGCGGTGCCGTGTGTGAGACATGCCAACTATTTTTTTCTTTTCTTTTTTTTTTTTTTTACCAGGCTGGGTAATTGCTTGTGACCTTCGCTGCACACTTTTCATGTGTCTTCGTGTTACCGAGTGCACCTTTAATTGTTACTGTAAGCGAGACACCTGAGGAGAGGGAGGAAAGTCATTAAAACGAGGCATTTGTATATTAGTTTATTCGTTGTATTTACCTGTTAAAATGAGTGCCATCACTTTGATTTCACCTTACACCCTTGGCTGTCCTTGGGCATCCATGACAAATTTGTAGTGCATTATGGGACAAATCTGTTTCTGATTTAACATGTTGAAGGGGGGGGAATGCAACAGACCCCAGTCTCCCTCCTTTTCTCTATCTGCAGCTGTGTTTCCAAAAATGGCTATCACAAAATGTTAACAGACACAAGTGTTAACATTCACAGACTCATGTGTGATGTGGGGTCAGAGCTGTTTCTTGCTATATGCGGACTTATGCAGCTGCATGTTTTTTTTTTTATAATGGACATTTTATCTGCTTTAATGTGTGTCTACACCTATTACAAATCCATTTTTTTTATATTGGTATATTCTGTTTCTATATGTGAAACTGTCAAACTAACCTTGGTTGATTGCTCCCTCCCAACAGGTGGAGGCTAATTGTTGGGATTGCCAGCACATGTGTCAAGTGGGAGTGGCCTAGGTTATAAATGTAATATATAAAATGTCTCTGGTCTTGAAGGAGGACAGAAGTGAGGGGCTGTTGAGGGGAATGTGTTTTTAGCAAAAAATGTATGCACATGTCTTGTTTGTTAGTCACTGACATATCAAAAATGTTGTTGTGCGTTGAACTTTTGGGTTAAATGGGAAAGAAAAACAAACAAATCACATCTAAGTCTCCATTTTACATCTGATGCTAAATGACTCTGTGGCGTCAGATGTAAGTGTTTGTGGGGTAATCAGGAAAAGTAAGGAATCTCTAAGGAAAAAAATAGGGGCCCCCCAAATAGTATCTCGCATAGGGCCCCCAAACAGCTAGACACGGCCCTGTGTGTGGGGTTAGATCTGCCGTCGTCTTCTGTTACGCATTGTTATCTGAATGAGCATTGGGAGTTTTTGTTGAATTAGTTGGACTTGTTTAAGGGAATAGCAGCAAATATTGTAGTTTGGAAGATTTCAGAGGATTTATTATGTGTTCTTTTAAAAAAGAAAGCGGGTGATTTAAACTTAATGGGATGCCATACCTGATAAAAGTTAGTTTTAAATACCTTTAACGGTGCATTATGTAATAAATCTAAGGAAACAAAATCCTCCTAATATGTCACAGAGACTCAGGAATAATGTTCATATAACATATAGACCGCAAATCATGTTTATGTTTTGAAATCATGTGTTGGCATGTGGCGCCACCTACCGCCGTCTACCAATCATTGCAGTCAGTAGAGTCTCAGCTGCCGGGTTGCCAGTTACGTCAAAAAATGAAACCTAAAAGACCTCGGTAATGTGAATTTGAATGTAGTAACCGTTTTTGGCCACATTCTTACATATGGCACCTTTAAATCTGTCAGGTGGTGTCAGCCCCGTGGTGTCAGCTAAAGACGGGGGAAGATGAGAGTATTAAGTAAGGTCAAACTCTCCTGAATTTCATGCACAATCGTAGCTTCGTACGAGAGAGGCCGCACTTACCACGATGCACGATATCTGGAAAAGATAACTTTAAAGTCGACACATGCTAAGCATCTGCTATCGGCTCAATAAAGATTCCGTAAAAAGTGTGACCGATCTCTTTATCGTACTCGGGTTTTAATTCGCCGTCGTGATCAAGGAGTCGTCATGTCATGTGAGGCACATTCTACAATAAGAAGATATATTACTTCATATAGAGTATATATCCACAGGACATATTTACTGTATCGCTGTATCATTATGCCTGGTTTACAGATGTCTTTAGAGCAAATTCAGCTGTCTATAATAGCACTGATTTGGCTGTAATAGATTATTTAATATTTGGCCACATGTTGTTCCAAGTCTCTGAATGATTCCCATATTTCCATGTCTTTTGTTTGCTCAAAACTCAAACGCTCACGTCTTATTGGACGGTGAAGAGCTCCCTCTGTGACATTTACACAGAATAAATAGAAACACAATCACGTGCAGCCAGATATGTGTTTTTGTGTCCAATACTTGGATTATACTGATTAATTCGAGGGCAGAACATGGACAGCGACACCTGCAGGACGGGCTGTATCAACACATGGCTTGTTTGTGACTGCATCACAGTCTAGCCTTCCCCGAGCTTTATTAAAAGCACCTTTTTTTTTGTTGTTGTTTTGGTTGTTGTTTGGCAGTTGGGGTTTAGGTATGTTGTAAATTAAAAGGAGGGAACCTTAATTAGGTTTGGAGCACTTCAGACTCCATCCACGGCTGCAGCTGCCCCACTTGGACGTTAGCCCAGAGAGTCGGAAAACACTGAGTCACATGTGGAAACTGATATTGACCTTGAGTTTTTCACATCACACATTGCCTGCTGCAATGTTTACGTTTAACTTTTGACTCGTAGTTTTAGTGGCTTTCATTTCAGGGAGGAAATCTTATTGAGTTTCTTCGTTTAGATGCATCTCTCAGACACAATTTGAACATATTAATAGTGATTCCTGCTTATCGTGCGTCGTGAATTGCAGTTGTGTGGTAATTCTTCACGTCTGAGCTCAAGAATGCCAGATCCTGAAAGGAAAATTCTGCTAAGGCACTTTTCAAGGCCTTCTATCAGAGGCAGTGTGATATTGTTTTCCGTCAAACCAGAAATCAAGGCCTCGGCCAAGCCTTTTTCATGTCTGGGATAGGGGTACTGTATGTTTTCTGACAGTTTGCTCCTTTTAAGATTAATGGGCTTATGAGAACCGTGTGTCTCCTTTCCAAACACCCGGCGCAATATCAGTCAATGTTACCAGCATTATCTCACCATCCATGACAAAGAAATCCCAAAGACGGATTGAAAATCCATGTCACAACACGGGGACAGAATCGGAATCGGAACGTCAAAACAGTGGAGACGGAGATTTGATGGTGCTTTTGCGCTGCAAATTGGAATATATTTAACAAAGCCAAGACATACATGCATGGATTCAGAAGTGAGGCAAAACATAAAACATTTCTTCTTCTTCTTCAGGAAACATGTGTTTTCTTCTTCATGTATCGAGGTGCAGGAATCTATCCTTGTACTCTATCAGGGCACTGACCTCACTGAACCACAGCCAGATGCTCATAAATACATTCCCTTATTTCTACCCTTTGCGTGGGTGCCAGCTGGGCCGGGAAGTGGGTTTGTTTTGGGTGTTCTCGGTATATTCCAGTGGGCCCACGCTTTCGCATCACTCGCAAGAGAGAGAGAGAGCCGTGCCGACTTCCTGAAATGCATATGTATTCCTGCCTGCGGTGGTGATCTGTTGAAAGCTCGCATGACTCCACTCCAGTGTCCGTACAATTGGGACCTGTTTTGCCGTGGCACCCTTTTGGATTAATCACCCGGGCGTCTCTCGTGAGTGAATTGTAGTGTAGTCCAGATTCTGCTTAAGTGAGCAGGTGGGGTTTGCCTCAAACCCATGTCAAACAACTCAAGCCACAGGATTATTTTTTGGGTCACCATCTGAACACATTGCACATTCAAGGCTGCAGAATATGCATGTGTTCAGGAAAAAAAAGAACTCCTCATGTCTCTCATCAGCTTTCCATTTTTAGTAAGAACAACACACACCTTTTAATTATGTAACATTAAGTTAATCAAACGGAGGACAAGTCGGGCTTAGACCCGTCGGGCCGAAGATCTCTTCAACCTGCAGCAGAGGGAATGGGAGATTTTGGTTAGCACATACTGGTGATGAAATGTCTGACATGTTTGTGCTGAATAGGGACAGACAGGCCTGCAACCAAGCCTGGACTTGCTGGCCAAGGAAACAGCCCCTCATAGTTCCCCCCACACTGCCTCACCTCACACACTCGGTCAGCGGGTTTACAATAACGAGTGATAAGTGTGCGTGGAAGTGCAGGAACGTAAAAAAAAAAAAAAATCACTGTTGTTGGTTTTGCGGTCTAATATCTGCACGTTGTTTGGAAGTTGAACCGAAACCAAGCAGCAGAAGAAGAACTGGCCGTAACCACGCGGCAGATCAATGAGAGCAGAGGAAGTGAGAGAATAGGGAAGGTGGAGTGGGGTCACACTAAAAGCGTGTGATAAAACAGAGATACTGCAATTTGAATAGGGGGGAGAAAAAAAGCACCAAAATAAACTGCTTCAATATTTGTTTTCTGTCTTTCCTCACTGTAATTGTCCACTGTATCTGGTTTCCTTGAACACAGCCCAGAATCATTATGCCCTATACTTGTCAATGAGGCCTGTTCTGCGGCTGCAGCCGACTCATCTATGATCTTAACTTCCTTTTAAAAATTGTGTTTTTATTCTACTTTTATTGTTGTAAATAAAAAAATTATATGGGCTGCAAGAATCATCTTTATAATTGATGAAATGATTGCGTTTTTCAGTGAATACTATGCCTCCATTATGTGTGGTAGCTTTCTTTTTGTGGCACAAGGTCACAAGGCTGTCTATTTGATTGGAAAATGTGTATGGAAATAGTCAACTTTTCTTCAAAGCAACGGTTTTGTCCAACCAACTGTGAAATAAACAACGGAAATGAATTATATCGGCTAATTACTTGTAACAGGAAGCATATTATTTTTCCAAAAAGCACCTGCTTTAGTTTATTCCCAATTCCAACTGTCGGTGTTGAGTATCTGTGAGGTTATTGTGTCACATATTTACACAATGTCCTCTAAAGTTATTCTTGATGTAACATCATCCGGAGGTCAGTATCACGCAGTTACAAACCAGATCACGATTCATGCACGATATTGTTGACATTCGCCGCGGTTATGATGGCGTGTGTGTGTGTGTGTGTGTGTGTGTGTGTGTGTGGTGGGAGCCCACATGTGTTGAAGAAGAAAGAAAACGACAAACCCACGAATGATCGGTGCCAATGTTGATGTAACCATATGTGGATTGTGTACACCCATATTGCAGCTAATTACTAAATGTGGTCAAAGGTGTCCGTGACGCTGCACTGACGGCGCATGTGAGGTCAAGGAGAGCTTCGTTTGCTTTGATGTAAGAAGGATGTCCGCTATAATTTGCAACTAGCGATCCCTTCATTAAAGGTGCATTATGTAATAAATGTAAAGCAACTGTCCATAAAATCCTCCTAATATGTCACAGACTCAGGAATAATGTTCATATAACAAACTGAACTCATCAACAACAACAGTACAGACAAAATATTTGCATTCAAAAAAATATTTTGCAGACTGCAAATCATGTTTATGTTTTGAAATCATGTTTTGGCATGTGGCGCCACCTACCGCCGTCTACCAATCGTTGCAGTCAGTAGAGTCTCAGCTGCCGAGCAACCGCGGGTTGCCAGTTACGTCAGAAAAACGAAACCTAAAAGACCTCGGTATTTTGAATTTGAATGTAGTAACCGTTTTTGGCCACATTCTTACATATGGCGCCTTTAACTAATTTCACCAAAGACGATACACCAAGGGCGATGAATTAAGTGTAATGGGATGATTCCATACTGTTTAGTGTCATTTTAGGAAATCTGAAGAGGTGGAAACTTGTTGTCAGCAACTGTGTTGATAAATCAAAGACTCCCGGGTCTAATTCAAGGTACAATTATCTCAAAAGGACAGGCTTTTGTAGAGGTTTTAAAGTGAGCCCATATGCTGCAGACCACAACCTGCTGCTGCATCTCCAAAACATCTACAGAGATGGAACTCGCACGCTCAAGTGTTTCCTCCTTCCAGAAAAGAAGCATGTCCCAGGCCTCCTGTCCAAGACCGAGAAACAATTACAACATCAAAAAGAAAGAGCGTGGCACACTTCCCAGGATCAGAGAGTTGAGTCTTTCCTTGGCAGTGAGCAGCGATACTGGCTGAGAGCCCCCCCCCCCTCCCCTACTCTATAAGACATGGCAAGGATTTCCCCATGACATAGTGCACAGCTTACTGACTCAAGAGTAGTGAGATGGAGCCAAGATGATAGACTGGACTTTGTCATATGTAATGATGATGATGGGTGCATTATATGATGAGCATGTGCATCCTGTCTTTAGTCGGAGTGTAACGATGGACTGTGCAATTGAAATAACCGACCACAAATACTGATCGGGTCAAAGTGATCAATTATTGCTCTCAATTCGACGCCGTTTGGTCGCCGCTGAGCTGCGTTTTTCAGACATGCAATAAATACAGAATCAGTCACAGTGTAAACACGAGGCACCTGTGATGATTATGCATGAGGAAGGAGTTGGCCGTCCGTCTGCGTACATGAAAGGCGAGGGGAAAAACCAAAATCACTTCCAAAACAACTCCGCTGCACTGCACACATTCATCAACGTGTGAAACTCTGCTCGAAGGATTCGACACAGTTCTCAATAAAAGTCTTATTTGTTGTTTTACGAAACCATTCCAAATATCTCACTGGTGTCCAGTTGTCCATTTTTTCCCCCCAAATTCCCAACTGCACTGGTGATGTTCAGTTTTGTATAAAGTACTTGAAAGTGATGCTTAAGCAAGAGCAAAAGCCTCAGTGTCGGACACGGTAAATAACAAACTGCTGGTGTGTTTTAAGTCCACTTGGAGCCAAAATCTGCGGCTAATAACTGCGGGGCTAACACCTGAGCGGCTAACGGCTAGTAACGAAGATGGTTAAGGGAAAAGCCTTGGTGTCGGACACGGTAAACAACGTGCCGCTGATGTGTTTTAAGTCCACTTGGAGCTGAAATCTGTGGCTAACAGCTGAGTGGCTAGTAGCTGAGCGGCTAACAGCTAGTAACGAGTAACAAAGATGGTTAAGGGAAAAGTCTTGGTGTCAGACAAGGTAAACAACGAGCCGCTGGTATGTTTTAAGTCCACTTGGAGCCGAAATCTGTGGCTAACAGCTGAGTGGCTAACAGCTGAGCAGCTAACAGCTAGTAAAGAGTAACAAAGATGGTTAAGGGAAAAGCCTTGGGGTCGGACATGGTAATCAACAAGCCGATGGTATGGTTTAAGTCCACTTGGAGCCGAAATCTGCGGCTAACAGCTGAGTGGCTAACAGCTAGTAACGAAGATGGTTAAGGGAAAAGCCTGGGTATCAGATGCGGTAAACAACAAGCCGCTGGAAGTCCACTTGGAGCCGAAATCTGTGGCTAATAGCTGCGCGGCTAACACCTGAGTGGCTAACAGCTAGTAACTTAGATGGTTAAGACAAAAAAAACCTCGGTGTCGGTCATGGTAAACAAGGAGGCACTGGTGTGTTTTAAATAAACCAGTGGCTAAATAACAAAGTAAACTACAGATATGTGAACATTCTACTAAAGTACAGTAACAAAGTATTTGTACTTCGTTACATTTACAACACTGGCTATGTTCTTTCACTCGCAGAAGAATAACAAATTTAGGATAATTAAAAATTATCCTTTGGTTTACAACCAAATTATTCTCAGATGTCGTGCCACGCTGAGAACGTGATTTATATTCACCAGAGCGAGTGCCCACCGATTTCAATTTGGAAGCTCATAATCCGGCCTTGAGCTCACGTATCATAACATTACTACACTACTGTGGGAAGTGTTAAAGCTGGGGGAGTTAAAGTCTGTGTGTCCATTGTGCGGCGGTGCCGCGACCTGTCAACAAAGTGGGAGCGATCTGAAAGTGATACTCGCTCTTCAGAGAGCGTTTGGCCAAACCAAGCGAGACCGTATTAGCATTCTGGGGCTAAAATGTTTGAGTAAAAGCTAAAAATGGATTTGTCACTGTCTCCTTGTCTTCAGATGATTCATTTTCACACATTCTTCGCCCACTCTCTCTCTCTCTCTCTCTCTCTCTCTCTCTCTCTCTCTCTCTCTCTCTCTCTCTCTCTCTCTCTCTCTCTCTCTCTCTGTCTCTCTTTTTTTTTTTTTCCACCGCTGAACTTGAGCCGAGACAAGTGCAAGCAAGTCCTGAAAAGACGGGTTTGATGGGCTTATTTTAATCGTCTTTTCTTAACGTAGACATCCGGGGAAAGAAAGACGGCTTCTTTTTTTTTTTTTTCACGTGAATGCAAAATAAAATCATGAATAAATAGCTAATCAAACTGAACACAATGTTTTTAGCCAAGAGCATTTACTCGGTGAGTGCAGCCGTGAAAGACGGCGGTGAAGCCGACGAGGCCACTGAACCGTGGACCTTAATTCTCATGTACATACAGACATTCCTCTTCGCAGCACTCTGGGTCATATCAAGTTCTCTGGGGAGAATGTGCAGATAGCCGCGATAGCATCGACAAGATGGTGCAAAGTGATGACACGTTCGCAGGATCGGCCTGTCTAACGATTGTGATGGGGGCGACCGAGTAAAACACGTCGTCGGACGATAACGTCATCGCTGTCGCTGTATTGTTGAGACCAAAGGTGCAAATGTTAAATGTTTTCCTATAGTCGTACGTTGACTTGCAGGGTGTTGGAAGGCCAATGCAGAAAGCCACTCAATGGTGGAGTGTTTTTTTTAGGCAGCGAAGGAACAACATTATTCTGAAAATATTCAGCTTTTTCTGTTGACTTAGAAAAGCATTAGTCATCCTGTCTGGCCTTGCAGACACGAACTAGTTATACTAGTTGTGTCGCACAGCGATCCTGGGAACGAGAATGTCAGTACTCGCCATAGACTGTGAAAAAAAAATGGACTTCCTGTTGTCACCTATTGGATTTTTATCATCTTTTTTCCTCCAAATGGGAAATGAACTCACAAAACTGACATGTGCTGTTGTAGAAGACCTGAAACCAACAACCCTTACTTTCTCAGGAAATGGTCATTGACGTTATAAATCAAGTCAGAATTTACAATAATTGGGGACAATAGGACTAACATTACAAATCAGAGCGACACATCTTTTTAAATTCTGTCTTTGCCGTTTTAAAAGACGTCACAACTATCACACTGATACACTGAGAGGAGCTTTTAAACGTTTTAATTACACTTAAAGGCGCCATTTGTAAGAATGTGACCAAAAAACGGTTACTACATTCAAATTCAAAATACCGAGGTCTTTTAGGTTTCGTTTTCTGACGTAACTGGCAACCCGTGGTTGCTCGGCAGCTGAGACTCTACTGACTGCAATGATTGGTAGACGGCGGTAGGCGGCGCCACATGCAAAAACATGATTTGCAGTCTGCAAAATATTTTTTTTAATGCAAATATTTTGTCTGTACTGTTGTTGTTGGTGAGTTCAGTTTGTCATATGAACATTATTCCTGAGTCTCTGTGACATATAAGGAGGGTTTTATGGCCAGTTGCTTTAGATTTATTACATAATGCACCTTTAACGTCAGACTTCAGAGCAGCTGCCTGCCAGAACTTTATGTTTAAAGTTTTCCCGGCGACCCATACTGTGACAATCCTGAATTACAGATCGCTACGGGATGAAAGACTGACAAGTTCCCCAATGTTTCTGCAAAGCAAGGCATTCAAAACAAAAGGCATACTATCCTATACTCTGTCCCATGTGACGCAGCCTGAGCGATCCTGAGCCTCTTCACATGACACATATAAGATAAATGAAGTGTTGTGAAAGACAGAGGAAGAGAGAGACGGAGCGATCAAGAGACGAGGGGCAAAGAAGGGGGGGGAAAGAGAGCATGACCGTGCTTTATTGCCACATTGACAGAGAGGAGACCTTGGCGTGAACTACCTCTCTTTTGGGGGGGAGTTTATACATAAACACGGTCAACATGCAGGTGGAAATATGGGCCAGTAGAGGTAAACAAATAGTCCCCGTCTGAAGATCTGAGCATTTTGCAAACAATGGTACTTGTGTGATAAACTTGGATTTGCACGCTCCCTAAGGTAAAGAAACAAAATACTTTTTTCATAAAATGTTGCTGTTTCATCAGTGGAATATGAAATATGCTTCTGAAATGTGTCTTTTCCTTGCAACTGTGCATCTGTGCAAGCCGAAAGAAGAAGAATTTAAATTAGCACCATATATACAATACTGGAAGTCTGTTATTTGTGATTAATGTCAGCATCTTACAAACTGTATCTGCAGCATCTCACCTGGTGCAAACACGCCACCACCTGGCCTCAAGTGGAAGTTGATTCACTTGCGAGACGACGCATACAACAATGGAATATATATGTAAACCTGCACAGATGACCACACTTTCTTGGGCTGCATTTTCAAACCAAGAAATGTGGCCGGGCCAGGCATTTCCTGCAGCCAGTAAACAGCAGGTATGACAAATAATAAATAAATAGATAAATAAAGTTATTTTCCTACCCGATAAATGCTTTGTTTGTCAATTTAGGTCATTTACCTGAAGGTGCACAATATTAGCATTTGTTTCTCTTTGAAATAATGTGTCACAAACATATCAAATTAACAGATAATTTGATAATAAGAATACTATATAAACTGATCTTACATTTAAGGGACAATGAAAAGTGTTTCTCTTATTTTCTTCAGTTATTTCTGGGCCACTATGAAGTCGCTTATGGACCGCATGAGGCCCACGGGCCACCATTTGAATAGACTGTTCCTATACTGTACATACATATATTTTTTCAGTGTGGTATTGTAAGTCTGTGTTTGTGTGTATGTGTGTGCTCTTCCCTTACTGATATTAATGTATTTATACATTGTCTCTAAAACTAAACTAAACTAATACATTTGACCCCTGACCCCAGTGGTGATACAAGCTCATGATGTTTACAGTGTTGACACGATTAACCCTTTAAGGTGCTACTCAACCATTTGGTCGACCCCACTTTAAGTCACGATATCTCATTGAAAAAATGCATCAAGCTGAACTCACTAACACTAAATCAATGTCACTTGTTCTGAATGTTGTACTTTATGAATTATGCAAACCAGGTTTATTATGAACAGACGTCTCAACCGTTTGGTAGAGGCCTGTATCTGAAGTACAAGGGTCAAATATATATTTTAAAAAATTGATTGTCGTTATTGTTATCATAATAAAATAATACAAAATGCAAATAAATATATTTTCCTTTGCTTTTTTTCTTAAAGGGTTAAAGGAGATGAATGGGTTGAACATTACATTTGACTCCATTATGCAGAAAACACTCATGCATTTTTTAATCAGCATTTTCACCTTTCATTAAAGTGTTTTTGGGGTAAAACTTTTAGGAAAATGGACCCTCTGCATTTGAGGTTTTTTATCATCAGTTCAGTGTCTCGTCCACTAGATGGCAGCATAGGCTCACAGAAAACCACATGCACCATGCAGAATGTCCCACAGCCACAGTCTCTTATGTTGCCCTTTTGACTTCTTTACATCTGTTAAACTACTTTAACTCACATTTACAAACTTTAAATATGCTTTGAACATTTTTCTTCCAGATCCTGACTTAAACTTTTGCGAGGATAATCCCACTTTCTATATCATAACATGAGTAGAGAAGCGTAAAAAACAAACAAACTGGGATTTGTCCAGTGGGTGGCAGTCTTTACCAACAATTATTGAACATCTTTTTATGACCATGCCTTTATGGGATGAGAAAGGATGAAGTAATGATTCAAAACAGCAGGCATCTTCCCTCAAGAGCTTAAACTGTGATAGTTAGCACTTTTATGATTGTGTTATTGTGTCATTTACCTTGTGTCATTTATGTGTGCGTTGCAGACAATGCACCGCACACATGTCTGTGTCGTAAAAGAAGAGTGGTGGTACAAATAATTGTCAAAAGTGTATGTTTAATTTTCTAAACCCTTTTGGAATTGCATTGCAATTGATTTTTTTTACTTCTTCTACTTTTTTATATATAATTCTGTATGTGGCAGGCACAGAAGCCAAGGTCATCTTCTGATTAGAATATGATTCAATCATGAAAAATGTGACCTCACACTGTGGCTGTTAATCACTACACTACACCCTCTTTCATGGAAATGTCTCAAATGCTGGACAAAAAAAAAAGAGAGAGAGATACAGAGATACAGAGACCACACACACAACTAGCTGAGTTCAGGGAATGCAATATTTCCATTATGAATGTCTGCACATCGAGAGCTGCACCGAGAAGTTGAAAAGACACCTCTGATTGATGTGACACTGGTATGAAAAAAAAGCACTGATGGCTAAGCCCACATTCCTCATCGGGGGTTCAGCGGTGTCAGCTTCCTTTTCTCTCCATCCTTCATCTGCTCAGCCTCGTCCCCTCCACGATGAAAGTCGAACAAATCTGCTGACATTGATCCTGTCTCCTCGCCTGGGCCTAATTTCATTTCAGCCCGAGAGAGAGAGAGAGAGGGCTATCTCCACACACATCTTGACAGACAATTGTATTTACTATTTTCTTTTCACAGGCCAATAAAGAGGGGAGCAGTTATTGCATCAGATTATGTGAAAAAACGTTTAATGATTCCAATTTATAACTCTAGACTGAATAATGATACAGTTAAGAGCTGACAGGCCGTGATAAATGACGGCTCATATAAAACATATTTAGTGTGAAGAATGGCTGGAGATGAATTGCACAGTGATACAAACTCATGATAAAGAACAGTAAGAGCCACTAGAAGACTTAATAATATGCTATTCATTTTGAAGTGATTTTGCTGGTTAATAAAAGAGCACAAATTAAAAATGTATTTATTGTGGAAAGATGTCTGGGAATATTGCCCCATGTCTCCAAAGCGTCCACCGTCGCTCCAATCTAATCTCCTTGGATTGAACCCCATCAAGTCCTCACTTTGTCTCCGCGTCACTGCAGACTCTCAGTGGTAACTTCCTTGATTTAGAGCCATGTATACGATTTCTTTTTCCTTGTTCTTTTCGCAGCATCCTTCATGCTAACCAATAATGCATGACAAGCCAGCAGAGGCGATTCTAGAGTCTGCAGGGGCCCTAAGCAAACATTCCCAGGGGGGCCCTTCCTTCCAACCAGTGTTCATCACCATTATGTTACAAATAATCAGACACCAATGAAAAATGTATGAGTTCAAAATGGGTTTTTTTTCCAAAATGAATGAAATAACATGGAAAAACCTTATAAATGTCAAGAACAATAAAATACTGTAAATAGCTTTTAAAAAAACTATATAAACTCAGTAAAAAAATACATTAGACTGTAAAGAACCCACATTATAAAACAATATACATATATAAAACAATAAAATACTGTAAATAAATGAAAAAAACATATATAAACTGAGTAAAAAAGATATGCATGACACATATGTAATGCAAATAATCCTCATTTTCCAACTTGCAGAACGATAACTTCACACAGGTTAACGTGAGGTGGGGCCCCTTTAGGGAGGTTTCCTACTGAGATGTCATTGCAAATCGCCCACTGTTGTTTAAGGGGGACGGGGAGACGGCTGCTCACTGCACATTTCAGCAAAAAACAGCCCTCAGGCTCCAAGTGTCGGGGGCCCCCTATCAGCTCGGGGGCCCCAAGCAGTTGCCTGCCTTGCCTGTTCACAAGCTGCGCCTCTGACAGCCAGTCTAAAAACTAACATATCTGCATGCTACTGTATCTACTATGTGCAGGATGTTTTGTAGATGTATACAGTTGGCGTCTTATACATATCCATGTAGTGTACTGTATAAACATGCAGTATATGTGTTATTTAATAGGACCAATGTGCATTCACTGTCATTGAATGTGGTTTAAAAAAGAAAAAGAAAAAAAAAATGCGATAGTCAAGTGGTGACCCTTTCAAAATCACGGTCAAGGACTAGACTCTATATGCTGTTAATGCACTGCAGGATGTGTAATATCTGCTGAGGTCTTTTCACTCAGAGAGGAGCCATTGAATTTACCCGAATCAATGTCCGCGGCGGTTTCCATACATCGGGATGCCACTCCGATGTCACTCGTGCGTTTACAGAAGAGAAGAAAGCAGGTGTTTTATATTATTGCTATTGAGAGGAAGGCCATAGAAATCCTCTTCATTGGCCGCATCAAGTACTGTAAATGTGATCCAGGAGGTTTAAAGGCAAAGCAGTGGCAACAGCAGGGAAACAATGGCTGCTTCCATCCTCAGGTGGCTTTATGAGACCCACACAAGCCCCTCAAACACTATCCATTACCGCTTTTTTTTTTTTTGGCTTGTTTCAGGAGATGCACATATAGAGCACAACAACGGGGACGAGAGTCCATCCATCTTTGTGGACAACATACGGATTTAAATGATAAAAGTGTGGAGCTAATGAGAAAATGTAAATTAGACCAAGGACAGGCAGACACTGGCCTTCATTTGATGAAGAAGAAATAAGAAGCAGGGTAAATTATCCCGGGATCATGTTTGCACTGACACCTGGGAGACAGATGAAGTAGAGGCCATTGTTCGCTTGTTTTTTTTTCTCTCCCGTCTGAGTGCAGATCGAGGATGGAGCTTCTTTTTGTTTTGTTGTTGCCAGAATAAGAGCTGGATCAAACAGCGGTTGTGTTTATGTGAGCGTTTTTTCTTTCTTTTCTTCCACGCTTGACACAGAGCACACACTTACAAATCAATATTACTTAAAGTACCATTTAGGACAATGCAATAGTATGATATTTGCGCGCCATTCATCAGGTTCAATGTGATTAAAAGGTCTTAACTACCAGGCTACTGGGTTGTTTGGCTTTAAAATGATTCTCACTTCATTTCAAGGTCTCCTATAGCGGTTTTCGATGCCCTTCGGAAAATCTAGGTTGACCACCGAAAGTGTTTCATTCTCTTTTTTTAATTAGATGTTGGCCGTTGCTGTGACACTGGAAAGTCACGTAGCATGTTATACAACTGAGGCAATTGTGCTACACTATATGCACTAATTCAAAGACGTGTGAAGTGTGAGAATGTGACTAATTAGCACGGCTCAAAAGCTTGCAATGCCAACGCACCTGCAGCACAATATCTAAAGAGCTTATAAACACAGGCATTCATGGGAATTTATACTTTGTTTAGGATCACGGTGAGGTTTGTATATCATGTCTTTACTCATAATGTGAGCAACTTATTGCTTACATGTTTTTTGCTCATAATCTGAATGTTAGAGTATAAATTATACAGTAAAATGTGAATTGTACATGTTGTGTACATATAAATTGACATATTGACGAACTATATACAAGCTGCTTTGGGTGCATATGATTGGGTCCACCCTATTTAAAGGTGCCATATGTAAGAATGTGGCCAAAAAACGGCTACTACATTCAAATTCAAAATACCGAGGTCTTTTAGGTTTCGTTTTCTGACGTTACTGGCAACCGATGGTTGCTCGGCAGCAGAGACTCTACTGACTGCAATGATTGGTAGATGGCGGTAGGTGGCGCCACATGCCAAAACATGAGTTTGCAGTCTGCAAATTTTTTTTTTTTATTCAAATATTTTGGCTGTACTGTTGTTGTTGTTGGTGAGTTTATTTTGTTATATGAACATTATTCCTGAGTCTCTGTGACATATTAGGAGGATTTTATGGCCAGTTGCTTTAGATTTATTACATAATGCACCTTTAAATGTTGCTCACGTGTGATCACTCAATAAAATATCATTGATATTGTTTCTGAAAACTGTGATAATCGTTGGGGATAAGCACGGGAATGAACGTGCATGCAATTGAACGCGTAATATTCATCATTTAAATGGTAAATTGTATAAAATGTTAATATCGTAGCTCTCCATATTATTCGCTAGGTCTCAAAAAGGTCGGTGACCCCTACTTTCTGCTTGTTTTGGTTTGGTTTTAAACACCATAGTATAAAAAAACGTGTTTTCTGGGGAGATTTTCAGCCATTTTTTTAGTTTTGGGTCTATGTTTCTGCAGTTTCCATTTATAATATAATATATATTGTAAATGTATAGTGTATATAGTATTAAGAAATATCACATTCAAACTCAAAAGGTGTTCAGTTTGGCTATTAAAAAACTCTGACTGATACAAAGAACCTTCTCCAGGCATGAAAATAAAGGGCTCATTTGAGAAGATAGAAACAACAATTCATAATTTCAGCTAAATCTTATTTATTTTCCTTTAATGATAATGATAACATGATGGATTAGGCTGGAGAAAGGGAAGCTGAGAGAGAAGGATTAAAGCCAAAAGAAAGCAAAATAAACTATACGAGGTAAATAATCTGATTGATACGCACATGGAAAGTCCATAATAAAATAAACATAATGACTCAGGGATTCAAACATAAAGATAATTCATTATGGACAGAAAGTGGAAAGAATTGAGTCCCAAGCAACATGGAGGAGACAGAGGACTATAAAAAATAGTGCTTCTTCCTCTCAACAGCCACCTCCTTGAGATGCAGATCATCTATGATCACCTGATGGTTCTGGACACAGCGAGGGCTAAGCTCTTGTCGACCTCTCAGAGGCCACCGAGCAGCAACCCCGCGGACACCCACACACACACAGTCTCTCTCGTCCTCGCCACCTCCCCCAGGCCTTCCCACCCAGACCGTCAGTCCTTAGAGAAGACCCGAGGCCAACGGCGAACAAGGAGCTCCTGAATGGGCCCTGGACTGGCCTTTGTCTGGCCTATACTGCAGAGTCCCTTTATTTACACAGTCTTTAACGCTGTATGTTTTCTTGTCTCTTAATTGCATTGGCCTTTGCTGCCCCTTGGTCAATCAATACCATCTCTCCAATGACATCAGCGACTCTATTCAGCAGAGCCCTTCCAGGTGATGGTGTGTTTCATGGGAAAGACGGCGAGAATGAGTCCTCCTGAGCGACCCTGTCCACATATCAGTGTCTGTCTTCACACAGCGTAGGCGTGTATGAATCAATCGCCAACATCTGCACCCTTGTTAACCCTTAGCGCTCACGCGGCACGGATGTGTGCCGCCCGCCCGCACGCAGGTGCACCCATGGTAATTCGCTGTGGGAATAATACACAACTTCTTATATCACATGTGTCAAACTCAAGGCCCCGGGGCCCAGATGTGGCCCGCGAGTGATTAATTGGTCTCAAAAATCTGTGTTAAAATAGGTCTATGCTGCTTTAACCATAAACTACATTTCCCACAATGCAATATCGATCATGTTACCCGCAAAGTGATGGCACCGCCACTAGATCGGAGTGTATCATTGTATATGCATCATGCGACGAGTGAAATTGAACAAGTAATAAATACAGAAAGTTATTTAGCAATACGTTACAGAGTAGTTACCTTTATTTAACATTATATTCGCTTACATTTATTCTGTATGACAGTTACATCTGGCCCATTATGCTGATGTGAAAATGAGTTGCCTTATATGGACATCCTGGGTGTGTGTGTGTTAATAGGTCACATATACAGGCTTTAAAATTAAATTTTTCTTATGTGTTGAGTTCAAGTTATGATTCATTTGATATCACATCGTTAGCAGTTATAGTAGCAATAATTGCGCAGAAGAGACAGTTTTTTTGAACTTTTGAACTGTGATGTATTTCCAAATTTCACACATTTTATCCGATTTTAAACATTTTGAGTACTTTTTGCTCAGGTGTGTTTTTGTTTTTTTTGTCATCAGATTGCCTAAGTTGTGTTGAAAACAGAATATAAGACACCCTATATTACACATTCTTATATAGCCTTTGGAAAACTGCATGTTAGCCAAACTGCTCTGTTCTAAGCTAGTCTGACTTTTCTATAGTAAGCTGTCAGGCAAAGATACAGAGAAGTTCTACAGTCAGAAGATACCAATACCACCAGAATTTAGCAAAAATGCTGTGTAAAGCAGAGAAAAATAAACACCTTCCTTCATTTTAGGCCATGTTCAATCAATCAGCATCTGAATTTCATGTTTCCTTACGTCCAGTAAATGACTGGAAGACTTATATTTTAGCAAAAGGAGGAGGGGGATGTACTTCAGCTCCATGTCAGCTGGCCTGGCTCTATACTCTCTGGACTCCATATAGGTGAGCTCACTGGCCACTGCAACAATTATCGCCATCAAAACAATTTTGCTGACCCTTGACTCTGAAGAAGAGCAGGAAAGAGAGTGGGGAGAGAGTCGACATGCCTTTACCACTTGTGTGTGTGTGTGTGTGTGACCAAGCACATTAATCATAAGAGGTCTATGCCTCTCCTGTGTCCAATTCAGCGATGATTCTCTAGTGCAGCACCATGGCAATGTTTAGACAGAGGCGGACATAATTATCTCTGTGTGTACTTTAATAAGGTGACATCCGAGTGTTCCAATGACTGGGGCGAGCGGCGAGAAAAAACCACATTACGGCGATATTATCCCCTTCATTGTGTGTAATTAAAACCTAAATAATTAAATGCCACTAACTAACAAAACTGGTATGCAAATTTGATGATTTAGTGAGTTGTTGAAGAACACAGGGATTTTTTTTTTTTTTTTTACTCCAAATGGGGACCATTTAAAGTTGACCTTTGGAAATGTTATTTCGAACGCGATGCGATGGCGCTGTTTAATTTGAAGAGGTGCTTATCTCAAAGTCAACATCTTACTTCTGTTTTTCCTGACGCACACTCAGTCGCCATATATTAGGCTGTAGCCTGGCAACCACAAGAGTAGACGCGGCACCAAATGGACACGTTTGCAATACGACAGGCCCCCGGTGTGCTCCTTTACCGCTGACCCCTGCCTGCCATTTTGTTTCTGTCCTGTGAAGGTGTCAGTGATAAACGTTACCTTGTCTCAGCAGGTGTGCCTGGATGGAGGGCCCTGCCGCACGGAGGGGGTCACCAACCCCACAGTGTTTCCCCCATTTATTTGAATAATGGGCCATTAGGACGGCTGGATATCCAATGTTAAAGTAGCTGTATGTGTCTACTAGATAAAAGACATAATTACCTGAGAGAGAGAGAGTGAGAGAGGATGTGTTGGTGCACACTTTTCCTCAGCTCCAGAGCTCAGCATCCATACACACTCCTACCATCGGGTGGCGACAGAGAGAGAGGTTTAGGAAACCTTGGCTTATCACTTCTACAGAGTCCATAAAGACACACTCTGCAATCCATGTTTTGACATAACTTAAGGTAATTATGCTTTTTTTTTTTAGTTTCCTAGATGTTGATAAATGTAGACACTATCACGACGACACGTCATTTTTGAGGAATTCTTTGCAAACTTTTCAAATAAGAAAAATCAATTTAAATTTAATTTCCTAGAATGACACGTCGCCCTTAAAAAAAAAAAAACATCTTTAAAACCATCCACAGGCAATAACAGCTCCCATTGAATTGCATAATATCATCATGGTGAAAAGACCTCTGCCTCTCTGAGAGAAAGAGTTGTCCTTTTTGGTCAGAATTGTGACTCCTTGTGCCTTTCACAATTCTAGTTCAAGAGAGACTTGCCACACAGTCAGTGGAAATATGGACAGGAAATTTGGAGTGGTATTTATATGAAGCGAAAAAGATTGCCAATTAAAGATGGGTTCTTTCTCATTTATTTGCCCTTGGGGTTTTTTTTTTATTCCTCAATTGGTATAAACCTTATAAAAGCATCCTTTTAGTGCAAAAGAATAGACGACCATTTTTGTGACCTCCTCTAATGCATTTCCATCCATCTTCACAGCTTCGAAAAAAGTTTTCACCCCTCCACAAAACATGTTAATTGCCATCATGGGCCCGGGATAAAAAAGATATCTACACGTTAATTATCCAAACATGGTGGCAACCCATCTGCAGCGCGCCATTGAAATTACTAAATTGTGTTTTTCTCCTCTTCTTCTTTCATTTTGGACACATTGTTCATCAAAAGGCTTCAGAAATGTGCAGATGGGTAATCCTTGTGTCTACAAGGAGCAGCCTGGTTCAAGGTGAGCGTTTCATACCCCTAAGCCCTTATGTTTCTCTTCATTGTGTTGTTTAGGTTCCATATCCTGATTCACTAAAATGGGGAATTTCCTTGAGAGAAACCACAAACACACGTTTTCTTTTGCTGTTCTAAAAGCAAATATACACACACGCCTTCTCGCTTCGGAGATTGGCCTCCAGTGATGTCTGATCAGCGTACTGTCCTTATTTTGGTCCGATTATAAGTAAAGGAAATGAAACCTCAAACGATAAAGACATGAGCAATGTCTGCTCTGAGGATCACAGAGACCTGTACTCGATTGTGGGAAAAAACGCAACAAAACATCACTGAGATAAAGTTTTTTTTAAGTGTATACTGCACAGGACCTTAAAGGAATTGTACTTGTGCAACAATCATCCTTCATATTTACTAGTTTGGTGTTTCTAAACCTGCAGAGAACTCTTTTCAAACTACTTTAACTGGCAGTTTTAGCATCATTAAAAATGTGATACAGCTCTCTTTCAAAGTAAATGTCGCGTATGTGCACGTGTTTGTCATTATTATTCACTTGCTACAAGTGTGATTGTGTTTCCTCCAAAGCTTATGCACGGTGTGATATGAGGAATTTGCCAAATTGCAAATAAAGTTGTCTTCGTTTGCAAAAAAAAACCCCATATGTGCTTGTACTTTAAGGGTTTTACTACAGTTCTCAGCTGGACTATTGTGGTGCAGTAACTCAGACTCTGGTCAGAATCCTCACTATGTGTCTCCATACTCGGATCATCACTTCAGTGAGCCACAGAAGTAGGTCCTTGCAGATGTAGGGTGATGTTTGACCTCAGATTTCGGCACAGAAATGATTTCAAAGGCCTTGCGTTAATGCATGAATCAAAAATAGTTTGGTACTTTCTTCATTTCTACTGCAAATTCTATATATACTGTATATATATATATTTTTTTTTTTTCTTCTATATCTAATATTTGATTCTCAGCTTGATTGCTGCATTGAAGTGGACATTTTTTTGTGTGTGAATATCCCCACACTGTATTCAGTGCAGCAGCTCTACAGCCAAATCTGTGACTTGCACGCACACACTTGAGTCCATCTTAAGGTCATTCCTGCGCTGACTTCACATTTCAATTACCAGAATAATATTAACTTGTTAACAACTTTGTGCTCGTGGGTAAAACTGTGCCGAGTTTTCTTAGAATACTACGTTAGAAGGATATTAAATACAGCATGCATTTTCCAGCAAGATGCATTTGTAAGGGTACAAAATGGCCTTGAGACATCCGTCATCTAATTCAACACGTTTTGTCCATATAATGCTATTCAAATATTTCTGACTTCACTATGAACCTGTACTGTTGAAGGTGAAAACCAATATACTTGCAAAAGCTTTTGATTCTTCGCTCTGAAGTTGTTCTGCGCACCGGAAGTGAAGGCAAGGACGAGATCGCCCATCCATAGATATATCCGTGACGTCTATCTATCTATATCTGTATCTATATCTCGTCAGATCAACGTAATATTTTGGACATGGGTTGAGCATGGCCCGATGGTGTGCATCCTTGATTTAAATTTCCGCTGTTTTATCACGCTACACCAGGCAGGGGCGCCGTCATGATTGTCTTTCATAGTTAGCACGGTCCCCCACTAGGCTACTTTTAAAACAATGAATCTGCAAACACTGTGTCAAGGGTTAGGGCTAAAAGCCTACTGCTCTCTTCATATTGGTGAAATACCGATAATGCAGACAATAGCCTACTGGTAACGAACGATGTTTGCTAATGTATTGATGTGTGTCATTAGCCTAGCCCGACAGTTTTCATTAGCCCAACTAGCTCGACAGTTGAAGATTTTTGAATTCATCGCCGCATAGCATGCTAAGACCACTACGACGTCTAAAGCTAAATCTCCGATTAGCATGCTAAGACCACTACGACGTCTAAAGCTAAATTGCCGCTTAGCATGCTAAGACCACTACTACATCTAAAGCTAAATCTCCGCTTAGCATGCTAAGACCACTGCGACGTCCAAAGCTAAATCTCCGCTTAGCATGCTAAGACCACTACGACGTCTAAAGCTAAATCTCCGCTTAGCATGCTAAGACCACTACAACGTCTAAAGCTAAGTCTCCGCTTAGCATGCCAACGTCTGCGACTCCATATAACAAATACTTTTCTTAAGGTACGCACACCATCCAGCACATATACACTTCCTACGGGCACTGCACTAGTTGTTGACCTCCGCTAGGAGGTAAATGTTTTGCCGGGGTTTGTTTGTCTGTCTGTCTGTTAGCAACATAACTAGAAAAGTCGCGGACCAATCCGGATGAAATTTTCAGGAAATGTCCGCAATGGGAAATTTTGGGCGTGATCCATAGACGCTATCACTATTTTTATTACTATTTTTATCGCTATTTTGTGGGGGGCTGCGCTGCCTTGGCGGAGGTCTGCGCTCTCCGAGTGCTTTTCTAGTTTTGAAAATAAAAGAGATCTTGGGAGACTGAAGCAACCGAAATATAATTGCTCCTCAGAACGTTGTGTTATTCCTGGCGTCCGTACAGCTCTGCAGATTAGCATTGGCCTCCTGCCGAAAAGAGACTATTCCATTTTAAGGCGTGCCACTCTTCACGTTTAGGTTTTATTTACTACACGACTCGTTTCCGTCGTCTTCTCCAGCAGAGAAGGCACTTCATCGCCGAGCTGGTCAGAACTCGTTTGGTGACCTTCGTGCTTAATTCACAGACATACTTACATCCATTTAGAACCAGCTATTGAACAAGATGACCAGTTCGCTCACATCAATGGCTTTAACATTCACACCAGCTGCCTCCGCTGTTGTTGCAAGTCTCAGTCGAACATAAGTGAAAATTTTGATTGGATCAATTCTTCATTATTATTTGCAGCTCACAGCTTTTCAAGCAACTGGCCTTGACTGCGGCATTTGTTTCGTACCCACATGCCACTGGGGGCTCAAAATGCTTCCAGAATGTGTCTACTAAGTATTTTTTTTTATTTTTTGGCCCTTAGCCTAAGCAGCAGGGTTTACAAAACAGCTATATGGCTCTCCAAGGGCAAGAACTGGCCTTGCTCCACATGCTTAGCAATGGAAAAGAGGTATTCAAGCCTAAAGTTATTCATGTCAAGTAACGCTCACGGAACGATTCCATGCAATCCATAAATCTGACATTTCATGAGTGCTCTAACGCAACTTTTTTTTCCTTTTTTCTGCTCACTTTGACACGGCTTACCACCTTCACACTATTTGTTCCCCGTCCTTCTCTTCCTCTCCAGTAAGTAACACAACAGGGCAAAGATGTTAAGACCGAACCGCCCCGGCATTGCACAGCTCCTCAAATCCCCACAGTGCACTTGTTTGTCATTTAAGAAATGGTAATATCGAGCGGCTTTTTATAATTGGACACTTTTGATGGGAAAACAACTCATAGTGTGCAGCTCTCGAGGGGCCAAAAAAACAGCCATTCACATGCCTTAACACTAAAGGGCTTGGTGATCTAATGCTGAACCTCTCTAAGTGCATGTATTTGTGAAGGAAAAAAAATTGCGAAGCCTCTCAAACTGATAGAGCCGACGATCATCATGTATGAGTCTCCGCCCGCCACAAGTGAGCCCTCAGCTTTAATTAAACTTTTTTTTTCCACAGTGTATCTCCCGTGAAAATCAACCCCCCGGCGTTTGTGTGTCGAGAAGCTCGCCCTCTTTCGGGGTTCACCTCGAGTGGTCGATACATTAAAACTTGAACTGATTGATTTTTCAAAAACCGTGCCCATCAGTGTTCTCATGCGTCCGCTAACTACATCTGAAGTAGCTCAGTCATCAAGCTCCAGGACAGGGGTTGATAATAGCTTGACCAGCAGGGCCTATCTTACCCATCCTTTTTTCAGGAGGTCTTGCATTTAGCACCCTAGAGCACTTGTGGCAAATCTCAAACAAGCACAAGTGTATTCACACAGTGGATGAGTGGCAAGCTTTCTCTCATGCGCCTGAAACCTCATGAATACATTCCAACTCTAACTAACTACTTTGCCTTAATGTGGAATCTCAAAGAAGGTATGAGGCCGTTTTATTTATTTGTATTCTCCGCGTCTTAGTGATACTCTTGAGCACAGTGATGGCAGCGAGGATAATCTCTGTCTTTCATCAGCAAAGTGGCCCCGCAACACAAAAAAAAAAAACCTCAACAGTAATGTATTCACTATTGATTGATGCTTCGCTCCTGCACTACCAGGCAACACTATTATTATCATGCATAGATTCCAGGCTGCCCACAATAAAATCATTGTCTTGATTTAAGTTATCCACCCCCCCCCACAAAGGTGTCATAATAGCACAACTGGTGTTTGCCTCATATTGGTTTTCTACCTCGGTCATTACTGACATCCCCCTGTCATCGCGTTCACACCATACCATTTAGTCTCACGACCTTTGACCTGTTTCCACGGCTGGAAAATGCTGCCAGTGGACGTGCAACAGGTGTAAATAGAGTGTGATAGATAGATAGATAGATAGATAGATAGATAGATAGATAGATAGATAGATAGATAGATAGATAGATAGATAGATAGATAGATAGATAGATAGATAGATAGATAGATAGATAGATAGATAGATAGATAGATAGATAGATAGACACTTAGAAATTAGGATTCCAAAAGGGTTCTATCTGGAACCATTTACTTCTGAAAAACCCTTTCCTGAATAAAGGGTTTTTAAAGGGTTCTTGGTGGAACCTCTATAAAAAGGTTCTACCTGGAACCAAAAAGGGTTCTCCTATGAGGACAAGCCGAAGAACCATATATGGTTCTACTTAGTACTTTTTTTTTTTTTTCAAGTGTTCTTTGTAAGAAAATGGTTCCAGTAAGAACCATTTTGATCCAGAGAACCCTTTAAAACCCCTTTCCTGAATAAAGGGTTTAAAAGGGTTCTTGGTGGAACCCTCCAAAAGGGTTCCGGGTGGAGCATTTATAAAAAGGTTCTACCTGGAGCCAAAAAGGGTTCTCCTATGAAGACAAGCCGGGTTTTTCAAGGGTTCTTGGTTACACTAATGGTTCCAGTAAGAACCATCCAGAGAACACTTTAAAACCCCTTTCCTGAATAAAGGGTTTTAAAAGGGTTTTTGCTGGAACCTTTATAAAAAAGGTTCTACCTGGAGCCAAAAAGGGTTCTCCTATGAGGACAAGCCGAAGAACCATATATGGTTCTACTTAGTACTTTTATTTTTTTTCAAGCGTTCTTGGTAACCCTAATGGTTCCAGTAAGAACCATTTTGTTCCAGAGAACCCTTTAAAACCCCTTTCCTGAATAAAGGGTTTTAAAAAGGTTCTCCCTGGAGCCAAAAAGGGTTCTCCTATATGAGGACAAGCCGAAGAACCTTATATGGTTCTACTTAGCACTTTTATTTCTAAGAGTGTAGATAAATATAGATATAAAATAATAAATGTTATTATTATTGTGGGGTTTGTGTCCATTTATAATATTTTAGGTTTTTTTTATATAGCTCTGCCTGTGTGTAAATGACACTATTCTCCTCTTCTGTGGCTTCAGCTCACACAGTTGCGGGTGTATTAAGTGTCGACACATGTGGATCTATAATATATATGTGGCAAACAGTAATGTGTTAGTAGTGAGCCTGCCCTCATGGGAGATGCCCAGGCCTCGGATCATTGTGAATTACTGTGACCTTGGTTATCAATCATTGGATCAGGGTATCTAAAGTAAACGCAACTGTGGCGTGGATAACATGCCACATCTGCTCTTTGGCCAGAGCCGCTTCTTGGTTACCAAGCGATTTATTAGAGCGCACTGTGTGAGGAATAATAGGTCGCAGTATAAAGATCAACCAGCGGCTCCTTCTCTCTCTCTCTCTGTGTCGCTCCCAATGGCGCACAATTATCTCTTAAACAGGATGTTGTGACATTATCGTTCGCCCTAAGTTATAGTTATATAGTTCCGCGTCCAACCCCAAAACATCTCCAAGAGAGCGAGAGAGAGAGAGAGAGAGGACTTGAGCTAAAAGCACCGGCCGCAAAGCGTTGCTGTGTTTGCGCTCCAGACCAATTTATTGCCGATGAACATATGGCCAATATTTTGCCACACGTCATAGCAAAGAGGGGGGGAGAGAGAAAACAAACACCGCGCAATGTGAGCGAGTCAGCAGGAGCAGAGCCACTTGGCCCATCCATGCAAACGCTCTTGGACAATATGAGAAGAGGAGCACTTGCTTTCTGGGTATATAAAGCGCATCAGGCTTATCTGTGCACGCACTCCTGACTCCCATTTGGAGATATTTCATTAACTCTGCGCGCTGTCTTAACGCTGGCTACACATCCAACCCCCCTCTCCTGTCTAGGTAAGCGCTCCAGTCAGTTTGCACACTCTCTATTTTTTTTTTTTTTTTTTGTATTTTCACAGCTTAATAGAAACTGCTTCTTTTTTTTTTTTACCCCCCTTTTGTTGCAGTCTCATACACATCAGCGTGCACCTTAGTCTTTGAATGTAAAAATGACCCTGATCTCCGAGACTCTTTATTAACTCTGTAGAAAACAGGATGGTTTATTCACAGTCTGAGGCCTGTGCGGTTTTAACCTACAGTCTGCTGGTCATTGCGCACTCACGTGGGCAGCCCAGGCGTTGCTTGAGCGTTTTTTCTTTCTTTGTGCTGGAGTGGCCTGAACCTTTGCTCATTCAGGAGAATAAATAACCACAGTATCGAGACATTTTCACAAACACACACACACACACACAAAAAAGGTAATGTTAGATAAAAATATACTTCAGATAATTAATTCGACTAAGAAAACAACCCTCCCCAGTCATACCTGAACCACTGTGTGGAGTAAGTTTGTGTTCCTGCAATTAAACTATCACTATATTCCAAAAAAAAAGTCACACATGCGCTGTTCCATTTCATATTTTCCTCATTAGAAAGTGTTTAATTGGACCCCACACAAAGAGGCACCCCCTGTTGTTTCTTAACCGTGCCGGTAGAGACCGCTAGAGCTCTACAGATGTCAACAGCTGTTCTTGTTATCACTGCACTCACAGGCTGACGGACAAGGAGGACAAGTTGAGCGTACTTGTGCCATGCAGACAAGGCCAGATCGTGCTCTCTCCGGGCTGGAGAGCATGATTTATTATGATTTATTGTAATTTATTCATGTGTTTACATGTTTATTTAAGAGGCATCAATAATGTTTGAACGCCCTTACAGTTATTAATTGTCTCTTTTGATTTATGTTAACAAGTTTCAGGGATTCGAGCCATTTTTTTCCCCCCTCCTCTCCCTCCTCCTTGCGCATGCAGGTCAGTGCGATACTGAAACGGGAAGTGATTAAAAAATAATAAACCTCCTTTTTAGCAATTCGTCTTACATGGAAAAAAGAAGAAGAGAGAGAAAAAAAACAAGATTAAGGCGAATGGCACAGCGTGGCATGAAATTCGCCATTACAAATAAACTGGTGGTTTAACAAATGAAGGCATCTCTTCGGGGCACTGCTATAATCTCGCCGTGACATGTTTAATCATTAGAGGAAGAGAGACGAATAAAGACGGGTTTTCTGCCCGGGAGGAAAAGGTGGCTGGATTTCTGTAAAAGGGAAAAAAAAATGAAAGAAAGCAAACGGCTTCCAAAATGATTTACCCTGCAGCCAAGGCTCCTCGGGCCATGGCTTAGCCCCCATAAATAAACCGGACTCGGCTTTACCTGCATATTATATATAAGGCTTTTAATCATAGAGGGAGGAAATCAGTCTTGTCACTCTGTACATTTATCATGGACACCCTGAGGCGCACGGGGTTACCTTTATCAAAGACTAACCCCCTGCCTGAGGCGTCAAAACACGCTGAAATTCAGCGATTAAAGGGAAGCGCTGATCAACATTATTATGGATTCTCCTGCGGCATTTTCCTATTTGTGCATTCAATCGAAAGATTTATTTAATCAGGGAATATAAAAAGCTCTTTCTTCACTTATTTGGCAACAATCGTGGGCTTGAATTTTTAGGAGGGAATTATCATTAATCAGACGGGGCCCGTTTTTGGGGGCTTCATCCGAAAAATTAATTGTTTTTCTCCTTTTTTTTTTTTTTTTTAACTCGCTGTACGTTTGATTGCAAAGCTGGAATCAGAGAGAGGGGGAAAAAATGTAACGAGCTTTAATAATGAGTCAGTCAGCTCTGTTGCTTATAATATTAGAAATGGAGCACACAGGCGAAAATGGTGATAGCACAATTACAGCAGCAGTGATCACATAAAAGAGATGGATGTGGCGCGCGCGTTTTACGCACCAGTCAAACGTGCTTTTCAGTGAGAAATAGTACAACAAAGTATTGCTTTTCTAGTGTCACATAGTGACGATTTGGTGTCAACTGGACTCGGATAAGCGGCTGATGGGGAATCACACGCGGGCTCCGCATTGTCCTTTAAATCCTGACGCATCTGCAGCTCTGAGGCCCTTTCTTTAGTCCATCTTCCCTCGGTTTAACACCTCCCCGTGTGTGTGTGTGTGTGTGTGTGTGTGTGTGTGTGTGTGTGTGTGTGTGTGTGTGTGTGTGTGTGTGTGTGTGTGTGTGTGTGTGTGTGTGTGTGTGTGTGTGTGTGCACATACACACATAAACACACACACACACACTCACTGGGGTTATTCAAAACGATACTTTTTACAACTTAAAAATTGCAAATAAAAACGCAATAAAAGAAACAAAAATAACACATTATTCTGACTCATAATAAATAATAACATTATTATTATAATATAATAATAATAATAATAATAATAATAATAATAATAGACAACAACAACTTCAATAACTCTCCATTCTGCCAGGTCGCCTTACACTAAATTCATTCCCCATGACTGTGCGTATAAGTGCAGCCTGAACGCAATCTGCGCTATTTTACTAAGACTATATAATATGACCGTTTTGCCAGTGTTGGTCCCGTTAACTCGTGCCAGTCTGCTCACTGCATGGCCACTGTCAGAGCGAAAAAGGCACGCGGCCTGTTTGAACTACCTGAGAAAGTAAACAGGTAAACAGAGAGCGATAGGCTCTCCTCTCCAAAGTGGAGTGCGTCCACTTAGCCCTGTGCACATTTACCTCTTCTTGCCGAAACCCTCGGCTCAGTTGATCAAATAATACATCCCCCCCCGGCCACTGGCCACAGTCTGCAGCCCAATGCAGTGCGCGCCCATGCACCGCCACCGAACCCAAGGTTGACTACCCCCCCCCCCCCCTTCCAGAGCGTGTCACTGCTGCGCCACACACATGCAGCACAGCAGAGCAGAGTTGACACGAGCGACAGGGCCCCCTGACAACACATAAATAAGTCTCGCTGGTTTCATGTCCTTGCTGCATGGACCGAGTGAGTTTCCTGGTGAGGTGGCGCGCACAGAGGCTGCAGTGTGGTTGTTTCCTCCGCCGTGCGTAAAAGCTCTCTGGGGGAGTCTTCCTGCGTGCGGGCTGCACATGTCGGATTTAGTGCATCAGGTCAGTAACCTCTCCCCCCCCCCCACCTCCTCCCTTATAGAGACTCAGACGCAGCTCCAGTTTGTCCACACAGCCCGTTCTGCTCAATGGAGCCTTTGTGGGATGTTGAGACTTGTGATTAATTCTGCCAGTCTGGTGAAATATTTAACTCGGGCCTGTGTGTCAGGTGCACGAGGGTTGCACCATGAGAACATCCGGAAGTTTGGCTCGAAAATATGTCAAAATATATTTTTTTTGTTATAATAAAAGAAAACAATAACACAAATAATAATATAGTAATAATTAATATGGTTATTTTTAATCAAATCATTGCATTAATGTAA